>NW_004443952.1:11868515-12020655 GCF_000243295.1 Trichechus manatus latirostris
CTGCAGTCCGTCAGGAAGAAGCAAAGATGGCGCACAGAGCCAGGTATTTGAGCGAAAGGAGGGGGAGGTGGTGAGAGGGAAGGAAGAAATCAAAAGAAGCGGAAGAAAGCAACACCAGCAGCCAACAAATGGCACTCAGAGAGCCGGCCCGTTCTGGTGGGTGGAATCCAAGCAGCCGGTGCTTCCTGGACAAGAGATTGTGGCCGCAGGAAGCAGAGGAGGCCGAGCTGGGGGGTGAAGAAGAGTGGGGGGTGGGAAAGCGTATATCTTAAATTACCGGTTGTTTTATCTCCTGCTGGAAGCTCCATGAGGCTGCTTTTGTCGTACCCCCGTTTGCTGGTCTCCAATAGGCGTCCAGGATGGCGGATCCGTGCTGCATTAGCTGATAGGGGACCTCTGCATGAATCTCTCCTCGCTCTCCATTCTCTGTCAGTTTTCTCACTCCATTTGGTGCTTGGCTGAATTCTTTATCTCTTCATTTGATAGTTTAGGGTTTCAGGATTGTTGTTTTCTCTGTTTGGCTTAGTTTTTCGGATCTTTGCTGTGGAGGGACAGCGTGGTGCTTCTGCTCAGAGCGCCATTTTGCCAGAAGTCCCTGTTGTATATATTTTTACAGCAATAAAGAAATAATGAAATCCCCGCCTTTAAGAAACTTACATTACAGTGGGAAGTAGGGATGTGGGAGTTGGGAGGAGATGGTTCATAAACAGATATTTAATGTGTCCAGACCTGTTGCCATCAAGTCGATTCCAGCTCATAGCGACCCTAAAAGACAGCGTAGAGCCGCCCCGTAGGGTTTCAAGGCTATAATCTTTATAGAAGCAGACTACCACATCTTTCTCCTGCAGAGCGGCTGGTGGGTTCAAACCACCAGCCTTTCGGTTAGCAGTCCAGTGCCTTAACCACGGTGTCACCAGGGCTTGCTAATATGTCTAGTGGTAATAAATGCTAAGGAGGAAAATAAAATAGGGTAAGGAGAAGAGGAGTGAGCAGGGAGGGCCTCGGTGATCAGGTAAAATTTGAGCAGACACGTGAAGAAAGTGAGGGAGTGAGCCAGGTGGATGGATATCTGAGGAAGGAGTACAGCAACACAAAGTGCAACACTCTGAGGTGGGAACATGCTTGGTGTGATCCAGGAAGAGCATGGCTGGAGCAGTTTGATATTGATGAGGGCAAGGAGGAATCCTGTTCCAGATCACAGGACGTATAGCAGAATGAAATCTAGAGCCCAGGATTAATTTTGTTTGATGTTTGGAGCTTTTGGAGCCAAAGGGCCACTCTTCATTGGAAGCAATTCCACTTAACCTCATACATATGGGTAATCACTGTGGCCTGTGTTTGGTAGGGAAAGACCTGGGAGCTGAAGCCCAGGCTTTGGAAGTCACTGCCTTGCTCAAACCATGTGTTTCCTCAACTGCACAATGAGGGGCTTGAACTGGAGGCTAGTAAAGGCATGTTGAGCTTTGCAGGGCCGGGACCTTCTAATTGCCCTGTCATTGTTCAGGTGTGCTAATTTGATCTGGTGCCATTTTAGGTTAGGTAATAGTGTGTAAATGCAGTTGTTGAGATATATATTTAGTTCTTAATACGTTTAGCCTGTCAGATTCTCCTTTGTTATGAAAGTCTCTCAGCCAGCTGTGGATAGTTTTGCAGCAGTGACGAGAATCATGTAGGGGATGGAGCGTGTCCCAATGGTTTACCCACTCCCCAGTGGTTTACCCACTCCCCAGTGGTTTACCCCCCCACCAAGAGCTACCCTAACCCTCACTGGTATACCTACCCACCAATGATTTACCTACCCCCCAGTGGTTTACCTATACGCCCAATGATTTACCCACTCCCATTGGTGTACCTGCCTCCCAGTAGTTCACCCCTGCCTCCCAGCCATCCCTCCAGCCATTCATCCCACAGTTAGTTATTGAGTACCTACTGGGTGCCAGGCACTGGGCTGGTTGTGGAGGCCACAGTGGTGATTTTTTTTTTATTAAGTTTTTTTTATTGCACTTTAGATGAAGGTTTACAGAACAAATAGTTTCTCATTTAACAGTACACGTATTGTTTTAATAACCCTACAGCATGTCAGCACTGTCCCTTCTCAACCTTGGATTCCCTATTACCAGCTTTCCAGTCCCTTCCTGCCTTCTAGTCCTTGTCCCTGAACTGTTGTGCCCCGTTAGTCTCATTTTGTTTTATGGGGCTATCTAATCTTTGGCTGAACGGTGAACCTCAGGAGTGACTTCATTACTGAGCTAAAAGGGTGTCCGGGGGCCATGCTCTCAGGGTTTCTCCAATCTCCGTCAGGCCAGTAAGTCTGGTCTTTTTTTGAGTTAGAATTTTGTTCTACATTTTTTTCCAGCTCTGTCGGGGATCCTCTGTTGAATCCTGTAGAACAAGCCGTGCCTCATTAGCATAACTGCCTCTAATCCTGTTTCATGAACATCGTAGAGGTTAAGATTTACAACACATAGTATAATCACATCAGATCACAAAATGGTGGACAACCACACGGTACTGGTAATCAAGCTGACACACATTTTGGGGGGTTAAAATTCAATCCGTAACAGGGGCGACTTCCCATCCCCTTTAATTCCGTCATTTCTATTGTAAGAATTGTTCTGCCTGGTAGGAAATACAGAAAACAGTAAATTTGGTGGTTTTGTCCAAATCATCATCAATCACCTGGTCATCTCTTGTACAGTTTCTCTCTAAATGATGGTCCAGTCCCTTTCTGCCCCTTGTTCCCCCACATCCTTGGTGTTTCTGCCCTAAAACATGGCTCATCTGGGCTGCATCGCCCTGACGTTTCTGCCTGTCCTTGGTCATGTTCTCCTCCTTCCCTCTCTGGGTTTATTGTGGATTCTTTTCGAAATTTGAGCTCTACTAATTAGGAGTCATCTTAACACCCAGCCATGGTTATATATACCCACTTGCTGGAGTATTGAGAAACCATAATAAGTAATGTCAGTGAAGTGGTTGAAATACTTGGACAATGTTTGATAATATAATGAGAAGAAGTAGAATGTAGGATTGTATAGATGTTAACGAGCACAATGGTTTTTTAAAATGCACTCCAAACAAACAAAAAAACACTGTTGGCTGTTCTGTTGAATGTGAGTGCATCAGAGAGCGCCCTTCATAGTCCCTTATCTGTTGAGCTGCCTGTTCCTTCTTCCCCACCAGGGTTAGCCACCTTTGGGTGGTCAGAGTCCTCCCCCCCACCTTTTTTTTTTCCTCACAGCCATCTGAGGTAGGTTCTGCTGGAGCATCTTCCACAGTTGCAAAGAACCTCAAGGTTTAGAGCTTGTGAGACTGCCCCAGATCCTCCTGGAGACCCTGGCCTCTGCTGCCACCACCCCCATATGTGTCAGTAACCCCCCTAAAGGTTCTTGGCTTAGAGCTGGGGTGTATGGCCCTGAAGGTGAGTGAGCGAGGGTCTGATTGAGCTCGATTTTGAGAAGACCAGCCTCTCTGGGGATGCATTGTGCCTCAGCCAGCCATCAGGAGGTCTCGCAGTTCTGTGACTGGCTTCTGAGCATCCCAGAAGACAGGTGCAGGCAGAAGGAGACTGGCTGTGTCTGGGGCTGTCCAGTAACTCAGGCCCTCCCTGGAAGGAGAGCAGGGGTAGGAGATGCCCAAGGCCAAACCTGGGCCAGGCTTCAGGAAATTAGGTGGCCCACCCCACCCCCTGCTGCTAATAATTAAACCAGGGATGGCTGCCTGACAGGCTGGAAGGCCTTTAGACATCATGGATGCACCCTCCAGCCCCACCTTTTGCAAAAGCTGAGGAAGTTATGTACTGCATTTCCTCAATTCTGAAAGAAGGCATGTTTTCCACATCTTAACCTTTATGAAGTTGGCATGACTCTTAAAGGGTACTTTGGGTATACTGTTCCTTTAAAATAATTTTTCTGGGAGTCCTATCAAATCAATCGTGTCATGTTAGAACAGAGGAAATATTACTGAATCATTACTCAGGTTTCTGATGTTGTGGAATTAATTAGGAGGAAAAAGATTTTCTGGACCATGTGGATGGTTTCCTTCTTAAGAGGAAATTTACCAACATGTGAGCTGTGGGGAGTGTCTGTGAAATCTCAAAGGCTAAGAAAGTACCTTTAGTCAGTAAATTACAGAGGCAATAGTGATTAAGTGGGGCCTTTTTCCCCCTAGTGATTCAACTGTAATTCACCTTCCTCCTGGTCATGTGAATCAGTGGACTCAATGAGGTGTGTGATGCCCCAGACTGAGCTTGGAATCATCCCCCAGTGTGGAGTCTGGCTGGGTGACTTGACCATAGTTCTCTTGAGTCTAATCTACCGACCTGTAAAATGGGAACAGCAGTGCTAACAGCCAGGACAAGTTAGGAGTTATGGGTGTAAAAGTATGTGATAAACTCTGAAGCCCTGTAGGATCCTTGGTTATTCCTCAGGACAAGCCTGGGAACAGGAATGGGTCCAGGGATGAAGATCGAGTTAGACAGAAATGGCAATAATGTGGAGGTACGACTCACAGTAGTTAGCATTGACTAAGCATCTGCGGTGGGCTAGACCCTCCACTGGGTTAGGTATATTATCTCTGCTTCTCAGAATTATTTACAGATTAGGAACCGAGACTTACCAAGTAATTTGCCCAAGGTCTACCAGCTTGGGAGTGGCAGAGCAGAGACAGGAACCCACATCTGGCTTATTCCTTCAGACCTCAAGTTGGAGCTGGCATACTGAAAGCTTGGGACACCAGAGCCCCTAGGCAGAGGTGTTTCTAGTCCGAGTAAAGGTGCATGCCTTGAAAACAAGGCATGGGATGTTTATATCTGTGTCTCCGGCTCCCAGGATGTATACAACAGCAACAAAATATATTATTTTCATCTAATTATTCCTAAATACTATTCTTCTGATGAGCATTTTGACATGCCTTTATAAGCCTTTTTAAAGTTAATGCAGCTTTTCTTTCATTAATTTTCTGACTCCATCTTACCAAGTCACAAAGCCCTGGAAATCTGAGTAGGCTACATAAAAATACATTTATCTTGGTGCCTAGGGGATCTGGTGAGCAGTAAGGTTACTATGTAATATAACCTGAGCTGGCCCCTTGGATTACAACCTTAAGCATAGGATTTGAAAACTGGAAGGAGCCTTAGAGGGATCTAAACTGGGAAACTGAGCCAAAGAAAAATGGAAGAGTGATTTGGGCAGGATTATCAATGGCAGATGATAATCAATGATAGAAATAGGATGGTGCTTTCTTCTTTTTCTTTCTTTTAGTATTTTTCTGTGTTTCCTTGAGGTAAAATTATGGCGAGGGCTGCTGGTGGTGAGGATTGGGTTTCTCTGGCCAGGCTGCTGCTGGCTTCACACTTCTTGGCTGGAATGCGGACTGGAGATGGTCCCATTGTGAGATTCCAGCTTCTTGGCTGGGATGCGCTGTGATTAGCACATCTCAAAGCTTTCAAAGTGACTTTAGCTGTTTTCTTGTCTGAAGGCTTCTGCTGCTTTTGGTTGTAAAGGGGCAGGGGCTGAAGCCTGAGAGAGAAATACCATGGACTGACACCCAAATGGGTGTGTCTATGCCCCGAGGGCAAATATTAGCACAGTATTTTTGTAAAGTTTATGCAACTTGATTCATGTCCCCGTAGAGTAAATTTATTTCATCCTGTTTTCCAGCCTGCTTGGGGCCCAGTGGAACTATTCAGAGGGAGAATAAAAACAGATTGGTAGCTTAATTTTTGGTAGAAACAGTTAAATATAAAACTTACTCCATCGTCTGTTTTTTGAGCTTTGTAATTTACTTTTTGTCTGCTCATATTCTTTTACCCCCATTTTAGTTTTTTCTGAGAGTGAGGTATCCATTTAGAATTATTTTCCATGAGAAATCCATAAGGAAATCTAATTTGGGATGATGCTGCTTTAAGTGGGGCTTGAATTTCCAGAAACTTAACCTTGGCACTGTTGAAACAGAAGTCATGATAGATTCTCAGTCCTGGAGCCTCAAAGTTTATCTGTCCCACTCCCTCTGTTGCTGGCCTACCCTCTGCAACCTTCTCCCCATCAACTTGTTCTGCTTGATTACCTCTAGTGATGGGGAGCTCACTTCCTCCCAAGGAAGTCCCTTCCATATTTGTGCAACCTTGAGTGCTGCAAAGCTCTTCCTTCTGTTAAGTGGGAATGTTTCTTTCATCTTCCACCCATTGAACCCTTGGGTCCTGAAAAAATCAGTCTAACGATATTAATGATAACTACCATTAATTTGGTCCTGCTAGGTGCCAGTTGATTTGCATACATTATCTCCACTGCTTACAACAATTTTGGAAAGCAGGAGAATCCTTCCCCCGCCTCTTTCTATATGTATAAGGAAACTGGATCTCAGAGAGGGTAAGCAACATTTTTAAAGTCACACGACTAGTTCCAACCCACATTTGCCTAATTCCAATGCTGTGACCTTCCCACACTGTATCCTCCACCCTTTTATGTGTGAACAGCCCCTTGGTTTTTTGAAGAACACAATCTCATCCTCCCTGAGATTTCTCAAGGATTTCAGTTATTCCTTACATTCCTGCTAGATCTGTTTTTATGGAGTTCCTAAAAGATGCGTGCATTTTCCCCTCCTTGCCTTTGCCCACGGAGGACAGTATTGGTTCCGTGCCAGAATTCTTGCCTTCCATGCAGAAGACCCAGGTTCAGATCCCAGTCAGTGCACCTCATGCGCAGCCACCACTTGTCTGTCAGTGGAAGCTTACATGTTGCGATGATACTGAACAGGTTTCAGCAGAGCTTCCAGACTAAGAGGGACTAGGAAGAAAGACCTGGTAATCTACAGAAAATCAGCCAATGAAAACACTGTGAATCACAACCGTCCAAATCCACACCTGATCCTGGGGATGGCACAGGACTGGGCAGTGTTTCATTCTGTTGTGCATGAGGCTGCCACGAGTCAGGGGCACACTGGATGGCAGCTAACAACAGCCTTTGCATAAACAGTTTGCAGTGTCTGGAATGCCACTTCCTCCACCCAGCCAGTCTCCCTTTATCCTTCATGATTCCCCATGAAGCCTTTGTGAACCGGCCCAGCCAGAGTGCCCTCCCATGTTCTTCCAGCACCCTGGGCTTTCATCTCCTTTAGAACTTGAAATTTAGGCACCTCTACCTCTCCCCACCCCCACCCCTCTCCTTGACCTTGTGCAGAGAAGGTGCTGAGCAAATGAATATTGAGTAAGTAAATGGCCTTGAACTCCTTTGCCAAAGTAATAACAAAGGAGATAGAAAGTAATTATAAACAAGAACAACAGGTCTGTAAAATTGTAGTCTGAGGCTGGAATCTGGCTGGTTGCTTGGAGGCTGTTGGGACGGCTTTTCTAGTGCTAAGTCCTGGAAGTCGTTTTGTACAGTTTGAATTAAACCCTCCTTGGGCTGGTATTTGTCCCCTTTTTCTCCTAGGAGGTAGGTTTGCTGGCCTCTTAAATTTCTGGGTTCACCAAAGTGACATGTAATGAAGAAAGTCTGCTAGTTACTGTTCAAAGGCATACATGGGGTGAGGCCTTATCTCAGCCCTTCTCATTTCTTTGTGGCCACACTACGCAAGCCACCAAAAACATCTACGGGTACACTGAGAAATGACTGTGGAAGAGTGGAGACCTGTGAAATGTGGGAATGTACATTTTATTTGGCACAGGGCAATGGTGGCTCAGTGGTAGAATTCTCATCTTCCATGCGGGAGATCCAGGTTTGATTCCTGGCCAGTGCACCTCCAGCACAGCCACCACGCCTGTATCAGTGGAGGCTTGCATGTTGCTATGATGCTGAACAGGTTTCAGTGGAGTGTTCAAACTAAGGTAGACTAGGAAGAAAGGCCTGACGATCTGCTTGCGAAAATTAGCCAGTGAAAACCCTGTGAATCACAACAGTCCAATCCCGTTGTCCACGGGGTCACCATGAGTCAGGGGCCAACTCAGTGGTAGCTAAGAACTACAACAGTTTAGCACTTTACCCTGATAACATTTTCTTAAACATATCTATGCATGCATATGTATAAACACATAAATACATATATGTAGAGATTTTTAAAATACCTCACGAAAATGGATATATCAGGAGACTGATTACCCCTGGCTGGAATGGGGCATTAAGGGTGCCTTCTGTCAGGCTGGAAATCATTCTGTTTCTTGAGAGCTGGACACTTGGAATTTGGCTTTTTTTCTCTGATACTCAAGAAAAGAAATTTTTAAAGAAAAAACTGATGAAAGAATTTAATGACTTCATTTAATATACCCACAGCTGTATCATGAGTTGTCTGATGGTTTCGGAGCAAACTGTGTGTTTGTTTGTTTTAAGTTAGCTGGCTTCTCATAACCCAGAAAACTCAGCTCATGGAACATTAGAGGTTTGTTTCTCTTTATAGCAACATTACCTCTTTCCCGAAACTGCCCATAGCTCCAGAGCATTCTTTATCTTGCCCTTCAGGGAGCTTAAAACTACTTCTTGTTATCCTCCCAGTATCAAGTATAACTTTTTTATTTTGTTAGTTTTGCAAGTGTCATGGTGTTGAGCCTATAAATAAACTCGGACTCCATAATAAGAAAACTATTTGACATTTTGAAGTTGTATGGGAATGAGAGCACTAATGACGGGTCTCCCTTTGACTATAACTAATCCTACAAATTACTCCACCCCTGCTTCCCAGGGCCTCCAGTCAGAGATCCAGTCCCTAAACACATTACAAGATCTATGGGACAAATGATGTGACCCCAAGATTGTATTTCTGGAGTGTTAGGATTAATAATTGGAGGCTAATCTGAGTGTTGAGCTGTACTGGTAGGGTGACTTGGGTGAGCATTTTCTCCCATGTGGTAGAGGATAATGTAAAGTCAGAGTGTTATAAATACTTTCATAAATGCATACATGTAAGCATTTTTTTGTGAATAAAAGATATTAAATACTTTTATAGATGCATACCCAAATTAAAAATAAGATTTTTCTGCACCAATACCTCTATTGTCAGCTGTGATAATTATATTCATTATCAAGCTTTAAGCTTTAAAGATGTTATTTAAAAATTCATTTTTCAGTATATAGGCTCTGGATAAATTAATTTATTGGTTTTAATGTTGAATTAACAATATAAGAATGCCCCCCTTAATGAATATTTTTCCCTATTTTAGTAAATGTTCACTAGTAATTATGTTTACATTAAAAGGCAATGTAAAAGATAAGTCAGCATATCATCTTTGTATTGTTATGTACTGTTGTACTTTGGAAATTAAAAAAGCCAAGAACGTGGAAAAAAATGGCAGGAGGTAGTGCTGATAAAATTATGGAAATTACAGAGTCATGAGGAAAAAGATTAAATTTCATATATCAATTGTATGGTAATTTTGCTACCATCTGCACATATTTAAAATTAATAAAGTGAAACGTACATGGAAGTGCTTTCTAAGATATGTGGGCTTTTCACAAAGTAAAACTTAAAATCACTAATTTTTAATTATTTGGGTTGATTTTCATTTATAACATCTGCAAGTCCTAATAAATCATACAACATACTTGTATTTATTTCTTTTTCTTTCATTGCTTTTTTCCTTCCTTAAGACAATGGTAGTTGACTCACTGTTTTCTGGGAAAAGGGTGGCATAGCAGAAGGTTCTGTGGTCTTTTATATAACTTGAGTATTATGAATTACTGCGTTGGTGTCTGTGAAAGATGTGAACTAATTTCATTGAACGAGCCAAGACATCTGGTTGCATGATATCAAGTGATAGAATCCTTTTTGAACTAACTTAATTTTCATGATGCTTTTTTCTTCTTCTTTATTTTGACAACAGTACTAATCCTGGCACTGACATGTAGACTGGGGAGTCTGTTACTTCATCAACAATGACTAGGAAGTGCTTTTTCCCAACTGAGTGATGGGACAGCTGCTAAGCTACAGAAACTCATTTTAGCTCTGAGTCGTGACTTGTAATATAGACAGGAAAACCGGTATGAGGGCGCTGACCTAACCTGGCATTAGGCCCAGACCCTCAAAACCCAAAGGAGCCTGGAAATCATTTCTTTGCATGTTTTCCACTGTGTAGGTGCTGGCATTAGCATTACCTGGCTGTGCTTCTTAAAAGTGCAACTTCTGTATGACAGCAAAAGCACGGTGTGATCCTGGTGTGGAACAATTTGCGAAATGTTAAAATGGACTGTCTGTTAGATAGTAGTGTTATATCAGTGTTAGATGTCCTCAGTGTGTCCTGAGTGTATTGTGGTCATGAAATGTCCTTGTTCCTAGGAAATGTGAGCTAAAATATTTAGGGGTGAAAGGGGCATGATATCTACAACTTATTTTCAAATGGTTCAAAAAAATGATAGTGTGTGTGTGGAGAAAGAGAGAGAAAGCACCTGTGGCAAAATGTTAATAGTTGAATCCAAGCAAAGGAATCTGCAGGAGTTTTTTCTGTTTTTCTTGCAACTCCCGTATAAGTTTAGGGGAAAAAAAAACTTTAAAAAAAAATGCATTTTCCTGGGCCCTTACTGAACCGGAAGATCTGTGTGTACCACCCAGGAATCTGCATTTTAATAAGCTCTCCAGATGATCCTTATGTACACTAAAGATTTATGTAAGTCACTAGTTAAAAAGAAAATCTAATTTTAATCACTTATTTTTTTAGTAATTTACTCATTAACTATACACTTACCATTTGATCTAAATAAATGCTTAATATGCGATAAATAACCCATACCCACTGCCATCAAGTCAGTTCCAACTCATAGCAACCCTATGGGACAGAGTAGAACTGCCCGATAAGGCTTGCAAGGGTGTGATCTTCAAGGAAGCAGATCACCAGGTCTTTCTCCCGTGGAGCTGCTGGTGGGTTCAAACTGCCAACCTTTTGGTTGGCAGCTGAGCACTTAACCGCTGTGCTACTGGGCTCCTATGACAAATAAATCCCTGCCCAAATGGCTGAAAAATTTAGAAGCATATACCCCACTTATTTTCAGAGACGTTTAAGGAACACTGTTAGGCATGGGCATAAAACAGAACAGAGCTAGAAGGTGTCCTTATATAGATGCAGACAATTGGAAAGTGTGGTTTCTGAGTTGAATCGACTCCATGGCAGTGGGTTTGTTCTTTTTTTGGTGTTGAGTACGAAGTAAAGTCGCGAGTGATTGTTAGGGCCCCAACTTGACTACTGAAGCTTGGTTAGCCCATAATGCAGCCCAACTTCTGTGTTTTTACAGTAAAAAGGAGAAAGCAGTATTGTTCTGTTGTTGTTGGGTGCTGCTGAGTTGATTTAGATCATGGTGACCCCATGTGACAGAACTGCCCCATAGGGTTATCTTTACAGAGCCAACTGCCGCTTCATTCTCCCTCAGAGCCGCTGGGTAGGTTTGAACTGGCAACCTTTCCGTTAACAGCGGAGTGCTTAACCACTGCACCACCAGGACCCCTATTGTTCATTTATTAGTTAGCAGCTAAATAAATAAAGTATCCTAAATCGTTAAATATTAGTATTTGATGGAAAGAACTACTTAATTTGATGAGTCATCCGTCTAGCATAGCTGATTGTACATGAGCGTTTATTACTTTCCCTTGCCAGAGATGACCCTCTGTAGGAGATCAGTCATCTGTTTGGCTCATAAATAGCAAAAAAAAAAAAAAAAAAAGGAGAGAGAACTTTTCCGAGTTCACTAAGGGACAGAGAAGAGTTAGGAAAATGGAATGGGGCTACAGAGAAGACCTTATACATTGTGAAAAAGAGATTATTGAAATAAACTGAACTGTGAGTAATAAGGAGCCCTGGTGGCGCAGTGGTTAACAACTTGGCTGCTAACCAAAAGGTCAGCAGTTCGAATCCACCAGCCTCTCCTTGGAAACCGTATGGGGCGGTTCTGCTCTGTCCTATAGGATTGCTATGAGTCGGAATCAACTCAACAGCAACTGGATTGGTTTGGTGAGCAATAAACAAGAAAAGAGCACCGCTGTCCATGTTTACCCTGAAGAGTTAGAAGGTAGGAGATGAGGTATTTTCCTCTGGTAGCCACTAGGTGGTAGCATTGGCCTAAATCAGCTAGATTATTATTCAGGTTGGTTCCCGTAGTAAGCCACCCGTGGTTCATTTATATAGGTTAACAAATTGTTGTTAGTTACCATCCAGTCGATTCTGACTTATGAGGACCCCATGTGTGCTGGGTAGAACTGCTTCGTAGGGTTTTCAAGGCTGTGACCTTTCAGAAGCAGATCACCAGGCATGTCTTAGAGACACCCCTGGGTGAATTAGAACCAACAACCTTTCGGCTCATGGTTGAATGGTTAACCATTTGTGCCACCCAGGGACTCTTACTCAGGGTTTATAAATCAGGGCTGCCCTTTTTCTTTCTTTTTTTAATCCAAAGCTTTAATTCTTGTATTAGAGACCTAAATTCCTTTCTTTCTTTTAAATACAGGTATATGAAATTATTTACACTTCTTTCAAAAATATCAAAATGGAATTGAGTTGCTTTATAACTTGTGTGTACTCCTCTCCTTTCTGTGTGGTTCGTTGGCTTGTGAAAGAACAGAGTTCCCGGATCAGCATGTAGACCCTTAGAAAATAAAGCAGCGACATCACCCCTTCTCAAAACCTTGGTTGCATAGTGGTTAAGTGCTATGGCTGCTAACCAAAAGGTCAGCAGTTCGAATCCAGCAGGCCCTCCTTGGAAACTCCACTGCACAGTTCTCTCTATCCTGTAGGGTCACTGTGAGTCGGAATTGACTTGACAGCAACAGGTTTTTGGTTTTCACCCCTTCCCGGTCTCAAGCCCCAAGAGAGTCAAGGGATCCAACAGAGTACAAGGCATGTCACTCAACCTGACCGAGGCTTGGCAATTTATAGCCGTGGAGTTTGTAGAGCGGAACAGAGGTATATCACAAACCCATAATAACAATTACCTTTTTAACTTTAGCAAGTTGTCTCTATTAAAATGAATAAAGTTTTGAGAAGAAACAGAACATTTATATATCTGCATAGTATTGAAATCAGAATTATTGCCCTTCAAAATCCAGGATCTACAGTCAGCACCTTGATGGTATCACAAGCTTAGCACTGTTAATAAAATGCCTCTTATTGAATACCTACCATGTGTCCCACGTTGTGCCAGGCACTTTATACATGCTAACTCAACCCTCAGAGTATTTATTGGGCCCCTACTCTGTGCAAACCCAGATAGATGTTGCCTCCTTCTATAATGCACTTCGTAAGTATAATCTTTGATAACAGCTATAGTCACAGTAGAGCCTCTGTTGTTATTGTGCAAAAGACATTCTAAAGCCATTAACTGTTTGATTAAAAAAATTATGCAAAGAACAAGCTTAGGTTCCATACTGTAAAATGCATCAGCTGCAACTGTACTCATCTGTGGTTGGAGAGGCCAGTGTGTTCCCAGTTGGGTTATGGCTTTGTTTAGAATTAAGAGGCTTATAAAGGAAGCCATAGAAACCCTGAGTTCCCCAATTGCTGTAGTACAGGAAACAGGGCAGTTAGTCAGCATCTATTGTCCTGACTGGATTGTTTAAGATACAATTTCAAGACAATCTGAAAACACCACATGGCTCAATTATGTGGTTATTCAACATCAGGCTCGCTCTTATTAAGGTTTGCATTTACGAACAATTGTAGGAAGGGCATTTCGGCAACTTTCATAAAATAGCTATTTATTACATTATCATTAGGTTCCAGTCCCTTTATGTAACAATCAGAGATTGATGTGAAAAGGAAAAAGTAATGTCTCTTCTGGGTTGCTGGTCTACTTGTCAGCTGAGTGTATGACTGTGCTGGGAGCATTGTTAACCGTGATTAAATTAATAAGTCCCCCACCATTACCCACACAGCTACTTGGAGCTGCTCAGGCGAGGAGCGGTTTGAAAATCAGTGCCTGTAATTGGAGCGTCGGCCCATGTAACTTTCATCCGGAGGCTTCTATTTGAAATCACTGCTGGTTTTACCTGTTCAGTGTCATTGTGTGATGGGCAGTGCTCGAAAGCTTTGATTATCTCTCAGTTTCAGCTGCTCTGGGGAGTGACAAGTGCCCCCACTGTGAATGATTTGAATTCCGCAGAGCATATATTCTTTTTTGTTGTTGTTGTTGATTGACGGTTTTATTTATTGACTGGAATTTAGCACTTGAGAATTGTATTTGCAAGTGAATACAGAATCAATATTTTGCTGGGTGACAGAAGCCAGACACGAAAGAGCTCGTGCTGTTTGAGTCCATGTATATGAAGTTCAAGAACAGGCAAAGCGAATCAAAGGTAATAGAAGGCAGAAGAGTGGTTGCCGCTGGGGGGGTATACACTGCAAGAAGCATAAACCCAGTTGCTGTCTAGTTATCTCCAACTCATGGAGACCCCATGTGTGTCATAGAGGACTTGTGTGCAGAGCATATATTCTAAATGAGACCATCCCAAACACACTAGCCGTTGGCTGCCAGTCCCTTTGAGGGCTCCTCAAAGGGAGTGTCACTACTGGGCCACACCCCAGGCTGCTGATTCACAGCCTGGGGGTGGGGCCAGGCCATATTTTTTAAAAGCTCCCCAGGTGATTCCGACACGCACCTTCCACTAAGAACCACACTTGTAATGATTCTATTGTATCTTTAAAAATAAAAAAATTGTAACCCACCACAAATTCTTAGACAAGAACTAAACAATAAATTTGACATTTAAATTCAGTGTGGTTAAAGCATTATTGAACACATTTGTTGTTTTTGGTAACTTTTATATTACTCAGAAAATGCATCCGTGCTTCGGATGACATTTTCATTCAAAAGGGCAAGGTGGGGGTGTTGGGTGGGTGGAAATTTATAAATGACTGAACAAGTTTCCTTCCACTATTGAAATTTCTTATTAATATTTGAGATTGCCTGTCCTTATCTACAGAAGACTGGAGGTTTATATGGAGCTCCTTAAAGATGATGAGGAACTGGGTGCATGGGATCCTTATCTTCCTGAATATATCTTCTGCCTCTCTGCCTACACAGCCATCTTCTTTGTGTTTCCTCTTCTTACCCCTTTTCTGTGCCTCTGTGGTTCCCAGAGGCAGGGTTCTCAGGTCTGCAGTTTGCTTTGTCTTCATCCTTCCGAGAGCTGAGTTGCCATCGAATTGATCCCAACTAATGGCGATCCCATGTGTGTCAGAGTAAAACTGTGCTCCATAGGGTTTTCAATGGCTGAGTTTTTTGGAAGTAGATCACAAGGCCTTTTTTCCCAGGCACCTCTGGGTGGACTTGAACCTCCGGCCTTTCAGTTAACAGCCGAGTACATTAACCATTTGCACAGTCTTTATCTCTAGCCCTGACCCCTAACCTGATACCTGACCCTGCATTTCCACTTGTCTGTGGTTTGTTACTCACTGTGTGGCCCTCTGTATTGCCTGGGAGCTTGTAAGAAATGCAGACTCTCAAGCCCACCCCAGATCCATGGGATCAGAATCTGCCTTCTAACAGCATCCCCACGTGGTCCCTATGCACAGTTTGAGAGACACTGGTCTGTGGGACATCACCCTGTTTTAAATTAAGCACTCACTCTGATCACATCCCTTCTCTCTCTTTCTCCTGTCAACCCAAGTCTGCCTATCAGTTGGACTGTTCTTTTTCCAGACTATAAATCTTGGCTTCATTTTTTATTTTATTCTTCGTCTCATCATTGGTTTGTTCAGATATTTATTGACTGCCTCCCAGACCTAGGTGTTAGAGCTAGAGAGAGCAAACCCAGACATGATTCCTACCCTTAATGTCTAGCAGGTATAGCAGATATTAATCACATCATCTGTTGTGATTATAATAATCACTAGCAGTTAATGATGCACTATATAAACCCATTGCCGTTGAGTCGATTCTGACTCATAGCGACCCTACAGGACAGAGTAGAACTGCCCTATAGAGTTTCCAAGGAGCGCCAGGTGGATTTGAACTGCCGATCTTTTGGTTAGCAGATGTAGCTCTTAACCACTGTACCACCAGGGTTTCCAATGCACCATATAGGGGAGTCTATACAAATACATGACTAGTTAGGAAGAGCAGGGGAGGGTTCTCTGGGTGGCGCAGTTAAGTGCTTGACTAGCCTCGGAAGACAGGCCAGGTGATCTGCTTCCAAAACGTCACAGCCTTGAAAACTCTATGGAGCAGTTCCATTCTGCACATGTGGGGTCGCCAAGAATCAGAATCAACTCCATGGCAACTAACAAAAACAACTCTGTTATGGCCTCATTGCCATAACAAAAGGAAGAGCAGGGAGGGCTTCCCTAAGGAAGCAGTGCTTGTGCTGAGGGATGAATAGATCGGGTGAAGAGCAGAAAGAGCTTTCCAGACAAAAGGAATAGCATATGCAAAGACTCAGCTCATCATAGAAAGCTTCACCCTCATTATCTTCTGCCCAACCCTGCCAGATTTAGGCCTTCTTTCTTCAAGCCAAGGAGCTGGTCTAGAGCCTGCGCCACCTTCCACCTGTACTATAGGACCACAGCCTACCAGTGCTCAGTTGCGCACCTTTTCAATGTTTTAGTCTACAGTACAACATTATAAGCACCCCAGAAGCCTCCTGTGCCCCCGCCCAGTCACTACACCCAAAGGTAACGACTTTCCTGCCTTCTTTCAGCGTTGATTAGCTTTGCCTGTGTTCTGAACTTGACATAAAGGGATTCATGCAATACCAAAAAAAAAAAAAACAAACAAACAAAAACCAAACCAACTGCGGTCGAGTCATTTCAGACTCAGTGACCCTATAGGACGAGAGTAGAACTGCACCGTAGAGTTTCCAAGGAGCGCCTGGCAGATTCGAACTGCTGACCTTTTGGTTAGCAGCCATAACTCTTAACCACTACACCACTAGGGTTTCCACGCACTAGATAATCTTTATTGTGTCTGGCTTCGTTTGCTCAACATTACGTTTGCGTAGAATTCATTCATGTTTTACATGTAACTGTAGTTCATCTATTTTTTTTGCTGTATAACTACACCTTATACCACAATTTATTTGTTCTGTTGATGGGTATTTGAGTATTTCCCAGTTTGGGGCTATTTTGAATATTCTTATACATGTCTTTTAGTGAATAAGTGTACAGTTTTTTGCTGGGAATATGCCTGGGAGCAGAATTGTTATGTCACAGATATATACACATGCATATGTTCAGCTTTAGTAGTTACTGCCAAACTGTTTTTCAAAGTAGCTATACTAATTTACGTTCTTACCAGCAGTGCATGAAAGTTCCAGTTGCTTCACACCCTTATCAACGTTTGGTTTAGTCAGTCTTTCCACTGTAGCCATTCTGGTGGCTATGTGGTACTGTTGCTTTGTGGTTTTGATTTACATTTCCTTGGCAGCTAATGTGGTTGAGTATCTTTGAGTCGTTTTTCATGTTTTCTGCAGGTTGTTTGTTTTTTCACTTATATATTTGTAGGGATTTTTATAAATTCTTTGCGGACATATGTATTGCAAATGTCTTCTCCTCTCTGTGGGTTACCTTTTTACTCTTCTAATTGTTTCTTTTAATGAATAGAAGTTCTTAGTTTTAATGTAGTTCAATTTATCAGTACATCTTTTCATGTTCTAAATCATATTTATATCACATTTAGTTCTGGAAAACCTTAAGGGCAGTATAAACAAATATATAAAATACAAAACATGAGTAGAAGTTAGTAGAAAGCCTGGAAAATATAAATTAGAAGAGATTTAGACCATAATTATATAATATAATTCTCTTACAATTGAGTAATACATTTTGCTTAGAGCTTCTTAGAAGTCAAAGCTCAAATGGAAACATGGTTTGTCATCTGTGAGTTACCTCCGACAGCATTGTGAGGATCAAATAACATACATATGCAGGGACTTGGTAGGCTGTGAAGTGCATTCACATGTAACTGGAAATTTGGACATCAAAGGGCTAACGGGTATATCTTATGTTACAGGTTATTCAACGATAGTTATGACCTCCCGGTTACGTGCGTTGGGTGGAAGAATTAATAATATACGCACCTCAGAATTACCCAAAGATAAAACTCGATCCGAAGTCGTCTGCAGCATCCGCTTTTTAGATGGCTTGGTACAGACGTTTAAAGTTAACGTAAGTTTCCCAGATTTTATTTTAACTGACTTAATGCTCCTAAGAAATTGTTTTTATCTCTTAGATGCTTTACAAAATGCAGGAAAAAAATATTTCAAAATGAAAGCTTGATCATTTCAATTACCTCTTAGAGCCTGTATGTTGAGATTGGATTGGAAATGCTCTTAAAACTCGGCGCACTTTCTTGCGTCTGCTTGAAGTGTCTTTCTGCCCTCTTTTTTGTGACTAAAGTGGATAGTCCTTAGACGTTATCTCTTCTGTGACGTCCTCGTCACCTTCCAGAAGCAGAGCTTCTTCTCTGTTAGTGGTGCTCTGCATATGCTTTATTAGAGCCCATGTCACATTGTATTAAAAAGTTATAATTATTAGGTGATATGCCACTCATTAAAGTATGAGCTCCTTGAGGACAAGAATGGTCTCCTTTCCCCTGTGCCTGGCCCAAGCCCGAGCACACAGCTCACGTACAATGTACAAATGGGTTGGTCCTATCTGGAGGGTTGTGAGACAGTCAGTTTCACAAATGACAGAGCTCAGAGAGATGGTAGTTTATCCCACCTCAAGCCCATGACAGAGCTGAGGCTAGAAACCAGGCCTCCAATCTCTCAGACCAGCGGTAAGATGCTTGAACAATAGCAGTGATCGGCCAGGGTGGTGGTGTAGGGGTAGCTAAAAGAAGCCAGGTCTGGAAAAATTTTGAAGGTGGAGCCAATAAGATTTGCTGATAGATAGGATTTGGGGTGTGAAAGAAAGAGAGGCCTCAAGGTGACGGCAAGGTTTGTGACCTGAGCAACTGGCTAGATGGAGTTGCCATTTATAGGAATGGGAAAGACTGCAGGAGGGATAGGTTTGGGGGACGAAATCACCAGTTCTGTTTTCGACATGTTGAGTTTGAGATGCTTATTATTTATCTTGGCGTCCCGGGCTGGTGCAAACAGTTAAGGAGCTCAGCTACTAACTGAAGGGTTGGCTGTTTGAGTGCACCCAGAGGCATCTTGGAAGAAAGGCCTGGCAATCTACTTCTAAAAATCAGCCATTGGAAACCTTATGGAACACAGTTTTACTCTGACACACGTGGGGTTGCCATAAGTTGGAATCAACTTGACAGAAATTAGTTTTGATATTTATTCATCTAAGTGGAAATGCAGAAATGATAGATAAACAAGTCAGGAGTTTCAGGAATGAGTGGAGGCTGCAGGTACAAATTTGGATGGTACCAGGTTAGAGATGCTATTTCAAGCCATGAAACTGGATGAGATCACCTGAGAAATACGTATAGACAGAAGATGTGGGGTTCAATATTTAAAGATTGGAGAAATGAGGAGCAAGTTCTAAAGGAGAGTGAGTGAGAAGGACGAGCCAGTGTGGAAGGAGGAAACCAAGAAAGAATACCTGGGAAACCAAGGCAAGAATGTGTTTTAAGGAGGAGGAGTGATCAGCCCTGTAAAAAGGGGCTAAGAGAAGTACCTACCCTGAGTGATAACTCGTATTAAGCCCTCAGAACAGAGCCCTGCGCACAGTGAGCCCCAGTCATTCTCAGTTATGAACATTGTTGTTGTTGTCATGTTGCTGCCAGCCACAAACTTCTGGGCAGCCTGGGCCACAGCTGACTCAAATCGGACTTGGAGAATTTGAGTGCCTTGTGACAGCTTAGAATCTCCATCTCTCTGTATTTGTCTCCTTGTGGGGCTTGTTTACACTGTCTGGACAACAGTTATTTGGTGCCCCAGCCCAAGAACCAAGCCAGTCACTAGTGACCACCTGGTATCAGCAAAGATGACCTCTTGTGCAGTGGGGGTAGGGCTGTGAGGCCAGCTCTTATTATAAAGGTGTCTTTTATTATATTTCAATTTCTTTTTTAAAAATAATTAGTTTTATTTTGTTGTTATCGAAAATGTGGCACATGGTTAAAAGCTTGGCTGCTAACCAAAATGTCTGAGTTCAAATCCACCAGCAGCTCCTTGGAAACCCTACGGGGCAGATCTACTCTGTACTCTAGGGTCGCTGTAAGTCGGAATCGACTCAACGGCAGGGGGTTTGGTTTCTGTTGAAAATGTACACAGCAAAACATACACCAATTCAACCATTTCTACAAGTACATCTATCAGTGACATTGATTACGTTCTTCAAGTTGTGCAGCCATTCTCATCCTCTTTTTCCAAGTTATTCCTCCACCATTGTCATGAACTCACTGCCCCCTAAGTTTCTTATCTAACCTTGTGAGTTGCTGTTGTCATTTTGATCTCATATAGATCTTTACAAGAGCACAGTGTTCAAGGCAGACTTTTTTCTTTTTTATTATGCTTTACCTGAAAATTTATAGAGCAAGTTAGTTTCCCATTCGATAGTTAGTACACAAAGTGTTCCATAACATTGGTTGCATTCCCCACGATGTGTCATCCCTCTCTCCACATCCGTCCTGGGTTCCCGTTCCTTTTGTCTGGTTTTTCTACCCCTTCTTGCCTTCTCTTCTTTGCTTTTGAGCCAATGTTGTCCTTTTAATCTCATATAATTGATTGTTTAAGGAACATTTTCCTTTTGGATGTTATTGTTTATTTTTTGGGCTTGTCTATTGTTTGGCTGAAAGGTAATCTCTGGGAATGGCTTCTGTTCCAGGTTAGAAGGAAGGCAGACTTTCTTTCCTAATTAAACTGAACTGTTGTTTAAAGAAGACTTCAGGGGATATTTTTGGTTTAAGATTTAAGGTTTAAAGATTATCTCAGGGCAATAGTTTTGGGGATTCATCCAGCCTCTATGACTGCAGAAAGTCTGGATTCCATGAGAAATTGTATTCCATTTCCTTTTGAGAACTGGATGAGTTCAGCAGACACTACCCAAATGAATGAATTATGTATGCACTTCAGAGGAGAGAGATGTAGTATAGTGGCAAAATATGGACTTTGGCCTCAAGCAGATCTGCGTCAGGCAGTCAGGCCATCCATTAGCTGACCGAGCAAGGCAGGTAGACTCTCAGTGCCTCTGTTTACACATCTCCAAAAGGGATGGTGATAATTACTTTGCAACGTTGCCTCAAAGATTAGAGGTCATGTGTAAAAAGTGCACTTAGTATTATGTCTGACTCCTTGTAGATGCTCAATAATTATAGTTTTTATTAATATGTATAAAATATAAAATTACATATAAATAACAGTTCGGCAGTGGTTATTGGTGATGGTTGACAACATGATTAATGTAATGGTGTCACTAAATTGTACATGTGAAAAACATTGAATTGGCAAGTGTGTTATATATATATTTTTACAAGCTAAAAAAACAAAAACCGAAAAACCCTGGACAGTCCCACACAGCCATATGTTGAACGAATAAACTTAGAGAACAGTTGAAAAGAAAATCATGTATAAATAATTTCAACAAGGGGAGCAGACAGCTCTTTGAAGCATGAAGAGTATCTCATAATTGGGGAGCCAGTGTCAGAACCTGTGGCGCAGGTCATTCCACACCCATCGTGGTTCTCTTGTGATAGAAGGTGTTTCAAGCAGAGGAAGCAGCGGGTACAGGGGCCCTCAGGTGAGAAAGAGGGCGTGTTCAGGAAGTGGGTTGGTTTCATGTTCCCATACTTCAAATAGTAGTGAGGCTGCCCCAAAGAAGTGGCCGTGCAGTAGGGGAGCTGACAATTATCTCCTTGTCCTCATTCCCATCACTGTGACCTATTTGCAGCTCACAGACTCTCAGAAAAAGTTACCTTTGCCTGTTCTATACATAATCTATTTCTGACTCATATTGTCCTTAAGTTAAATGGTTGGTGGGTTCAAAGGATTCCTGAGAAGTCTGCTTGTAAAAGTAGAGTTTGCAGTTTCCCAAATGAGCTGTGCTGTTTCCCACCCTGTGCCTTGGTGTGTGCTGGCCCATCTGCTTGCAATGCCCTTTCTTAGCTTGTGCACCTGGAGGGCCAGGGGCAGCACTCCACCCTCTCATCCTTCCAGACCCAGGTCAAGGGGTCCTTCTGCTTTCCCTAGGTGGAGTTGGCCATTTGTGCTGTCCTCTTGTGTGGTCACTGTACCCTGTGTGCCTCACAGTATTCACCATACTGTGTTGCAGTCTCTGCTTCCATGCCTAGCCTCTCGGGGAGGACGGGAAAGGGGGACGTATTACAGCTTGGTCCCCATACCCACTCCGTGCCTGCTTCGTCAACACTGAATGTTGAAGGCCTGAGTTCTGGTCTGGAAGTGACATATGGTTGAAGTGGCTTCTCACTTCAGATGTGAGTGAAGCAGATAATCCCACAGGGTGATTCATGCCAAATCACTCTGTGGGTATTTTGGACGGCGTTTGGGTATTTTTAGCCATCTTCATCTCTGCTGTTAAGTAGAGAGTTTTCTTCCCTGTGCACACTTCCGTGGCTCCTTCAGGCAAAAGAGGCAACCAAACCTGACCTGGGATTAGCGTTTTGCTGTGGATGATCCACGGGCAGGTCACAGAGAGTTTACTGTAGTTAGGATGGCTGACTTTTCCAGGTTAGACGTCAGCCCTGGGGAATCTCAGCTAAGGGGAAGGAAGAAATCTTAGAAAATTAAATAAAACTCTAATTGTCTTCAGTCACATTTAGGTAATTTTTCTTAGCCCTATTCCCATATGTGTTGTGTGACTTCTTGAAATTTATTAAACATTTTCTTACTGTGAAAAATGTGTATGCATAAAATCTGAGTATTTTAACTCCTTTTTGCCTGCAAGAAAGACTTTTTCACCACCAGTTCTTAATTAATTCTAAATAATTTGCTTACTTGGTGATTTTTTTTCCCCTAGAAACAAGATACTGGTCAAGTTCTTTTGGATATGGCATACAACCACCTGGGTGTAACAGAAAAGGAATATTTCGGTTTGCAACATGGCAACGACTCGGTGGACTCTGCTGTAAGTGCCATCCTGTTAAGATGTACAGGATTCCTGCATGGCTTGGTTTTATATCTTCTGTTTTCTTATTCAACAGAGATGGCTTGAATCAAGCAAACCCATCAGGAAACAATTAAAAGGTTGGTGTGATCTCTTCGTTTCCCTTGACCATTAGTTGTTAATGTATCGTGGTCTGTTTCTCTCCTCTGATCATCAGCTTGTCTGGAACATCTGGTACCTGGACTCCAGGTGGTCCAGGAGATGTGAGTGAGCTGACTGCTGCCGGTCTGACTTCTGAGTTAGCAGAGATGGCTCCAGATCAGCCCTAAGGGCTCCTTATCAGCTGTGGGCAAGAAAAGGAAAGGGGAGACTAGGCAGCTAAGCATAAGGGAACCCAAATTTATTTTTACAACGTAGAAAAGGGAAGGATGATGGCCTTTTCCAGTCCATATAGGAGTCAGAGTGGGAAAGAGACAGACAGACACACACATGCATTGCCCTCCCTAGCACTTTCCAACAACACAGTTACATTCACTAGGACCCAAACCATAGGTATATAGTGTCACAAATACACAGTCCATTCTCTTTATCGTTATCCAAGGTATTTGTTCTATAAAGTTGTTACAAACACTGAGTTAGCAAGATTCCTGCAAGCCTCTGGTCACAACATTTTCATCAGCTGATCAGTATATAATCTTGTTTTATGTGTATTTCTGTTTAAAGATAGCTTGTTTCACATGTATTGTTGATTCATTAACGTTGAACTCACAGCCAGCAGCACTATAACTTACGCCTAAACGAAGCTCGTCTAACACATTAGTATTTTCTCTGTAATGCAAGGTGCAGCCTTCTTACACTTAGGAACACTCTACAGCACTTTGCCATTTTAAACAGCCAAATCACCAACAAAAAGCACAAAAACGCAAAAAGCATGACATTACATAGACAACAAAAAGGACACTTGTGTACAAGTATAAGAACTGAAACGAGAAGGCAGAGTATCACTTGACCTCAGTTGGGAACATGCATTTCAAGCAACTCACATTTTTGCCACTTTGACCCTGTCCACAGATGACCTCAGAAGTGCCATGAGTATTGATTTTGGGGTTACAAATAAATGTTTGCAAATAGATGACTTCTCAAATACAGAAGCCATGAGTAATGAGGACTGACTGTAAAAGATTAATCTTAAAATACAGCTCATCAACCACTAGTGGATTCCCAGTGCTGCAGGTGAACGCCCAGTTAGGTGAATGTTCAAGCCATACTTTACCCCACTGTCCACCCAGACCCAATTTCAGCCTGGTTTTCCAACATGGGCTTCATTGTTTCCCTTTATTCACCTTAACACCCCAGACAAGTCTGGCTCATCTGCAGAGCCTCACACACTCCTCTGTGCCTCTGCTCAGTCCATTCCCTCTGTTTGGAATGCTTTTCCCTCTCCTTTCCTTATATCCAGAGGAGCCTTGGTGGTGCAGTGGTTAAGCACTCAGCTGCTAGCCAGAAGGTCAGTGGTTCAAACCTACCAGCCACTCCGCAGGAGAAAGATGTGTCAGTCTGCTCCCATAAAGATTACAGCCTTGGAAACCCAATGGGGCAGTTCTACTCTGTTCTGTAGGGTCGGTATGAGTCAGAATAGACTTGATGGCAATGGGTTTGGTTTTTTTTTTTTTGGTTTTCCCTCTATCCAAATCTTACCGTTCTTCAAGGCTGCTTATATCCCATCTCCTTTCCTGCTAGAAGCCATGATCTTCTACACCCGCTTACATTGGTCACTATCTGCTTCATGGCTCTGAACACTCTCCCTCATCTCTTATGATTGTCTTTATCTCCCTCAAGTTCCTTGTGGTTAGGGCCCTTGCCACATTCTTCTCTGATTCCTCGCAGTGCCTGACATACAGGAGGTGGCCAGTGAATGATTGAGGGGTGAGTGGCAGGTGGATTTGTACACACAAGTTTACATTCACATAATGCCACATCCCATCACTTGCCCCAGCCACCAGATGGGAAGGAGTAGAGACAGATAGCCATTATTTTGATCCTGGGAATGACCTCTCTTTCTCTACCACTGCTGCCCTCACCTGCAGCAGGGTCCCCAGAATTCTTACCTCCCATGAGTAGGTGTGTCATTAAGCACTCAGAAATAGCCACAGGGAGCCACAGAGCCATTGTGGAGATAAATACCTGCCCCTATGTGATTCACAGAGGAATGAATGCACACAAGGTATGACAGGCATTTTCTCACTCACTCACTCATTCGACAAACATGTGCTCAGACTTTTTTGGCAAGGTTCAGGGCTGACTGAGATTTGGGGATCCAGGAGCTCACAGCCAAATGTGTGGCCACAGACCAGGAGAGGGACAGCTCTCTGATAAAACTCCACACGTGATAGGATGCTCTGGGCGCACAGACTAGGATAAGAAAGGCTTCGTGGAAGAAGTCGTGCCTGAGGCAAAAAGATGACAAGTTATAGAAGGGGGCACGGTGGAAGATGAAAGGGCATCCCAAGGCAGGGGGCGGGGTAACTCAGCTGTCCATTGATGTGCAGGTGGTCATCCTGCTCACAGAGTTACAGTGCCCCCACCAGTACCCACACACATGTACAGAGATCCACTAATAGGTCCACACGCACCACAAAAGATTCTTGGAGCACAGTCAGAGATAAAGATGAGAGACATGAAAAGAGATGAGAGGGTGGAGCCCAGGATGAACTAAGGTAGAGAGGAAATAAGTAGCAGGGATAGGGGCCATGAAGGGAGCAGGGTGGTAAAGGACTGAGTGAGTTTCAGCGAGCAAGAAAGTGCTAAACACACAGACTGCCAATGTTTGCCAACTATTGGCAAGGGGTGAAACTGATGTGAAGACAAGCCCAGGATCTTAGCAACACAATCTGATTCTCTCCTGTTACCCTATCTAGGAAAAGAAATGGACTGATTTTATATATGCAAGTGAATTGGCTCTTGGTGTTGATGCATAAAGCCATGTTTGAGTATGTTGATTGTGTAATATTCCCTAGTATATTCATTGTTTTTGGGATTTGCTTTACATTAAAAGCATGAAATATTTCCTAGTATAAAAATGATCTTGAAATGTGTCATAACAGAATCAGATGCCTTGGTGTCCTGAAATTCTGGTTTTGTCGTTAGCCACGTGGCCTAAGGCAAGTCACTTATGTCTCTAAGCGTGTTTGCTCGTGTGTAAAGCAATGCTATCAGTAGTAGCCTGGCCTACTTATAGAGTCATGGTAGCGTTTAAATTCAAGAATGTACATGAAAATGTTTGAAAAGTGTAAATCACTATATAAATATAAGCTGTTCTTTCTTAGTTAATTTTGTATGATACATGATTTAATGATTTTTTTCAATACTTAATACAGATAATAGTTTGACCATAACCCTGTGTTAAACATGTAATAGTTGATGTTGCATAAATATTTTACTTTTTGTAGACTTGGAGATGTCTGAAACAATCGATTCACTTATGCACGCCTTATTTGAAATTAGTCCTTTTATGCTGGAAAAAAAATGTGGTCTGGTGAAAAATGCATTACTTATGGGAGAGAAGCAACTTACATACTTTTATTTTTTTAAGGGAAAATTTAATTTGTTTTTGAAAAATGTTGTAGGAGGTTTCCCCTGTACCCTGCATTTTCGAGTAAGATTTTTTATACCTGATCCCAACACACTGCAGCAAGAACAAACCAGGTAATAACATTTTTTCTAAGTTTCCTATTTAGTATATAAAACGAGTAACCACTAAAAAATGTACTCTTTGTTTTGTAACTATGGCCAAATACATTTGTGTATAACTGCCCCAACAATTATGATCCAAGTAAAAATTGTAGTTACACCATAATGAAATTTTAATCGGCTACTTGAGTTTTCAGTCTGGGGCCTACTTCTCACCTCCTGATTTGGTACAATTCCCAGCACACCCACATCTATCTCCTCCCACCTCCGCTGCCTCCTTCCACCTGCCTGACCCTCCTACCCGTTGGGTGCACACTGTGCTCAAGAATACAGTCATTTTCTTCTAATACAAGCAGGGTTTGGAAGATGAATTTGTGTAACAGTCATCCACAGGTCAAATGGCACAATATATCTAAAGGGCTAGAATTGAGACTGTTTAGGATAACAAGAAGTCTCTACTAAGAATGTTCTATGAGATCCCTACTTCGGAGCAGCTAGAAAAGAAAAGCAAGCTGGGGCCCAGCTTCTCTCCCTGGTAAATCAGCGGTAGCAGGAACCAGGTGAGCCAGATAAGGAGCAGAGGGCTGTTTACCCCCAAGGGCCTGGAGTCTGTCCTGACCCTGTTTTGTACTGGCATGTGGGTTTTCTGGGTGGGGGACAGGGTGTTTGGAATGCAGGGGGAGGACGCTGGGAAGTTGTTGCTTTTAAATGCAAACTATGCAAAAAACTGTGTTTTCTCTCCCCCTTGGCAGCGTTAAACCTTTTTATTATTGATCCATTTATTTTTCTTATCATCGATAGAAACTACGTATCTCACAGAAAAAAGCAACAATGCTCAGGATTATTGAATCCTGTTACCTATATATGCTTACCGTGGCCATAAACCCATTACCAATTAACTCAGATATACAGAGTGCTGACTTGTTTTTTCTTTCTTTCTTTCTTTTTTTAATGGTAATCACATGACCACATTTTAATGTTTAAAAGCCAAACATTAGACTGTTACTCTGTTTTGGCCTCTGTGTACCTCTTTCCTCTAAAATAGCAGATACTGGAGATTTGGCTATGTTTACCATCAAGTTAAGTTTTAAGCCAGCAGAAAAAATGTCTTGCATGACTCAGTGGGTGACTGCATAGAAGTACAAATTGTGCTTTTGGTTTTTCCCACAACAACTTTTTTTTTTTTTTTATGTTGATGAACTGAGGGCTAGTATAGGAGTGCTCAACACAGTAGGTCAGTTCATAGGCTGATGGACACAAAGTTGGTGATGTAATCCATAAGAAGATGTGTTCAACGTGACCCTGCCAAGGTTTCCCCAGGTCATTACTAAATATCAAGTTCTACTCAAGCGATGCGTAAACAATGGCATGGTGGATTATATATATCAGTGTGTGTGTGGTTGTGTGTGTGTATATACCAAACCCAAACCTGTTGCCATTGAGTCAATTCCAACTCATAGTGACCCTATGGGACAGAGTAGAACTGCCCCATAGGGCTTCCAGGCTGTAAATCTTTAAGGAAGCAGACTGCCACATCTTTCTGCTGTGGAGCGGCAGGTGCATTCCAACCATCAACCTTGCTGTTAGCAGCCAACACTTAACCACTGCGCCACCAGAGCTCGTGTGTGTGTGTGTGTGTGTGTGTGTGTGTGTGTGTGTGTGTGTGTGTGTGTAAATATATACATACAGTCATCTGTCGCTTAACGTCCGTGATACATTCTGTGAAATAGGACATCATGTGATTTGGACATTGTGTGAACACCATATTATTTTCTTATGGCAACTTTGAGGTAGCGAAAGTGCCCTTTACCAAGGGATAGGGAGGGCCTGGAATTGTGCTCACTGCTGTCCAGGCCCTGATCGGTGGCTACATGCCTGGGGGGTAGCAAAGACATGCGTTGAGTTGGCGAAGCCTGGGGAGTGGGCCTTAAGGCGAGGCCCTGGGGCACCCAGGAAGGCGGTAGGCCCTTTAGAGGCCCAGACAGCCCTGCAGGCCCAGTTCCCTGAGAATGAAGTCTAGGGGCACAGGGTAAGCCCAGGATAGGTTCCCCAAGCACAAGGTGGTTCGAGGCGCAAAGGTGGCAGCTCCTTCCTAGCTACATCCAGTTATGTCTGCTATGTCCCGTTCTCCAATTGAGATTTCTAAACTTATGGCACCACGGATATATACGCGTCAGATGTTGCCTAAATGGATGTTTGCAGCACATGATTGTATATATACACACACACACCACACACACACATACGTGTATATATTTAAAAGAAAAACCAAACCCGTTGCCGTCCAGTCGATTCCGACTCAGTAGCGACCCTACAGGACAGAGTAGCATTTAACCACTGTACCACCAAGGTTTCTTGTGTATATGTATTTGTGTATACATATACACACGTACATGCATACACATAGATATACATATGTGTTTATGTATAGTCGGCCCTCCATATCGCGGGTTCTGCATCCGTGGATTCAACCAATCATGGATTGAAAATATTTGGGGCGGGGGGAGAAAGTTCCTAAAAGCAAAACTTGAGTTTGCCACATGCTGAGCACTACTCGAATCCACACAAATGAAGTGATGTGTAGATATAACCCTGCTGTAACCTCCCACCATTTCACAGATCCTCAGTCTCTCTCCAGCACTTTGTTTGAACATTGTTCAAATCGTGTCTTGTCATTATTCCCTAAACAATATAGTATAACAAGTATTTACATAGCATTTACATTATATTAGGTATTATAAGTAATCTAGAGATGATTTAGAGTATACAGGAGGATAGGTGCATAGGTTGTATGCAAATATTATGCCATATTTATATAAGGGACTTCAGCATCCTCAAATTTTGGTATCTGCAGGGGGCCCTGGAACCAATCCTCTGCACATACTGAGGGATGACTGTATACACACACACACACACACGCACACATACACATATGTATACCCATGCATATGTATGCATATGTGTGTATATGTAGTTTTAACCGGTGGGGTTTTTTTTTTTTAATTACAACCCAACGCTAAAAAATTTATTTTGCTTCATAACTTAGTACACAGATATATATAAATTACTGAAACAAAAGTTTTCCGAAACAGTAAGTACAAAACACTCTGAAGTTTCTATTTTTTTTTTTTTGAATGCCTATTATGGTCTATGAAATTGATTTTACTACCATCTAATGGGTTCCTACCCCAAATGTGAATTGCATTGCCTAAGTCAGCAATTGTTACACATCACCCTGCCTCCTCCATGTTTGCTAGAGGCACAGGTTTGGGCACGCAGTGGGCCACAAAAGACATGTTAGAGCTCTGCAGTGAAAGAACTTGAGTAGAGAGATTGCTGGGGCCAGCCTAACTCAGGAGTCCCTCTCCAGGACCCCTCTTGGTCATTGGCCATCCACTTCCTTATCTCATGGGAAAGAAGCTGACTCCTTTCTGGAGCTGACACAAATCTTCTTCCCGCTGAGCTTCCTTGTCATTTGAGGGACAACTGAAGAAATGTAGGTGTTCAGGGTGGAGAGAAGACTCAGGAAGAAACAAATGCTGCCTTCAGATGTCCAAAGGGCAGTCATGGGGAGAGAGGAGGCCAACGTGCTCAGTCAGAATTAAGACCAGTGGGTGGAGGATTCAGAGAGGCAGATTTTCCCTTAAAAGGAGGAGGAATTCTTTAGCAGAGTTCTTACCTAAATCCTAGATAAAATTCAATTTGTCCATGTTCCTCCTAAAATGTACTGATTCAGAAATGATACCCCCAAACACCAATATATTTTTTAAAATATTGTGTTTTTGGTGAAAGTTTACACAGGAAATTAGATTCTCATTTAACAATTTCTATGCATATTGTTCAGTGACATTGGTTACATTCTTCACAATATATTGGCATTTTCATTATTTCCATTTTGGTTGATCTGTTTCCATTAATCTAGCTTCCCTGTCCCCCCTTGCCTTCTCATCTTTGGTCTAGGGTAAATGTTTACCATTTGGTTTCATCTAGATGATTATTTTGAGGAGCACAGTACTCATGGGTGATATTATTTATTTTATGGGCCAGTCTGCCATTTTACTGAAAGGTGACCTTTGGGAGTAGTTTGAGTCCCAAGTTTAAAGACTATCTCAGGGCAGTAGTCTCGGAGGTTTATCTAGTCTCTGCCAGTCCAGTAAGTCTGGTCTTTTTTTAGGAATTTGAGTTTTGTTCTTCGTTTTTCTCCCATTCTATCCGGGACTGTCTATTGATATTGAGTCCCTGGTCGGAACGGTCAGTAGTGGTAGCTGGGCACCATCTAGTTCTTCTGGTCTCGAGGTAGGTGATGTTGTTGTTCATGTAGACTGTTGGTTCTGTAGACTAGTTTCTTCTTTGAGTCTCTGTAAACCTCAGTGTTAATATGAGTGGTACCTTCAGTGTGGAGTATAGCTGTTACCCCTTGGAATTTGGGTACCAGACTTCTCTTAATGCAGCAGGAGTCATGGCAGTTCTCATCTCAGTGGCTTCTGTAGAGCTGGTGGACCACCAGGACTGCCAGATTTTTTTTTTTTTTTTAATGCTACGTCAAGCCTCCACCGTTAATTCATACGTCTCTCTTTAACTTAAATGAAGGGTTTTACCTTTATTCCTGGCACATAGTATCTTATTAAGCTCCAGCTTTCTAGTCTGCCCAAAAATGAATTCCCTTTTTGATGAGCTTTAGCTCACAAGAGTCAGACAAAGCGTATAAAGTGGTATTTGCTGTTGATGTTTTTGCTTCTTTTTTTTCTTTTTAAGGATCTAGGCAGGGAGACATTTATTGCTTTTTTCTGAAATTGAGTTCATGAATGGAATATACTCTAGGAGTGATCTTTGCATTTATGAAGTAAGGCATGCCAAGTATGTCTTCTAAATAACTTTCCTTTATTCTAATTGTTAAATAAATGTCTTCTTACTTCATTGTGAGCCTCCACAACTGCTGTTTCCGATAAATTTAGACCATTCTAAACAGTTAGAATTTCATTTACCTGGCAACTCTCAAATTAAAGTTAGACTTCTTAGAGAATCCTAGGAAGTCTCCTAAGTTTGGGTCACAGTCCACTATTCTGATTTATCTGAGTATGACCTTGTGAGGTTGACTCAGAAACTTTGCTGAATATATGGCAAGGTAGGTAGCATTTGGTGAATGGTGATCTCCAGGTTCATGTTCTGATGTATATCTCTAGGAAGATATACTGATTATCCAGGCTTATCAGTGAAGCCCAGGATTACCATTGGATTATCTACAACTCCCTCCCTTTTCTTCTTTTCTCTTAGTCACACTGTAGGAGGAGAGAATGCTTAATTCTGGTTGAATGTCAAGTTGGATAAACATAAAAATGAACTAGAAAGGACTAATTATGTTCTCCTAGGTGGAAAAGATAGATTCCATTACGAATAGGTGTGAATCAGCAAATATATGTTACACAGTCTCCCAGTGCTGGGTGTTAACACATTGTGGGTAGCTGATGATAATTATAACCAAAGTCATAATATCAGAGTTATGAAATTGATCCTAAGCTTTATAGTCATTAAATGTATATAAGAAATTTGTAGCATAGTCAGATTTTTTTTCATAGCATGAGTGTCTAGGTTAAAATAAGATATAGCTGGCCCCACATAACCTATCCAAGCTTTAGTTTCCTCATCTGTAAAACGGGCATGGTGGCATCTACCTCGCAGGGGTTTTATGAGGCTGACATAAGGTGATATGTTAAAAAGTACCATGCACACTGCCCAGAAGAGTACAAATAGGAAGTAGAAATACCATTCGAAGCATTCCTATTACCAAAAGCCAGCACCTTGACCTTGAAATGTGTAAATTTGAAGGAATAATAAGACTGACTGGTCTAAATTGCCAAAATTACCTCTTTCCTGCTCCTGAGCACTTCTGCTATATGTGTATTTTGTTTCAGGAGGTTTCCCTTTTGTCATCTTGGCCAGACACTGGAATGTGTATCCCATTTGAATCTGGGTTTAAAAAAGAGTGGGAGCTAATGACCAAGTGTCACATGTGAGCAGCATCCCTAAATATAAATCTCTCCTCGGGACTGGTGGCCAGCATCGCACTGGAGGAGCAGACTTACAGGCTGAGGGGCCTGCGCCTACTTGCTGCCCACAAGACAAGTCCCAGTGTTGAAGTTGCATCTGCTGGCACCTCACAGAGGTGTTAGGATTCAGCTTGGAGGTCCTGGCAGCATTTTAGTTTACTGATGTTTATACTTTTTATTGAGCACCCACAGTTCCTGGGACACAGGAAAAAACCCAGCTGGGTGTTTGCACCCCAGCCAAGGAGATGTCTTTGCAGACTCTCCTCCTCTTAGCAGCTTCCCACAGAGGGACCGTGGGTGTGCAAACGCTGGCACGTTGTTCCCAACAGTGCCTCATCAGGGTGTGGGGGCTGCCCGTGCAGAAGGCACATGGGCCCTGGTGCTTGTGGCTCCCTGAGTTGATTAGGATGGCCCAGGCCAAGGGCGGGCAGCTCCCTGGCAGCAGCAGCCCATCGGTGGCGTGTTGCTTCCACATTCTCCCAGAGTTCAGCTGTCCCATGAGAGCATGTGCTGGGCTGAGGCTGGCTGGAAATTGCCCCCACCCCCATTCGAGACTTAAGGCAGCAGCTCGAGTTATTGTTACAGAAGGGGCGGCTCTGCATTGTGCCAAAGAGAGCCTGATGCGTTAGACAAACATGCATTTCTGTTTTGGTTTTAGTATTCAGTTTTTCAAATGTGCAGATCTTGTCCTTACCAAATTGTATTTATTTCAGTTTGAATATGAATTAATGAAAACTTTTTTTTTGTAGGCATTTGTATTTCTTGCAACTGAAGATGGATATTTGTGAAGGAAGGTAATGAGAATTTTGAATTTTTCTTTCTGTGGGTTGCCAGACTAGCAAAATTTCCAGTTTTAATCAAATGAGCATGCATTCCTGGTAACAATATTAAATCTGCAAAGAATGGATGTTGAAGGCAGCATCCTGTACAACATTAGGCTTTGGACGTCTGTTTTTAACTCTGACTTGGTTTAGAGAGGCTAAGGATTGATAAAGTTCATTTCAGGGTATTTCCGTTTTATTACAAAAGGTGCTGTTATCTTTTTGGTAAAGATCTGAGAAATTTGAAAGGGAGGGTGGGACCCAGAATATAAAATGGGCTTCATTCAGGAACGCAGATCAGGCCTAATTTAGGTCAACTTCTGAGCCCCTTAGTACCTGGATAATTCATTTTCTCCCTGGGAAGCTTTTTGCTCAAAGACATGAGCATCTGCCTATGATTCAGCACTTCTTGTGTATCAGGACCATCTCAGTGGCTGAAAAGTATCTGAGAATAGCCCAGTAAGGGATAGGAAATTCCAAACCAGTGGTCCTTGAGCTACCTCCTCCAAACTCTTTGTTTTTTCAAAGGGAAGAAACTTCAGCAGGTAAACTGGTGGAAGCAGCCACAACGTATTCCCATTGTCTTGACCCCTCTTTGCTCCTGTCAGTTTAGTTCTAGTAAGGAGGCTAATTGGAGGCCTCCTGTCTGCTGTGCCATGAGGGAGTTTGCAGTCCAGTTGGGGAAATGAGACAGAAGCCCATGAAGTAATTAGGAAACAATTGAAAACAATATGGGCAGCAGAGACCACAGTTGTCACAAGATTTGAGAAGAAGGCGATGGTAGTGTGGGCTGGAACATTTGGAAAAGTCTTTGTAGAGTTGTGATGAGTCAGAATTGGGGTTAATAGAGAGGAGGGGAGGAGTTAGGATTCCCTGCTCAGTGAGAAGACATCTCCCCCGAGCCCCCTACTGTCCTAGTTGGAAACCCCATGTTGAGGGTTAGTGGTCATTTAGACTTGCAGGGGAATAGAGGGCTCCTCGTTACACTTACAGCTTGTGTCCTGTAGGCAGAGAGCTGTTGAAGGTTTTTAAGCAGGAGCGATGTGGCCAGAGCAGCGTCTACAAAGACAGTGTCAATGTCCAGAAGGGAAGACTGGAGATGGGGTGGCCCTTGAGGAGCTGTTGTGTACACCCAGCCCAGAGCTTGGGCGCGTGGCAGTGAGGTTGGGGGTGGGGGAACAGTTAGGAACAGGAGACATCTCGAAGAAAAGATCATCAGAACCTGTTGACTGTTCAGCAGTCAAAGAAATACAGAATTTTTGTAATTTAGCTCATCCTCTCTAAGTAGGAATGTGTCCCTTCTCTAGCGTTAACGGACCAGCCTTTGGGCCTCTGCTTGACCACTCCCAGTGATGGGGAGCTCACCCTCCAGAGGCAGCAGTATTACATTTTTAGGTAACTCTAGGTTGAAATGACCTTCCCTCTCTTGGGTCCAGGCTGCCCTCTGCAGCAAGAGAAACATAATTTTTTCCACAAATATTTTGCAATCATCTGTTATGAGATGGGTACTTTGCTGGTCAAATAAAGCATGGCCCCTGTCCTCTAAGAGCTTTTACTCTAGCTCTCCAGGTATTAGAAATTGGTCATTTTCATTTTTCTTTTCTCCGAATGAAATATCCCCTGTTCTTTCTGTGTGAATCAATAGAAATCTGTTGACGGCTGTGTCCAGGGTTAGATCCCTGGCATTCCTTGTTAGGTCTGCAGCTGACCCTCACCACTTCTGAGGAGAGGTTCACCCACTACCAGTTGCTTCTCAGGCATGTGTCTGGGTGGCGTCTGGCCATTTGTGGCTGTGGATCTCTTGACAGGGTTGAGCATAGTTAGCATCTTTCCTGGGTGTCTGGACTCATCCACTGACTGTTGGAATTGTAGCTCCTACCCAATGCATCATCTCCTTCCTGTCTGGACAGGCTCCAGAAGTAATCTAGTTCAAGGCCCTCACTTGACGGAAAAGAAACGGATCTGTCTAGGAACATGTAGCCTCTTTGTGGCCACGTTGAGAGTAGAACACAGGCCTTCAGTCTTTCTCAGTATGGCCACCTTCTAACAATATTCTCACCACCATTCCTTTGGAAGTGTTTACTTTCTGACATCCTCCTCATAGGATTGTTTCTTCCAGCTAGATGGGACCTCCTTAGCCTCTCTCCTAAGTTGTTCCCCCAGTCCCATTCACCTGCTTTCCTCTAGCAAAGACGGTAGCTTAGATTTAATTGGGGTCCATCTTGGTAGGAGATCGAATGGCTGATACTCTTGAAGTTTCTGCCTGCTTTCCCCATGGACACTGTGGGTCTCCACATGAACTGTAGGTGGTGAGTATCCCTGGGATGTGTCTGTAGACTTGGAGAGATCATTTAGAAGTTCTTGCTGGAACATAGTTATGTAAGGAAAGAGGAGGCCCCTAAGTTAGGGAAGTTTCCTTCATATGCAGCTTCAGGACCAGCACACAGAGCAGTGGACAGGAAAGGGAACCCCTGGCCAGCCCACCATGTTAGTCACAGAGGTGGAGTGACTCACATCTTAGGAACTTTATGGGCTGCCATGGAAACAGCTTGTGTTTTCCACTTCCCACCGGGTTGCAGGGAAGAATGCTTTTAAAAATATTAGTGCCTCCCAGTGTTAGCTGTTAATAATACCTGCTTTCTCAGACCCTTCCCCACCCACCCTGCAAGCCCTCACCCCTGCTGCTGCTTTTTTTTTTTTTTAATTTAAAAATAAAGTTTTAGGTTTAGAAAATTGAAAAAGACAAGCTTGAACATAGATGATAGTGGCATAAATTTTAGAATTTGGCTCCTACTTGAATTATAGTTTTCTTCTCAGTGCTAGATTGATAGTATTCATCAGATAATCAGAACATTGTATCATGGGGCAGTGAGAGGATGCTGTATTTTTATTTTTTTATTTTTTCCATACAAAAATTTATACATACATTGTTATGTGACCCTAATTGCTCTCCCCAAACTGTGACGGCACACTCCTCGTTTCCACCCCTGATTTCCCATGTCCATTCAACCAGCTCCTAACCCTCTCTGCCTTCCCATCTCACCTCCGGACAGAAGCTGCCTGTTTAGTCTCTTGTATCTGCTTGAGCTAAGAGGCCCCAGCTGCTTACGATCGGACTTTTACCACCACATTCCTCCATGGAGCAGTGATCCCTGCTCCAGGTCTATTGGCAGAGCTCCTGGGCAGACCAGGTAATGGATGGCCGAGTAGAGAAAAGGGAGCAATCAGAAGGATTTGAAATACGATAATACGAGGTGGAGTCACTGGCAGAAATGGGATTTAGAAGGACTGTAAGTTCAAGAGGAAAGAAAGAGAACAAGTCCAACCTTGAGTCCTTTGATTTCTAGTGGATGGCAGGAAAACAGAAAAGTAGACAGACCGTTGAACTCATTAGTGTCAGTAGAACCCAGGAATTTACTTAGCCCTACAAAAAAGTCTCATGTCTTTACTGGAAAGAGATGAAGGTTGTTCGCTGACGTTAGAGTACACTTATCTCACTTTTCTTCATAGTGATATGTGCTTGACCTTTCTTGAACAGGCAAAACTCTCGCCAACATTAGACCTTTAGCTTCATGGGTATTTGTAATAAAATACAGTATTTTAAACACGAAAAGGTTTTCTTTTTGTTCTTAAAAGCCTTTAGCGTGTTACATTTGTCTTTGCTATTTGAAATTGATTTGTGTCATAAAATTGACTTTGTTATGATTCATGTTTGTTTTTTTTTTTAATGGTTAATCCAAGAAAATAAAGACATCTGTTACCCATGATCTGTGAGTGTTTCAGGCTATTGCTGTTTCTTGTGACTTTCCTAATATGTTTTTCTCCTAACAGGTTAATTTGCCCTCTTAACTCAGCAGTGGTCCTAGCATCCTATGCAGTACAATGTAAGTCATGAAGGGAAGTGTTTCACGATGGACAGATTGTTCTGACCAATGTATTAAGAAAGTCACTGTCTTCTCCTGTTTGACCGAGTCCTTTCACCTCTTCCCCGTGAATCCTGTTGGGCATCAAGTCCTACTTTTACCCTGACTTACGTTCTCCTCTAGGTCAGGGGCCTGTTGGATTAAGTAACGTGGTTAAGGGCAAAGGAGTGGATGAGCTGTGGTGGTATTTTCTCCCAGGGGAGCCCATGAGACAGCAAACACATACCACACATTACATTTTCCAGAGCCTTTGCTCAGATTATTGGATTTAATCTCTGTAAGAACCACAAGGGGGCAAATGTTTCTACTAGTCACCTCTTATACACATGGAAATTGAGGGCCAGCTAGGTTAAGGATTTGTTGAACGTCACTCCTGCTACTTGCTTTATGCCACTCTAAAACACTGTTGGAGTCTTAAGAATTTATTTTTAGAGTTTCATTATAGCTAATTGATTATAAACTGGTGTGTAGCAGCACTGCCCAATAGGAATATGATGCGAGCCACATATATAATTTGAAGTTGTCTAGTAGCCACATTAAAAAAATAAAAAGAAGGGAAAATAATTTTTAAAATTTTATTTAACCCAGTATATCCAAAATATTATCATTTTAACTTGTAGTCAGTGTAAAAATTATTAACAAGGTATTTTATATTCTTTTTTTTTCCCCAATATGAAGCCTCTGAAAACCAGTCTGGATTTTACACTTACAGCACATCTCAGTTTGGACTAGCCACATTTCAAGTGTTCAGTAGCCACATGTGGCTAGTGGTTACCATATGGGATAGAACGTCCAGATGGAATTTTCCATCAAGGCCATTGAAGCTGGAGTAGATATTCACTCATTAGTTAGCAAAGCTTTATTGAGCACATATTTCATTTAAGGCCCCGTGGTAGATGCTGGGTGTACAAAATGAAAAGGGTACATGGTTACGTGTGAAGTATCAGTTAATAGTTAGCTGTGTGGTACCAAAACGGTACACCAACATAGTACTTGTGTAGAGCTGCATAGTAACAAGACTTAAGAAGGCCCTTCTACCTTCCATTAAGCCTGAAACTATCTTGGCCTATTACCCTCTTGACCAACTGCATGGTAGGGAGTTAAGGGAGCAAGATAGTCAAGTCTTAGAGCAAGTGCTGACTGAACTACTCACCCTACTCTGGGTCCTGCATAACCTTGAGCCTTTCCAGGCTTCAACTTCTTTACCTGTAAAGTGGGGATAATAGCAGTATCTACTTCATAGTGTTGTAGTGAAAATGAAATGAGGTAATATACATAAAGCTCTTAGAACAGTGCCTGACTTGTGGCAAGTGTTCACTGTTAGTGTATTTTCACATCTGCCCAGAAGATCATCTGAAGAACTGCTTATTGTAAATAATAGACTCTGTTCAGAGTAAAATTTAAGAACCAAATGAAAAATCCTATTCCAAGGTTCACTAGTCAGGTTCACCTCTGCAAAGTACTGATAGAACCAAGGCTAAAGAAAGTTGTTAAGTACCTAAAAAGTGAAACTGACTTCAGTGGAAATATAGCATGATGGTCATGCCAATAAAATAATGAGTTGTCCTGCAAGCTGTTTTAAGCATAAATTCTTTGTTCCTACACCCTCAGTTAATATATACAGTCAGCCGTCTATATCTGCAGGTTCCACATCTGAGGATTCAACCAATCTCAGATCAAAAATATTCAGGGAAAAAAAAGACTTTTTTCTTATCATTATTCCCTAAATGATATAGTGTAACAACTATTTACACTGCATTTACATTGTATTAGGCATTATAAGTAACCTAGAGATGATTTAAAGTATATGCATAGGTTATAGGCAAATACTACACCATATTATAAAAAGGACTTGAGCATCCTAGAATTTTGGTATCCACGGAGGGTCCTGGAACCAGTCCTCCGCGTATACCAAGGGATATATATGCTAGAAGAACACGTGGAACTTGAAAGACAAAATATATTTATTGCGTTCTTCTGTGCATGCATTTCTAGAAGATTAATTTTTAGACAGGAAATTGCTGGGTAAAAGGGTATGCCTAAATTTTATCTGATACTTTTTGATAAATTGTCCCAAGAGAGATGTCTAATACGAAGATAAATTCTACCAGTAATCAGTGCACAAAAAAGTACATTTTCTCATTAGATAAAAAATAAAGTGACCCATAGGTAAAATACCTGAAAAGACAAGACATGAAGGTGGGAGATTGCTGGTGGCCTGTCAACGATTTATGAGGCTCAAACAATAAAGTGTTTGAAAGTCTATGTTTATCCCATAAATGTTCTCTGAGCCTCTGCTGTGTGCAGGCACTGCAGGAGCCTCCGGGCGCACAGATGGATGAAGCAGACTGCTCTCCTTAAGGAGTCTACAGCCCAGGAGGGAGGGAGGCAGGCAGGTGTGGAGCAGCCCATAGTGGTAGCAGTGTGGATGAACACAGAGGATGCCATTCCATTCTGCTTGGGTGAGAGGGGAGGAAGTCCAGAAAAGCTTCCTAGGGATGACCCCTGAGAAGAGCCTCTAAGAACCAGTTGCAGTTGGGTGAACAACAGGTAAAAGGCTTTCCCAGCAGAACAGCCTGACAGCTTAAAATGCCACACATTTGGAGACCTGGGACATACTCTCTCTTTGCTGCAAAACATAAAAGATTATCAGCTAGTAAGAATGCATGGAATGTAAAAGACAAGATATTCCCCACATAAGCACTAATTTCCTTTTATTCCTGCTGTAATTAGCTTTTGCATGTGTCATCTGCCCCACAAATAGGAAAACTGTTTAAGTCAGGGTGTTTGGGGCAAGTGGCATAGCAAACAAGAGTATGGGCTCTGGGATCAGAATCTTGGCTCCAAATTACCATCAGAGCAACAATGGGCAGGTCCCTTCTTTGAGTCTCAATTATCTTATCTGTTTAATGGGAATACAAGCAATGCCTATCACTGGGTTATAATAAGTATCAAATGGGATGATGTAATTGAGCCTATGTGGAAACCACCCCCTGCTTTGCAAATGTTTTGTATGACTTTAACTTTGTTTCCCTCTAGTGGTTAGTACAAGGCTTTGCACAGAGTTGCTGAGGGCTCGTACAGAAAAAAAATCCTACGGGGAGGTTCATCGGTTGTACGTTAAGTTCAAAACATTTGTTTATGACGTGACTAAAGAGAGAACCTTGCAGTTCGAGTTTGCAGAATGGCACAGGTGTTGGGGCTCTTAGCTGATATGGTGAATGACCAAATCAAGATCCAGAAGGATCTTCACGAGCTAATGAAACCAACAGAGTAAAATTTAAGAGGACTCTGCCTTGAGGCTCAGGAAAGTCACTTGCAGCATTTGTTTGCCCTTTGGGACATGACCATTGTCATCAGCAACTGGCCAACAGCAGCTCGAAGGCCCCTTCCTGGCAGTCAGGCTGGTGGAGTGGGAGGAGCACCAGCTGGGACTCTGGTCTGGACTCTGCTAAAAAAATGCCTCTGTGATAGGGGTAAGTCCCTTCTCCTCCCTGGAACTCAGTTTCTTCCCCTTTAAAATGAGGGGTTTGAACTAGGTGACTCTGAGTCTTTCTCGAGCTTTCTTTGCTGAGGATCCTGTGTTAGGGCATCCAGATGATTTCTATAAATGCACCATAAGGAGCTCTGGTGTCAGAATGGTTAAGCTGCTAACCGTCAGTGGTTCAGACTCACCCAATGGCTTCGCGGGAGAAAGGACCGAACAATCTGCTCCCATAAGGATTTCAGCCTAAGAAACCCAATGGGGCAGTTCTCCTCTGTCATATAGTATTGCTATGAGTCGGAATTGACTCAGCACACAACAACAGCAAATGCACTATTGTGCATTTAACCATATATACACTCACCTGCCACACTGTGCCCACATCATATAACCTTGACATTTCCTTCTGTGGCTTGGCCACCTTTGGCTGGCCATCATGGCCTCTAGTCTAACCTTGACCAGGCCTGCCTAGATACTTGACTTCCTGCCCTTCCCCAACCCTCCCTCCAGAACTGACCCATGAGTCCCCTGTGGCATCTGGTCCCCTGTCTTCCACACCTCCCTGAATCCCAGATGGTGGGTCAGGATGCCCACAGTAGTAATGTCGATATGAGCTCTCTTCTGCCCACATCCATTTTTTAGAGCAGGTGGATCCAATGTTGCAGTATCCTTGGTTTCTACAAGGTGAGTTCTTTGAGAGCAGGAACTGTATGCCAGGCACGTGCAGCCTCAATAAAGAGAGAGCTTACATGGCGCCTGGCATACAGAGGGTGGCATTTTTCCGGTGGGTCTTCTTATTTCCTTTTATCTTGGGAGCATGAGCACAAACTGCTGTACTAACCACAGAGTGTGGAAGAGGTGTGAGACGAGTAAGACCAAGTTTCAAACACCATTTCCCCTTTTCCTCCCTGTGTGGCCTTGGGCAAGGTGAAAATTAGGTTGGACCATGTGTGTGAAAGTACCTATCCCATGGTAAGGGTTCAGAGAGTAAATGTAGAACCTGGAGTTAATGAGAAGCTCCAGTTCATGTGATGTAGAACTTGCAGGAAGGGTGTTTTCAATTGATGTTTTTCTTGTGGTGCTTTTGATGCTTCTTAATATAGACCATGCTGAAAAGGCAAACCTAATTATGATCCCACCCCCTATTCTGTCTTAATAGCTCATTTTGGAGACTATAATTCTTCCATACATCATTCAGGATACCTTTCTGATAGTCAGTTTATACCATACCAGAACGGTGACTTTTTAACAAAGGTGGAATCTCTCCATGAGCAGCACAGGTAAGGGGAGGGCCTCGGAGTGGCCTACTTTGGGAACCTAGGTTGGGTATTTATAGACATTGTACAACCTTGTGTTTGATGCGACCTCCTCTTCCTTTGCTCATGAATCCTCTTTCAGGATGCTAGGGGTTTTTAAAGCTTTGAACTGTTCTGATGACAGATATAGCTGGCCTACCTAGCATTTCTGTAGAGCGTAGAGTACAGTAGGAGTTAAGGGTGATGGTTGCTGTATTCCATCTTAGAATGTCATTGAAATCAGTTAATTTCTAAATGAAGTGGCCTATTTTGAAATCCAGTTGCACCACACATTGGCCCTACTTTTTAAACCCTTTAGCAGTTCGCCATATTTAATAAAATGGGCTATTTTTAGGTAATGTTGAATAGAGAGACAAAGCCAAAAAACCCATTGCAGTCAAATCAGTTCCAGTCATGGTGACTCCATGTGTTACAGAGTAGAGCTGCTCCACAGAGAGACCTAAAATGCTGACAGGCAGGGTGAGTTCCAAGCCCTCTCTGGGTTCAGTTAGTGAAAATTGCCTTAATTCCTCTTAGGTAGCACCACTCTTCAGCACATGCCTTGGGTAAGCCTCAACTCCCAACAGATATGCCCAGTTCTGGCCTCCTCCCTTTCTTTCCTCATTTTCCTGAACTGTAGGGGCAGCTGTTCAGTGTAGGTTAAATAACGGCCAGCCGACCGAGACGATCAGCTCTCAAGGGACTTCACGCTTCTTGGGGAGGCCATAAAAAACAAAGCAACCAGTGTCCCTTCTAAAAAGACGCTGCCAAGCCTTTCTCCCAGAATTTTACTTCTCTGGCAGATGTCGGCATCCTAAAATACTCCTGGGCCAGTGACATTTGGAAGTTTGAGACCACTGCTAAAAGAATAAGAGTAGAAAGAACTAAAGATTGTGCATTCATTAAGCAAGTTGGAATAAAAGGGGTGGGAATTCTGAAAGATGACAGCTTTCTGTAACTGAATGTTGAGAGCCCACTAAATGGAAGTATTGTTTAGAAAAGAAATGAGAGGGCTCAATGAAGTCAAATTCAGTGGGCAAGGAGAAAAATCTGGTTTAGTAAAATTGAGGGTTTGATGGTTTTTTTAAGATTAATAACACAAGGCATTTAATAATTCTAAAGAAATGTTATAAATTTTCTAAATTTTTACTGTTTTTAAAAATTAAGAGTTTGATTTGCTCTTTTCACTGGGTGTACTCTGTATTTTCTCTTCTCTTTTATAGCGGTCTAAAGCAGTCAGAAGCAGAATCTTGCTATATCAACATAGCGAGGACCCTGGACTTCTACGGAGTGGAACTGCACAGTGGAAGGGTAGGTAATGCTTGTTGAGTTTGGGTTCAGAATTTCTATTTCGGCTTTAATTTCTGAAAGTTTGAAAACGTTCTTTGATGAAACGATTTCTTTTCTAGTGTAACAAACAAAACCCTTTTTAGATGTGTGGAAGGTTTTATGAAGTAATGCTGAAGTTTGCTGGTTACTCTATTGCTTTTTCCATGTTTGCGTTGGTATGCGAAGGCTTCTTCCTTTTGTGGGGCGTCAGGGGGACTAAACAGAAGTAATTTTTGTGAGACTGTCTTCATATTATGGTTGAAGGGGCAAAAAAAAAAGTTTATAAACCCATTTTCCAAGTGACAATTTAATGAGCCAAGAGATTCTCCTACTTAATTTCAAGTTCTGCTCAACTTACAGCTAGTTACCTGAATATGATAATTTTTTAAAATTATTATGGTGGTGGTATTATTGTGAGGAGGAAGCTAGAAGGCTGCACACTAGCTCTTAAATGCTTCAGCCCAGAAGAGACACACATCACTTCTGCTCATAGCACATTGGCCGGAATGAGTCACATGGCCCTGCCTTCTGCAGATGGGGCTGGGAAATGTGGAGGTGGGCATGGAAATTTAGTGAGCAGTAACTGTCTCTGCTGCAGGGTTGAGGTGCGGACTGAAGACTACAAATCCAGATGCTTTGAGACCTGAGTCTCCAGCCACCCAAATCATTCACTTATTTCCCTAAGTTATACACTAAATTTTGGTATCATATGTCTGTTTGTCCTTCTCTCCCACCTACTTAATATTGTTTAATTGCAACCCTGCTCTTTGTCATGCGAGTTTGATTTTGCTTTAAATATGTGATTTCAGTTGAATACTCAGTAGTGAATACTCTCTGGACTTCTCACTTTCATCAGCACTGTTTTCTTCGGCCCCTTTCTCTAACTCCTCATGTTTACATTGCTGTTCTTAAATGATTTGTCCCACTATCTCTTGAGAGAGAAAGGGAATGAACATTTACAGTGAAACCTGTGAGTGCCGGAACTCGACGGGACTGCCTCATTTTTCTGGGTCTCGCAAGTTTTCCGCCTTTGACAGGATGCAGTCTTACTACTTTTCTATCACTGTCTGTTAGTGGAAACTATTTGAGTTTCCTTCTCTGACAGGTTTCTGCCTTACACAGGTTCTGGCTTTTGCAGGTTTTACTGTGTTATACACTTACCACATGCCAAGCCCTATTGTAGGTACTTTATTTCTCTCATTTTAGCCTGATGAAAACCTTATGAGGTGGGTTCTCTAATCTTTATTGTACAAAAGGAAAAATTGAGGCTCAGATCCCAAAATAACACAGCTAGAAGTGGCAGGCCTAAGGTTCACCCACAGTTTTAACTGACTCAAACCGTGCCCCTTCTGTATAATTTCAAACATCTCACGTGGGAAATAGGAATGCAAATAACCCAGTACAGGAACTGTTATGTTTTAAAAATTTCTTTTTTTATACTCACCTTGTTCTCAAAAGGATTTCAAACAGCTCATAGGTGCTTTATCTTTCTCCTGTATCTTCAGTGTCTGGGGCAACGCCTAGCACGTAGGCTCTTGATAAGCCTTGAATGTTTTTAACTTGTCTATACCAGCCTCAAAATGGAGTTACTTGTGCTGAGCCCCATGTCAACAAACCGAAACCTAAGTTTCTATTTTGTGTAAATACCTAACCTTCCCAGAAGCCAAAATCCAGTTCAATCAGTTGACTCTCCCAGGAATGAAAGCATAAGCTAGCCAATCAGGACTTGATTGATCTGTTTAACCTGGTTCAAAATTTCCTCCTAATCCCATCCTCGTTGTCAAAACTGTTAAAATAAAATTTTCACAATATTAAATTTGTGTATGAGCTCATAAGCTTTATTTTTTCAGTTCATGAACAAGGTAAGTCTTGTCTGACTTCCAGACCAGACGCTCCCTGGCTCATGAACTGAAAAATGAAGCTCTTGAGTTCATACACAAATTTAATATTGTGGAAATTTTATTTTTAAGAATGTATTGGATTGACAAGCAATATTACTTCTTAGTTGGATTTACAGTCAGCATTTCTACACTGCTAAATTTTCGTCATCCTATCATAATAGCTAAAGACTTTTCAGTGCTGGGAATCTAGATGTGTATAAGGCTGGGAGGTAGGGAGAGGCCTTTGTGATTTTAATATGGTTATTTAATATTAATTGTTGAAATTGAATACTCCTTTAAATGATTCTGTGAAATGAATGGGCTTATCTGGTAACTTTCTAAACCAGTGGGATCCAGGGGTTGCTGTCAGGCTGTGTGTGTTCACCCTAGAACAATTCGTTGCTAAGTACTTGGATCTTAAGTATCTGTGAAGCAGGGATTTCTGCATGTTTTCAGTAACATTTTCCCCTTTAAAGCTTATACATATTACTGTTTATAAAAGCATGGGTGCTTGAAAGCTGCCAGAGTGCATAAGCATACTGTACTGGCTGTGAATCTATGCTCTTCCTCTTCACAGGACCTGCACAATTTAGATCTGATGATTGGAATTGCTTCTGCGGGCATCGCTTTGTACCGAAAATATATTTGCACAAGTTTCTATCCTTGGTAAGTGCAAACCAGTTCTAATTACTTTCTGAATCATGCTTTAAAAATATGCTGAACAAACGTAATGTTAGCTCTGATTTTAAACTTTTCTTTCTAAAGCAGTTGGAAGGGATTTTTCCCCCCAGGTTTTTACCTCTGCCCTCTGATTTGATCCAGATTGGGTATTTGAGAAAATTATAGTATGGTTTTCATTGACATCCTTTTGCCCCCAGTCACCTGGTGGTTTGGGATACTCTGTGGAGACATGGTGGATAAAAGGGCACAAGGCAGGTCTTGGAGCTAAGGAATCCTCCCTGGGCCATGCACTGGCCAGAAGTCAGAGAAGAGCTTCCTCAGGGCAGGGCCTGTATTCTCAGTTCTGTTCCTCTGTCATCAATTGAACTGTTACCAAGTCCAGCTCCGTTCTAAATGCTAAGAGGACCCAAAAGACATGTGCAGCAGAGTTTGCCCTGTAAGCTCGTGAGCCTGGTGGGGAGAGAGAATTTCTGTATTCTCACAGTGTAAGACACAAATATCAGGTGAACTCAGTGAGTAGAACTGACTTTTAAGAGAGAAGTTGGAGTTTAATGTGTCAGGCAGTAGGGATCTTCCTTCTAGGGGAAACAATATAAGATAAATACCATCTTAAAAAAAAAATGAAAGAGAAGAAAAAATACCATGTTTATAAATGTTAATGTAATGATGTACAGAATGCAGATTTGCCAGGTGACTCAAGGAGAGTGGTCACTGTGGGCAATAGGAGATGCAGAAGCAAAAGTCTGGAATGTAAAAGAACACAGGGTTTTGGCAAAATAGTGACTGCAAGGAAGATGTTTAGGAGGAAGGGATAAGAGAATATTTGGAGACAGATCAACTGTCACACAGTTTGGTCCTTGGCATTTAAATTTACTCCATCATCTTTGCAACATAGAACTTTTATTACCTGGGACACAAAGATGTTCATCACAGCATTATTTATAACAACAACAAGAATAAAAACCCTATAAGTAAATTAAGTAAAATTATAGAGGAAATAGTAATATTTGTTGAATGCTTATTACTGTGTTGAAGTCACTTTACTAAGTATTTACTGACGATTAAGCGTTTACTTAAACCTGAGATAGTCACTGTTGTTATCTTCATTTTCACAAAGGAGGAAACAGAGGCACAAAGAGTAATAACTTGTCCAGGGTCACACAGCTAATGATTGGTCTAGTTGAAATTCCAACCCAAATAGTCTGGCCCCAGAGCCTGTACTTTTATTCCACCATTAAAAATTACATTCGTGGGAAAATGCTTAATAGGAATGCACTTGTAGAAGCTGAGTTTTCAATTAACTTTACAATATATCTGTTTTCAAAAACAAAAACAAAAAAATTGTATTAATTCTATTCAATTTCACAGTAAAACCAGTGTGGCAGGTAAAGGGTCTTCTTGCCATCTTTCTTTCCCTTCGACTCTGTTAAAAGGCTTATTGTAGCAGGAAACCCCAGCCTTGGCTCACCTCAGTGACCCCTCGGTTAACTAGGATGTGGCTTGGGCAGCTCTCCAGCCTGCTTAGGACCTGGGTCAGGCCAAGCAGGGGGCCGAGTGGGGAAAGGGCACAGGACTCATTTCCCCTCACCAAGCCTTTCCACATGCCAAGGGCTTCTCCCAGAATACCACAGGCCTGAATCCCCGGGGCCCAGCTCTCTCTAGCACTGGCACGTTTCGGGAGGGTGTGAGTCCCATGAAGACACTTCAGGAGGAGTCTTAGTTTCCTAATGCTGCTATAACACAAATACCACAAGTAGGTAGCTTTAAAGAACAGAGATTTATTATCTCACAGTTTTGGAGGCTAGAAGTCCGAATCAGGGCATTGGCTCTTAAGGAGGGTCCTTCCTTGTCAGTGGCCCCAAGAGTTCTTCCGCATTCTTTGGTATTTTCATTTCCTCTGTGTGTGTGTGTCTATCTGTTCTGCTCTTTTCATAAGACACCATTTAGAAGTGATTAGGTTTAGAACCTACCCTACTCCTGTATGACCTCATTAATATTTCCAAACAGTCGTATTTACAGGCAGAGAGTTGAGGACTCAACATATATTTTGGAGGCTCTAATAGAGCCTGCAGAGACTTTATAACCCCTCCAGCCCCTAGGCTTACACATAGACCCCCCCCCCCCACCAAGTCACCCTTGCCCTTCAAAATCAAGACCTGGCCTCTGCCTCTGGTACAGAGCTCACAGACTAGCAAGGAGGCAGATGGCAGCAGATGGTGACCCAAGGACCATAAGTATGATGTAAACGGGCACATCCCAGAGAAGGGCAGCACCAAGGAAGGGCCCCAAGCCCACAGAGGTGGAGGTGAGTTCTAAGCTTTATCTGAAGACCCACTGGGCTTTAGCCCCAGGGAATAAATTCTAGACAGAATGAGCAGCATGTGTGGAGGTCAGGAGACAAGAGAGAAGACAGCATAATGAGTAAAGGAAAGGTGAGTGGGTCTGGCTGGAGCATGGTGTGGGAGTGGCGAGTGGCAGGAGCTTGAGGACTGTTGGAGCATAGATTTAATCCTTGGGACTCTTAAGAGACACTGAACTTTCCTGCATGATATGATCACAATTATAGTGATTTAGTTATATCTCTGATTATTTATTTGGGACCTGTTCCCTCACTAGATTATGAGCTTCAAAATGGCAGTGACTGATTGTCTTATTCACGCTGTGTCCCCAAGGCCTGGCACATCACTTTTACTTTCTAGACACTCAGTACATTTTTTGCCTTAAAGAATGAGTGAAGGGCAGTAGGGAACTACTGTAGGACCTTAAACCAGGAAACGACATAGATCTTGTCTGCACTTAATCAGGTTTGCTCAAGGAGAGAGCACTGTCAAATACAGAGATTGGGGTCAGTGTGGGAAGGAGGGAGCACTGAACTGGAACACTGAACTGCAGGAGGTCCAGCAGAGGCCCCCCTGTATGTGAAGCTGGTGGGGCAAGGGGTGCACAGATCCCATAGGCCCTGCAAGACAGGATGAGATCTCAAAAGCTGGGTTGAGAACAGGAATGCCTGCATCTGTCCTTTGGCTCAGGGAAGTGGCAAGGAGACACCGTGACTTTCTCCCACAGTCTGTTGTTTTACCCAAAGACCCTGCTAACTGTGACCCAAGTCACAAGAACAGGCCAGCATATTCTGCATCTCCCCGCAAGGCACTGTGTAACATCCACTAGAGAGAGTACCTAAGGGCCAAACACCCTTTTGGTCCTTCAGATTATTAACTTTCAGTCACCCATAAAATTCACTTGTCAAATAATGCATCTGTCAATGCATTGTTTAATTTAAATGTTATGATGAATCATAGCTCATTTAATATTTAATATAGGTATGTTACTGATTTAACGGGGGAAATATTACGTGAGTAGTTAAACTTTTATTTTACCTACCCAGACCCTCTGTTCTGGAATGCTCTACCAGGGTTTTCATATGATTCTAGAGAATGGTAGAATTCCTTCATTTCCTCAAAGTATTTCAGAAGTAAAGACTCCAGTGTGGAAATGTGCCTCCCTTGTATAGGCTACAGTAGTTTGACATGATGAATTAAATGGATTACAGTAGTTTGACATAATGAAGTAGATGAATTAATTTAAATTGTTAACCCTTAAATCAATTTTAATTATAGGAAATGAACATTGAGGGCCTACCATCTGTCAAGCACCATACTAGGGGCTTTCCATGCCTAATCCACTTGAATCTTCACTAGACAACTTACGAGAAAGGCAGTGTTATCCCTGCTGTCTGGACAACTTGTTAAGAACACAGGCTTTGCAGTCAGGCAAGACCCGAGCTCAGATCCTGACTCCAGGGATTCCTAGCTGAATGATCTTGGGCACTTAGGGAGTTATCTCTGAGCCTCAGTGTCATCATCTGAAAATTGGATATTATGTTACATACTTTTCAGGATTGTTGCAAGGCTTAATTGAGGGGATGCTTGTAAAGCTCTCAGTAGGGGGCCTGGTCTGTAACAAGTGATCAGTTAATGGTGGCTATTATTCAGTTATGCAAATTTAGGTTACTTGGCACACGGCTATTAAGTAATGGAGCTGGAATGGGGACCCAGGTCTGTCCAGCTACTCTGTCCACTTCCTGATGCACCACACTGCTGTCAGCTGTCTGTCCAGGTTCATACCAGCTCATGCAACACTCCAGCATCACAAAAGAAGCTTACAGCAAACAGAGTGTATGGCTCATGTTTCTTGCTGTTTAAAAGCTAAATCATAATCCACTGGCCCTTAAGTGATGCTGAGCTTCATTCAGCTACTTGATGTTTGGCTGAGGCAATGGGCCGCCCCGCCTATCATTCCTACACTGAAAGTCAACTCTAGGAAACTGTGAGTCCCCAGTCATCATGATTATGGAATACAGGCCACAGCTCCAACCTGGCTGATCACTGATGTGCTTTGTGTTTTGCTGTGTTTTTTAATAGGGCGAACATTCTAAAAATTTCTTTCAAAAGGAAAAAGTTCTTTATACATCAACGACAAAAACAGGTGAGTTATGTCTACAATTGCTTTGTTTTTTGTGTTTTTAGTCACCTCAGCTCTTAGTTCTTTAGGGGTTGAAGGGGTAGCAGGGAAGGAGTCCCTGGGTGGTACAAATAGTTAACACATTTGGCTGCTAACTAAAAGGTAGGATGTTCTAGTCCAACCAGAGGCTCCTTGGAAGAAAGACCTGGCAGTCTGCTTCTCAGAAATGAGCCATTGAAACCCTGTGGATCACAGTTCTACTCTGACACACGAGGGGTCGCCATGAGTTGGAGTGACTCGACAGCAGCTGGTTAACATGGCACAGTAGAAAGAAAATGGACTTTGGAGTCTGGAGTTCTCTAGATAATTCATTTTCCTTATCTGATTGGAAAATTAACTGGTTTGGAGTCAGAGACAGTGGGTTCAGAACCCAAGTCTTCTGCTTACCAGCTGAGCAAGTTACTTAACCTCACCTAGCCCAAGTTACCTCATTTACAAAAATGCAGTAATGCCCATTTCTCAGGGAATCATGAGGATTAAATAAAATAGCATTAGTCAAAGCACCTGGCCGAGAGACCTGCCACGGAGTAGCAATAAATGTCAGCAAGAGCAGTGCCTTTCCTCGTTATGTTTAAAATGCACATGGCCTTGGGTATGTGTTTCATAAGAGGAGTCCAGCCTCTCTAGGTAGCTCAGTTTGGTTATCTACATGGAAAAGTCAGAGTGAGATGTGAGGACACTAGGGCTCCTGCAGCTAGTAAGTGGGGGAGCCAGAATCGGAGCCCAAGTCTTTATGAATCCAAGACTCCTGCTCTTCCCACTCCATCACACTCCGTCTTGGTATGGTGCTTATTTTTCGCTTACTGTCACTATGTCCATTTCCCAGTTTTTCAAAGATAATATTACTGAAAATGACTCAACGTAGAAATGAACTCTTAGAAATGAGAACACTAAAGCTGAGAGCAAACTAGGATTAGAATCTGGTTCTCCCGATATCCAGTGTAAGATTTGAGGTGGGACAGAAATGCACAAGATGGTAATTTAACATGAAAACAGAAAACCTCAACTCAGGTAGGATGAAGGCAAAGCAAATAATTAAAGTGATTATTAGATATGAACACTGAATTTAACTCTGTGCTTTGTGGAAGGCAAATAGAGAAATTCAAAGGATTATAAAATCCCTATTGTCTGATAGGAGAAAGATCAGTTCTTCAAGAGAGAAATTTCCCTGGAGCTAAATTTTAAAAAGAATGTGGTAGGCCCTTACCTGGTTGTTCCATATACATTCAACCTAGAAATGTAAGCAAACTTGAAATGAAAATGTTTGTGAAGGACCACAGATGACAATAAAGAATAGATACTGGTTATCATTATTCTCACACTCATAGTGATGGTTAAGGGAGCCCTGATGTCGCAGCGGTTAAGCGCCTTGCTATCCAAAAGGTTGGCGGTTCAATCTGCAGGAGAAAGACCTGGCCTCTGCTTCCGTGAAGATTACATCCATGAAAACCCTATGGGGAGGTTCTACTCTGTCACATGGGGCTGCTATGAGTCACAATTGACTCGACAGCACCCAACAACAACAATGATGGTTAACAAATCCTGCTCTTAAATTTTCTTAAAAAGCTGATTTGTAGCCTAAGATATTTTGAAGCCAGTTTTTTGTTTGTTGCATCTTACCTGTTCATCACCACTATGGGCATAAAATGCTAGTGAGGCCTTCCTCCTACACCTGTACAGATAAAATCACTGCTGTGTTTTCCTTCCCAGACTGAATCCAGGGAACATATTGTGGCCTTCAACATGTTAAATTACCGATCTTGCAAAAACTTATGGAAATCCTGCGTCGAGCACCATACGTTCTTTCAGGCAAAGAAGCTACTACCTCAGGAAAAGAATGTTCTTTCTCAGTACTGGACTCTGGGCTCTAGGAACCCTAAAAAGTGAGTATGCTTTAGGGGCATTATCAACAGTAGTGTGAGATATGGACAGAGGAGAGAGAGAGCTGCAACTGCCCTACACTACGTCACAGTCAAGGAAGTACATGGCGACGACTCTGAGAATCATCACATGCCAAGCAAATTGGGCTTTCCAGGCTAATGCCACTAAGCCAGCCTTTCCCAAAGTGTGTTTCCAGGACATTAATTCCATAAGATGCTCCACAAAAATGAATGAATGAATTAATGAGTGGAAATAAAGATCTCTAGAGTCATATGATAAGCCCTGGTGGCACAATGGTTAAGTGCTCGGCTGCTAACCAAAAGGTTGTTGCTTCAAACCTACCCAGTGGCTCCATGGAGAAAGACCTTGAGATCTGCTTCCATAAAGGTTGAAAAACCAGACCCACTGCCATCGAGTCAATTCTGACTCATAGTGACCCCACAGGCCTTCTGCCAAGGCTGTAAATCTCTACGGAAGCAGACTGCCACATCTTTCTTCCTCGGAGCCACTGGTGGTTTCGAACCTACTACCCTTCGGTTAGCAGTCGATCGCTTTAGCCACTTCACCACCAGGGCTCCTTCCATAAAGATTACAGCCTAGAAAACCATATGGGGCAGTTCTGCTCTGTCACGTAGGGTCGCTATGGGTCAAAATCGACTCGACAGCAAACAACAACAACAGAGTCAAATGACTTTGGGATGTATTGCATATCACAATTATAAAATAATCATAATAATCATAGCAGACAATCTGAATGTTTATTTTGTGCCAGGCACACTCTTAATTACATTTAATTCCTACAACAGTCCTTATAATGATACTACAAGGATAATATTCAAAATATTTAATGACTAGTACAGTAAGAAAAATTAATATATAAATTTTTAAGTTTTATTTAAATTAAAATTTATTCTCTACATAAACCATATAGTTTATATTTTGGTTTATTTGTTTATTATAAGATTACCTTCTAAGTTACATAAGATGTAGCAGAAATTGTTTACCAAATTATTATTATAATTTCTAAATCATTTATTAGTTTCTTAAAAATTGCTTTTGTGGGTTTTTTTTTGGTGAATGTGGCTGTTGTAGCTGATGTGATTGATGTGGCTGTTAATAACTAAATGATGCCGCTGTCTGAGCCACTGTTTGATATGTGGCACTGCATCAGACTATTCAAATGACTTTCCTATTAAGTTGATAATCATCATGTAAGATATAGATTCAGTAAGAGCAAATTTTTATTAATATCAGTGATAATATTTATGGTGCTAGATACTCTCAGCTTCTGCCGAACCAAGAGCAAATATATTTTAAAAGTTTTTAGCTTTTATACTACTGTCTAGTATCTTTCTACTAGGCAGTAGTATAAGAGACAGGAAAAGAAAAGACCAAAATGGATGTCAGAAGAGACTCTGCAACTTGCTGTTGAACGTAGAGTAGCTAAAGAGAATGGAAGAAATGATGAAGTAAAAGAGCTGAATAGAAGATTTCAAAGGGCAGCTCAGGAAGTCAGAGTAAAGTATTATAATGAAATGTACAAAGACCTAGAGTTAGAAAACCAAAACGGAAGGGCACGTTTGGCATTTCTGAAGCTGCAAGAACTAAAGGAAAAATTCAAGCCATGAGTTGCAATATGGAAGAATTCTATGGGCAAAATACTGAACAGCGTATCAAAAGAAGCATCAAAAGAAGATAGAAGGAATACACAGAATCACTGTCCCGAAAAGAATTGGTCGATGTTCAACCATTTCAGGAGGTAGCATATGATCAAGAGCCAATGGTACTGGTAAACAAGTCCCAGCTGCATTGAAGGCATTGGCGAAAAACAAGGCTTCAGGAATTGACAGAATACCATTTGAGATGTTTCAACAAACGGATGCAACACGGGAAGCTCTCACTTGTCTATGCCAAGAAATTTGGAAGACAGCTACCTGGCCAACTGACTGGAAGCGATCCATATTTGTGCCCATTCCAAAGAACGGTGATCCAACAGAATACAGAAATTATCAAACAACATCGTTAGTGTCACACGAAAGTAAAATTTTGCTGAAGATTATTCAAAAGTGGTTGCAGTAGTACATCAGCAGGGAACTGCCAGAAATTTGGCCAGATTCAGAAGAGGATGTGGAATGAAGGATATCGTTGCTGATGTCAGATGGATCTTAGCTGAAAGCAGAGAATACCAGAAAGCTGTTTACCTCTGTTTTATTGACTATTCAAAGGCATTCGACTGTGTGGATCATAACAAATTATGGATACATTGTGAAGAACGGAAATTCCAGAACATTTAATTGTACTCATGCAGAACCTGTACATAGATCAGGTACAGAAAAGGGGATACTGGGTGGTTTAAAATCAGGAAAGGCATGCGTCAGGGTTGTATCCTTTCACCATACTTAATCAATCTGTATGCTGAGCAAATAATCCGAGAAGCTAGACTATATGAAGAAGAACGTGGCGTCAAGATTGGAGGAAGACTCATTAACAACTTGCCATATGCAGATGACACAACCTTGCTAGCTGAAAGTGAAGAGGACTTGAAGCATTTCCTGATGAAGATCAAAGACCACAGTCTTCAGTATGGATTATACCTCAGCATAAAGAAAACAAAACTCCTCACAAATGGACTAATAAGCAACGTCATGATAAATGGAGGAGATATTGAAGTTGTCAAGAATTTCATTTTACTTGGATCCACGATCAACACTCATGGAAGCAGCAGTTAAGAAATCAAATGACATATTGCATTGGACAAATCTGCTGCAAAAGACTTCTCTAAAGTGTTAAAAAGCAAAGATTTCAGTTTTGAGGACTGTCTTAGTTATCTAGTACTGCTATAACAGAAATACCACAAGTGGATGGCTTTAACAAAGATAAATTTATTCTCTCACAGTCCAGAAGGCTAGAAGTCCAAAGTCAAGGTGCCAGCTCCAGGGGAAGGCTTTCTCTTTCTGTCGGCTCTGGGTCCAAAAGATGCGTGCTCCTGGCTCTACTTTCTTGGTGATATGAGGTCCCCCGTCTTTCAGCTCACTTCTCTCTTTTATATCTCAAAAGAGATTGACTTAAAACACAACCTAATCTTGTAGATTGAGTCCTGCTTCATTAACATAACTGCCAGTAATCCCACTTCATTAACATCATAGAGGTATGATTTACAACACATAGGAAAATCACATCAGATGACAAAATGGTGGACAGTCACACAATACCGGGAATCATGGACTAGCCAAGTTGACATACATTTTAGGGGTACACAGTTCAGTCCATAACAAGGACTAAGGTGCGCCGGACCCAAGCCATGGTATTTTCAGTTGCCTCGTATGCATGCGAAAACTGGACAATGAATAAGGGAGACCAAAGAAGAATTGATGCATTTGAATTATGGTGTTGGTGAAGAATATCAAATATACCGTGGACTGTCAGAAGAATGAACAAGTCTGTCTTGGAAGAAGTACAGCCAGAATCCTCCTCAGAAGCAAGGATGGCAAGACTTTGTCTCACATACTTTGGCTATGTTATCAGGAGGGACCAGTCCCTGGAGAACGACATCATGCTTGGTAAAGTAGAAGGTCAGTGAATAAAAGGAAGACGCTCAACAAGATGAATTGACACAGTGGCTATAACACTGGACTCAAACATAGCAACAATTGTGAGGATGGTGCAGGACCAGGCAGTGTTTTATTCTGTTATACATAGGGTTGCTGTGAGTTGGAATTGACTCAATGGCACCTAACAACAAGAACAGCAGTGTTTTTGTATGTTCAATAGCTATTATTGAACAAGTCATGAAAATAATTTATTGGAATACAGTATTTACTTAGGTTGGGCCTAATTCTCAGGCCACATGAGATGTGGCATAGCGAGACAACTAAAAGCAGGGACACTGCTGCTGAGCATCCTAGGCTCATATTCTATGTGTGGCACTTTAGTTTTAATTTCCTTCTTTAATTTCCTCATCTATAAAATGCAGACAAAGCATGAGAGGGTATTCTTGTTACCTACTGCTACAGAATAAACAAACAAAAAAAAACCCATTGCCATCGAGTCGATTCTGACTCATAGCTACCCTATAGGACAGAGTAGAACTGCCCCATGGGGTTTCTAAGGAGCAGCTGGTGGATTCGCACTGCTGACCTTTTGGTTAGTAGCCAAGCTCTTAACCACTGCGCCTTTAGGACTCCAATTTTAGTGGCTTAAAATAAACCGCCATCCTATTATGTCTCAACATTTTGTGGGTCAGGAGTTCAGGAAGGGTTTGGCTAGATGATTCTTTTGCTCCCTGTGGTGTCAGCTGCACTTTCTCGGCGTTATTCAGTTGGTAGCTGTGCTGGTCTGGAGGGTCCAAGATGACTTCTCTCACATACCTGGTGGCTTGATGAGACGATTGGAAGACTAGGCTCACTGGCCCCTCTTCCTTTACTTGTAATCTCAGGACCTCTCCAGTGGACTCTCCAGCAGGGTAGTTGGACTTCCTACACAGAGACCTAGGGTTTCAAGAGACTATGGCAGAAGCTGCTGGTCTTCTTAAAGGCTAGGCCCAGAACTGGCCCAGAATTGGCACAGCAACTCTACTGGTCAAGGCAGTCACAGGCCAGCCCAGATTCAAGAGTCAGAGAATTTGCAGTCATCTTTAATCCATCACAGGGAGTCATGGGGGATGTTGGGGACGGTTTGAGGTGCAGGGCAACAGCTCTTCATTAACCGGCTTCAGCATCCTGGAGAATTTCAGCTCTCATAATCTCTTTTTTACAGACGAGGAAACTGAGATTTAGAGAGGTTGTGTGATTTGCCCAAGCCCTAGAGATACACATATACCTTTGCCCTTTAGACTCTCTGAGAGGTCTGCACAAAAGAAACTGTTGATATTTTCCTAGCTTATGGGGCGATAGAACACTCTTTACGAGGTGTGCCTGTTAATGACCTGTGACACGAACTTTGAGGAACTGCTACATTAAACCTTTGAATCATCCAGCTTGCTCCTCTGTGCTCTCAATTAGTGATAATGTCTCCCGAGTGGCGCAAATGGTTTGCACTGGACTGCTAACCTGAAGGTTGGCGGATCAAACCTACCCAGAAGCACTGCAGGAGGAAGACTTGGCAATCTGCTTCTATAGATTACAGCCCAGAAAACCCAATGAAACATTCCTACTCTGTAACACATGGGGGTGCCATGAGTTGGAATCGACTCCACAGTAACCGGTTTGGTTTTTTTGGTTGGTTTCTGATGTAGGCCTGCCTCAGAGGAGAGCTTTTTAATGATGCTACCATGAGCATCCTGATCAGGGTGACAACAGTATTTCTTATTGTAAATTAGTACATTGATATTCTAGAGAGTGCTTTGTATTATTCTTGCTATTTTGTGTTCTGTCTTCTTTTTGTGTATGGTTGGCTTTAGGCCACAAGGAAATGCGTGGAATGTTTTAATAAGACACTAAAACATAGTTTAAAATTTAGAAATTCCAGAATTGAGTTACCCCTAAACTTACTTCAAATACCATTCTCTCAAATAATTCATTTTTTGAGTTTTCTAGCTAGCTAAGATTTGAATTCTCATAAAATTCAAAAGTAACCTTCAGGGTAGCACATTCAGAGAGTGTGGCCTGAAACTATAATTTCTGACCATATTCTTAGCTCCTGTCTCAAAGAGCTATCATTGATTTACAGTGACAGCATCTGCCAGCTAGGGTGACAGAGGACACCTTGAAGGAGAGAGCCAATGTTTTACTCATGCTGGTGTGAGTAAAATGAGATTTCCCCACAGTTGCTTGAACTGTATTTTTATATTATTCTGAAATTCCTTCTAATCCAACAAGGTTTTACTGCTTGCAGTAGTAAGGACAAGAAAGCATTTTCACCAGAAGAGATGAAATAATCATAAATAAAAACCAAGACAAAAAGGAATCACTGTTGACTTGTATATCTCTCCTCCTTTTAACCTTGGTTGGTGTCACCAAGGGCTTAACCAGGTGTCCGTCAGGGAAGAAGTGTGTGTAGACTCTGTTTCACATATGCCACAATTTCTTTTTTGTTGACCATGTCAGTGTAGAAAGTGAACCCACATCTGGTTTTTCAGGTCTGTAAATAACCAGTATTGCAAAAAGGTGATTGGAGGGATGGTGTGGAACCCAGCCATGCGGAGATCTTTATCGGTGGAACATTTAGAAACCAAGAGTCTACCTTCTCGATCCCCTCCTGTTACTCCCAACTGGTATGTCCTCCTCTTTTTGTCCTACTCACTAATGAGCACTTTATCTCCTTTAAAAATAAAAATGCAACTTCATAAATTCCTACATATAGGTGGTCAACAGTCTGAGTTTACATTTGCATTTTTGGCTATCGCAGAAGGAACTGTTTCCATGAAGTATACAAGTCTAGCGAAACATTTTCCATGGTGTAATAATGCTTTGACATTCTTTTTAAAAAAGTTATTTGATCTAAATAAATTGGGAACTGCAGCATGATGAAATGCCCCTCTTGGAATGACAGTGCATATTAGTATATTAAAGGCTCTTTATCCTGGGATAAAGAAGCACATTCAGGTTTATTTAATTTCATGTTCCCATTAATATCATACAAAATAAACTTTGGGAAAAGCTAATAAAGGTGCATGATAGAATTGATGTAAGGATGTGTGACCCTAAGCAGCAGTAGCAAATAAATGCAGGTAGAACAGCTGCCTACTAACTTTTAAGCACATAGGCCCAGCTAAAAGGAAGGAAGTGGCAGTTTGGCAAAGTAGAAAGATCACTAGGTCAAAGCTGAAACACCCAGATACAGATTTTTGGCTCTTGTGTTAACTAACAAGTTTCTTTACCACCCTGGTCTCAGTTTGCCTATCTGTAAAAGGATTACAAAAATCACCACAAATTAAATAATAATGTACAAGTGTTTTGTAAGCTTATAAAAAAAAGCATCAGGGGGGATTATTATTCTTATCCTGCTCCCCAAAGACATCAGGCCATTTTTGCAAATGCCTCCAAAAAGCCAGGCCTTGGGAGGAGGGGAAACCAAGCAGGAAACATTGCCCCCAACTCCACTCTTCAAAAAGAGTATGGTTTTCTGGTCGTTAACACTGCAGACAGGGTGGGCCTGCAGATTCCCAAGCAGGTGTCCACTGTGACTAAAGGAAACTGTAAGAGGGAGGTGAAAAGAGGAGGGAGGAGCACAGGGCCGCTGGGCCAGGACTTTTCCCTGGGGGCCAGATGCTCCTGGCAGGGATGATGATGGTATTTATAGTGCTAAAAATCATGACATGACTGGATAGGTTTGTTTCTTGGTTCCCAAGGTTTAGGCACCTTGTCCTAAAGAGGTAAATTTATGCTATAATGTAGCAGCTTAATTTATCTGGAAATATCTTAAGCAGCAACGCCAGCGACCCAAAGAACAGGCCCAGGACAGAAGCCAGGATGGTGGCGTGGCGAGGTGGTGCCACACTCGTGGCCTGGAGCGCTTCTGACTATTTACAGGTCTCCTGAGAGTCATGAGGGCCTCTACTTCTGACATAGACTCAGCATTATTGATTATCCAGGTCCAGGGGGGTTGCAAATAGCAGAGGCCCTGACCCTCCCAAGGAGAAATGGCTAACAAAGAAAGGGAAGATAGAAAAAGTAGGAGACGGTAGAACTTAGAAAGCTCACAGCCTGGTTCACCCATGGGAGGAGCCAACACCCAGGTGCTGTATCAGGTGTTCTGAGAATATTGCCTCATTTGATTAATTCTCAGGAGCAGGTAGGTACAGGTGAGGCCCAGAGAGGTGACATGATGTGTCTAAGGTACATGGCTGCTGCTGCCACTGGAGAAACGGGGCTGTGCCCCTTGCCCATCTAGCTCTACATTTCACCCAAAGAAATGTGGTAGAAATAAGGATTGAGTTTTGCAAAGAAACGTACTTTGGCACCTCAACCCTTTAACCTGTTCGAGTGAATCAGAAAAATTGTCTGATCGGCAGTCAATATGGTCTATGTCTTGAGAGCTTCAGTCTTCCTGGAAGAATAACTTACTCTAAATCAACATGCATCATCTTCCCAAAGGGCATAAACCAAGCCAGTACTGCCTAACCATGAAGCTGAAACTCCTGTTCCAGGGCCACACCACTTGGCTGATAGTATTGGGGATGTGTGTCACCCTTCCCAGATCCTCCTGGTATAGTAATGAGTTAACTGGCTCTTGATTCCTAATAACAACCAATCAGGTCATTTCCAGAACGTTCAGGGCACAAAGTTAGATCACTGATGTCTAAAACATTTTAAATGGAATTTGCTTTTAACAATTTACATTCACCCTTTCCCCAACTCAGGCGAAGTCCTCGGCTCCGGCATGAAATCCGAAAGCTACGGCACTCTTCTGCAGACAACCTTGCCAATGAAATGACATACATTACAGAGACCGAAGATGTATTTTATACATACAAGGGCTCTCTGTCCCCAAAAGACAGCGATTCCGAGGTTTCTCAGAACCGAAGCCCGCTCCGAGAGTAAGAAGCTTATGTTATTTTCTTTCTTTGTATCTGCTTATTTTGACTGTTGAGGATTTTTCACAGACCCAGGTTGCCCTTTGAGAGGAATCAAGGGCCAGGCCCTACAGCCAACTCCCCAGCATAGCTCTCTGCCAGGATCAAAACGTAGTCAGACTCTCTACCTTCCCCCACATGAAGACAGCCTGTGTGCCTGATGTCCAGAGCTTACACTTCCTTCTGTCTACAAAAAAGATCTTCTACTCTCCAACTTCTTGTTAGCAATCTTGAATAGTCTCCTCTCTAGTTCGTGAGCAAAGCCCAATTTAAATCATTCCGTATTTGAGAGGTCTAGACTCTAGGACCGTGTTGACTATTATTTCTCTAGATTCTCCAAGTTTTACCTCAGCATGATTTCATATCTCTGGGAATATGCTCACTTCTATCTCTCCACACAAAGCCTTCTTGGAATCACAGTATGCCCTCAGGGCTTTCGTTTTAATTAATGGTTACTATGAAGAAAAAGCATGTGTGGAATATCTCTGATTTTCTTTGTTAAAAATTTGTCAAGGACAGCTTACACTCTATTCTTTTATGTCTCCATTCTCCCCTTTTTTTAATGTGACAAATTCCCCTCACAGCTCAAGGCCAGGAAAAAATATATCTTTCCTAACATACTGGTTTGAGTGCTTTTGTTATTCAATAAGATATGTCTAATCCACAAATAATCAGAGAAGCTGGACTATGTGAAGAAGAACACAGTATCAGGATTGGAGGAAGACTCATTAACAACCTGTGATATGCAGATGACACAACCTTGCTTGCTGAAAGTGAAGAGGACTTGAAGCACTTACTGATGAAGATCAAAGACCACAGCCTTCAATATGTATTACACCTCAACATAAAGAAAACAAAAATCCTCACAACTGAACCAAGAAGCAACATCATGATAAACAGAGAAAAGATTGAAGTTGTCAAGGATTTAATTTTACTTGGATCCACAATGAGCACCACGGAAGCAGCAGTGAAGAATTCAAATGGCATATTTGCATTGGACAAATCTGCTGCAAAAGACCTCTTCAAAGTGTTAAAAAAGTGAAGATGTCACTTTGAGGACTAAGGTGCACCTGACTCAAGCCATGGTATTTTCAATCGCTTCATATGCATGCGAAAACTGGACAATGAATAACACCAAAGAACTGACACATTTGAATTACAGTGTTGACAAAGAATATTGAATTTACCATGGACTTCCAGAAGAACAAACATATCTGTCTTGGAAGAAGTACAGCCAGAATGCTCCTTAGAAGGGAGGGTGGCGAGACTTCGTCTCAAGTACTTTGGACACGTTCTCAGGAGGAACCAGTCCCTGGAGAAAGACATCATGCTTGGTAAAGTCGAGGGTCAGTGAAAAAGAGGAAGACCCTCAACGAGATGGATTGACACAGTGGCTGCAACAATGGGCTCAAACATGGCAACGATTATATGGATGGTGCAGGACCAGCCAGTGTTTCATTCTATTGTACGTGGGGTTGCTATGAGTCAGAACCAACTTGATGGCACCTAACAACAACAATCCACTAGTTCCCTTCTTGTCTTGATTACCAGGGAGCTCAGAGCTATGTGTTATGCTCACTTGTAGTAGCTTCTCTTAGCCCAGGTTTCTGATGAAGTCCCTTCTCTTCCTTCCTTGACTTCGTTATATGAGTCTTAACTTGTTCCTCTTGTTTTAATGAAGTCAAAGTTTTACTATATCTATACCTTTCAGGGTAAGCTATCTCAAATCGTTATTTGAAGTAGACAAGATATAGATCATACATACATAAAATGACTTTGTAAGCCAAAATATGATAGGAAAGGATAAACTGTTAGGAAGTCAGCCGTATTCATTGTGCACCCGTTCTGTTAAGTGCCATACTTGGCCCAAAATACAGAAACATAATGCCTCCCCTAACAACAAAGGATTAGCAAGAAGGCTCTTTATTTAATCTGTAAATGTCTATCACTTCAGCTGCTAGGCTTAAAGGATTAAATGTATTCTGATCATCCACTGAGCATTCACAGGTGAATTGCAAATCTCGCTTCCCTCTTACATGTGAGGTCATTACCTCCACTGTGTCCCTGAACACAGCAAACATGGTTTCCAGCTTATCTGTGGTCTTAACACCTCTGGTTAAATAATCCCTCTGCTCATTATTTTCTTGTGACCTCCTGAGCTTGGATGATGCTACCTCTTGCTCCAGCTTGCAGCCTGCTGCCTAGTTGAGGCTACAGTGGAGGCTGTGAGTTCCTTTTGTGACACTGTGGCTTTGGAAACCACAAGCAAGTCTAGAAATACAAGGCAGGAGTGCATGAGTAGAGCCAGTTTGATTCTGCAGTGAGGGCTGTGTCACTTTGGTGAAAGGAGAAGAGGATCCTAGGGACCTGACTGAGGGCTCTGAGAAGACCAATTGCGTGTCTCCTACGTCAGATCTTCTTACTGTGGTCTGCACTCACATCATGGAATTGTAGAGTTTCCAGCATAGTCAGCACTAGCCACATGTGGCTATTCAAACTTAAATTAATTGAAATTAAATTAAAAAATTCAGTTCCTCAGTCACACTGGCCTCATTTCAAGTGCTCAATGATTACGTCACAGATACAGAATATTTCCCTGATCGCAGGAAGTTCCATTGGATGGCACTTATCTAGACTAAGCCCCCAGAATGTCTGCAAGTTAAAAGGGCATTTCTCAAATGGAAATTGAGTGTGAGTGGGTTTGGGATCATCTGTTAACTTGCAGTATGGGCTTTCTCCCATTTCTACCATCTTGCTGCTCCTCTGTGGAACAAAGGGTGGATGGTTGGCTTCTGAGAGCCCTGAGGCCCAGCATCCTCAGATATCTCATTACACAGTCATTGCCAGGTGGAGGAGAGATGAATTCTTTCCAGTGACTTATGGACATCTGGGAGTCCCTGGGGGGTGCAAATGGTTAAGCGCTTGGCTGTTAACTGAAAGGTTGTAAGTTTGAGTCCACCCAGAGGCTCTTCAGAATAAAGGCCTGGTGATCTGTTTCCGAAAAATCAGCCATTGAACACCCTACAGCGCACAGTTCTACTCTGACACACATTGGGTTGCCATGAGTCAGAGATGATTTGAAGGCAGCTAGTTTTATGGACGTCTTAAAGGAATGCATTCATTCCTGCGCTCCGCAGCAGAGTTTGCTGGTCATTGAGGGGAACACTGAAGTGAATTAGTCTTCACCTTCGGAGAGCCACCAGGTCAGCTGGGCAAATAGCACATCAGCAGCCCTTATGATTGCACTGTCACAGTGTGGGGCTCTGTCACTTTTTGGAAGAAGAGGGTTTAGGGAACTGAGGGTTCTGAAAGCCCAATTACATTTCTCCTACGTCAGATTTTCCTACTGTGGTTTGCAGTCACAGTGTGGAATTGTAATGCCTCCAGGCCTTCACTGTCCAGTACAGGAGCTGATAGCCACATGTGGCTATTTAAATTTCAATCAATTAAAATTAAATAAGATTTAAAACTTACTTCCTCAGGTTCTGATCAAGTAATTTCTGGCCCGACTCACCTCTCCGCATTGCACATTGATTCTTTTTGAAACTCCTGTGAGACCTTGTAAGATGTGTCATCCTGGGGCACTCTTTACTTTGCAGCTAACTTCAAAAGTAGCAAATAATGGTGATTCAAAGGCAGCCTTCCTTGTCATGGCTTTGCCAGGTGCACTGACAATAGACACCTCCCAGCGTCAAGTCAGGAGGAACATGCAGCTGTGCTTTGCAAGTGGGATGAACTGTTGGAAAACTGGCATCCTTATCACCTCAGTTCAGTAGGGGCCCTCTTCCTGCTGGCAGAGAAGCCTCCTGGTGGGTCTTCAGAGGCAGCTGGCCTTTCAGGGCCGGGGGACCCTCTACTGCCCAACGCAAGAAGGAAAGTTTGGTCTGTACTTGGTGGGAAAAACTGTTTGGTACTTCAGTGAGTATTTGCAAAATGTTTAAGAAATGTTTGACATGTTTTATACAGCAGATTTGTGTGAAGAGGCAAAAAGAAGTATTATGTCAGAGAAATCAGATGAATTATATCACAGACAGCGAGGAGGGTTCTTTTTAGAAAGAAGAATTAAGTGTAATGTTCTGTACCCATTTTAAAAGGAAAGAAAGAAGGAACACGGTTAGACATTGGCTCTAAACCCAAAGTGACACGGCTCAGCTTTCTGAATAGGATGAGTCACTCGCCGGTTCATTTCATATTTATAGCAGCAGAGCAAAGTTTATGATTATAGTTACGAATCCTTGGCAGTTTGCTTTGTGCCAAAAGTAGGCTGTACTCTTTTGTTACTCCCAAGGTTCTATCAACCGTTTTATGTTCTTTTCCCTCCTTTAGAGCAAAGACCAAATTCTGCAGAGAAATAAGTTTTCTTCGTTGCAAAACAACCCCACCATCCCTGGCCCAGGAAAAGGGGGAGAAAAGTCATTTTTTGTTGTTATTTTATCAGAGCTGTTTTGATGGGTCACTTCAGAGTGAGTGAGGCTTCATATCATCCTAACTCCTTTGCTGTTAATTTGTTTGCCTCTTAATTTAGAACTTGTCTTGTTCCACAAGATTTGGGGCAGCTGTCACTTTTTTATTTCAAAACTTCTGCTTATTGGAAGGGGCCTTGGGGATCCCCTTCTCCAGCCACATTGGCAGTGGAAAAATTCCCTCCACCCTATCATCTGGTCATCCAAGGCCTAAGAAGCCTACCAGTGACAGAGGGCTCCCTTCCAATATGGCAGCCCATTCTGTTGTTGGACAGGTCAGTTGTCCAGTGCTCTTCCCTAGCTGTACTGAAAGTCTTCTCATGACACTGAGCCACCATGAGCATTGCTATCCATAGGTCCCTGCTTCATGCTGCTAGAATAACACAAATACAACCTGTTTCCTGTTCTACCTGACAACTTCAACTTGTTTAAATTAAACCATTCCAATTCCTTCAACCCTTCTCCTCTCTTCACCCACTCAGTCACCACTCTCTGAGTGTACCTCAGTCCTTTATTAGAGGATGACACCCAGAGTTGATTTTGGGAAGAGGATTTGTATACCATCTGGGCATCTCCCTCAGAGGACAGCATCCAGGGACAGAAATTCATTAAGTTTTTGTGTTTTTTTTCTCTGGAACTTGCCTATCTTTCCACTTGATTTTGGCCCACTTGCATGTAGACGTCTCACAAATACCTTAAATCCAACTCAGCCCAATCTCAACTCATCATCTCCCTTCATGTCCAACCTATGGCTCCTGCTGCATCTTGGTGAGTGGGACCATCATTTGAATACTATTCAGTTTGCACCTGTTAGAAACTTCAGTCACCCCTGACTCCTCTTTTCCTTTTACCTTCCTCATCTAATTTGTCACCTTGTTAATTCTGTTTCCTGTGCATCTCTTGAATTTGACCCTTCCACCATCCTGCCTGCACTGCCCATTTGGCCACCATTGTCTGTTGCATGGGCCATTGCATTAGTATCCTACCTGCCTTCCTGTCTTTGCTGCCTTCTCATTGCTTCTCGTTATTTGATGTCCTCCTCACCATCTGTCTGTCCATCCTCCACACTAAGCAGAAAGTTCCTGCAGCCTGCAGTTGATCAGCCAACAAAAAACATCGTTTGTTTAAATAAATTAGTGTCTAAAAGTAACCTTTCTATCTTTACTTAGAAAATATGTTCAGGCATATGATGGCCTTGAATATATTATTTTTAGTACTGTGGACTACCTTAGATAGACCATTAAGTTTTTTTACTGACAAACAAAAATACTTTAAAACCTCATATGGTGAAATCCACAAATTGAAGATAACCATGCATGGGTTTTTTTGGTTTTGTTTTGTTTTTTAATAATCTAAAAAAATATTTTTTTAAATATTACAATTGTATTGAAATTAGTCTGTTCTCTTTTGCTTCATTACCTTGTTTTTCAGTTTTTTGTTTATATGCTGTTCACGCTTTTCATCATTGACACCCTTCACATTCTTCCAGACATTTGAACCGTTGTAGGTACTATTTGCAACTTCTTCACATTCAAGGTTCAGGTCCCTTTTTGCCACTAGGTGGTGCTCTTGTAAACAATAAGTCTTCTTAAAGTTGCCCTACTTGGGGGAATCTTTTTAGCACCCTTTTAAGTAAATTAAAGTCTTATTCACTTTTGGTCTGAAAATTTCCCACTAGTACACAACTTCAGTTCCAAAATATCCTTTCACTGAAATGCCTTCCCTTCCATAACACCCTTTCTTCCTACTGGGCAATGCAGCCCTAAACAACTTTAAAGCCAAACTCTTCTCTTGCTTATAGGTATGTTTCTACACTGTCGGCCACTGAGGTGTTTTACTCAAATAGATTGAGATTGTGAATCTTTCTGCATGAATATAATACGGATATCATATTATGTTATATTTAAAGTAGGCTAATTTGAACTTTCTAGGAAAAAGAGCATTATTGTAATGAAAAATCCCTGGATACGGCCTTTGAAATAAAGCTTGAGTCAGAGGTAGTAGGAACCCCTGGGTAGTGCAGATGGTTAAGTACTTGGCTACTAACCAAAAGGCTGGAAGTTCAACTCCACCTAGAAGCTCCTCGGAAGAAAGGCCTGGCAATTTACTTCGGAGAAACCAGCGATGGAAAGCCCTACGGCACACAGTCCCACTCCGACATACCTAGGCGCCTGAGTCAGAGTAGACAGCAGCCAGTTAAGAGGTGGTAACAGCTGCCTTCTGTTTACGTTTCACGGGCCTGTCTTCATCCAGTCACCTCTCCCATCAGTTAACCTTTATGTGAGGTTAAAATGTGGTAGAGTCTGTAGAGAGAGGGAGAACCCCATGTTTCATAGGCTTTTTAAGACATCTTTTTCTAGGCTTGGCTCTGGAAGAGGTTTAGTGTAGGGGTGTGTTGATACAGAAAAGTCAGTCTCCCTGTACAGTTATGGCTGAGATGGCTAACACCTGTGGCCCTGTGCGGTCAGAGCTGGGGTCTTAGGAGCAGACTTGGTGTGGTCTGGAGACGAAAGAATGCTCAGGAGCACACATCCATCAGACTCCTGCCCACTGAATAAAGGAAAATCTGTGTGAACTTGGGCAAGTCACACGGCCTTTCTCAACCTCACTTTCTTCATCTGTGAGGTGGAGTTGGGCTAAATGACCACAGAGGACTATTAAGTTCTAATAGTCCGTGATTCTCGAAGACAGTGCTGTCCAGTAGAACTTTCTGTGCTGATGAGAATGTTCTGTCTGTGCTGTCCAGTGCAGGAGCCACTAGCCACATGTGGCTATTGAGCATTTGAAATGTGGGGTTGATATGGCTGAGGAACTAACTTTCTAATAATAATTTATTAAAATTTAAATAGCCATGTGTGGCTACTGGCTCCTGTATTAGACTCTGCAGCTCTAAGATACAGAAGTACAAATGGTAAACACACTTGGTTGCTGACCAAAAGACTGGAGAGTCAAGTCCACCCAGAGGTGCCTCAGAAGAACTGCCTGAAGACCTGCTTCCAAATATCAGCCATGTAAAACCCTGGGGAGTATAATTCTACTCTGACACACGTGGGGTTGCCATGAGTAGGAATCGACTCAGCAGCAACTAGTTAATATTAGAGAAAAATAAAACATACTATCTCATTGTGGGAGTCCAATGCATGTTGTAGGCAAATAATACAAACTGGGAATAATATAAATTATTTTGAACATACAATAGTAGTCCCATTTCCTTCAGGTAGCCAAGAGTCCTGTGAAGCATAGCTATTAGCAGGAATGAAAGGGGGGAAAGAAAGCTTCTGGAAGGAATAGAAACCTATGCATCTGACTAAGCTTGCCTGGCAGAGCCTGGTTCAATAGTTAAACCACCTATAGTTGGACCCATGCCCCTTTCGCCCTTCTAAAGCAGCAGGGAAGGGAGCTGGGTTTTCGGCTGTTCTTGTATCCTCCCTGCCCTCTTTCCCCTTTTCCTCCAAAACCAAAGGTGATGACATTGGGCCAGATGAGGGGAAGGGCAGCAGCCGGTGGTGTGTGAGAGCCCTGGGGTTGAACTCTGGGGCTCTGTAAGGTTTAGGGGATATTGGACAACCCTGAGACACCAAGCCCCAACAGTCAGTAATGTTTGCTCTGATGAAATATCAATCCGGTTATTAAAATATCTCCTCCTTCCCCATGACAAAGGAGCATATCCGAGAACAATCCAGCACAAAGCTGCCTGACCCAGAAGTCATCCAGTTCTGTGTCTCCATCTTCAAATGCTCCAGGCTCCTGCTCACCAGACGGTGTTGACCAGCAGTTCTTAGAGGACTACCATAGGGTGACCAAAGGGGTCTCCACTGAGGACTCCAGCCAGTACTACTGTGACAAGGTGAGCGAGTGGACAGGTGGCCCACACAAGCTCCAGTGCCAAGGTGCTTCGTGGGCATTTGAGTGCTTATGACTGAAAGAAAAAAAAATCTATCATCAACAGCTGGAGAGAGAAGTAGCATAACTGACCACTTTCCAATGCTTTCCAGAACGATGATGGTGATGGCTACTTACTCTTGATCCGTATCACACCAGATGAAGATGGAAAGTTCGGATTTAATCTTAAGGTACACTGTGTGTATTTATAACAGATTTTTATACTATGAAGCAATCTTTAGATGAATTTTAATTCCCATTGGAAATGTGCCATATACCTAAAGCTATGTAAGGATATTGGCTCAGCCCTCAGAATTGGGAGTTTGGGTCGCTATGAGTCGGAATCGACTCAGTGGCAACGGGTTTGTATGTGTTTTTTTTTGTTTTTTTTTTTTGGTATGTTGCCATGGCAGCTGCCTCATCCTGAGTGCCTGCTTGGTGCCTGGCATCTGCTGAGCACTTGATTTATATCACCTCACTGACTCCTAATAAACTGTGAAGTTGGTATGCTTATACCCACTTAACAGAGGAATACTGAGGCTTAGAGAGGTTAGGCACACAGCTAGCAAGCAGGTCTACCCCCTGAAGAGGGATTATTTAATAAAACAGACTTGAGAACCCCTCAGCATTTCTTAAGCTGATAAGAAAACAACTGTTTCCAAGTTCATCACCCTCCTCTGCAGGCCTTCAGGGTAAAGGTCCCACATGTTTTCATAAATACAGTTAAGCGTTCTTGGAACAGGGCCACACCTACTCGTTTACAGACTGTTCGTGGCTACTTCTGCACCACAAGGACTGAGGTGAGTAGTTACAAGAGACCTCTGTCCTACAACAAATATTAACTATCTGGCCCTATACAGAAAAAGCATACTGACCCCTGCTCAAGGGCAGGTGTTCTGTACTGTCCACTTCCCGGCTGCCGTTGTTCACAGCTCCCAGAGACCCCAGCAGCCCAGCTGAAGATCTGCTCTTAGGTGTCAGAAGCCCTCACAGCATGTGACCTTTCCTAAGTACCTCTCTTCCACTGAAAACTCCCTTTTCTAGCAGCACTTAGAAGATGTGCCATGGAGGGCCCTTTCCTCAGGAGTGTTAGCATTTTAGAAGAGGAACCTGCTCCCTCTCTGTGCCTCGCTAGTTCAGGAAGAATGGGGTTGGTGGTGGGAGGCTTCTGAGCAGAGTCTACTCCTGGTTAGCACACTAGACTCGGAGGGGTCGGGAATTTTGTACCATGATTCTGAAAGGGTGCCGACCCTGTGATTAGAACAAGTCAGAGTGAAGTTCGAGGCCTCCCGTGTGCTGGGAGGACCCACTTTGTTGGCATCTGTGCTTCTCTGTTGCTATGAGCTGAAGCATTGTTTTAATTTAAAATGTTTATAGGGAGGAGTGGATCAGAAGATGCCTCTTGTGGTATCAAGGATAAACCCAGAGTCACCTGTAAGTAAACATGTTCTGTGTTATTCCCCTAAATCTAACAGGTTTCTATTTCTGTGTTCTGTTTCTTTTCTGCCAGCAGCAGCGTGTGTGTGTGAATGCACGCATCTAGCTGGAGGGAAGTGTAGAATCCATGTTTTCACGGTGCTCAGTGTGGTTCATGGAGCGGCAGCATCTGCCTTACCTGGTGCTTATTAGAAATGCAGAAGCTGGGGCCCACTCCAGACCTGCTGCACCAGACTCTGCATTTCAGCAAGATCCCTGGGTGATGTGCATGCACAATGAAGTTTGAGGACTGCTGCTCAAGAGAAGGAAATTGGGGCACAGAGTTTGCTCTGTCTTGCCCACTTTGAGCAGGACATGGACCCTGTGCCTTCCTCTCTACCATCCCACCTCTTGCACCCTCAGCTCTCTGTTTAGGTTTCCTAAGGAGCTCATTTGCTATTATAAAGCAGCATTAGAGCTTTAAAGAGACACTGTGTCTCCTAGGATGGAGCCCTGGTGGTACAGCGGTTAAGCCCTTGGCTGCTAACCCAGAGGTCGGCAGTTCGAACCCATCAGCCACTCCACAGGTGGAAGATGTAGCAGTCTGCTTCCATAAAAATTATAGCCTTCGAAACCCTATGACAGTTCTTCTCTGTCCTACAGGGTTGCTATGAGTTGGAGCTGACTTGACAGCAGCAGGAGTGGGTGCACTCTAAGAGGGTACCAGCTTGAGGGCTTTACTCTTTAGTAGCTCTTAAGCATGTAGTTTATTTGTATTGCTGTTTGTGGCCTCTATGAACTAAGGAGGCTTTCAGAGCTATACTGTTGAGCTCATCACGTCTCTCCACAATGGGCTCTGCCTCTGGCAGCACGCTTACAAAGCCTTTCTCCTTTATGAGATAAAGACTCACTTTTAACTGGCAAATCATTTTCCAGCAGTATGTCTAGAAAATAAAAGATGGGGAACATGATAGTCATTGTTGTAACAAGTAAAGGTTGGCTGCCGTAGAGAAATGGCTTTGGCAATTTTCTTAGCCTTATTTTAAAATGCCTCATAATTTACATTCCCAGCAGCGTTTCTTTAAGATCCCACAGCCAACTACCATCTAAACATAGCAATGGATGTAAAAATAATGACAGTGATACCTGAGGGAGTAAAGGTCCCTCATGGGGACCTCATGGTCTCAAGTGTCTGGGATCAGAGCACGGCAGTGTGGGTCCCCTTGAGGATCGCGTTATGGTAACCGAAGAAACTTGCCTTGTCCTCCACACAGGCGGACACCTGCATTCCTAAGCTGAACGAAGGGGATCAAATCGTGCTAATCAATGGCCGGGACATCTCTGAACACACCCATGACCAAGTGGTGATGTTCATCAAAGCCAGCCGGGAGTCCCACACGAGGGAGCTGGCCCTGGTGATCAGGAGGAAAGGTAACAGCCACCTGTGGGAAGCTGGGGCGGGGGGGGGGGGGGGAGGGCACTGCCTTAGCAAAGCAGATTTTATCTGGCTCATGGGATGTTTTTGAAGATGCTGAATTTGTAGCCAACACTGAAATCAAGAATGTCCATGTAACCACCTAGACGTCTGGCTACTCACTTGAAAGATTAGAATATCTGCCAACATGGCACCTGGCCCCTTGTGGCTAGTCCTGCAGGTTGGCAGCACCCACCACCCCCTTTAAACAGGGCATGAGCCTGCCAGTTCCTCCCAGGCCCAACTTGGCTCATATCACACGCCTTTCTGAGCTGCCTGGCCCTGTAGACGTTTGCATTTTCAACCCCTTCTTGAGGACCAGGTTATATTTGATTCATGTGCATCTGGTTTTGCTGGGAAGGCAGTCAGCAGAGTGGGGCTGAGCCAGGCTGCCTTGGGTGCTTCCCAACACTGCCTCTTACAGGGTAAGGGAGCAACAACAATTCCTTACCCAGGGTGTGTTTTGGTTTCCTCAAATATAAAATGAGGATAAAAACAGTACCTAACTCACAGGGTTCTTGTGATGATTAAATGATACTTGTGCTCGAAAGCACCCTCTCTGCACCTGAGACATGGGAGGCAATTGAAGGATGGCCTCTACTGAGTACCACTGCTATAGTTGAGCTCGTTGTTATAAAATCATAAGCCAGCTTTAAACTGCTGCAAGTACATGAGGTATGTGGCTGCACAGCTTGGTCCCTGCATCTCTTTGTTCTTGGCCTCCCTTGTGTGGACATAGCCCATGCCCCCATGCATGTGTTTTCTTGCTTTCTCTCTATTCCCAGCAGAGCCAGTTCTGAGCCCACCTTCTCCATGAGGCCTTACCTGATCTCTCCGCATCCTTACCCACTCCCATCCACCTCCCCATCCCCACCAATTCCTAGCTCCGTGCTTGGTGCACAGTAGGTGTCCAGTAGTAACAGTAGCTGGTGTCTGTGGAGCGCCAGTGATGTACTTGCAGTATTGTAACAGCTTTTCGTGAGTATCCTATTCAATTCTTCTATAAGGGTAGTAGCAGTATCCCCAAGCAAAGAAATGGAAACCAAGTCTCGGAGAAGTTAAGTTGTCCTGCTGCCAAATGACTGGTAAGGCCCCATGATAATAGGGGCTGGAGGAATTTCAAAGGTTAGGAGCAACCGTCCTCATAAACAGGAACACACCCTGTGACCCACTGAAGTCTAGTGGGCCTGCAGGACAGCCTGCTGGCCAGGTGGGCAGGCAGTCCTCCTCTACTGGTCCCTGGAAGGGCCTGGCACCTGCTTGAGGTGAAAAAAACTGATGTTTATAGACTATTCGAGCTAAAAGGATAGTGCTGCTGGTTTTCTAGTGACTGTAATGATAATAGGATTATTTTAAGCAAAAAAGTCAGCTGATTTAAAGAAAAGTAGTTGACTTTAAGAAAAACTGATAAGTAAACAGTAGCACAGGGACTAGCAAATAGGACAGAAGTCACAAAGGTTGCAGCAGAAGAGCTGAAATTCTTGGTGCAGTGGAAGGAATGTGTGCTTTAGGGTCAGATAGATGTGGACAGAAGTTCCATCTCCCACCCTGACAAGCAAAGTCACTTTGGACAGAGTATTTGCCCTGAGACTCAGTTTCCTCATCTGTGAAATGGATGTAATGACAACTGATTCAGAATTATTATAAGAATTCAATTCAACTATGTGGAGAAACGCAACAGTTGTTAACTTTCTTCTCCTTTCCTGTTATCTTTTTTTGTTTGTTTATTGTTGTAGTTTAAGTGAAAGTTTACATTTCAAGTTAGTCTCCTATACAAAAATTTATACATACGTTGTTATGTGACCCTAATTGCTCTCCCTATACTGTGACACTCCTCCTTTCCACCCCTGATTTCCCATGTCCCTTCAACTAGCTCATGACCCTTCTCATCTCACCTCCGGACAGAAGCTGCCCATTTAGTCTCACGTATCTACTTGAGCTAAGAAGCACATTCTTTACGAGTATCATTTTATGTCCCACAGTCCAGTCCAATCTTTGTCTGAAGAGTTGGCCTCGGAAATTGTTTTAGTTCTGGGCTAGTAGAGAGTCCGGGGGCCATGCTTTCTGGGGTTCCTCCAGTCTCAGTCAGACCATTAAGTCTGTCCTTTCCTGTTATCTTGAAGGCAGCAGGGAGCCACTGAAGGCTTTTGAGTAAAGGAGTGACTTCCCTTTCTAAGTGAAGGGGAAAATTCAGAGATAATTCCAGTTTTCAGTTTAGGGGGTTGGAGAAGGAAGGGACAGTCAACAGAAAGAGGCATGTGTGGTCGGGGAAGCTTTGTGCAGGGTGGGAGAAGAGGGAGTGTTAGATTGGTTTCTACCCATATTGTGTGTGCTGTGAAGGGAGAATTTTTACTAAAGAGGTAGGGCTGAGGCTCAGTGATGTTAGGACTAGAAGTGTTTACCTGGGAGCCTCCCACATGGAAATGACCTTGAGTTAGAAACTGAACTCTCAGGGTCAGATTGTGTCACCAAGAAACCACCAAACCTCACGCTGACACCCTGGAAAATGCCATTTTAAGGGAGCAAAAGAAAAGGAGCCCAAGTAGGAAGGCACAGGGGTGGAGGGACAGGTAGAAGAACAGCCACTTCAGAGAGAGCAAAGAGGAACATTGTATTTTCTTGAAACAACGTTCTTTCTCATTCCCTTACCTTTGGCAAAAGCCTCTGAGCACTAAACACCATCGTTTAAAACAAACCAGGAAGATTAGTATGTCATTTTGTATAATTAGCACATATTGAATCATTCAGTGAGAAGTATTGTCTTTGGTGAAAATGATTAGTGGTGCTAAATCATTTAATAAGATGTTTTAAACGATCTACATTCAGGAGTTGTAAGTGTAATTTTTTGAGGAAAACTGATAAGCGCGAGTGTTATTCCACAAGCCAGACACACTGTGTTTTGTACATTGCAGTTGTCCACTCATTTGCTGATATCAAATCTGAAGATGAACTGAACCAGCTTTTCCCAGAGACCATTTTCCCTGTGTGTCCAGAGGGTGGGGACACTCTAGAGGGATCCATGGAACAGCTCAAGAAGGGCCTCGAAAGTGGGACAGTGCTGATCCAATTTGAGGTAAGATTCAACTCATCGTGGCCCGGTAAGGACTGATTCCCCAGGCCTGGGCTACTTCCACAAGGCCTGTGTGGCGCCTGACCACTGCTGAACCACAGAGAAGTACAGCAGAGGGACGGAGCGGGGACACAACCTCATCTCCTGAAGTCGAGAGGGTTATCTGATTCACAAACCTAAAAGAATCAGCTGAGTCCCAGTGAGGACGGATGGGGTGAGGCCTGCACTCAGCACGGGGTATGAGTACACAGCAGGCAGCCACCCTCTTGGGATCAGAGCAGACAGCAGAGTGAACCTGAGAAAGCAGGATCGGGACCACTGCCTGTCACTGAACTCTGCCTCACCTTTTATTCTAGTAACGTTCCGTAGTCATGGAGAAACATGTCAGAAATTGAGGAGGAGGGACTCAGAGCATGTTTAACTGCTAACATAAAAGCTCGAAACCTCTCAGCAGTAGAAGGTAACAGAGAGGTGGCATGGCCAAGCAGCCTGAGGGATGACGAAGGGGCCGAGCCTCTGACCCCACCAGCCATGCTAGGTAATTTAGAGCAGTGAGATCATCCCAAGCGAGCATCATGTCTTGCCTTCCTAAGTCCCCCGGAACCTGTATGCACACGAGTAGAAACCAAAGTCAGACCCTGTCTTCCCAGGAGGAACATATACCCCATAGGATTGAGACCACTGACAAAGACACATGCACAGGCTTTTTACAAAACAAATCAGGACCAAAGGAGACTGGGGTTTAAGTCAGTTTTACCAATCACTAACAATTAAAATAGGATGTGTTTATCTTCCAAATCACTTAGAAGGTAAAACAGTGTTTTCATACAATGAAAGATAACAGAAGGAAGAGCACAAAGAAGCATAAAATAGGTGCTACAAGAAAACAGATCATGATTAACAATAACACACGGAGTCTGGATTCATAAGAACCAGAACCTCAGATCAGATTCCAAAACAGAAATCAACAATGTGTTGTTTGTTAGAAAGCCATATCAGAAAAAAGACACAGAAGCAAAACTAAGAAGTTTGTCCAATGTACTTGACTGCAGATTGATTGAGGAAAGATGCGTAATAGGAGTATCGAACAAAATATAATGCAAAGCACAAAGCCTTGAGAGAGAAACGTTTGTTTTATAATGGTATAAGGAAGAGAATGTAAACCAAACATATTATTAGAGCAGTGTGTATTGAACAACACTGGAAAGCAAAAACTCACAAAGGAAAGGTGAAGGTAACTGACAGAGAAAAAATTAATAGGGAGTTTAAAACTTTTAATTAATTTCCTTGACAGATAATATAGACAGAAAGTAAGTAGTTTGTGGAAAAGGAGCCCTGGCTGCACAATGGCTAAGCACTCAGCTGCTAACCAAAAGATCCTTGGTTCAAACCCACCAGCTACTCTGTGGGAAAAAAGACCTGGCAATCTGCTCCCATCAAGATTATAGCATAGGAAACCCTATGGGGCAGCTCTATTCTGTCCTGTAGGATTGCTATGAGTTGGGATCAACTCAGTGTCATACAACAATAACATTTTGTGGAAATGAAATCAGGAGCAATAATCACTTTGGTATAGAGCTGATATATACTGAGGATTGTATTCTACAAACAGAAATGTCCCCTTTTTCAGTGGCCTGCAGGAGGCTATCTATGTAGGCTTAAAATTCAAAAAAGAAAAAAAAATGTAGAGAATTATGTTCTTTGGTCCTGCATTGCAAAAAAAGTTCAAAATTGAAATATGTACTTTAGACAATAAAACTTATTAAAATTTTAAAACATTCTCCAAAATAATTTAAACAAGGAAGAACTTAAAAAGCAGCCACAGAATACATCAGATTTATTCTTTTTTGGTGTTGGAGGGGACATGAAAGGGGAGAAAGGCACAGTAGAGTCATTCTTCATTCAGCAAGTACATATTAGATATTTACTATATGCCTGACCCTGGGCCAGGAGCAGCGATGAGGGAAGGAAAAGTGGGAGGGGGATTTCTGGCCCCAAGGATCTTACATTCTAATTTTGGAATATTTGGGAAAACATGAGTCTCAAACAGCTAAAGACCAAGATAGGACAAGATTTTATACATGGAATGTTGGTTTGTCATACTGTTGTGGCTTGCATACTGCCGTCACGCTGGGAGCTATGCCACCGGTATTTCGAATTCCAGCAGGTTCACCCATGGTGGACAGGTTTCATCGAAGCTTCCAGACTAAGACAGACTGGGAAAAAAGGCCAGATGACCTGCTTCCAAAAATTAGACAGTGGGTCACAAAAGAATACTGTCCAATAGAGTACTGGAAGATGAGTTCCCTAGGTTGGAAAGCACTCAGAATACAGAGTGGCCAAACAGTGGAGTTGAGCATACCAGTGATCAAGAAGACGGTGCAGGACTGGGCAGTGTTTCATTCTGTTGTACATGGGATCGCCATGAGTTAGAGCTGACACAATGGCAACTAACAGTATAACAGCATGTTCTGTAGGAGCTGGAGGTGAGGGGGTTTTGGAGTGGGATGTAGGATTAATAAAGAATGGGTGGGATTAAGTGTGGAGGGGAGGGTATTCCAGAAAGGTCAAGGCCTGAATATAGACCTAAGCTCATAAGGTGTGAGGCAGCATAAGGAAATAGGCCTACCTGGGTTGGGCAGTGTGGCAGAGTGTTCTGGGAGGTGTCTCCAGCGGATGGAACGCCTTCAACCCAATGGGAACCAGTTCTGTTTGATCAGAGAGTCCACAAGGAGGTGCTGTGGGCTGTCAATGAGTAAAAAGACCACTCAAAGCCTAGACATAAACAGTACTGCATAAAATCCCCTTCACTGAGGTGGCTTAACTTACACGTGTTTTATTAAATAGGGGAATCACACATAGAATTTCCCTTGAACAGTGTTCCATCAGGTTTTTTAAGAAGGATGAAATGCTTTAGGGAGAAGTACCCAACCCCATCCCGCACTTGTTTTGGAGTAGTGTTTCTCTAAGGGTGACCCTCTGATTACCTGTACGGAAATCATCTGGAGAGCTTTTTAAAATGGGGCCCAACCTACGGCTACTCAAGCAGCAGCTCTGGTCTGGGACCCAGATATTGGTACTGTTAACCAGATCACCAGGAGATTGTGATCCACACCCTGATCCAGAGAATGAGAGGGTAGAGATCCTACTAGAACCATTATCCTGCTGCTACTCATCCTAAGTCTTTTCTTCAGAGGCATAGTTGGGTTATAGTATAAAAAATGAAGAACATACCAATTTTTGGGTTATATTTCAGTATGTACACATTTTCTTCATTCTATATGTTTCTTTTTAAATAACATCTTTTGCAGAATTCTAAAATTCGGAACACATGAAAGCAGAGCTGTTCCAGTTCACTTAAAACTTCCTCTCACCCTGACCATTCACCTAAAATTCACCCCTTCTAAGTGTTTTCACAAGAAGGTGATCCCTTCTTTTTGGCACAGGGGATTTTTTAAAACCAGGTCAACCAAAAGTACTTCTGTCTTGACTTTGTATTTCTAATGAATAATCAAATAAATGTGCAAACTTTTACCAATGGGAAGGAAAAAAACCCCAGAACTGTTCTGTGATGGAGCTGGGGGTACGTGGAGCCTGGCCTCTTCAGTCTCCCCTGCCCTGCACACCACCACAAGGAACCCTCAGCTAAATGGAACATAATTAGAAAAGCACTGCTCTAGAGGGGGAAAGATGTCTTAGACAGTTGCTGGAGAAGGAGATTGGATCAAATAAACTCTAATACAGAGGTGGCCGTTAATGAGCACTTACTGTGTGCCAAGGGCTTTACATATATTACCTCACTTAATTCTTGCAGCAGCCCTATACAGATACTGTCGTTATCCCCATTATATAGATGGAGAAACAGAGTCTCAGAGAGGTTAAGTAACCTCTTCAAGGTCACAGTAAATTGCAGAGCCAGGCTTGGAACCCAGGCAGGCTAACTCAAAAGCCTGTTCACTTAACCACTGTATGACTTTTGGAAACAACAAATGCTGTTTACATGTGAGGATAATCGTTAGTAATAGTACAACAGAGCTAGAAAGGATCTGAGAGGTTGTCTAGCCACCTGGATCCAGACAGACTTGATTTAAATCCTGGCTCTACCACTTCCTGTGTGACCTCAGGCATGTTCCTTAACCTCTGTGGCCTCTGTTTCCCCATCTATAAATTGGGTATCTCATGGGTTAGTTTTAGGGGTTAGATTAAATACTAAATGCATTGTCTGGCACACAGTTAACGAGTGCAGTAAAAAGTAACAACTGTTATTATTTATAAATAAAGAGAGTCTAAGAATATGCCTACGCTCCACACAAGAAGTACTCATGTCGTGCTTGGTTTGGAACCAGGGCTGTCTGATGCCAGAGTCGTGGTTGTTCTGCTTTTCTACCTGCTACCTCCAATGCTGTTAGCAGGTGAACAGCTTGGCTGGTGGGGGATGTGCTCTGGACAGGAAGAGGAAGAAGGGGCTGTTCCCCAGCAGGGTCTACAGTAGGTGCCCAGACCACCCACTCCACAACACAAAGGTCCTGCAGTGGAGTAGCTGGGCCATAGATAGCAACCCTTTGCTGATTTCCAGCAAAGCTTGTTTTGAAGCATTTTTGTCATTAAGGGAATTACCCATCCCTCCCATGGCTTTCAGTAAACAATTACAAATGTGTTCTGCAAAGCATATGGTCCTAGCTGTAATAAAAATCACACTTAATAATAATTAGCATTTCTATAGCACTTTGGAATCCACCAGGTGTATTTTCACATATGTTGTCTTGGTTGATCCTCATAGAATCTGTGAAGCAGATATGGCTGGAGCTATTAGGATCACTCTTTTATAGATGGAGAAAATGAGGCTCAGAGAGGCTAAGTGACTTGCCTGCCCAGTGTTGTACAGCTAGTCAGATACAGAGCTAAAACCAGAATATATGTTTTAAAAAAAAAATCTAGTTTGTTGGCAGCAGCTCACTGCTGCCAGGTGCAACCCAAGTCTTCACCCACCCTCAGCAATTAGCCCTTCCCTGCAGTAGCTACACCTCCAGTGTGAGCAATGTGGCAGCACTGACTCTGCCTCAGACTGCCTCAGTACTGTATCTTGTTCAGTGAAAGTAGGGTTTTTCTCTTTCTCTTGTGTAAAGGAGCAGACTCAGGACTTAAATTGGTTCCAAGTCTATTCCCACTTCCACGATGTTCTTCCTTCTTGAGAGTATTTGTGGCCCAACTCATGCTTTCCCTGCATTGAAGTTTCTGTTAAGCAAGGGAAAAGATGTGCATTCTGTACAGACTCTCAGTGATAAAAGCTAAGTGATCATGCTAACTTGTCCTGCATTTGAGAACCAGTTTCCCAGCAAACAAAGCACCCTGTGTCCATTCTCATGCAGCAGCCGGGTGACTCACAATTTCCCTGCTTCCTTGCCCTCTGTTAGCTAAGATCTCTTTGGAGACTTGTGGAATGCAGCTGATCTAAAACAAGGACCCCAGCTGGCTACATCACCAAAGGCCATGTCAAACTCAGACACATTCCTCCCACTTCAGCATCATCCATCTTTACCACAACCAGAACCTTCATCTTCTCACTTTGTTGTCCTCAAGTCACACTTGCATTATCACCCATTATAGGAAACATCCATTAGTGTTGTCATAGAATAACCATCCATACTCTGAATAATGTAAAACTGAGAGATTCATTGAAAAAAAAAAAAGGCAACTCAAGCTGGGAATAGACTGAACTCCATGCCGCAGAATCCAATAATTCAAAATGGCAGCTCAGCAGTGATGTTTTATAGGAGGGGAAACTATGGATATGAAACACATTACTTGATTGGTATTTACGAGTTTAGATCACTATCTCATTCATCTAGTACTGCTCTAAAAAATACCACAAGTGGATGGCTTTAACGAAGAGAAATTTATTTTTCACAGTCTAGTAGGCTGTAAGTGCAAATTCAGGGTGTCAGCTCCAAGAGAAGTCTTTCTCTCTGTTGGCTCTGGAGGAAGGTCCTTCTCCTCAGTCTTCCCCTGCACTAGGAGCTTCTCCGCATAGGAACCTCGGGTTCAAAGCACTCACTCTGCTCCTGGCACTGCTTTTTTGGTGGTATGGGTCCCCCACTCTCTACTCACTTCCCTTTCTTTTTATCTCTTGTAAGATAAAAGGTGGTGCAGGCCACACCCCAGGAAACTCCCTTTATATTGGTTCAGGGATGTGACCTGAGCAAGGGTGTTACATCCCACCCTAATCCTCTTTAACATAATCTAATCTTCCCTCATTAGCCATAGGCAAAGATTAGGATTTACAACACAGAGGAAGATTATATTAATCACAAGATGGAGGACAACCACAAAATACTGGGAATCGTGGCCTAACCAAGTTGACACATATTTTGGGGGGACACAGTTCACTCTATGACAATCATCAGAAGACATTACTCAATTGATAGTTCATTTTAAGGCAGGGCTTCTGGTGGCAGAACTCATGAAGGATCGATTCCTGTAGCCGAACTTGTAAGGACTTCCTGTGCCAAGCTCTGTAAGGCAACTGGCTTAAAAGAGTATACATCTCTTTCTTAGATTGGTTACGGTATGGCAATTACATGGATATGTGACAGGGAGGGGTCGAAGAAACAGGTCTCTTAGAAACAGTACGGAAGATGTTTGCTGCTAGGGTGAAAACAACCATAAAAGAAGGAATCACACCCACTCCTCAAACTAGCCATTTCAGATCTTATTAAGCACCCTAGTTATTTTTTTTAACTCCCTTACACATTCCCTCCTTTTGATCAAGGATTTTAAGAGACATTCTTTAATCAATTCACTAACTACTACTCTGAAAGAAGGCTCTCTTCTGCATGGACTTTGAGCATATATTTATTCTGAATGGCTACTTATTTGCATGTCTTTAACACCTTGGGTACTATGTATGTGAAAAGGTTGTTATCATTGTTAGGTGCCATCAAGCTGGTTCTGACTTATTAGTGACTCCACGCACAGCAGAACAAATTCCTGCCTGGTACTTCTTTCAAAGACAGATTTGTTTGCTCTTCTGGCAGTACACAGCACATTTAATAGTCTTCACCAGCACCCTAATACAAAGGTGTCAATTCTTCATTCTTTCTTATTCACTGCCCAACAGTCACATGCATATGAAACAACTGAAAGTATACTCCATGTTAAGTGCACCCTAGTCTTCAACGTGACATCTCCAATTCTTAACATTTCCAAGAAGGTCTTGTGCAGATTTGTCCAAATGCAACAACACTGTTTGAGCCTGACTGCTGCTTCCAGGGGCGCCAGCAGTGGATTCAAGAAAAATGAAATCAAGACTGTAAATAGCAGCAGAACATTGTGAAAAGGTAGCTGGGCACAACTTGACGTCTTCACCATGCCATAGCTTTAGCCTCTTGCTTCTGTGGTTTTACTACTTAACGGTTAGTGCAAGCCACACCACACTGGACGAATAACCTGACATCTGATGACTTATTCAAGGAGTGAGCTCGAGTCCATCTGAAGTATAAGTACTGTCAATGTACATTATTCTTTTCCTAGGTATTAAATGGATCTTTTGGGTAACAGCATTTGTCAGAAGTTTAATACAACATTTAACAATTCCTATGATTATTACAATGGCAGTAAATATTGTTAATCCAGTTGACAACATAGACTTAATCCATGATCTAACACCTGAGGGTAGCCAGCTGAAAATATCTAAAAAAGGGGAGTCGGAAGATGGAGGTATATGGAGTCAAGTAGCCTTCTGGTGAATTACTTTAATATCTTGTTCCACCTCTCCTAAGGTGTTAATCCAGGTGCAGCAGGAGGTGTTAGGTATAGCACAGACCCCTCTTTGCTAGGCTAACAGGAAATCTAGGGCAATTTGATTATCCAAAACTACTCTGGCAAGTGAGTTCAATGATTTCTCTTGGACAGTCATAGCATCAGGAACATCATCTACTGTTCCCTTCCATAGTTCTGAAGATGTTACAGATGGTGTGTTCTAAATCTCCCACTCTGTACCAAGGGAGGAATATCCTCAAAAACTAAACCAGGGAACTCCTTTAAGGGATTCCATCCATCTCTCCCTTGTTCATCTCTTGACTATTTGTCTCTTCTCTTTTCTAATAGTTTCAAGTGGTCAGTCCCATGTAAACTCTCATCATAAGAATGGCTGTCTAAAGGGATTCCCATATGGCCTAAGGTACACTAACCTGTCATATTCCAGCCATCCCAACAGGATAAACCCTAGGTACAGGACTCATTATTTGGATTCAGATTAGCAAAGGTGGGGTATCATGATCCTCCACGTAAGAATACATATTCATATGGGGCACATATTACGCCAATCCTGACGCCTTTACCTGGGAGAGAGACGGTTTGATTCATCTTCTCAAGCCAATTTTCTGTCAAGGGGTTGTTAAACAAATAGACAGTCATCCTAATCTTGGCCAGTTCCACATTTGGACACAAAAAGACCTTTTTCCTTGTAGACATGCTGTTAAATTTCCTGAAAAAGCCACATTTCTGTATCTGGGAGGGCATTATATGAAATTAAGGACTCATTTTTCTACAATCTGAAGAGGATATCAAGGGTATTTTTGGAACACTCTGTAACTCTGAGCCAAGTCAGACTGAAACATGGAACTTGGGATTACAGTCGGTAGCTCAGAAGGATGCCACAGTCTCACATGTATGGCTTGCCTAGGGGTGATGTTACAATTGATGATAGTGGGGGAACAAAGCTATAATTCGGTATAGGGAAAGATAATAGAACTGAGTTATCATGTACAATTTTGGGTAAAGAATGACAGATCTAGCATTCAGTTAGATTTGTGGATCATGCAACTACCTAAGTGAGTTTAAAAAAAGGCTATCAGCATAAAAATAATAATGACAAAATCAACTGTTCTCTAAAATTGGTGTTACAAAAAGAGGTTTGAGTTTTCAAGGGAAGAACAAAATATTAAAACAAGGAATACTACACCACATTTGAAGTCCAATGACAATAAAAAGGATTAGGATAATCGGAAAACAAATTCCTGGTACAGCTATCTTTTTTCCATCCTAGAAGTTCAAGTTTATAACACAAAAAGCTATTTTAAAAGCAATGGCAAGTTATAATTTCAAATTAAGCAAAAATGACTATAATGGTTAGAAAATAGCACTACAAGTGAGTTACATCTTTAAAACCATTAAAATACTTACAACTAAAAATTTGATCCCGATGACTAAGGAAAATTCAAAAAGAGCTAAAACCCTCAGGCAGAACCAACATGGCGCTATAGACAGAAATACCATGCCATCCCTCCATAGCAAAGACCTGAAAAACTAAGAAAAACAGAGACAAACATCAATCCTGGAACCCGAAGAGTTAAAGAACTCAGCCAAGCACCAAATGGAATAAGAAGCTTATACAGAGAACAGAGTGAGGAGAGATACAAGCGGAGGTCCTCTATAAGCTCATGCAGCACAGATTCGCCATCTTGGTCTCCTGTCGGAGATTGGTGGGCAGGGAGTACAGCAAGGCAGCTTTGTGGAGCTCCCAGCAGGAGACAGAGCACTCGGTAACCAGTGATACACAGTTTCCCACCTTCTACCCTTCTTCCCCCCTGCTCGGCCTCTGCTACTTCCCAGTGGGCTGAGGTTGCTCTGCTGGCTGGGAGGCTGTGGCTCTGTGCTGCTTGGATTTGCCCTGCCCACACCAGCCAGCTCCTTCAGTGCCATTTTGTTATTGCTGGTGTTGCTTTTTTCGGCTTCTTTTGGTTTCTTCCCTGCCCCTCACTCCTCCCTCTCCTTTCTCTCAAACACCTGGCTCTGTGTGCTGTCTTTGCTTCTCGACAGGCTGTGAAGCACCGCTCAGCTAGGGAACTGCTTCTCTTCTCTGTGCTGCCATGCTGATAGCATACCCGGGGCCTTTTTGTATTTTGTCTTTTTGCAGCTTGGGAGCCCCTTCTAGTCAGGCGGTACTGCTTGACTTCAGAGCCACTTCCCTGGTCTGCACAGCTGCATCACTGGGATCCCTGGAGGCATTTTTTTTCCGTCTTTCTTCATTTCTCAGTTTCTTGTCTCTTTCTACCTTCTTTTCCTGTCCCTGAATACCTGCCGCTGTGTGCCATTTCCTCCTAGCCAGGCTGTACTTCGAGGCTTGGGAGCCACTTCTCCAGTCTGCACAGCTGTGCCAGTGGTATCCCTGAGAGAATTTTTTCTTTTCTCTTTTCCTTTTTGTTTTTCTTCATTTCTCAGTTTCTCATCTCTCTCTGCTTTCCTTCTTTTTCTGTCTCCTGAATACCTGGTGCTATGTGCCATCTCTGCTCCCTCTAGATGGGCTTTGCCTCAAGGCCTGGGAGCCACTTCCCTGGTCGCTGGTGGGCTCCCTGGGGGTATTTCCCTTTTTAAAAAATTTTTATTTATTTTTTCCTCTTTTTACTTTTTGTTTATCAGTTTCTCGTCTCTCCACTCCAACGGCAAGCTCCTTCAGCACTTTGTTTTTTTAGCTCCTGTTTCTCTCTCCTCTCTCCTCTCCCATACCATCTTAGCCCCACACATCACAACCTCCCTCCTCCCTCCTGCCTACCTGCACCATGTGCTAAGCATCACATCCCCGAGCAGCACAGGCACAGCCTACTGGAACCTGCCCTACACTGACCCCCAGCCCGCCCTGTAAGCCCCAGTACGTGCCACAAACAACCCATCCCAGCCCCTCCCCTTCAGCTGGACCTGCCCTGCTACACCATAGCAGAGCACCCAGCCCTGCCCATTGGACAAAGAGGTGAAAAGTCTCATGCCCACAGACGAGCACACAACAAAGAACGCACAGCCTACCTGCTCAGACATAACCAAATAAAACAAAAAAGTGGGATGAAACAAATACACAATCAAAAGGAAATAACTACTCAATGTCCCAAAGATAGCAGACAATATCAAAACAAAAAAAAGGACAGGATGGTTCCAGTGGGCATCAAAAATAAAACACCAGATGAATTTCCAGTAGAAGAAAAGGCACTAGAACTACTTGATAGGGAATTCAAATCTCTAATATTCAGAACTATTCAAGAGTTGAAGGAAAAAGCAGACAAAATGAGAAAAAAATGGACAAATTCATGGAAAATACATACCAAAAAATGGAAGAATTCAGGAAAATAATACAGGAACAAAAAGTCAGTAAATTCACTACTAGAAATCATACAAAAACAAGAATAAGAAATTGAAAAGATAAACAAGATTTTGGAAATGGACAGTGTCATAGACGGGCTGAGGAGCAGGTTTCAAACAGTGGAAGACAGGATCAGCGAAACGGAGACAAATACTTAGATACAGCTTTGAGGAAAAATCAGAAAAAAGAACAAAGAAAAATGAAGAAACACTGAGAATTATGTGGGATACAATCAAAAGCAAAAATCTTCGAGTGATCAGAGTTCCAGAACGGGGAGAAAATGGAAAACACAGGATTATTAAAGAACTGCTGACAGAAAACTTCCCTAATATCATGAAGGATGAAAAGCTGACAATCCAAGAAGCTCAACGAACCCAATATAAGATAGACTCCAAAAGAAAATCACCAAGGCATATCATAATCACACTTGCTAAAACCAAAGACAAAGAAAGAATCCTGAGAACAGCTTGAGAAAAATGAAAAGTCATATACAGAGGGGAAACAATAAGACTAAGCTCTGATTACTTGGCAGAAACCATGCAGGCAAGAAGGCAATGGGATGACATATATAAAATCTTGAAAGAAAAAAAAATTGCCAACCAAGAATAATACATCCTGTATAACTCTAGTTCAAATATGATGGTGTAATTAACAACATTTCCAAATAAACACAAATTATGGGAATATGTAAAAAACAAAACAAACTTACAAGAATTATTAAAGGAGTCCTTTGGTTTGAGAACAAACAACGTCAGACCCCAGGCTAATCTAGGATGCAAGATCGCACTAGCAATATACCAACCTAGGAAATGAATGCTCAAGGACTATTCAAAACCAAAAGATTTACAACAGGGATCTAGAGAGGTTATATAGAACTTTCTAATGGAGAAGGCAAGGCAATACTAAGTCAGAATAGACTGGTTCAAACCTAGGAAGGTAAGGGTAAATTTCAAGGTAACCACAAAGAAAGCTAACGAACTTCATCAAAATAAAGAAGAAAAACATAAAGTCTCAGTAAAAACAAAATTTACAAAAACAAACAAAAAGAAAAAAAAAATCCACCAACAAAAGGAATTCTGCCCAGGAGAGTAAGAGGAACAAAGAAAACATCTGCACCACAAAAAAAAAGCACTGCAAAATGACAGCAATAAACTCACACCTATCAATAATTACACTGAACATAAATGGCCTAAAGGCATCAATAAAGAGAGAGTGACAGAATGGATAAAAAACAGGATCCATCAATATGCTGTCTACAAGAGACTCACCTTAGAAACAAAGATGTAAATTTATTAAAAATCAAAGAATGGAAAAATAAATATCAAGCAAATAGCTACCAAAAAAGAGCAGGAGTGGCAATACTAATCTCAAATAAAATGGACTTTAAAACAAAATCCACCTTAAAAGACAAAGAAGGACACTGTATTAATGATTAAAGGGATGATCCATCATGGAGACATAACCCTAATAAATATCTACGCACCCAATGACAGGGCTCCAAAATACATGAAACAAACTCTAACAGCACTGAAAAGAGAAATTGACAGTTTCACAATAATAGTAGGAGACTGCAACACACCACTCTTGGTAAAGGACAGAACATCTAGAAAGAAACTCAGCAAAGATACACAAGATCTAAAGGGCACAATTAGCCAATCTGACCTCACAGACATATACAACACTGCACCCAACAGCTGCAAAGTACACATTCTTTTCCAACGCACATGGAATGTTCTCCAGAACAGAGCACATCTTAGGCCACAGAGCAACCCTCAACAAAATCCAAAACACTGAGATAACACAAAGTATCTTCTCTGACCCCAACGCTGTCAGGGTAGAAATTAACAACAGGAAGAGCAAGGGAAAAAAACCAATTACATGGAAACTGAATAACACCCTGCTTACAAACCAGCGGGTAACAGAAAAAATCAGAGACAGAATCAAAAAATTCCTAGAATCAAATGAGGGTGAAAACACGTCATACCAAAACCTCTGGGACACAGCAAAGGCAGTGCTCAGAGGTCAACTTATACCAATAGATGTACACATCAAAAAAGAAGAAACAGACAAAATCAAAACATTAGCCACACAACTCGAATAGAAAGAGAACAGCAAAAGAAGCCCACGGCCACCAGAAGAAGGAAGTAATAAAGATCAGAGCAGAAATAAATGAAATAGAGAATAGAAAAACAAGAGAAAGAATCAACGAAACCAAAAGTTGGTTCTTTGAAAAAATTAACAAAAATTGACAAACCACTGGGCCAAACTGACAAAAACGGGGGAAAATGCAAATAACCCAAATAAATGAAAGGGGGACGTGACAACAGACTCAACTCAAATAAAAAGCGTCATAACAGAGTATTATGAATACATTTCCTAGAAACACACTGCCTACCCAGAGTAACACAAAATGATGTTGAAAATCTGAACAGACCCATAACGAGAAGAGATTGAAAAGGTAATGATAATTAAAAAAAAGCCCTGGCCCAGATGGCTTCATTGGATAATTCTACCAAACGTTCAGAGAAGAGCTTAGTTCTACTCAAACTACTTCAGAACATAGAAAAGGAAGCGATACTACTGAATTCATTCTATGAAGCCAGCATAACCCTGATACCAAAACCAGGCAAAGACACCACAAGAAAATAAAATTACAGACCAATATCTCTCATGAATATAGATGCAAAAATTCCCAATAAAATTCTAGCCAATAGAATTCAACATCATATCAAAAACAGAATACACCATGACCAAGTAGGATTCATATTAGGTATGCAAGGATGGTTCAGCATTAGAAAATCAACATAATCCACTACATAAAAAGAATCACATGATCATCTTAATCGATGCAGAAAAGGCATTCGACAAAGTTCAACACCCATTCCTGATAAAAACTCTCAATGAAATAGGTATAGAAGGGAAATTTCTCAACATAATAAAGGGCATCTATACAAAACCAACAGTCAACGTCATTCTTAATGGAGAGAGACTGGAAACGTTCCCACTGAGAACACGACTAAGACAAGGATGCCTTTTATCACCAATCCTATTTAACATTGTGCTGGAAGTGCTAGAGCGGTAAGGCAAGAAAAAGAAATAAAGGGCATCCAAATTGGTAATGAAGAAGTAAAACCATCCCTATTTGTGGATGATATGATAGTATACATGGAAAGCCCAAAAGACTCCACGAGAAGACTAGTGGAACAAAACAGATTCAACAGAGTTGCAGGATACGAGATAAAACATACAAAAAAGAGAATGATAAAAAGGAAATCAGGAAAATAACACCATTTATAATAGTCACTAAAAAAAGACAAAATAACTTTAAGAATAAATCTAACCAGGGATGCAAAAGACCTATACATAGAAAACTACAAGACACTACTGCAAGAAACCAAAAGAGATCTACATAAATGAAAAAACATACCATGCTCATGGATAAGTAGACTCAACATTGTGAAAATGACAATTCTACCCAAAGCAGTTTACAAATACAATGCAATCTTGATCCAAATACCAACATTCTTTAAAGAGATGGAAAAACTAATCATGTGGAAAGGGAAGAAGCCCCAGATAAGTAAAGCACTAGGGAAAAATAATAAAGTAGGACAACTTGCACTGTCTGACCTCAGAACCTACTATACAGCTACGGTAATCAAAACAGCCTAATACTGGTAACGACGACAGGTACATTGACCAATGGGACAGAATTGAGAACCCAGATGTAAATTCATCTGCCTACAGTCACCTGATCTTCAACAAGAGCCCAAAGCCCATCAAATGGGGAAAAGACAGTCTTTTTAACAAATGGGTGCTAGCAAAACTGGATGGCCAGGGTGCTAGCAAAACTGGATGGCCATCTGCAAAAAAAAAAGAAACAGGACCCATGCCTCACACCATACACAAAAACTAATTTAAAATGGATCAAAGACCTAAATATAAAGCCAAAAACTATAAAGATCATAGAAGAAAAAATAGGATCAATGCTAGACGCCCCAATACACAGCATTAACAGGATACAAACCATAACTAACAACACACAAACTCCAGACGATAGGCCAGATAACTGGGATCTTCTAAAAATTAAACACTTATGCTCATCGAAAGACTTCACCAGAAGAGTAAAAGGAGAACCTACAGACTGGGGGAAAAAAAATTGGCTATTAGAAATCCGACAAAGTCTAATCTGTAAAATCTACAGGAAAATCCAACACTTCTACAGCAAAAAACAAAAACCCTAATCCGTGTAGTTTAGCAGTCTAAGGATTAGTGAGAAGGGCCAGGTAAGTTCCCGTCTATCAAGGTTTGAGTGAATCTTTAATTGGTATCTTTTCCAGTAAGCATAAACTCTAGGTTGAATATTAGGTAATTTAGACATTTCTTGCTTTTGATTATCAGAAGCTTAGAATACTGAATTTAAGATTTACAATACTGAAACAAATCAGATTGAATCTAATTTGAAACAGGGCAAGTTGCCCAGTAGGAGAGGGCCATTGGCTGTCCAGTGATAATTTCATGAGGAGTCAATTTGTGAGATCCAAATGGAGTAATTCTTATATTTAAAGGGACCACAGGCAGCACCTTAGTCCAAAGCAAATGTAAAGATTTGAGAAGTATGGCTAGTTGAGTTTTTATTATACCATTAGTTCTTTCAACTAGACCAGAGGATTGAGGGTGATAAGGACAATGAAGTATTTGAAAAAACAGGGAAGATTTTACATATATCCTTAAGATTTTATGTATTTCCTTATTTGTCCAGTAAAATGGGTGACTCAGTCACTACAAACGACCCTTGGGCTCCCCAGGTGGGGATGATGTTCTCAAGAAGTTCCTTAGCCACAAACACAGCATTGGCTCAGTGACTGGGGAAAACTTCTACCCAATGAGAAAATTTACAAATCATTACTAATACAAACTTGTAACCGCTGGGGAGGGCCGGGTAGGGTTGGATAAAATCAATCTGCCATTCAAGCATTGGTCCTGATGGCAAGGGAAATCTGCCAGGTGGAGCTTTATAAGGTTTACCTGAATTAAACAGAGCAAATCAAACATTGGGAAGCCACGTGTTCAGCAGCTTCATAAAAATGCCCCCACTACTATTTCTTTAAAATCTCCATCATCTCATTTCTTCCCAAATGAATGTTCATGTGCAATGCCTCCAGTACAGGGGCTTGCAGGGATTTAGGGAAACTAAGTTCTCACTGGGTCCCATCCATACTCCAGAGGTGGGGAATTGGGAGCAACCGTGTTTCCTCCATTTTTCAACCTCATCATGCGGAGCTGATTTTTGATGTTCAAATAAATCCTTTAAGGCAATTTCTTCAGGCCTAGAAGGATTCTCTACAAGCATGTTGAAAGGTTGTTCATCATCTGAAACAATCCCCCAGTGTAAGGGACCATAGATAACTGTTAAAAGCTTGTGAGGAACATTGAAACAAGGGATGGGAGGGAAGGATGTGATCTTTATGGGAAAAAACATGGTCTACAGCAACAGAAAAATCTCCCCACTGGTGGGATTCTAAAGCCCTGACTAGTTCATCTGTCATTATTCCTATATTATCATGCCGGTAACTTCTAACCATAGGAACATGTAAGCATTCTGGCAAGACGGGTTTTTTTTTTTCATTAGGCCCGATCCACAATCCAGTGGTTGGATCTTGATGACACCCTGCCTGTTTCCATTTTCTAATGTCCTCTGCAGGGACTGATTGTTGGTGTTTAAAAAAGTGATTCTGAAATTTCTTTCAGGTAAAATTCTGGTGGGTAGCATTTTACAAGTGCCACATTTGCAGGTGTCCTGATTGTTTTATTATTGTATCTATTCTCTCCTTTTTATCATGATCACGAGTGGAATTACTGTGGTCGTGAATGAGGGTGACATCTTTAAAGGGTAATTGGGAAGTGGCTTGTTTAACTGCTGTATCAACTAAGTTGTTTGGTTTAATTTCCTGTTCGTGGAACCCCTTTGGATTGGTGGGCCTGGATTTTAATTACAGCACTCTCAGAAGGTAGCAAAAGGTTTCTAGGAGGTCTGCTACTAAAGGGCTATTTTTAACTTGGGTCCTAGGAGAAGTTAAGAACCCCCTATGTTTCCGTAACATGCCAAAATCATGAGTAATTAACAAAAACAAACAAACTTGAATTTGTGTATTCAGTCTGCAAGCTCTCGTGAGTGCGGTCAGTTCAGCTTGTTGAGCTGAAATGATGTCAGAAAGGGCACCACTGCTTTCGAGGACCTCGGTCGAAGTGGCCACAGCATATCCTCCCTGGTAATGAGACCTGGTAGGTTTAACCATTAAATATGACTCATCAACAAATAGGATTAAATCAGGATTTGCTAACAGGGTTTCTTGTAAATCTTGCCTAGCAGACAAAACTTTAGTAAGATTTAAGCAGTCATGAGATGAATGGTTATTGTTATTCAGTAAAGGTAACCACATAGCTGGATTCAGAAAAGTTACAGTATATAAGTGAATACTAGAAGCTGCCAAAAGGAAAACTTCATAAGAAGTCAGTCTGCTTGCTGAAAGATGTTGAGCTAATGTTAAATTTAGAATCGCTGCCAACCTCTGAGGAACATAAAGGTGAAAAAAAATTACTCAAAACTATATGTGGTCTTACTTAGTCTAGTGGTTGTAGCAACTGCACTAGGGCAAGGAAGGTAGCCCATTGCTACAGGGTTCGGCTAGATACAATAATAACCAGTTAGTTCCGGTTGTCTTCTGTGTTTTCGAAGGAGGAGTCCTGGCATATTTTTAGAAGCCCTGTGGAAAAAAAATGGAAAAGTCTGAATTATAATTAGGAAACCCTAGAGTAGGCATGGATATCCTCAGATAGTTGAAAGGGGTTAGACTTTGAACACTTAAGATAATGGTAAGAGACTGAATCAGTTAAAAAAAAAAAAAAATTAGATCTAAGTTCTGTAGTAACTGCAGAGTTCTAAAAATCCTTTCTTTTTTTTTGTAGTAGGGACAGGATAAAGTAAGATAGTCTTTTATTCTGGTGTTTACAATGACTCCTTTTGCTGAGATTATGTCTCAAGTACTTAACAGGAGATTTGGCTAACTGTAATTTTTCTTTGGAGGCCTTGTGAAGGTCTGACCAAACGCTATAACAACAAGACACAATTGGTAAGACATGCCTGTTGAGAGTTAGAACCACCCAGTAAATTATTAAGTTATTGCAACAATGTAGACAGACCCTTTGTACAACCAGAGATTCAAATTAGTCAACAGAAGTGGACCATCTTTTTTTTTCTTTTCCCCCTCAAGGATTACAAAAGCTGTCTGGGATGATGGGTTTGGTTTAGTCCTTTAAATCACAGGCCTGGGTGTCAGGCGGGTGTCTTTCACCATACATTGGCCCTAGCGTTCTGATACTGAGAGCAGACTCCGAGGGGGCCCAGTATCTGCAGTTACCGTTGGAGACCCAGGAACAATACAGGGCTGCAGGCGCTCATGGGCGGGGGGGGGGGGGGAGGGTGCTGTTCTTTGCCGACCCCAGGTAACAAAGGGTGCCACGGGGCTAGAGCTGGGTGCCCTGGGGTTGTGGGGAAAACTTTTCCGAGGGGCCTGGGCAGCTGGGCGACTCTCACCGAGCTGATCGGCACAATAGCCAGGGCAAGCGCACTAAGACCTGGCTGCCACGGCCCCGCCCTGCTCCCTGCCCTGTCCCAATACCAGGTGTTTTGCTGTTTTGTTTTTTTTTTTAAATCTTGCTGCCTGTGGCCACTGCCGTCCTGTCTAGACCACTTTTGTTTACGTACAGGGAGCAGGCAGGTGGACTCTGCAGCGCGCACATTCTCTGCGACAGTTACATGGATGCCAGGCTCAAGCACAGCCAGCCTGTGAACAGTTTTATTGGGGCCCTGTGCTGTTGCCTCCAGCCATTGCTGCTGCAGGGGGCTTAAGCCATCACGTTTAACTTACCTATACAGCCTCTAGAGCCAAGGCAGGGGGGCGGGGAGTAGGGGACAACTGTGCGACATTCCGACTGCCTCCTTTCCCTTCTGCCTGCATATCGCCGCTATGTGGCAATAGTTTCCATCCGGGGCATCTACGAGCTGCTGAGGCGTGTTCTCTCTGAGACACCCTGTTGGTTTAATCAGCAGGCCGGGTGGGCATCGGGACAAAGGGAGCACGAATTGGCTTAGTCTGATTAACATATTTATTATTTACGTGCCAGGCCAGATTTATAAGTTTCAGCTAAAATTTTAAATTCTGGGGTTACTTGTAGGGATTGGGAAACTTCTTGACAGTGACGTTAAGTTCTACTTTAGACTATGGGGTTAACGTAACATGAGCAGGTTCCTCAGCCTGTTCTGGATATTTCATTTGAAAAAGCATTTCAAAAATGGGTTTTAGTTTTTCTAAAGGTTCTTTACGGTAGTTTGAGAGTTCAGATAAGGTATTTTCAGAGGAGGTAGGAGGTAAAGGGTAAAGAGGAGTGACTGCCAGAGAGGTGGAAGGAGGGGAAGGAAGCTGGGCCTCTGAGGCTAGGGGTGAATGATAGACACTGGGAACTCCGCCATTTTGGGAAAGGGAAGGTATAGGGAGGGGTTGTTGCAGAGTAGGTAGCTGGCGAGGTTACAGAGCTTTGACACTGTAATTTTTCATTTGTTAGCTTGTTTTGAAACAGTCCCCTGTAAGGAGGCGAAATGAACATTTTGATTTCTTCGGGAAGCTTCCAAGTACTAGTAAATAATAATTTAAAAAATGCCTCCCATTAGTTTTGACACGGGGGCCCTTAGCTTCTAATGTACTGAGCAGATTAATTTATTTAAATTAAATAACCCCTACAGTGGCCATCAGTCTTTTATATTTCCCTCAGCAAGTGCATACTTCACCCTAAAACACAAGACTGAACCGCGGTGAGAAGGATCTGCAGGAGTCCCATTAGGCGTTCCTGCACCAGTCTTGGACATGGCATTCCCAGTCTTACTGAGAACCTTGCAAGTATAAAGACCTAAATGCATGCGAAAAACTTTACGGTGCACCAGAAAGAAAGAGTTCAATAACGAACCCAACGAGACACTCAGGAGACTGAGCAGAAAAACGGAGCTATAGATAAATCTCTCAAAGAGCCATCTTCGCAATAAGCAGAGGCTTTGATCTGAAGGGCTTACCTTCTGTGGCCCCGAGAATTCGAGGAGACAGTTCTGGACGCAAAGGGCCCTTGCTGGTACCAGAGCGAGCCGGCTCCGCGGCCTCTCGAGAATGCAGAAGATAACATTCCTTCAGAACCCTACCGACGACGCCAGTAGCTCCATCTAGGAATAGACTGATCTCCGTGCGGTGGAATCCAGTAATTCAAAATGGCAACTCAGCGTTGACGTTTTATAGGAGGTGAAACAATGACTATGACACCTGTTACTTGATTGGTAGTTACAAGCTTAGATCACCAAAAGGAACTACTTGATTGGTAGTTCATTTAAGGCGTGGCTTCCGGTGGTAGAACTCGTGAAGGATGGGTTCCTGTTGCCGAACTTGTAAGGAGCACTTCCTTTTCCAAGCTCTATAGGGCAATTGGCTTAAAAGGGTTTACGTCTCTATTTTAGATTGGTTACGGTATGGCAGTTACACAGGTGACAGGGAGGAGTCCAGGGAGGAGTCACAGTGTAGTTACTTCGTCATTATGAGATATTCTTCGCTTAGAAACAGTACGGAAGATGGCTGCTGCTAGGGTGAAAATGGAACCAGCAAGCAAGGAATTGCACTCAGTCCTGAAACTGGCCATTTCAAATCTTACTAGGTATCTCAATTTTTTCTTTTTAATTCCCTTGTACGGTGTCAAAACAAGTAACTCATTGGCTCCTATGATAACTATAAAAGGTACATTTGGAAAGGCAATGGTAATTGAAGAGTTTATGGAAGACTTAAATTGACATATGTAGAAGTTAGGGCAATTGTACCTTCAAGATTAGAACCTATCTCTTAAAAGGATGCATTTTTAAAAAAAAAATTTTTTTTCCTTTTTTGAAGACAGGAAACACATTATCAATATAACGTGTGTGGGATACAGGGGGCAAATTGGAATGGCTGTGTGTGCAGTCCACATTTCAAGAGCCAAGGGCCCATGTAAAGGAAAGTGCTGCCCCAACTTATTGTCAGATATTTATCTGTGAAAGGGGCTCTGGAAGAATACTTGTTAAATATGCTAGTTTACAGGTTGTTACCAGTTGCTGTCTAGTCAATTCTAACTCATAGTGGCGCTATATGTGTCTGAGTAGAACTCGGCTCCGGAGGGTTTTTGGAAGCATATCACCAGGCCTTTCTTCCAAGGTGCCTCTGGGTAGAATCGAACTGCCAACCTTTAGGTTACCAGCCAAGCGTGTCAACTATTTGTACCACCCAGGGACTCCCAGTATGCTAGCAGGGGGATCTAAACCTGGGATTGCATTTAAAGTCGCACTACCTAAGTTTCCAAAACTACCAGCAACAATTTCAGTTCAACTCAGCAAACTTTTATGGGAAAGTAGGTAGAGGCTCCAGGCCCCTCTAGACAGTATCTCTTGCCTTCTGGCTGGGTCAGGTACAAAGGAAAAGGGATGTAACCAATGAGGATGAGCTACCTGTGAGTAGTGAATGGTTAATTTGCTTACAAAGTGGTAATGAAACAGCCTCTCAGAACATTTATGAAAAAGGAGTTACCCTTGATTTTAATTATGTGTACGCAGAGGTGCCATATCTGAAAGCAGAGACTGCCATCCTGTCATGCTTTATTCAAGTGGTTTGCTCCCTTTCTTTTTTTTTCTAATTGTACTTGGCATTTTATTTTTCACGGTTTAATTTGGTTTGCATTCTTTTTTTTTTAAATTGTACTTTAGATGAAGGTTTACAGAACAAATAGTTTCTAATTAAACAGTACATATATTGTTTTATGACAATGGTTAACAACCCCACGACATGTCAACACTGTCCCTTCTCGGCCTTGGGTTCCCTATTATCAGCTTTCCTGTCCCCTCCTGCCTTCTAGTCCTTGTCCCTCGACTGTTGTGCCCCATTAGTCTCATTTTGTTTTATGGGGCTGTCTAATCTTCGGCTGAACAGTGAACCTCGGGAGTGACTTCATTACTGAGCTAAAAGGTTGTCCGGGGGCCATACTCTTGAGGTTTCTCCAGTCTCTGTCAGGCCAGTAAGTCTGGTCATTTTTTTTTTTTGTGAGTTAGAATTTTGTTGTACATTTTTTTCCAGCTCTGTCCAGGACCCTCTGTTGTGATCCCTGTCAGAGCAGTCAGTGGTAGTAGCCGGGCACCATCCGTCTGGTGGAGGTCATGGTGGTTGTGGTCTATTAGTCCTTTGGACTAATCTTTCCCTTATGTCTTTGGTTTTCTTCATTCTCCCTTGCTTCCGAAGGGGTGAGACCAGTGGAGTATCTTAAATGGCTGCTCACAGGTAGGTTTTTAAGACCTTAGACGCTACCATGAAGGTAGACTGTAGAACATTTGCTCCCTTTTTTAAAGCAGCAGATCCCATTATTCCTTCACTCTACAAATCGTTATTGAGAACCTACTATGCACCAGGTGTAATGCTGGCCTCAGGATTTATGGTGGTGGACAAAAAGAAGTAAGTTTCCTTCTTGAAGACCACAGTTTAGTGGTTCAAACAGGAAACTGACAGTAAATAGTTATTTTGAAAGTTGTTGCCCTGAGGTGGACTCTGGGTCATTGTTGAGAGCGTGAAAGGCCTTCTGCTGTTTGCTCTTTCCTTACCCACTGTTCCCTCAAACCCCTCCCCACCCCCCACCTTCTTTTTTGTCTGTCTTTTCTCTTTTTCCTCCTCCTGTTGGGCTTCTTAGAGTCCCTGGGTGATGCAAACAGTTAATGTGCTTGGCCACTGGCAGAAAGGGTGGAGGTTTGCAGCCACCCAGAGGCTTCTCGGAAGAAAGGCCTGGTGATCTACTTCTGAAAAATCAAAACCCTATGGAGCACAGTTCTGCTCTGAGACAAGACACGTGGGGTTGCCATGAGTTAGAGTTGACTCAGTGGCAACTGGTACTGGTCTGGGGCTCTCAGCCTTCAAGAATTTCATTGAGAGTTTCCTTTTCCTTCCACTGTGCTGGGCCTTGCCAACATCCACTAGTTGCAACCAGTTGGGTGTCTAAAGCCCTCATCTGAGGCATGTTACTAGATTTCACATCTTTGACTGGGTGAGAAGTCTGAGGAGATCAGAGTCATCTCCTGATGCCTTCTCTCTAATATTAAATGGCTTATTTTAATAAGAAACATTTAAACTGGAAAACCATCTCTTCTTTTCTATCCCACCATACTGCACTAGAGTAACCCAGCTCCTACTGTTCAATTTTTTGTCTTTGGAGGCCAGAGCTGTTGATACTGATGCTGTAATTTAAATACAACTGTTCCTTAGCAACCCCTCTCAGCCAATCTTTTTATAACTTAGCCTTAGTTTCAGAGCTTCTTAGATAGGATGATAACAAAGCATTTTAAGACATAAAAATTAATAGTTTTTCAACTAAGTGGTTTATAACCCTCTGTCCCATGACCCTGCTTCTCAGCCTCCTGATCACCCTCATTCAAGGAAGCTCTTGTCCGCCTCACATACTTCCAGCCCAGGAATTAACTAAGCAAATTGTGTTTTTCCAATGAGTAGTTCCTTAAAAAGCTTTGTCTCAGATTCTGGCCAATATAATAAAGCCTTAACTCATTTTCCTCCACATCTTTGACCTTTCCAGAAAGACCTACCTGTGTTTCCTATGCAGTACTTTCGACTCTCTTCCCTCTTTCTCAGAGCAGTCTGTTCATACCCAGCCTGCCAGGCAGCCCCCAAGATTTGGAGACGAGTCTACTGACTTTAAAGGAGCTTGACAACCAACTCTTAACACTTCAGACACTAACTGTTTGAATAGGACTGCAGCAATTCAGTGGAAGTAGGATTCAGCACTGGACTTTGCAAGGCATACATAAATCTGAGTGGGTTGTCAAACCTGCCAAAAGAAAAAAAAACTAGATTTGTTTGCCTAGTTTTTCATAAAAGGTTTTATTTTTTAATTTTATAAATAGGTTTCCTTTGTTGTAGTTCTTCTTATCATTTCAGTCATTTTAATTTAAGAAATGTTAATTCTCACTCTTATGCTAATGAAGTAATTCAGAAATGGCCAAAGAAGAATTGTCTCCTGACCTCCACCACCTTCAGTTTCTTCCTCTTTATTATAATTTATAAATGATAGTATGATGTATATTGTTCATACTTACTCCGTTGCTCATGCAAATATATTTTTACATATGCATAAATGTATACACACACACAGGATTGTGTGTATCTACACATAATGTGTACGTATACATGTGTGCCAATATGTGTATAAATGGAATCACCACTGTATATATTATTCTCAAACTTGCATTTTGAACTTAAAAATAGATGAATGAACATCCTTTCAAGTCTGTACTTTTAGTCTGTTTTATTACTTGCACAGAATTTTGTGGTATGACTGTGCCATAATTTAAATCAACACTTCTTCCTATATAGGAACGTTGACATTGTTTACAGTTTTCTGCTAATAAAAAAAATTCTGCAGGTAAACTTTTTTGACATGTATTTTTATGTACTTCCGTCAAATAAAGCCCAAAGTGCGCACATTTAAAATTTTTAAAACGCTGCCGTAGTATTTTATTTACAAATAAAAATCTATTTTAGTACTTTACAGTCCTGTCAACAGATCATTACTGCCAAGATACATTTAAAATTGTATTGTAATTAAAACTAGATCTGTGCGTTTCTGCTCAATCATCTCAAGTTGATTGCATTTACATTTTTGTTGTTTGGAGGGAAAAAAAAACCTCTTTTTACCTCCAGATCAGCTTTACTGATTAGATTCACTTAATTGGATTTCACTTCTATGCAGTTAATCAATTATAACTGAGATGCCATTTAGGTAAATTTGACTGACTCACATATCCTCCTCCTGCCGGAACTAAACCAAAACCTCCAATAAATCATGAATTTGTTTCTAGAATGAGTGCAGACAGTCCATTAAAGCCTGCAGATATTTATTTAAGAAGTTATTTAGTGGCTCCTTAATCATTATAAACTGAAATCATGATGATGATCAGTAGCTGAGCTCCTGTAGTTTGGAAATTCTAAGCATTTTGTAAGTGAATCTGATGTGGCACTATTATTATGGCCCAAAATCTCCAACAGGAGCCGGCTTACAAAACAAGAAGTAAAAATTTCAAAAATGGGAAAAAAGAATGTTCAACCTCCACACTCAAATTACAGAGACACCTTAGTTGATTCTGTTGGCCACGATTTGGTGAACTAATCATTCTTTTACGCTGTGAGCATGTAAACGGATATAACTTTTCTGTAGGGCAGTTTGATTATTTATATCACAGTTCTTAAAAATATGCTTTGATGCAGTAATTCTGTTCCTAGGAATGTATAAGAGTAAAATATTGAAAACAGCTTAATTCAAATGTAGGATAAAAGTTAAATCATAGTAAATGGTAGATTATCATCAAACCGTTAAAAATCATGTGTATAGAGACTATTAAAAACCTATATAATCAGGAAAAAACAGTCTCCAAACTATGGTAGTATTTCACTAAACACTTGTTTGAAATGCTGAGACCTTCCAAGGTCAAATTGAGAAATACTCAGCTAATCAGAACTAGGTTTATGCACTACAGGATTTATGTTCTGTGAATCTCCAAAAAAGTATGATTTGTGGTATCTCCCAAATATCTTTGATCATGAAACTTTTTTAAAAAAATACCTGTTAGCTTCTTTCAGGACACTTGAGTTCTGTAGAATATGAGAAGTGATAATATATAGTTCAATCTCATTTTTTGGTTTTAAAAATGCATGTATATTGTCATGGATTGAATTATGTCCCCCAAAAAATGTGTGTATCAGTTTGGCTGGGCCATGATTCCTGGTATTGTGTGATTTTCCTATATGTTGTAAATCCTGCCTCTATGATGTTAATGTGGCAGGATGGGTGGCAGTTGTGTTAGTAAGGCAGGATGCAGTCTACAAGATTGGATTGTGTCCTGAGGCAATCTCTTAAGATATAAAACAAGAAGTGAGCAGAGAGACGGGGACCTCATACCACCAAGAAAGCAGTGCCAGGAGCAGTGCGTGTCCTTTGGACCCAGGGTCCCTATGCGGAGAAGCTCCTAGTTCCGGGGAACACTGATGAGAAGAAGGCCAACAGAGAGAGAAAGCCTTCCCCTGGAGCTGACAACCTGAATTTGGACTTTTAGCCTACTTTACTATGAAGAAATAAATATCTCTTTGTTAAAGCCATCCACTTGTGGTATTTCTGTTATAGCAGCACTATATGACTAAGACATGTATATAGAGTAAATTCTGCAAAAGCTGGCACCTGTGTAAGACAGAAACCTGTCAGAGAAGGAAAACTCAAGTATTGTCCACTAAAATGAGTGATGGGAAAGTGATAAAACTGTACCCTGTCAAAGGTGGAAAACTTGTGAGACCCAGAAAAACAAGGCAGCCCTGTCGAGTTCCATCTCTCACAGGTTTCACTGTGTATATTACATGTGTTTGTATATGTGCATATTTGTGTACATGTATGCAGAGAAAGGAAGCCCTGGTGACACAGCGGTTAAGAGCTTGACTGCCAGCCAAAAGGTTGGCAGTTGGAATCCACCAGCTGCTCCTTGGAAACCCTATGGAGCAGCCCTATTCTGTCAACTATGCTGTCAACTTGACAGCAGTGGGTTTGGTTTTGGTCGTGCACAGAAAAAATAAACTAGAGAAGACATATGGAAAGGTCATCTCAGGGTTGTGAGATTACTCGTAATTTTGTGTGTGTGTTTGTGTGTGAATTTCTCAAAGTTAATGGGAAAAACATAGATCACTTACAACATAGAAAAAAAAGTTATGTTGTTTTTAAATTCCCATAGAGTTAATAAAAACCTATGGTGAGTAGGACCCAACTCTGTTGTTCAAGGTGGGGGACACAACTGTATAAAAAAGAGAACGGAACACTGAGGTCAGATCTGAATTTTTCCTCTCCTTTGTGATCTTCAGCAAAGCATTTGTCCTCTGACTGTAACTTGCAATATAAGGATGCTATTAATACCTCTCGCAGGGCTGTTGTGAAAATCATGCTAAGTACTGTACAGTGTCTAATGTGCTTGTACACATGCAAAGAGTATTTAAACTTTTTGATAGTGATTGCGTGTACAAGGAAATACCCCTTTAAATGAAGTTTACTACATATTGGGATGGATGTTTTTACTGTAGAAATATACGTCTGAAATGATGAATGAAATACTCTTAAGCAAAGAATACGGTTCGCTGTATTGAATTGGAGGAAATTGTTTTTCCACTAATTTAGATGATTTCCCTTTAATTTTGATTCAGAATTCTTTTTTATTTATTTATTTTTTTACTCTTTTTGCTTTTAGCATTTGTCAAAAAAAATAAGGTTTTACTCACCATGATCCGTTATCTGTGACTCAGACCCATTCCTATGACTTTTTTTTTTCTCAAAGATCTTCATGTTAGAAAAGAAAAAAATTATTGAAGAATTTAGTCAATTTCCCATGAAACTGTAGAATTTCTTTGGAAAGATTTTCTTTTAATGTATAGCTGATAATCAGCTTTTAAATCTTAAGATTTTAGTGCTGTGAGCTTTACTGTAAAGTACATTTTCACATTCCTTTCATAGCTGTTTTCTGCAATGATTTTTTTACTTCTCTATTTGTTATATAGCAACTCTACAGAAAGAAGCCTGGTCTGGCCATCACGTTTGCAAAGCTGCCTCAGAATTTGGACAAAAACCGATATAAAGATGTGTTGCCTTGTGAGTATCCAGCACGAATGCCTCCTTCCCTACCCCCCACCCCCACCTGGCAGTGAGATATCGTTTCCCTTTTTAAAACAGATTGTCTGGTATTCTGGAGCGATCTTCAGTGTGTCTGTAAACACCACAGTCTTTATTGCAGCCATTTCAGACTCTGAACAGTTGGGGAATAGTGTTTATGCTAATAAGGCGAGCGCTACAGATGGGGCTGGGAAAGAAACTCGTGTTTACTTGGTATGATAAAAATAACACTCAGAATAATTGGTAAATTTTTCTCTCCCCCACAGATGACGCCACCCGGGTATTATTGCAGGGAAATGAAGATTATATTAATGCGAGTTATGTGAACGTAAGTTAGGAATCTTATGTAATAAGAAAGAGTACGTTGAACGTTGTACCAACGATAATGATGATGGCATGTATCCTGCGTTACGGTTGGCAACATGCTTTTCTGATCACAACCTCATTTCAGCCTCACAACAGCCACATGAAGGAAGGCAGGATTGTCTCATTTTATAGAGGAGAAAGCTAAGGTTCATAGAGATTAAGTAATTTGAGAACGTCACAAAGCTAACGGGAGGTGGGACCAAAACTCGGATTCTGTTCCTGACTCCGTAGTCCACGTGCCTTCTGTCTTCACTGCTGACATTTATTTAGGTGTTTGTTCCTTGCCAGTGGTCCATTTGTAATTTTCTATCTTTTTTTTTTTACCCATCCTGTCCAAAAATAAGAAAAATAAAATCTCTTCTATGTATATAACCCAAAAGGAGAAGCTGAAAGGTTTCACATGTTGTGGGGAAAGCATTATTTCTCTCTCGGACCTCTCTGAACCTCCATTTCATCATCTAAACCAGGGGTGGCAGACTTTTCCTGTAGGCCAGGTTGTTGTTGTTATGTGCCATCGAGTTGGTTCTGACTCATAGCAACTCTGTAGGACAGAGTAGAACTGACCCATAGGGTTTCCAAGAAGTGGCTGCTGGTAAATATTTTGGTCTTTGCAGGCCAAGAGGCAAAATCGAGGATATTAGTAGGTACTTATATAACCATTTAGGAGTCCCTGGGTGGTGCAGATAGTTAACTTGATCAGCTGCTAACCAAAAGGTTGGCATGGCAGTTCAAGTCCACCCAGAGGCACCTCAGAAGAAAGGCCTGGCAATCTACTCCTGAAAATCAGCCATTGGAAACCCTATGGAGTACGGTTCAACTCGGACTCACATGGGGTCACCGTGAGTTCAAATCGACTCAATGGCAACAGGTTTTTTTTGTATAGCCATTTAAAATGTAACCATTTAAAAATGTTAAAACCATTCTTAACTCAACAGTCACTTAGGCAGGTTTTTTCTCAGGTCATAGTTTGCCAGCTCCTGATCTAAAAGAACAGATGATTTCTCAGTTTAAGTTCTCAAGTTGTCACAGAGTATCATGAACTGCCCTAATAAAAATGAGTCTGGTCAGTGGTCCCACTTCCTCCACACCCGTGGGATTCTTTGACTTCCTGTTCAGTGTCAGAGATGGTGCAGGCAGCAAGACCATGCAGCCCAGTCCCTTCCTGTTAGCCTTACGGGACTGAGACCAGGACTGACTGAGGAGCCATTGACTTAAGCACTAACCAAACCATGAATTAGGAGCTTCCATTTACCTTCCTCACTTAAGAATGAGTCCTGAATCAAATCACAGTGCTAGTCCAAAGCTCAGCAGGTTCTGAGTATTCTTTCTAAGAAAGGACTCAGTTTAGAAGGCAAAAAGCAGAGTGGGATGGGAGAGAGACACTGAGGACGCTTAAAACCATTTGAACTGGTTAATGTCAAGATTGACCAACTTAATGGTGCAGGCAGTGGAAACAATGCAAAAAGCCACGTGCACGGGTGGTTGGTGGCATGTGCCTGTATAGTTTGTGCTTCAAAGAAAAGTAAATAGATTTTGATAGAAAGCCCTGCAGAGGGAAAGACTTGGGGTGAGGATTGGTATGCATTGCTGAAAATACAAAATAACCAATACTGACAGATTATACTTAAGATAGAGCAATGAAAGTCATTTAAAACTCTTCTGCCATCTTGTAGTTACATTTCTGATGATTGCCTACTTATCTTAACTATTGCTAGAGTACTGTCAATTTTTCTTTGACATTTCTCATTTGCTGTAAATGGATGAGAGATCTTACTCTGGTGCGATGTCAGTTACCAAGTAGAAGAGTTTAAAATCCAGTTTCCTGTGCAACTTGTGGCAGTAACAGATTCTAATTCCTTAATAATCTCTTGTCAGATGGAAATTCCTGCTGCTAACCTTGTAAACAAGTACCTTGCCACTCAGGGACCCCTGCCACATACCTGTGCACAGTTTTGGCAAATCGTTTGGGATCAGAAGTTATCACTCATCGTCATGTTGACAACTCTCACGGAGCGAGGGCGGGTAAGCGGCTTGATTTCCAATTCAAATGTGTGTAGTGTCATGAGGCGCTTTGTGGAATTTGAATCTCAGGGCTGGAAAGGGTCTTAAATGTCACCCAGTCCATCCCCTGTGCAACTCATAAATCTGTTCAGACCCACTGATGGACACCTGCAATGACAGGAAGCTCAGCACTCCTTCCCGCCACTCTTTGGCCTTCCCCAAGCTTGACCCTAAAGAATGATCAGCCGGCCACTCCCATTCCTGGCTTGGCTCCATTACAACAAGCCAGAAGTCAGTTCCCCTTGCCTCACCTTCCTTGCCCCAGAACCCCTGCTTTTGCTGGGGCCTTGCCCACCCAGGACAAGGGCTGGTCCTGGGAAGAGCAGTATGGGTGCCAGGCTAACTGTCCATAGAAAGTAGGAGAAATTACGTCTTCTACCAACCTCTGCATGTGTCACAGCAAAGCCTGATGCAGAAGAGGTGAGAAGGGCTTAATTAGGAGAGTGGCAGGTACCGTACTGGGCATAGCAGCTTCCATATGCATACAGAGCGTGCATTTTCCATAGGAACAAATCACTGATTATCTAACAGAAGTAGGTGTACATGGTACATGCACACGCTGGATGAATCCCCTAACTTGTGGATAGCGCTGGATCTTCATTATTAAATGTCTATTCTTAAAGATACTCCAAAATGAAATCTAAATTAATTTTGAACCACCTGCTTTGAATGATCTGTGTGCCATTTTCTCCGAGGCCCTTCCTCAGGATCTAGTTCAGAATGCCAAATTAATCTGTGTTGAAAATCAGAATACACAGGATTCGAGTGGATAATATGTTTGAGATAGTCGACCTTCTCACCCAAAACAACAAAATAAGAACTTCTAATCCTACAGAGCCTCACATATTACAAAGGGCTTTTACATGCCATGTCCCAGACAGACAACTCCCCACCTCTGCCAGGGCACTTCCAGGGCCCATCCTATGGGTGTTCAGCCCTGATTTTCTATAGTTCCTCTTCACAAGCTAAAATCCATGTCACTTTGACTTCCACCCCACCTCGTTCTGCCTCAAGGATCAGCACAAAATAAGCTATCCCTCTTTTCCTCATAACTCCCCTTCCCATATCTGAAAATAACCTTAGGCTTTTCAAAGCCAAGCCATCCACTGGGATTTCATTAAGCTTGTGGTCAGCAGAAATTGTTTTCTTTTTGTTTTAATGTTGCTGTTGAGCCAGTTTCCCCCATTTTGTACTCATGCCCTTGAGTTTTGGAACCCACATACAGCATGTTGTCAGGCTCTGGAATCAGGTTATGTGGGTTCAAAGCATGATTCCTCTTGAGTAAGTTATTCAACCTCTTTGCTCTTCAATTTTCTCATCTGTAAAATGGAGATAACAGTACCCACCTTGTAGGTTTGTTATAAAAACTAAAAAGCTTAGAGAACTTCATGTTGCAAGTGTCCAGCAAATGTTAGCTATTGTTTGGTGTGTGCGTGTCTTCGTCTTCATCATTGGTTGCATTCAGCCATCAGATCTGGCTCTTTGAGACTTTTTAGACTCCTGTTGTTCTTTATGTTGGCTATCATTCCTAGATTTTTGTCACTCACAGATTTGATCAGAATCTCTTCACCTAAGTCACTGATAAAAATTTTAAAGGTCTTCTGAGAAAAAATTTTTGGCTATTACAAAGCCAACAAAAGTCTAATCTCTAAAATCTACAGGAAAATCCAACACCTCTACAACAAATATAATCCAATTAAAAAATGGGCAAAGGAAATGAACACTTCACCAAAGAACACATCAAGCAGCTAACAGACACATGAGGAAATGCTCGCAATGGCTAGCCATTGGAGAAATGCAAACCAAAACCACAATGAGATGCATCTCACCCTAGCATTACTGGCACGATTAAAAATAACAGAAAACAAATGTTAGAGAGGCTGCTGGGAGATTGGAACTCTTATGCACTGCTGATGGGAATGCGGAATGGTACAACCATTTTGGAAAACAATATGGTGCTTCCTTAGAAAGCTAGAAATAGAGATACCATATGATCCAGCAGTCCCACTCCTAGGAATATATCCTAGAGAAATAAGAGCCGTCACATGAATGGACATACACACTCCATGTTCATTGCAGCATTGTTCACAGTAGCAAAAAGATGGAAACAACCTAGATGCCCGTCAATAGATGAATGGGTAAGCAAACTATGGTACATGCACACGCTGGAGTACTACGCAACGATAAAGAACAATGGTGAATCTGCAAAGCATCTCACAACATGAATGAATCTGGGGGGCATCATGCTGAGTGAAATAAGTCAATCACAAAAGGACAAATATTGTAGGAGACCACTACTGTAAAAACTCATGAGAAGGTTTACACACAAGAAGAAACAATCTTTGATGGTTACAAGGGAGAGGAGGGGTGGGAATGGGAAAACACCAAATAGCCAGTAGATAAGTGGTAACTTTGGTGAAGGGTAAGACAGGACACAATCCTGGGGAAGCCAGCACAACTTGTTCAGGGTAAGGTCATGGAAGCTCCATGGACAAGTCCAAACTCCCTTAGGGACCAAATTACTGGGCTGAGGGCTGTGGGGACCATGATCTCAGGGAACATCTAGCTCAATTGGCATAACATGGTTTACAAAGAAAATGTTCTACATTCTACTTTGGTGAGTAGCGTCCAGGGTCTTAAAAGCCTGCTAGCAGCCATGTAAGATACTCCTCTGGTCTCACCCCTTCAGGAGCAAGGAAGAATGAAGAAAACTAAAGATACAAGGGAAAGATTAGTCCAAAGGACTAATGGACCACATCTTCTCTGGCCTGCACAGACTGAGTCCAGTGCCTGGCTACCACCACTGACTGCTCTGACAGGGATCCCAGTAGAGGGTCCTGGACAGAGCTGGAGAAAAATATAGAACAAAATTCTAACTCACAAAAAAAATACCAGACTTACTGGCCTGACAGAGACTGGAGAAACCCCGAGAGTATGGCCCCTGGACATAGCTCAGTAATCAAAGTCACTCCTGGGTTCCCCCTTCAGCCAAAGATTAGACAGGCCCATAAAACAAAACAAGACTAAAGGGGTACAACAGCCCAGGGGCAAGGACTAGAAGGCAGGAGAGGACAGGAAAGCTGGTAATAGAGAACCCAAGGTCGAGAAGGGAGAGTGTTGACATGTCGTGGGGTTATCAACCAATGTTATAAAACAATAAATAGATATACTATTTAACGAGAAACTGGTTTGTTCTGTAAACCTTCATCTAAAGTACAATTAAAAAAAAAATTTAAAGGTCTTCAAGAGGCAGTAGAAACCTCCTTCTAGAATGCTGTTAGTCAGAAGCTTTGAGGGCACTCCTTGGAGAGTAGCGGTTAATCCTCCCAGCTCTGTTCTTGGCCCACGCCGTTTCTCCATCTTGTCTACACAGTTAGAGAGGCTTTGTCACGGGCTTTGCTGGAATCACAGCACATCATGTCTGTGTCATCACTTTATTTCCTTGTCTAGGACTCTTGTTTTTTATTTTTATTTTTTTTGTTATTGTTTTTATTAGGAAAATAAGTTTCTTGGACTCTCTTTTTGAACTTAGGGAACCCCAGCTGGCATGCAGTACTGTACTATCTTTTCTTCTAAAGTGTTTGCTGCCATCCGGTTCTGTGTTGTAGAGGCTAAGACTGCAGACTCTGGGGCTGTGCTTCCTGAGTTCAAAACCTGGCTCTCCCACTTCCCAAATTCATGATTTAGGCAAACTAAAAAACCTGTTTGTAACATGGGATAATAATAGTCATGCGATTGTGGGGGAATTAAATGAGTTAACCCAGGTAACCAAGAAGAGTGCTTGGCACATAATACACATTATGTAAGTAGTAGTAATAGTAGTAGTAGCAACAGTAGTAGTAATCTGGGTATCATTTTAACAATTATTGCTGGGTCTGTATGATATTTTATTTTCTGTACTATTATTTTTTTATTATTTTTCTTTAAATTCTCACCTTTTTTGCTTTAATACATTTTCTTTAAAAGATAGATCTTAAATGGAAATCCAGTATCACTTGCCATAAATAGAAGGTATATATAAAGATACAGAGACCACAAAACAGTGCTGTTAAACTCTGAATAAATGCTTTTACCTTCCAGAGTTAGAACCGGAAGCCTGCTTGCTCATACTCTCTATTACAAACCAAACCAAAAAAAAAAACAAACCTATTGCCATCGAGTTGATTCCAACCCATAGCTACCCTATAGGACAGAGTAGAACTGTCCCATAGAGTTTCCAAGGACCACCTGATGGATTCGAACTGCCGATCTTTTGGTTAGCGGCCATAACGTGGATTGTAAAATCATTAGGGAGGTGGTGTCAAAGCTATACAAGACCCAAATTGAGACTGTCTCCATGGCACAGTCAGAAATTTTGAAAGAAAAAAATCACTTTCCCACGGTGTGGTTTAACATTATTTAGTGCACATTCATTCTCCTGCTAATGTATCCCCAGTCATCCCATGCTTTGCAAGCCCTGGACTGGGCCATTCGGCGTTTTACAGATAACAGACATCAAGCTTATTGCCTTGTTATTTTCAAAAATCTACTTGTTAGTCCATTTGAAAACCCTACTGTATTTGTCTTCTTTGGTCCCTTGTTCTCCTGCTTCCTAGTGGCCTAGGTGCGCCATGTTTTCTCAGAAACAATTCATGGATGTCCACTTGCCTCTCTCATAAGGCCTTTTAGTTCATGATGCGATCCCTGAGCGCTGATGCCTGAATCCATTCAGGGCCTCTCAGTGCTGTCTCTGTCTTCTCACTTGTGTTAGCCTTCTCTTTCCCCTTTCACAAAGCTTGCTGTACCGTTTCCAGATGGAAGGACATTCTTCTCAGAGAAAAGGGAGCCTCAACAGGAATGGTTTGTTGTCTTACGGTCAGTGACAGATGATCTGCCCTAGATAGCAGTCCCCTTCTCTCCCTCATCCTGCTCATTCCAACTTAGCAGAAAAGACCCTTTCTGTGATCCGAGAGGCCTTGCTTTCCTCTGCCTGCTCTTAATGGTGCTGCCCCTCCTGCTGTGTCCATGATTACGTCCCTCTCCTCTTTTGTTGGTGTTGGCGCTGAACCTGAGCTCATCTGAGGTTTCTTTGGGACCCAATGGGTTTCTTTGTTTCCCAGTCCTTTCTTCCTAAGTGAGCCTGTTCTGTCTGGTTCCATCGGTTTCCTGCATTAGAGATTCCCATCTCTCGGGAGTCACAGCGTTCCCTTTATAATCTCTGGCCCTGGGAATTCACCTGTCTCGTTTTATCAATTGTTAGAAACCTGTTCTTCTAAAATCTAGGGTGCATGCTTCCTCCCACTTCTATTACAAATTCTCAGGTGACCCCAGCGCTTTATCATTAGGTCACTATCTTCCTCATCACCACCCACCAGTTCTTCTGGATTAGTAGTCAGTCCAGGTGAGTAGTTTTGCCCCTTTCTGTTTCTGAGAGAGGACATTTTCAGCAAGTCCTGCTTAGTTCTCCCATGTAATGCGTGAGACTCCCGGCAGGCGTGTGGATGGCCAAGCCCCTGTCGCTGCTCTGTGTTGCAGTAAAGTCTGCAAGTGAAGAGCGTGCCCTCTGAAGCCTGTTGTCGCTATGTGCTCTCTGAAATGCTGTTACTTTGCTTTCTCCCTTTTTATTCCCACCTAAAGTGGCTTCATTGTGTTCTCCCCTCAGGCTCATGAATTACCCTACCATGGTGTATCTTTTTAATGGAAAAAGTCATTTTCCCTTATCTCCCATTCAATATATTTCTTTGGGTGGAAAAAATTAATGTTTGTATGTCTATTTATAATACAGCTACCTTTCCATCACAGTCTGTTGGTCATCAGAGACACTGGCTTTGGATTCAGAGGAGGCATTTGATTTTAGCACTAGCTCTTTTAACTGTTTAGCCTCGGACAAGACTCTAAGGCTCATTTTCCTCATCACTAGAAAGGGGGTGATAATACCCCTTTCTTGGGGTTGTTCTTAGGGTCAGGAATAAACTCCCCTGCACGATGCTTGTCAATAGTAGGTTCTTCCTAAATTAGTAACCCTGGGTTTGGTCCTGCCATGTCTTACTGGGCTAAAGCAAATGGATTTGCTACTCTGTGAGGTGTTAAGGGTCACTGGATTGTCATGAGGACCGAGTGAGGTGATGGGAAGAGAAAGTCTGTAAACTTTCTTGCTCTCATTATCCATTTCATACACACTGTGTTTGGTCAGCACACTCCTGTGAGAGATTAAGTAAATGGATCTGGGCACTGACTCATTCCACCTCCTGAACCCACACCCATCTGCTGATTTGTCGGCAGGACATATCTACCTGAGTGTCCTCACAGGCAGGATGCCCAAGTGAAGTCGTCAGCCCCACATGTGCACACACTCACATACACATACACTTGCCCCGTCTCCTGTGCCCACCGTTTTGGTCCATGGCATCTATCTATCAAGTCACCTCAGCCAGGAATCTGGGCTCAGTGTTGATTCCTCTCATTTCTTCACCTCCCACATCCACTCATCATAGTTTTCCCCCACAGGCTGCTTTCTACAGCTCTCAAATCCTCCCTCTCCTCTCTGCCCCACAGCTCTGCCATCTCTCAGAACTTTTTCCTCTTTCACCTGAATCAACAGCCACCTTAGTGGCCCCCTGGCTTAGAGTCTCCCTGAGTCCTGTCCATTGATATGGCTTCCAGCTTGACCTTTCCAGGGTATAAACCTGCTCCTGTTGTTTATCTGCCCAGAACCCTTTGGTGGCTCCCCAGATCCTCAGAGCAAAGCCTAACCTTCTCCACCTCAGCCTGACTTGTATCTTTTGTCCAGTTGGATTGAACTGTTGGTTGTTCCCCAGGTACACCAGGTACTTCCATACCTATGTATCTTATGTGTCCCATTCCCTTTGCCTCAATTGATCTATCTTTGCCTCACCCATATGGTGAACTGTCAGCCCTTCAGTACTGAGCTCACCGCTCCCTCTGTCCAGGACATCCACTCCACCTTGTTCATGAGCCTCTTTTGTCCCTGCCTTGTCCCCATCTTTCATACATGTCACCCCTCCCCACTGGACTTAAAAGCGCCTCGAGGACAATGCCACACCATGTCTAATTCATCTCAGCATCCCCAGCAATATTTGTTGATTGACTGAGTGAGCAAGAAAACAAGCATTATGTTATAAAGGCTACTTGGGTCCATGACTCTCCCACCAAACCTAAACTTGTTCATCTTCTTGAGATAATGCTCTTTTCCCATCAGGAGCCCAGACTTCCAGTGTCGTATCTTCTGGTCCAGAACACCAGATCTTTTAAGAAGCCATCTTCTATGGTCAACTCTCACTTCCTGAACCCTCTTCTCACCCAAAGCCATACTTAGAAGTGGAAAGAGAGAAACAATCCCCACTCAGGCCTGCATTCCCTAAGGAGAGAATGTTCTGGGTCTTCTGGCAGCATCTGCCCTAGGATTGTGCCCCCCCCAGGCCGGGCCACAGCTGAGCCGTCCCAGCTGAACTCAGAGCAGCCAATACTGGCCTAGCACCTTCACTGTCTTCTTTGTCCATTGGTGCCTCTTTCCTGCAGTGCTAGGCTAGGCCCTCTGCATACGTTAACTGTGTGATGCTCACAGCCCTTCTTCACAGGACGGTTTTTGTGTCATTTCACTTTATATCATCCTCGCTACAAGATCACAGTCCTAGAGTGAAATTCCAGCTCTGCCCCACTTCCTATCTGGGTGATCTGACACAAGTTGATTCATCTCTGTCAGCCTCAGTTTACTCATGCTTTCAGATCCAAATAGACCTAAAGACTAAATTTGCGAGAGGCCAGTCCTGGTCACATTCACTCTGGAATAAGGGGACTGTCTGAAGTACAGATATATGTAGCTCTGCCTTGCACGGTTGTTCACTTCAGAAAATATCTTCCCACCAGTTTTCGAGAGCACAGGATCTTGGGGGCCTGCAGGACAGGCATTTGCGCCTCCTTACACATGAGGCAGGTGTAGGCCTATGTTTGTCAACTCTGCCTTGGGTTCTATAGATAGCAACCCTTTCACCTCTAAGCAGAGTTGGGAAGTGGCTGCTAACTGAGGTGCCCGTGTTTAAGATTTAAAGGTAAAATCTTAAACCTGACTTTCCAGCAGCTTGCTTTAATTTCAATAGTCACTGTGATGTTTGAAAATAAGAATAGAAAAGCTATTTCCAGACAAACCATACCCCCTTTCAGTGATAAGCAAATGTAATTTTTATATAAGTTGGCCCAAATATAGGCTTAGAAAATATTAATTTTCTTAGTGAGCTAGAATTTGACTGACAGAAGGAACTATGATGGGATGGACAGCTTGGCTCTGAATTTGCTTAGAGGCCATAGGCAGGCATTAAGCTGTCTCATGGGACAAGCTACAGAGTCTGGAAAGGGGGAGGGTAATCCAGTGAATCTATGGGGAAACCAGAGACACTGGGGTGCAGTAGGGAGAACACTGACTGCGTTACCCTAGTCCCGTGACCTTGTGCTTACTTCTGCTGAGTCCCGGTGGTTTCCTCATCTATTCTTTGAGGAGGGACAGTACTTATCAGTTCTGCCAGCCATCGTTGGTGAAAGCATTTGCAGACCCAAGAGATGCTGCTCAAGTGAGAAGAGTTATTCATCTCCGTTTGGGGATGTCTTTCATCTGGATTTTTGTGAAATGCCTGGTCAGCCCTGCTCAGGTTGACACACAGCCCAATAGAGCAGCAATAATAATGGCCCCCATTGTCCTGGCCCCATGGTGAGCCAGCCTTTCCTCCATCTATGACACAGGTACTGTCCCCATCTTTCAGGTGGTAATTGTGAGAATCAGAGAGGTTAAATAGCTTGTTCAAAGCCCACTATAGCTCAAGGTCTTCTGCCTCAAGAGGATGGGAGGTGGATGATGGAGGAGGGATTAGGTAGAGGGGGAGGGCATTGAGAGCAGAGAGGGGACCTGAAGGACTGGAGTAGGCTTGATTGGGGGTGGTGGGGAGGTAGAGTAGAGAAGTCATCGCAGATTAATGCCCATGTCATCTTAAAAGCCTGTGAGCAGCCATCTAAGTTACTTCACTGGTCCCAGTCCTTCAGGAGCAAGGGAAAATGAAGAAAACTAAAGACACAAGGGAAAGATTAGTCCACAGGACTAATAGACCCCAACTACCATGGCCTCCACCAGACTGAGTCCAGTACAACTAGATGGTTCCTGGCTACCACCACCGACAGCTCTGACAGGGATCACAATAGAGGGTCCCGGACAGAGCTGGAAAAAAATGTAGAACAAAATTCTAACGCATAAAAAAAGACAAACTTAACTGGCCTGACAGAGACTGGAGAAACCCTGAGAGTATGGCCCCCAGACACCCTTTTAGCCCAGTAATGAAGTCACTGTGGAGGTTCACCTTTTAGCCACAGATTAGACAGACCTATGAGATAAAACGAGACTAAAGGGGCACACCAGCCCAGGGGTAAGACTGGAAGGGAGGAGGGGACAGGAAAGCCGGTAATAGGGAACCCAGGGTTGAGAAGGGTACTGACATGTCATGGGGTTGTTAACCAATGCCATGAAACAATATATATACTAACTGTTTAATGAAAAGATAGTTTGTTCTGTAAACCTTCATCTGAAGTTCAATAAAAAAAAATTAATGCCCATGTCTGTGGCATGCCCTGAAGGTGAATCTCTTGTACTCAGCCTCCAAGCTCCAGCCCAGCTCTGACTGGAGGGCTGTGGCCTGGCCCCTGTTGGGCTGACCACCACCACAGACTCCAAAAGAGGAAGGAGGTTCCTCCACTCCTGCAGAGAACATACACAGCACAGATCAGCCTCACTGAGTTTCTCTTCTCCCAGCCACACTCAGAGTATCTGGGTATGAGCAATGAGAGAACTCTGCCCAAACACCCGACCCGTCTGTCCATGGTTAACCACTGGGTACACACACCCGCAGAGGAGGTTCTTGAGGCCTGATAGCCCAGCCCTACCCAACTGACAAACAGTGGTTCCCTTACAGACCAAATGTCACCAGTACTGGCCTAACCCTCCTGATGTCGTGGAATACGGCAGCTTCCACATCCGGTGCCAGTCAGAGGATTGCACCATCGCCTACGTATTCCGAGAAATGCTGGTCACCAACAGTGAGGTGAGCAGTGCCTCCTTGGCAGTGAGCAGGGCCTGGCAGTGGGTGGTGTGGGGAGGGCACAGCTTAGATACAGGCACTAAGTCAGCATCTGCTGTGGTCCTGAGTTGGGCCGTACTTGTGGGTCTACATTTTCTCCAGTGAGCATTTCAATAATTACGCAAGACTGACCGGACAAGAACAGTCATGTGTGGTCCTCACATGGCACCAACAGGAAGAGATGGCTGTAGGCAGAAGCAGTCAAAGAAGCACTCCTGCAGGGGGTGGGGGGTGTTTTGAGAGAGTAGGTGGGTGGATAGACAGACAGGAAGCCCAGCATCAGCAGGGCCACAGCAGGACCACGCATAGTGGGAGAAGGAGCATCAGGAGACAGGGCTATCCTGGCTGGTGGCCAGGCGGGGCTGGGGTTTGCTTGCCCGCTCGTCTGCATTGAGTCACCAAGGGCACCATGTCTTCCCCAGACAGGAGAAGAGCACACGGTCACCCATCTCCAGTACGTTTCATGGCCTGACCACGGCGTTCCTGATGATTCCTCAGACTTTTTGGAATTTGTAAACCATATGCGGTCCCTGAGAATAGACAATGAGCCCGTCTTAGTTCATTGCAGGTATTGTGGCTTGTTGTTTCATAAGTACGTGTATTACTTTATTTCTTTACTGTTTTAAAAGACTGGGAATTTCTGACATTACAGACTTCCAAATATAATGCAAAACTGAAGAAGAGAGTTCCATCCTCATCTTTACCTTTGTTGTCGTGTCTACTAACCTTCACAACAGATGTGAATAACAAGGGGGTGGATTTTGCACTTAACCCTAGGTTTCTTTCCATTGGTTCTTAAGCCCCCTGACCTCAGAATATATGAAGATAGGCTCTTTAGGCATGCCTGAGAGCACACCCTGAGGAGGATGTGTTTTGTATTCTGGAAGGTGAGGAGAGGAAAGCTCTTTCTTAGCAAACGTGGGAACTGGGTAGGAGTTAAGCTGGACTGGGCAGAAGTGCTGCTTGGGCAAATCCCAAGTCTCTCCATCTCCCCTCTCCAGTGCGGGAATAGGTCGAACTGGTGTGTTGGTCACTATGGAAACAGCCATGTGCTTAATTGAGAGGAACCTGCCCGTCTACCCACTGGATATTGTCCGGAAAATGCGAGACCAGCGTGCCATGATGGTGCAGACATCAGTAAGTAGACATTCAGTAATAAAAACAGTGGCAATGGCTGTCACCTACCAAGTGCTGACCCTGGGCCAGGCTGCACTGAGGGCTCTTCAGGTCAAGAGCCTGAGGCTCAAGGGATTGAGTCCCTTGTCCAGGGTCTGAGAGCTTGTTGGGGGCTGAGTGACTCCAGAGCCCACACCTGTCTAACCTCTGCATTTCGCTGCCCTCCCTTCTGCTGCATCAGTGGTTCATTTCCTGTCAGCCTCTGGGCCAAGGAGCCGCTCTGATTGCATTCTGCATTGTCAAACCATCAGAAGTAAGCAAGGCCACCTGGGGAATTGCACCCACCCACGTGTTCTAGGTGACCCTTTGACTAGGTGGACCTTTCACACAGCCCCACTCCCTCCTTTGGGCTTTCTCCCACTTATGTAGTACCTGAGTTCTTGCCACTTCAAGTGTCCCCAAGAGGCAGTCTTGTGGCTTTCCCTCAGAACTACCAGAGGGACAGTGTGGTGGTGTGGAAAGAGCATAGTTCAGACTCCACCACATACTGGGCAACCTTTGGATAGTCCTTTAACCTCTCTCCAAGCCTCGGTTTCCCCATCTGCAAAATGGAGACCATCCCATGTTCATTCATTCATTCATTCAACAGATAATTGCACAAACTGGAGAGACCAAGCTTGTATCTAGTAGGAGAACTGAATTTGTCAATTGTAAGTCCCATCAGTGATGGGACATTTAGTAGGGTCTGAGAACTTGGAGGAAGGGTGCCTAAAGCAGACTTTGAGAGCTCAAGGAAGGCTTCCTAGAGAGTGGCTTCTCAGGCACAACCCCCAGGATGGATGAGAAGGAGTTAGCAAAGAAAGGAGCAGGAATTCTGTGTCCCAGCCAGCTCTGTATCCTCACAGGCTTGTGGACAAAGTTTAAATGATTTCCCTAATACATTATGAGCTCTTGAGGCTTTATATTAGTTTGTAACCAGGAATTCTGGATAAGAGAAAAAAATGGCTTCGGTTATTAAAGCTGTTCTCTACCTTGTTTTCTTGTATGGAAGCCCTCATTGCTGGTAAAAAGGGAAGAAAAGTGCGTTGTCTTGGTAGATTTTCTAGCTGGTGAAGCTCAGTCTAAAATGCTTTCCTGTGCCCTGTACACTTCACTTAAATAAGTTTCTTAGGTATTTGCTAATATTAAAAGCCTTATTCTGTGTAACAGCTTTCAGTGGCTGTTGCCATTTGTACGACTAAGTCCAGGCTCCTACCCAGCATCAGGCCCCCACAACTAGGTGGCGGCCCACCTGTGCAGGCTCTTCTCCTCCCCACGCCAAGTAGCCTGGGCCAGGACAGTGAGCCCTGACTGAGAGGCCACGACACTGTTTTTTTTTTTTTTTTCCATAGCTGTGATTTATTACAGCAAAAGGATACAAAACAAAATCAACAAAGGGAAAACATACATGGGGATAGTCCAGAGGAAACTGGGCACAAGCTTCCAAGAGTCCTCCCCCAGTGGAATCACACAGGTTATACTTAATTCCTGCAGCAATGAATTCTAACAACATGTGTGCAATGTTGTCTACCAGGGAAACTCATTAGAGACTCAATACCCAGGGTTTTTAATGGGGGCTGGTCACGTAGGCACCCTCTGCCTAGCATGTGGGCCTCCACCTTTCTTACACTGCTCTTTCTGCCCAGCGTGGCCACCTTGCAGTGACCTTTCCCTTTCGCAGCCTTCCCTGATGTCCCTAGACAGCCAGTTTCTCCCTCCGTTGTGTTTGCATGACACATTGCCCACCCCTCTTGGAGCACTTCCCCCCCACCCCCGCATCAGATAAGAATTATTAGTTCACGGGTGTGTCTTCTGCACATGTTTCCCTGACACGTAACACAAGGTCTGGCCTGGTCCAGAGCTGGCGCTCAGTGAGTACTTGTGAATGATGGGAAAGAATAACCACATACATGCTATCGTGCAATGGTTTTGGAGCTGCCTGACTTGACTGCTGTATTTCTTTTCCAGAGCCAGTACAAGTTTGTGTGTGAAGCAGTTCTTCGTGTATATGAAGAAGGCTTAGTCCAAATGCTGGATCCCAGCTAAGACAACTGTGAAAACATTCATTCCTCTTTCCCAGGGGCATCCTCCTTAAGGGACAGACCTTCTCTCTAGAAGCAGAAAGAGGAACCTGTGTGGGCTGTGGGAAAGGAATGAGCACATTTGAACCCAGGCACTTTAAATTACTGTAGAAAAGGTATCATGTACATAGGAATTGTGTAGATACGCATGCTGTTATATATAGCATCACTTAGACCCATTGTCCCTATGGAGATATAAGCAAAGGGGATCTCTGTTTGGGGCCTGTCCTAATGCCTTCTACCTAGACATTACCATACCCCTGTAAGCCACCCTTGGGCAATGCAGAAGGAATGCCAGGAGTGCTGTTGACCTCCCAGAAACACGGTGGTATGGTTATTTAGGGTTGCGTGGATGTTTTGTGTGTGTATGTGTATAGGAGTATAAGGGCTGAGCTTTCTGTGCTTCTAAGTGGAGCTGGAAATTAGAGTTGGCACACCTCCGATGCTAAGGAACCCCTGATGAATGTACTACAACAGCAGGAGGGTAGGCTTTCAGGCTGAAGAATGAGCAGTACCTTTTCTGCCCTCCCTTCCTTTGTGCCATCTCCCTGTCACTTCCGATGGTCATGTTTGTGAGAACCATGCCCAGCCCCCCTGACTTCCTCCCTGCATTAATGACCCTCTTCAGGTTCATGCGCAGTGCCTGCACCGGAATAATAATGCTACGTTCTGGTGAATTTTCAGTTGAGACTGAGAACTAGGACTCTCGGAGTCTTGTCGTCATGTTTGTTAGTTTTAGAAGCAGGTGTCTCTTGCCTCTCCGTACCGCTTGCTGTATACTCAGAATCCAGGACTGGAATCATTTACTACTGAACCTACTACATGTATTGCTGCTACTTCAAGCTATGACACTTGAAACATTATGATTGTCGTGAGGGGATACAGGATATCATCGAAATATTCAGAATCTGTGGCCCTTCTCAGAAAGATCTAGTAATTGAACCATGGGAAACCCAGCTTCTGGAGGGTCGTCCGTGGGTGTGTGTACATGTGTGTGCGCCCATGGGTGAGTGTTTCTCAGGATTCCTAACTCGATTCAAATTACAGTTGAGTTTATATAAAGAATGAGTCTCTGTATAGAAGAACAAATGTGTGCATTCACCCTCAGTTGCAGTGGTCTCCATTTTCATTTCAAAGGAGAGGATCAGAGTATCTGAATATAAACACAATTCGATGTTAATTTATTCTAAGTACACCATGATTTTGATTGTCCTTAAAGAATTCTGCCTTTGTTAATACTGTGTTAAATTTTTTTAAAATTTGTGACAGGATTGTAGCAAATTATTATTTAAGGAAAATAAATTACATGAAAATTTTAATGTGGTATTTTTAAATAGCTGTTTTTGTGTATCCAGAAGAGGAAGCTAAGCCAGTTTCTCAACAGTATTTATAGAAAAAGGATGCTTTCATACTATAGTGCACGTAAATGAAGCCATTTTGCTATTTTACAAACTCTGGACCAGTTGAGTAGTTTCCTGGTTGCAAGATGGATAAAAAAAACCTATACAGCAGGGGCTAGGTTTCTGAGGGTTCTTTATCTCCAGAGCTAGCAAACTTACTTGCATACTTCCCATCTTTTCCCCACCAATATTTTATTGCTAAATGGGAGGGATAAAAGGGAGGTGTTATACAGTGCTGTAACCCCATACTGTGAAACAAGAACAGCTAGCAGAAGGGAGCAGGAAAATTTGGAGCTAAGGGGTAGGAGATTTGGTACTTAACCCTACTCAGTGCTAATTAGTTCAAGTCCCAATCGCTTAAGAGCTCTACCTCTATTTCCTCATCTGTAAATTGGGAGAAACAATGCTTATGCATTAGGTTGATTATGAGGATTGAGTAGGATCAAGTTATTAATGTGAATTTCATCAGCTGGGCTATAACTGACACTACTGTGGATGAGTTACGTGGAACAGTTAACTTGTTAAGCAGTTAGCCCAAAAACATATCAAATAGGGTCATCTGGGTTTTTATAAGAGAAAATTGTTTTTCTTCTAGGGAAAACAAGAGCACAAAGGAATATCATACCAGCACCTTTGTTCAGTTCAGTCTCAAAAATTCTATTAGCAAAGCACCAAAAAATAAGAGGGAAGAGGGAGCGCTAGCATAAATTTCAGTGCCATCAGGATATTTAGCAAATGATTGCCACTTGATGAAAATGCATAGTCACCCTGTGTGCTAAAAGTCTGAGAGGTCTAAATGTGTTTGGAGATTTGTCTTTTATTATTACAGTGAAACCTGTGATAGCCGAAACTCTGAGGGACTGCCTTGTTTTTCCAGGTCTCGCAAGTTTTCCACCTTTGACAGGGTGCAGTCTTACCACTTTTCTATGACTCGTTTTAGTGGAAAATATTTGGATTTTCCTTCTCTGACAGGTTTCCACCTTACGCAGGTCCCTGCTTTTACAGATTTGCTGTATTTTTTTAAAAAACAAATTTAAGTTGTTTAATATGGTTGCAGAAATGCTGCCACTATTGTTACATACAAATTTCTAAAAAGCTTACCAAAGGTTGCAGCCAGTCTTCCTGCCACTGTGCTGGTCAGCAGTTCAGATTCAGCAGATGTTGCCAGGAAGAAAATCCATAGAATAATGGGAAAGAACAAGACAAGAGAATCATTCATGGGGGCAAAATATACAAGTAAATACTGTAGATATTACCAATTAAATTCTGTAGCTCAAAATTCCTGTTTCACCACCTTATACACTTAAGCAGTTATACTCAAGGAGGCTTTTTTAGTCATAAGTAAAGAATTTTATCAGAATCATGATAAATATTTTGCCTGGGAAATTTGGCTGGGTGTGAATGGAGAAGACATTTACATCCTACATTCTGGTGCTCTCAGGAAGTTTAATTAGACACACTGATGTGCTGAGTTAATCAAGGTGGGAGATCCCCACTGGTGCCACTCTGTAGAACCTGGACTTGGTGTTTTGACCTTCCAGAGAGAAAGATTCAACTCATTTGGGGTGGGTGGGGGTAGGGGTGGGTGGATCACAAACTTCTACTGGTCTTAAGTTCCTCCCACGGTAATTTATACTTAAGTATGCTTTTACATTAGTGTAGATGCATTTGACATTTTTTATTCTGTAGGAATTATCATTTGAGGGCAAGCAACAGGCCTCTTCATTCTCTAGAGGCAATGAAGAGGCAGCATCATGGGGAAAGATTGTAAGAGGTAGGACTTGGATCTAGACCTAGGCTTAAGCAAGATGTGTCACTTGTTGGCCCGTGTCTGTGCACATCTGTAAAAGGGGAAGATTGGGCTAGATTACATGAGCTCTTTGGTTCTTTCCAGATTAACATGGTGGGGGTTTGAGATTCCAGAAAATCTAAATTAATCCTAAACCAAAGCTGCTATAGAGATATTTATCACAGTTTTTGTCCTCCAGGGATTATCCCTCAGAGCTAGGCTATGTTGAATGCAAAGACAAGGATTGCCATTGCCGTCCTCTGGTCCTTGCCTGTCATCCTAAACTGAGACCAGTCTCAGTAAAGATGACCTGGGGAATCAAATGCATGCAAGTCTGACGGCAGAGTTGTCCCACCATCTTTATAGCTCACATTCTGTTTGGAGCAGCTAAAGGATTTGTGTTAAGTCATGGAGATTGAAAAGTATTTTACCGGGGACATCTTAGTCAATTGGCATAACATAGTTCACAGAGATAATGTTCTACATCCAAGTTTGGTGAGTAGCATCTCGGGTCTTCAAAGCTTGTGAGCAGCCATCTAAGATACAACTACAGCCAGTCCCCAGGTTACAAACGAGATCCGTTCCTGAGTGTGTCTTTAAGAACTTGTAGGTAAGTCGGAACAGGTGCATGCAGGTTCTTATTTAGCCTTGCTTTATTGCGAGAAAAGGCTCAAAGCCTGTTCAATGATTTAAAAGCTGCAAGGGCAACAAGGGACGGTGATTGTGATAAAGAATTAGTTGTGAGTAGGGGTTGGTTCAGTCATTTCAAAGTGAGGGGAAATTTACGTAACATTAAAGGGTAAGTACAAGTTGCGCATAAGTCAGATGTTTGTAACCCAGGGACTGCCTGTATTGGTCTCTACTCCTATGGAGCAAAAGAGAATGAAGGAAATCAAATGCTCAAAGAAGAAACTAGTCCATAGGACTAATAGCCCACATGAACCACAAGCTGTTCTAACCTGAGACCAGAAGAACTAGATGGTGCCCAGCTACCTCTACCTACTGTTCTGACCAGGGACACAATAGAAGGTCCTGGACAGAATGGGAGAAAAATGTAGGAGAAAACTCAAATTCCCAAAAAAGGCCAGACCTACTGGACCGATAGAGTCTAGAGGAACCCCCAAGACTATTGCCCTAAAATAACCTTTGAAGTTGGAATTGAAGCTATTTCTGGAGGTCACCGTTGAGCCAAATAATAGATGGGCTTATAAAATCATTGTCACCCATGAGTAATGTAATCTCATAAATAATTAACTACATGAGACAAAACGGTCAACAGTTACCCGAAAGCAAAGATGAGAAGGCCAGGAGGGGAAGGAAAGCTAAATCAATGGAAACAGAACAAACACAATGGAAATAATGAGAATGCTGACACAAATTGTAGAAATTGTAACCAATGGCAAGGAACAATTTATATAAAAATTGTTAAAGGAGAACCTATTTTACTGTGTAAACTTTCACCTAAAACAATAAAATATTATTTAAAAGAAAGAAAAGTATCTTAATTGATCAGCAATATTTTTTTCTGTAAATTTGGAATGTTTTTCATCAGTGACTACTGAAAAACAATTTGATCAATATAAAAACATTGAAGCTATGCAACACTATTATTGTCTGTTGACATTTTTATTTTAATAATTGTCTTGCTTTCTGGGAAGTGTTCTCATTTTGCTTGCCTTTATTTTAATAAATACTGTTTTGGATGGAGCCCTGGTGGCACAGTGGTTAAGAGCTGCGGTGAACTATGGCTGCTAACCAGAGGTCGGCAGTTCAAATCCACCATCTGCTCCTTGGAAACCCTATGGGGCAGTTCTCCTCTGTCCTATAGGGTCGCTGTAAGTCGGGCTTGATTTGACGGCAGTGGGTTTTAACTTCTAGAGGCGAATGCTCTACCCATCTCCACCATCCCACTGGTCAGGAGCATGGCGTCCCATGCACATTACCTTCTCTGCCTCGACCTTGGGTTGCAAATTCAAGATCAGAATTGGGTTCAGCTGCCAGCAACAACAGTAGCTTATACAAAATAGATGTGTATTTACTTTCTAATGCAGCTGCTAGGATGGCTCCGTGGTCGTCAGGGTCCCCCATTCCTTCTGACTTGTTGCTTTGCCATCCCCAGTGTGTAGCTTCTACCTTGAGGACCAAGATGACTGCTCCAACCATGTTCATGTTCCAGCCAGGAGAACAGAGGAAAGGGGAGAGGAAAAGCAAGACCTCTTCCCTTAGGAATGTGTCCTAGAAGCTATACACACTACTTATGCCCACATCCCATTGATCAGAACTTAGTCACAGGCCATACCTACTGCAAGGAGTCTGGGAAAGGTCATTTTTTTTCCCAAGAAGCCATGTGCCTAACTGAGGTGAAATGGTTCTATATCTGAGAAAGAATGGATTTTGAGGGACAATCAGTGGTCTCTGCCATGACTCAACCCTTTGACCCCCCTTTTTCCCCCACATACAACCCATTCATCCTCTCTCCAAGGGAGAAAACTCAAACCCCACCCAATTACGGCATTTAACTAAAGTTCCAGGTCTTTAAACAACGTGCAGTCTTCTTCATCAGGCCTGAGTGGCTTCTTATCATCTCATGACCTATAAACTAAAAGACAGCAGAGCCCGTAAACAGTAGTGAAGTAGAAACAGGAAAACAGCCATTGAAGACTCATTCCTAAGAGGGGAAAATGGGAAACAAATTCCTGTCACTGCTCCATTTAAAAAAAGTTGCTGTTGAGTTGATTCTGACTCATCACAACCCCATGTGAGTCAGTAGAACAGTGTTCTATAGGGTTTTCTTTTTTTTTCTTTTTTGCATAGAGTTTTCAATGGCTGATTTTTTCAGAAGCAGATCACCAAGCCTTTCTTCCAAGGCACCTCTGGGTAGGCTCAAACCTCCAATCTTTTGGTTAGCAACCGAGTGCTTAACTGTTTGCATCACCAAGGGACTCCCCACTGTCCCGTAAACCTATTGCTGTCTAGTCAATTCCGACTCTTGTGACCCTATAAGACAGAGTAGAACTGCCCCATAGGGTTTCCAAGGCTGTAATCTTGGAAACTTGCAGACTGCCACATCTTTTTCCCACGGAGCGGCTGGTGGGTTTGAACTGCTGACCTTTCAGTTAACAGCCAAGTGCTTAACCACTGTGCAACCAGGGTTCCTTCTACTGCCCCATAGAGGTTACCAAATCCCACTAGACAGGAACAGTGAAGAGGCCCTTCTCTGGCCGTACGGTACGTCTTGAACAGCCCACCACAGCCCCGGCCCTGCTCTCTGAAAGGAGCTCCTTGTCCATTGGGCTCCATAGCCACATCAGAGGTGGGACTGCAGAGGGTGACCCACTTGAGAATGGCACAGCTTTTGTAGCCTGCTTACGCCTGGAGCAATTTGGGGCTTTGAGTCCCTAGGGTTGCTTGAATGTTTCTTGCAGACCAGGCTTGTGGTCTCTTTGCCAATAGAATCCCATCACGTATGCACAGCCCAAGGTCTGGTCTAGATGCTGGTGTTTTGCTCACTGGCCTCTGTGCCCTGCTCCTGCCTCTTTCTCGTCTTAAAGGTGCTACCTTGAGGCCACCTGAAAGAGAAGCTTGAGGGTAAGACAACATCCTTAATCTGATCTTTGGAGTCATCTTTTTCTGGCAGAGAAGTCTTGAAAACAGCTTGCTGCCCCAGTCTTAGCTCCTGCTAAGGCTGCCACCTCAAAGTCAATACTCTTAACAGCTGCAGTTTGAAGGACAGAAACCTTTGGCGTTTTCATTTCTTCAAGACTTTAATCAACTTAATGCAGGCTGCCAACAGGGCCTCCCTTAGCAAAGCTGGCTTCTCTCCCATCTCTGCTTGCAGTCTGGCTGGCTCTAGCCCCAGTTCACCTCACTTTTATAGGACTTCATGAAAAGCAACAAGAAGCAACACTCACACTTTCTGTATCTCTTCTGCCATTTCTTCTATTGCTGTGGTCTCCGTCAGCATGTGGTCCATTCCACAGGTTACCACAGTTTCATCATTTGGTTAGCCATTATATAAAAGGATTGTATCCTTGTCATCTGCTGGCTTACAATTCCACTTAGCATCACATTTTAGATGTGATTTGCACCATCCCTTTTCAGGTATCAAACGCTGAATCAGAAAACCAAAGTAAAGGTGGCTTGAACAAAATAGACATTTATTTGTCTCTCATATAAACACTGGCAGTCCAGAGCTGGAACAAGGGCTCCGGGATCATCAGGGACCCAGGCTTCTCCAATCTGGTTGCTCTGCTATCGTCAGCTTCCACCTCATGCTCCAAAATGGCTACTCCGGTTCCAGCCATCACATCCACATTCCAGCAACCAAAAAAGAGGAAAGGGGAGAAAAAAAGAACGCTCCTTCCCTTTAAGGATACTTCCTAAAAGTTATATATACTGCTTACTTTATTTGTACATAGTTGGCCAGAACTTAAACATATGGGCACACCTAGCTGCAAGGGTGGTTAGGAAATGTAGCCTTTATTCTGGATAACACTTCACCCAGCCAAAATTCAGAAATATTATTGCAGAAGAAGGGGGAATGATTATTAGGGCACAATTAGCCACTGCTGCAGATTCTTTGACTTCCGATCTGCTGAAGGGCTGACTTACGAGGGGTTACCCTGCTCAAGATCCAGCACACAGAAACAAACATAATTATGTCCTTTAAGCAAGAGTGACCCACCATCTTGACTTATAATACTGACAGCTCCTGACAGGACCAGCAGCCATCCATTACATAAACGAATCACTTGAATAAGAATATACTGATAACGCAAACTTAACCTCTTTTCTAGAAGCCACAGAGCCCTATCCATCCCCCACCCCCAAATTACACAGGGTAAACTCCTTCATCTGTGGCCACCCTTATATCCTTTGCTGGTTAGTTCCTAAACCTCTGGGTTCCTCTCAGAGTAAAGGAAGGCCCCAGAATTTCCCTTGAGGCTACCCCAAAGCTTCCCACATCATTGTACAAACCAGAGGAAGAGCCAGGTAAGAGGACCTGTCGGGACATGGTTGAAGAGGCTTGGGGGGAAGACGGTGGCAGTGTAGATGGAGGCAAATGGTCGTAAGACAAGAGAGATTTATGAGGAAGAAGTGACAGCTTGATAACTGTAGGGGTGTGCAGAGGGTGGAGCCAAGGATGGGGCCAGTTTCTAGGTTGGGCAACTGGGTGGATGCTAGTGCCAAGAAAGAGGAGGACTGGGTGTGGGGGAAGATGATGAGATTGTTCTTTGGGTCTGAAGTCGAGCATTAGGGACGCATGTGTAACCAGTCTGAGGAGTCTCAAGGCATCTGTGTCTGTACATGACACTTCCTTTATTCTCAAGACTGTGCATACATTTCTGAGTCCCAAGCATCCCAGTCTGCCACAGGAGATTTCTTTTGTGCCATTCCTGTTTAAATTTTACTCCAATAAAAATAATTTCTGTAATCAAACCCAGTTTCTAAAATAACCTAAAGCAAATATGTAGTCAAATTAATATTTCATCATAATCTTATCAGGTGTCCATGTTCTCTCTGAACTTCCTCTCCCCACCCTTCCTCTGTCTGTCAGAACTCTCAGGGGCCACACTCTCCTCTACAGCCTGCAGCAAAGACAGGCATAGAGGGAAGTACTCACTTGTGGGCAGCACATTGAGGCTGGGAGAGATCCCCAGTCTCGGCTCTGCTGTCAGCCTCTGCTGGCTGATGGTCTGGACACAGGCACTGTGTGGTTTTCTTTAGTAGTGTTCAGCTTTACCCTGGCCCCCCTCCAGTCTGGAGAAACCACACTCCCCCTCCCAGAGGGAGCATGCCCTCCTTCAGCCCCATCAGCGGACCCACCCCCGCTGGATCTCTGAGTTATACAGCCCATCACTTGGCCAGGTGGCTCCATAGGTGTATTAGTTTCCCGGAGGCTGTAACATAATACCACCAACTGGGTGGCTTACAAGAACAGAAATTTATTGTGTCACAGTTCTGGAGTCAAGTGGTTTGAATTCAGGGTGCCAACGGGCCGTATCCTCCCCCAAAGCTCTAGGAGAAGATCCTTTCTTGTGTCTCTCAGCTTCTGGTGTTCCTTGGCCATCTTCCCTCTCTCTCTCTTCTCCTTTTATAAGGACACCATTCAGCATGATTAGGACCCATCCCACTCTTGTATGAGGTCCTTGGATTACACAAAGAGTTAAGCACTCAACCACTAGCCAAAAGGTTGGCAGTTTGAACCTACCCAGAGGCACCTCGGAAGACAGGCCTGGTGATCTGCTTCTGAAAGATCACAACCTTGAAAACCCTATGGAGAAGTTCCACTCTGCACACACACAGCCACCATAAGTCAGAATCAGGATCGACAACAACTAGCAACTTAAACTCTTTAGAGTCTTTGCTCCTCAGTAGATGGAAATGTGAATAGTGCCCGCTGGGGTTGTGCAAGCTGGCAGTACTGACCATGCTTCCTCACACAGAGCCATGGGAACCTCTGGGTCTTTTCAGATGCCCTGGATCCTGCAGAAAACTCGTTGGTGGTTGATGAGTTTCTGGCTTAGGCTGAAACCCTCTTCCCCAACTAGTACTCCATCCACTTCTCACCTGTGCTTTGAGAAATGGGTCCACAGTTTCTGTGTCTTTCAAAACTGCTCATTTACTACCTAACAGCAAGCCTAAGGCTCAGATTGAACAGATGTTTACTGAAAATAAGCCTCATGCCTCAGAGGCTTTATCTTGCATCCCCTAGTTTAATACCCAAGCAGACAACTGTGAAAAAGGAAGGAAATGTCTCTCGTCTGCCTCTCCTCCCTACACACACACACACGCACACACACACACACACACACACACACACACACACAAAGGAAGGATCCCATACAGGAATGGTGATCCCTGTAAAGCAGTATGGCCATGTCAAAATCACATCTCAGAAATGGTCCCTGAGGACCCCACTGTCACTGCCCTGAGTGCAGAGTGTGGGGTGAACTGCTGAGCCACTGAGTCTAGACTGCAGCTGTCCTGCCCTGGACACTAGATGTAGCTGGCCCTGCAGCTGCCACCCTCACCAAACTGAATCTCACAGTCCCTGCTTCTTGGCATCTCTGAGTTCTGATTCAGAGTTCAGGGCAGATGCTTCTCACTGGCAGAGCCTAGATCATGTGCCTGTGTCTAGCTGCAAGGGAGGCTGGAAAAGCCAGCATTTGGCACTTTGAGCATCTAAAATGGGAGATATGGGAGGCAATTCCTGACTCATGTGGCAGAGGTGTCTCCAACTGTAGAAGCTGGGTGATCAAAAACAATTGTTTACTATAGTCCACCCCTTTTGCTATCTAATCTCCTTTTCATACTTTGTACACATAACAATGATAGCTCCTGACATAGAACAGTCATCCCCTATATAACTAAAAATCTACTTGCCTCTTTCCCAAAAGGGGTCAACCAGAACTCTCAGCACTTACTTCTAAGGTCCTAAATCCAGGACCTGTGGATATCAATTCCTTTTCCATTTGATCACAATCCTATTTCATTATCCTTTAACCTATGGCTGAAATTTTATGTGACAACTATCAGTATACCTTATAAAACAGTAAGAAGAAAAAGGAGGAAAAGAAGGAAATTAGATGAAATTTTTTTTTAAAATATACATGACTCAGCAAGGAAAAAATTAGAACCACGTGGTGTGAAGAGGCATTGTTCAAAAGTGGGGTGCTATCTGGACTCTGTCCAGAGTGTGAGGTCACTCTGACCGTAGCCTTTGGGCTCCAGTGAGGAGCTTATCTCACCTCTTAGATTTCACCCAGGTGCAGAGTTTTGGTTGCAGTGAGACATCTCCCTGGCAAACTCAGGGGATGTGTAAATGAGAACAGACTTGATAGTAATCAAGGCCAGTAAGTCAAGTTCCTAAACAAAAAGACATACTGTTTATAAACCAACTGCAAAAACTTAGTAACTTGAAACAGAACTGATAATTGCCTAGAAGAATAAATTCTAAAATAAATATTAGAGTTTTTCAGTAATCCCTCATTCCTTGCATCAAATCTGGGTTGTGCTCAGTTACAAAGAGATCATAGAGATTATATCTTTGCCTTGTAGGGATTATATTTGTGCCTATGTAGGCAATGTTCAGAAGCGTAGCAGTGCAAGGGGGCAAAGAGCTGAACCTTTCCCTCTAGACACTCCCACTACCAACCTCCCTTATTTATATCTTTCAATATTTAAGTAAAGTGGCCTCTGGGGAGCCCTCCCCCATAAATTCTTTGATCATTTTCCTTTTTTCAAACCCCTCCTCATTCACCTCAGGAAAATCTCTTCTGTCTTTTCTTCATAGCCTCAAGAACTAAAGAACATGTTCATAGCAGCATTATTTATAACAGCCAAAAGGTGGAAACAACCCAAATGTCCATCAATAGATGGATGGATAAACAAAATGTGGTATATCTATGCAATGGAATATTACTCAGCCATAAAGAGAAATGAAGTTCTGGTACATGCTACAACGTGTATCGGAGGGGTGGGGAGGAGTGGGCAGAGGAAGTTCAGAGAGAAGTTGGACTTCTGATTAGGATTATGATAAATTAGGAAGCTTGAAGACGTTATACTGAGTGAAATGAAGCAGGTGCAAAAGGACAAATGCTATATAATTCCACTTGTAGGAAACATCTAGAATAGACAAATGATACACACCAAAATGTATTAGTAGTTACCAGGAGTGGATGGGAAGGGGAAATGGAGAGTTACTGCTTAAAAGGTACTGAGTTTGAGTTAAGGGTGATGAAAATAATTAGGGGAAGGATAGTGGTGATGGTTGCACAACATGCTGAATGTAATTAATGTCACTGAATTATACATGTAAAAAATGGTTGAAATGGCAAATGTTTTGTTATATATATTTTACCACAATAAAAATTTTTTAGAAGTTAGAAAAAGAATAAAGTACTGTTTCATGCTACAGCACGGATGAAACCTGAAAACATTATGTGAGTGAGAAAAGCGAGACACAAAAGGCCACATACTGCATGATTCCATTTATAGGAAATGTCCAGAAGTGGCAAATCCATAGAGATGGAAAGTAGATTAGTGGTTGCCAGGGACAAGAGGGAGGAGGGAGGGGAGTGACTGCTAAAGGATATGTGGGTTCTTTTTGGGTGACGAAAATGTTCTGGAATTAGAGGGTAGTTAGGGTTGCACAACGTTGTGAATATACTAAAAACTGGTGAATTGCACATGTAAATTCTTTTTAGTTTAATCTCAAAATCTTTTAATGCAAAAACTAAAATGAAATAAGTGCTTCAATTCAACTCTCTTAAAGGAGAGTTTAAGTTGTTCTGAAAGGCAGGTAGGCTGCAGGCATCAAAGCTGTAACATTTGCAAACCCTCCGACCTAGTAACTGTACTGCTGGGAATCTGACCTAAGGAAATACCTTAAGGTTTTGCTTTATTATATCAAAACAATTTTTTACTTTTTTTAATTGTACTTTAGATGAAGTTTACAGAACAAATAGTTTCTCGTTAAACAGTCAGTACACATATTGTTTTATGACATTGGTTAACAACCCCACGACATGTCAACACTCTCCCTTCTCGACCTTGGAGGACCTTTTTTTTTTTTTTTGTGAAAATATACATAGCCAAGGTTACACCATTTCAAAAATTTCTACAAGTACAATTCAGTGACATTGATTACATTCTTCCATTTGTGCTGCTATTCTCACTATCCTTTTCCAAAAAACAGTTTTTTACTTTGATTTTTTATAGCAAGATAATTTTATAATGGTGAAAAATTTTAAGGAATCTCAGTGCTCACCAGTGTGGGGCTGGTTCAGTAAAGTTTGGTGTATCTTTATTATGGGATAAAATGCAACTGTAAAAGTTGATATGGGAGCTATAGATGTCCATACACAGAAAGTATCCATGATATTTTGATAAGTAAGACTTTCAAGTTACAGAATAGTGTAACTATGTGCTTCTAACTTAGATAAAGGCAGTATAATGTGGTGGCTAAGAATACTTACTCAGGAGTCAAACAGCCTTAGATTTGAATGCCACTTCCTCACTGCTCACCAGTTGTGTGTCTTTGGGCAAGTTAACCTCTCTGAGCCTGTTTTCTCTAACTTTGCTAAGCTTTTCCGAGCTTTGGTTTTCTCATCTGTAAACTGGGGGCAATAATAGTACCTACCTCATAGGATTGTTGTGAAGATTGAACTTTGATGTGCAAAATGTTTAGGCAATTCCTGTTGCATAATAAACATTCAAGTGTCTATTAATGTTTTAATTGTTGTTGTTGTTAGGTGCTGTCGAGTCGGTTCTGACTCAAAGCAACCCTAAGTACAACAGAACAAAACACTGCCCAATCCTGCGCCATCTTCACAACCATTGTTATGTTTGAACCCATGGTTGCAACCACTGTGTCAACCCATCTTGTTGAGAGTCTTCCTTTTTTTCACTGACCCTCTACTTTACCAGGCATGATGTCCCTCTCCAGGGACTGGTCCTTCCTCATAACATGTCCAAAGTACGTGAGATGAAGTCTCACCATCCTCGCTTCTAATGAGCATTCTGGCTGTACTTCTTCCAAGACAGATTTGTTCATTCTTCTGGCAGTCCATGGTATATTCAAAACTCTTTGCCAACACCATAATTCAAATGCATTGATTCTTCTTCTAGCCTTCTTATTCATTGTCCAGCTTTCACATGCATATGAAGTGATTGAAAAGACCATGGCTTGAGTCAGGGGCACCTTAGTCCTTAAAGTGACATCTTTGCTTTTGAACACTTTAAAGTGGTCTTTTGCAGCAGATTTCCCCAATGTAACGTGTCCTTTAATTTCTTGACTGCTGCTTCCATGGGCATTGATTGTGGATCCAAGTAAAAAGAAATCCTTTACAACTTCCAATATTTTCTCTGTTTATCATGATGTGCTTATTGGTCCAGTTGTGAGGATTTTTGTTTTCTTTATGTTGAGATGTAACCCATATTAAAGGCTGTGGTCTTTGATCTTCATCAGTAAGTGCTTCAAGTCTTCACTTTCGGCAAACAAGGTTGTGTCTTTTGCATAACACAGGTGGTTATGTGTCTTCCTCCAATCCTGATGCCCCGTTCTTCTTCACATAGTCCAGCTTCTCAGATTATTTGCTCAGCATAGATTGAATAAGTATGGTGAAAGGATACAACCCTGATGCACATGTTTCTTGACTTTAAGCCATGCAGTATCCCCTTGTTCTGTTTAAACGACTGCCTCTTGGTCTATGTACAGGTTCTGCATGAGCACAATTAAGTGTTCTGGAATTCCCACTCTTGGCAATGTTATCCATAATTTGTTATGATCCACACAGTCGAATGCCTTCCATAGTCAATAAAATACAGTTAAACATCTTTCTGGTATTCTCTGCTTTCAGCCAGGGTCCATCTAACATCAGCAGTGATATCCCTCGTTCCTTGTCCTCTTCTGAATCCAGCTTGAATTTCTGGCAGTTCTCTGTCAATGTACGGCTGCAACTGCTTTTGAAAGATCTTCAGCATAATTTTACTTGTGTGTGGTACAGGATGGAAAGATTGAATTCGTAGCTTCTTTTGTTTCTGCTTTTCTCTGACTTCATTACCTTGGAGGTTTCAAATGGCCTTTCAGAGGGCTCTTCCTCATAGCTCCAAAGCCTGAAAGGAAGGACGATGTTCCCTCCAGTTCCAATTCAGAGCATTCTGATTGGCCTAGCTCGGGTTAAGTGTTTTATCCTTGAGCCAATCACTGTGGCCCAGGGGTTGTTCAATGGGTCACAGACCCACCCACACAGAGCTCCATGACTGGACTCAAGAGTGGGAGAAAAGAATTGCTCCCTCAAAGAAGAGAAAGAGTTGTCCTGGGTAAACTCTGAAGGGCACTGACATTTTGGTGGGCTCTCTAATGGGCCTGGAGTCCCTGGGTGGTGCAAATGATTAAGTGTCTGGCTACTAATCAAAAGGTTGCTGGTTCAAATTCACTCCAAGAAAGGCCTGGTGACCTACTTCTGAAAAATCAGCCATTGAAAACCCAATAGAGTGCAGTTCTACCCTGACACACATGGGGTCCCAGTTAGTCAGAATCAACTCAACAGCAACTGTGTAAAAACAGTGTAGCAGAGGCGTCTGACCTCCTCTAACTGCACAAGGTGGAAGGAGAATCAAGATCAACAGCCCAAGGCTGATTCCTATGAGGTACATTTCAGACATACCTCCTCTCACCAGCCCTTTTTACCAGTCCCTCCCGTGGCTCATTCTACTCTGCTGAGTTTGAGAATCTATTGCTATGGCCACACAGGACTCACAGACAATACTCACAATTATGGGGCTTATAGGGAAGGAACAGGTTACAATTCAGGTTCAGGAGTGCTCAGGATACAGTTCTTTGATCAGAACAGCCTCTTCTCAGCTATGCCTGCAAGCAGGTCTTTCTCTGACCCTCGGTCCCTTGGCCTGGCCTCTGCTCAGGCAAGTATTACAAAGCTCTTTTAGCTCTTGCAATAAGTATCCAGAAGCACCTCACTCCGCCAGTAAGCCTCGGCCCAAAGGCACTCAGTTTTCTCACTCCGTGGGCCGGTAAGCCCACCACATTGTTTCCTGGAGGTCTCCTGCAGTCTCTTGACAGTCTCCTGATTCTGCTGCCACTGCTTCTCGCCATCTCTGGAGTTATAGCTCTCGCTCTCTGTCTCCTCTGGTACAGCTCCTCTCTCTCTGTCTCTGTGTCTCCCTTTAATTTAAGCCTAGTGGGATGGCAAAACTGACCAATCCACTCGTTAAGGTTCCATATACCTCATTCGCGTAGTACCTCCCAGTCCTTTGGTGGGAGGTACAAAGACTATGGCTAGAAGTGCCATATTAAGTAATTCCCTGCACTGCAAACTGGTTTGTTTATATATATATATATATATATATATATGTATAATGAGCCTGTCACTGGCCAAAGCACTTGACATGCTTGATTCATTGCATAAAGCCCTGGAGAGTGTCCAGAGGCCTCCTCCAGAGTCACAAAACTACCCAGTTCCTGCCTCATGTTACTCAAATTAAAACTGTATTACTCAAGGATTGATCTTCAAAAAATAGAAATCTTTCCTTCTGGTTTCCATTTTGATTTACAACTTCACTGCCATAAGGTATTCTCCTAATTAAGGTAGCAATCATGGTGTGGATTAAATGGATAAGTCTATTTAAAATCTCAAACCGACATATAAAATATAAGGATGACCTTTTTTAACACAACTTCTTTTGTTTTTTTGCAAGCTGAGGACAGCCTGTATTTGCCAGCCACTTCAAGGATAAAGTTTTTTTGGCCAAATGTCCCCTTCTTGCTCCCCTCCTAGCAGGAATGTGACAACTTCTCTCCACAGTGATTCCTAAAACTATTTTCTTCTTTCCTCATATCCACATGCCCCGTGGCTTCCCAGCCGTCCAAGTCCAGTTCAGATGCTCTCTCCTCCAGGAAGCCTTCCTTGACTGCCCCTTTCTGAGCTGGAAGCCATGTTTCCTCTTCTGACCCTTTCTGAGCCCTCAGAATAGGTTCCCTCCCTTGTGTTAGAGTCACCATTTATGTTCAGCTTATCTCCCTACTAGAGAGAGAATCATGCCTGGTTCATCTCTGTGCCCCTACACACACACACACACACACACACGAGCGTGCACACACACACACACACATACACACAGCTCCCAGCCCATAAGTAGGCATTAATAAATGCTTATTGAATGAATATAGGCTGGTACACTTTCTCCTACACTGCTATCCCAGATCCTGTTATCACCAACATTCTTCCTTTTTTTATGTTATTTAACACCCCACCCCCTCTGTAAGGAGTTTTTAAGGGGGAGGGAGGAGATGAAAGAAATATGTCTACATCTGACCGCATAAAAATTCAGAACACCGTAAGCACAATACAAAGGCAAACAACAAACTGAGAAAAATATTTGCAATAAATATGACAAATTTAAATGAGATGCTATTTTTAGCTTAAACTTGGCAAAAAATAAATCATGTTTTTGAAACATATTCAGTGCCTATTTTCTGGAAAACATTTGAATAGAGCAAGCCTAGGCAGAAAGTCAACAACATTTTAATAGTGATTAGCCCAAATTTGTGGGATTACAGATGAGTTTTATTTTCTTTTTAAAACTTTGGTCTTTTCAATTTTTTTTAAATAAGCAAGCATTACATAGATAATCAGAAGAACAAAATAATAGATGCCACTTTTTGCTTTATATCCTGAATTATAAGATAAGACTCAATGTTTGTAAGGGAGTGGTGATTCAGACGTTGGAGCTAAGTTGGTATAACTTTGGAGGAGGGCAATTTAACAGAATCTATTAAGAACTTTAAAAATATTTATATTCTTTAGCCCAACTTCTAGTCATTGATTTTAAGGAAATAAAACAGAAATTGGAATGATGATTTATATAAAGAAAAATTAATTGCAGAGGCTTCTACAATATAGAAAAATTGGTTCAACAACAAAAAGGCAAACAATCCAATCAAAAAATGGGCTAAGGACATGAACAGACACTTCACCAAAGACGACATTCGGGTGGCCAACAAATACATGTAAAGACGCTCACAATTGTTAGCCATTAGAGAGATACGAATCAAAACTACAATGAGATACAATCTCACCCCTGCAAAAATAGCAATGATCAAAAAAGCAGAAAACAACAAATGCTGGCTAGGTTGTGGGGAGATTGGAAGTCTTATGCATTGCTGGCGGCGTTGTAAAATGGTACAACCACTATGGAAAATGGTAGGTCACTTCCTCAAAAAGCTAGAAATAGAAATACCTTATGATCCAGCAATCCCACTTCTAGGTATATATCCAAGAGATATAAGAGCAGTCACATGAATAGATACATGCACCTCTATGTTCATTGCAGCATTATTCACAATACCAAAAAGATGAAAACAGCCTAAGTGCCCATCAAAGGATGAATGGATAAACAAACTGTGGAACATACATGCAATGGAATACTATGCAAGTATAAAGAATAATGAGGAGTCCTCGAAACATAACGTGGATGAATCTGGAGGACATTATGCTGAGTGAAATAATTCAATCACAAAAGGACAAATACTTTATGGTCCCACTATTATAAAAAGCCAAAAAGAGATATACACACAGAAAGCAATGTTCTTTGATGGTTACCAGGAGTGAGGAGGGAGAAGGAGGAGGAATCACTTTCTAGATAGTAGACACTTGTGATTTTTGGTGATGGGAAAGGCAATACCAAATATGGGTGAAATTAGCACAATTTGACCAAGGTTAAAAAAGACACTAAGAAGTACACAAGAAAAAGGGACAATTTCGATAAATGCTATACATAACATATACAATTTTGCAACAACAGTAACAATAACCAAAAATACGTGTGTGGTTATGTAGGTAGATATGTATGGATATGTATATATGTATATAGGAAGGCATATGCGAGTAAATGCACATGCATGTATAGGTACATCTGTAGGCATAAGAATATACACGTTTGTGTGTGCTGCATATATACCCATATATACCACACAGGGGGCACAGTTATGGAGATTCCCTAGACATATCCAAACAACTCACAGGATTGATTTACTGGGTTAAGAAGCTTAGGACCATAGTCTAGGGGGACAAGTTAGTCAATTGGCATAACATAGTTTATAAAGATCATGTTCTACATCCTAGTTCAGTGAGTAGTGTCTGGGGTCTTAAAAGTTTCTGAGCAAAAGAGAATGAAGAAAACCAAAGGCTCAAAGAAGAAACTAGTCCACAGGACTAATAACCCACATGAACCACGGCCTCTTCTAACCTGAGACCAGAAGAACTAGACAGTGCCCAGCTACCACTACCTACCTACCGTTCTGACCAGGGACACAATAGAAGGTCCTGGCTAGAATACAAGAAAAATGTAGGACAAAACTCGTTCTTAAAAAAGACCAGACCTACTGGACCAATAGGGTCTAGAGGAACCCCCGAAACTATCGCCCTAAGATATCCTTTGACCTTGGAACTGAAGCTATTTCCGGAGGTCACCTTTCAGCCAAATAATAGATTGGCCTATAAAATAAACAGTGTCACCCATGAGTAATATGCTCTCATAAACAATTAACTACATGAGACCAAACAGTCAACATTTACCCAAAAGCAAAGATGAGAAGGCAAGGAGGGGAAGGAATGCTAAATCAATGGAAATGATAAGAATGCTGACACATTGTCATAATTGTAACCAATGGCACAGAACAGTTTGTATAAAAATCATTAAAGTAGGAATCTAATTTGCGTGTAAACTTTCACCTAAAACACAACAAAATATTATTTAAAAAATAAAATACAGAAAAATCAGAAACAGTGCAATTGTCCAATACTGAAGATGTGAGTTAAAGTATCGACTAGCCATGTAATGGAATATTATGCAGCCACGAAGATGCCATTTATAAAGAATGCTTAAGTAGCATTTTTAAATGGTCATGGCTCAGTGAAAAAGGCTGGATACAATACTAGTGTGTGTGCATGTGTATGTGTGTATATAAAAAGGCCTCCAAAGATTACATCAATATATGAATGGTGACTATCTCTATGTTTATGAATTATGGATAATTTTAGTTACCATATTTTTTTATAATCAGAAAAAAGATCATTAAAAAAAACAGCGACCTTAACTAGTCAAAGATTGCTTTATGATACGACCTCAGTGAAAGGCAGTGTGGCAAAATTTTTTTAACGTCACAGATGCACGTTACTATGACCCAACAATTCAACCTTCAAGAATGTATTCCTCAGGTGTATGAAATAGCCCATGCATCTGAGTATTCACTGCAGAACTGTTTTTAATGGCAGAAGATTGGAACCAACTTGAATGGCTATCATAGAAGTCTGGTTAAATAAATTATGATACAGACATACAATGCAAAATTCTGTAGTCATACACAAGAATGAGGAAGCCTTTTATGTACTAATATAGAATGATCTCCAAGCTAGAACATTAAATGAAAAAAGCAAAGTACAGAAAAATATGTAGAGGAAGCCCCTAACTGTGGAAAAGGGGAGAAGCAGAATATCCGTCCATGTAGGCAGATAGACTTGTCTATTGCTATATCTATAGACCCTTGCTTAAAAGGCATAAAATAACTCTGGAAGGTTACACAAGAAGCTGGGAACACTGATTACCTCTGGGGGAGAAAGAGGTGGGAGAGAGATGTTGTACTATACACGTTTTAGCACATTTTGAATCAATGACTGTCTTACCCACTTGGTAATAAGTAATGCATGAAATTAAAGTCAAAGTGAACAACCACTGGGTTCCTGAGCATTGTTGTTAAGAGCTCAGACCGTGGATTCAGTTTACGTCCATTTACATCCTAACTACACTGCTTGGTGACCGTGTAAGCATTGGGGAAATGTCTTAACATTTGTAAACTTCAATTTCCTCATCCACAAAATAGAGGTAATAATAGCACCTGCCTAGAGGGGTTGTTATGAGAAATAATTGAGATTATAAAATGAGATATCCATGTAAAGTGCTGTATTTTATACATTACCTCATATTAAATGGAGCCCTGGTGGCGCAGTGGTTAAAAGCTTGGCTGCTAACCAAAAGAGTGGCAGTATGAATCCACCAGCTACTCCTTGGAAACCCTATGGGGCAGTTCTACTCTGTCCCATAGAGTTGCTATGAGTCAGAATCGACTTGACGGCAATGGCTTTGGTTTTGGTTTTCATATTAAATACTAAATTTTGGATATCTTGGGTGGAGCAAATGGTTAATACACTTGGCTGCTAACCCAAAGTTTGGCCCTTCAAGTTTACTCAGAAGCGTCTCAGAAGAAAGGCCTGGTGATCTATTTCTGAAAAATCAACCACTGAAAACCATACGGTGCACAGTCCTACTCTGATACACACAGGCTTGCCATGAGTTGGAATCCACTTCATAACAACTGGTTAAATACACAATTTATTATTATTCCTTAACTATCCTGGGGATGACTGATCCATAGGTCCATTGGAATGTTCTCTAATATGGAATAGCACCACCTACTTCAGAAGGTCGTTGTACAGATTAAATGAGTTAGTATATTTGAAATGCTTAAAATTAGTGCCTGGTTCATAGGAAGAGTTAATAATTGTTAGCATTAACAGAAACATCCTTTAAAAAGCCATATTCATTTTTTCCTGAAATCTGGGCCATGTAGGGTGTGAGTTCACACCACCTGTTTGGCATGGGAATTCCAAGTGGAGAAATTAACATAAAAACTTTCCCAAAACTTTTCGCCAAAACTGGTGAAACCCAAGGGACCCATGGAGCCTTGAGTTCATGGGCTCCCTTTATTTCTATGACTGTATTACTTTTTTCCTAGAATTTCTATGTGCATGCTTTTCAAACCTGTCTGTTCTTTTCTCATAATATTCTGCTCTTGTCTTAAGGCTTAAAGTGTCTGTTTCTTCCTTTAAACAAACTTTAAACCTGCTTGTCTTAATTTAAGTCTCTTTTAGGTTGCTTTATTATTTTTGGTTCTTGGGGTGCCAAGTCTCCTATTTGTTGCAGCTGCTGACTCTGTGTGTAGTTTATTTCCCCATGTGGGTTTGTAAATGGGTTTCAAACTCATTTTCATCATGGATTTCTGAAGGTGCACATGACCACTGACTATGGACATGTCCCTATCGTGTGGCTTCACGGATCCTCAGGTCCTTCAAGTTTTTCCAGTTCTGGGCAAGTTTTTATGTTGATTTCTCTACTTAGAATCCCCATACCATACAGGTGGTATGAACTTGGACCCCACATGGCCTAGAGCCAAGAGGTGGAGTTTTCTAGTCCTGGTTCCACTATGAGGCAGCCCTTTGTGACTCCAAGCTTCTTTTAGGTAGGCAACTCATTTTCACCCCACTTTGAGCATAGAGCCTCTGGCCACAGGCAGGTATGAAATCTTCAGACACAACCACCCATTTTTTTGTTTTTTTTGTTGTAGTTGTTTTGCCCTTCCCAGTTTGGATACCTCATCAGTCCCTGCCATAGCATTAGTGTGGCACACACAATAGATGGGGAAAATGTCCATGGATTCTGGCCTATACTGATATCTAAAGAGAAAAATGGGACCAGATGCTTCAAGATGAGGCTGGGAGGAGAAAGCAGACAGTTTCTGGTTTGGTTAACAGATACTTTCTTGGAAAATTGATTTTCAAAAGCAAGCAACACAATCATGTGGAAAAACTCAAACACTTCTGTATTGAAAAGAGATTGGGAGGAAACATACAAAAATGTTAAGTGAGCTATTTTTTAGTGTTGGAGGAATGAATGGATTTTTCTTTTCTTTCTACTTGTCTCTCTTTTCCACATTTTCTATTCCTTTTACCTTGGGGGAAAAAGTCACAAGCTATTTTTTAAAGTGACTTATCCAATCAACTAGCAGGAGGTTGCAAAGGTAACACAGATGACCACTTCCTTCTGTCACAGAGCTTGGTGGCAACTAAAGGCAGCTGCAGGGAGGGGCTGGAGAAAGACCGTGCCTGGAGGTGGGAGGACTGGGCTGCAGTCTCAGCCCTGTCACATGTTTGCTGGACCACCCATAGAAGAAACATGCCTCTCTGAGTCTCTTTGTCTCCTCTGTCAGTGAAGATTTGTCATCAATTTATTCATTCCACAACTGTTTATTGAACACCAGCAATGTACTCGGTACTGTTGCAGGAGCTGGGGCTACTAAGAGAACAAGACAGACATGGACTTGAAGCTCACTTTTTAAGGCAGCACTATTCAACCAAACTTTCTACAATAATGCAAATATTCTGTATCTGCGCTATTCAATATGGTAGCCACTAAACACGTGTGTCTATCGAGCACTTGAAACGTGGCTAGTGCGACTGAGGAACTGAATTTTTAATTTTATTTAATTGTAACTAATTTTAATTTAAATTAGCTATAGGAGGTTAGTGGCTACCATACTGGACAGCATTGTCTAGGCCTTACCATAGCAGATAATGCCTCTTGCCATGATTCTGTCACACAGTTTACATGGGGTCAAAGCCACGTAAAAACGGAACTGTGAGCCCCTCTTTGGATATGAGAATGTATCACAAAGGAAAAAGCTGAAGGAGGAAAGTTGGCGGTGGGGACTTTTAAGACCTAGAGGCTGTTGTAGGGGCATGGGGAAGTGGAAGAAAACATTCAAAGTGGCAGAACACAAAAGCTGTGGTGATTAATCCCTGGCACGTGGTCTAAGAACACTTACCCATTTACCACATGGGCTTTCTACAGGCTGAGGTCTCCCTGGGGAGGACAACATGTACTATAGAGTACAATTGGAAATTAAATTCAATCCCAGTAACAGAGACAGGGCCAAGAGAAGCCTGTCCTCAGGGAACCAAGAGGAGCCTGTCCTCAGGGCCGAAAGGAGGCCTGTCCTGCCGAGAGGAGCTGAGAGAGCTGTCCTGCACTAAGTAGGGAGACTTTCTGCTACACACTTCCAGATCCTGAGTTGTACCCTGTTCTTTAATAAACCATTTAACTGTAAGTATGGTCTGTGAGTTCTGTGTGGCAATTGCAATGTATTATCAAGCCCAGAAGAGAAGCAGAGAGTGCCATGGGAAGGACAGCTGGTGTCAGAATTGATAAAAAGGTTGGACGGTGGAGTTTTGTCTGACCTCTACCTCACAGGGATCAGCCTTGGGCTGATCTTGATTCACATTATCCCCCCTGATGTTAGGCAGGTTCTCACACTATTACTACTCTTACTCTTGCCATTTTACACTGGCAAAGGGCTTGTATTCAGAATATATGAAGAACTTAATAATAACAAGAAAAACAACTCAATAAACAATGCTCCAAAAATTTTTGAATAGACATTTCACCAAAGAAGATATACAAGTGGCTAATAAGTACATGAAAAGATGCTCATTGAGGAAATGCAAATTAAAATCATAATGAGAGAACTCTACACTCACTAGAATAGCTAAAGTTAAAAAGATTGACAAGACAAGTGTTAGCAAGGGTGTGGAAGCAACTGGAACTCTCATTACATTGCTGGTGGGAATACTTTGGAAAACTGGCTGATAAAGTTAAACGTACACTTACCGTATGATTAACCAATCCTAATCCTAAGTATTTACCCAAAAGAAATAAAAACATGTATCCCCACAAAGACATGTACATGAATGTTTATAGCAGCATTATTTAAAGTAGTCCCAAACCAAAAACAATCTAGTATGGATAAACATATATGGCATATTTATACAGTGGAATACTACACTAGCAGTAAAAAAGGAATAAGCTACTGAGAGATGCAACAACATCGATGAATCTCAAAAACATGCTATGTAGAAGAAGTCAAACCCAAAGGACTATGTACTGTATGATTCCATTTATAGGAAATTCTAGAAAATGCAGAGCTATAGTAACAGAAAGCAAATTAGTGATTACCTGGGGAAGAGCAAAGGGCATGAGGGAAATTTTTAGAGTGATGGAAATGTTCTATATCTTGATTATGGTATTGATTACAAAACTGTATACAATAGCCAAATTTCTTCAAGTTGTACACTTTAAGTGGAAGATTTTATTGTATATAAATTAAACCTGATTAAGGTAGGAATGGAGAACCACACCGACTAATTCACCACAGCCATGACAGGAATTAGAAACTTAGCTTAAACAAACAAGGATTTATTTTTCTCACATGACAAGAAATCTTGAGGTGGGCAGTAGATGGCAATGATTTAGCGGCTCAACGATGCCATCAGGGACTCTGTCTCTTTCTATCTTTTCCCTGTGCCAATCTTGGCATATTGGCCTCACTTTTCATGTTTCTTGCCTCATGGTTTAAGATGGCTATTACAGTTCCAGTCATCGCATAAGGCAGGAAGAAAGGAGAAAGAGGAGGGAACCATACTGGCTTCATCTCTTTCCCTTTTATTAGAAAAGCAAGAGCTTTACCAGTAGCAACCCCTAGATGATTTCTGCTTGGTTTTCATTGACTAGAACAAAGTCCCCTGACCATCCCTAGCTTCAACCAAAAAACCTGTTGTGTCAAGTCAATTCCAACTCATAGCGACCCTATAGGACAGAGTAGAATTGCCCCATAAGGTTTCCAAGAAGCACCTGGTGGATTCTGTCGACCTTTTGGTTAGCAGCCGGACTCTTAACTACTGCACCACTCGGGTTCCCTCTAGCTTCAAGAGAACCTAAAAAAGCGAGGAGCAGAATTATCATGAGTGACCTAGATTACCTTGCCACGCTCACCTTGGAAATGGTGATTCAGATGCCTCAAATAAAATCAAGGATATGTCAGCAAGAAGAACAAGGAAAGGCATATATTAGGTAGTCAGTTTACAGTGCCTGCCACATCGCTCTAAACTCTCTACCAAGCTCTTCCATGTATCCATTTCTTTGTATCTGCTGGCTGGAACGGCTTTGCCTTTCTTCTTCACCTAACAAACTTCTTCTTAGCCTTCAAAACTTAGGGCGGGCTCTTTTGGAATGCCTTTCCTTCCTCCCTTTCTTGTTGTTGGGTGCTGTTGAGTCACAATGACCATATATGACAGAGTAGAACTGCTCCATAGGGTTTCCTAGGCTATAATCTTCATGGAAGCTGATTGCAAGGTCTTTTCTCCTGAGGAGCCACTGGTGGGTTCGGACCGCCAACTTTTCAGTTAGCAACCGAGTGTTTAATCATTGCACCACCAGGGCTCCTTCCCTCTCTTCTTACCAAAGCCAAACCCACTGCCATCGAGTCAATTCCAACTCATAGTGACCCTATAGGACAGAGTAGAACTGCCCCATAGGGTTTCCAAGGCTGTAATCTTTATAAGAGCAGATTGCTACGTCTTTTCTCCCGTGGAGCCACTGGTGGGTTCGAATCTCCAACCTTTTGGTAAGCAGCCAAGCACTTCATCATTGCACCACTGGGGCCCCTTCCCTCTGTCCTTAGTGTGGGTTAAATGTCTGTCCTCAGGGTTTCCTGAGCTACTGGCAAAGGACACCCAAATGAGTGTCTGTGAAGCTGAAAGCCAGCTGCTTCCTTTTCTCCTCACAGAGATGTACAGAGACAAGACAAATATCCCAATGCCTTTGCATTTCCTATTCTAATCCCTTCCTGACGTTCAGCTGCATTTCTGCCCTTTACTTCTCAAAGACACCTCAAAACCCTTAAAGTCCTTCCTTTTTTGTCTAAGATAACAAAGCTAATTTCTATTACTTGACTCTAAAAAGTCATAACTAATACACTGTCCCTTGCTCACTGGTATCATAGCATTACCTAGGGTGGCAGAGACAGTTCGTGCTCCCCAAGTATCTATGCGCTCCCTACATTTCCCAGACTCCCCTGAAGTTAGCTTGGAACCATGTGACCAGTTCTAGTCAATGAACTATGAGCAGACATGATGGGTGTTACTCCTGGACCAAGACAGATAAGAGCCAATGTACCTCCTCCATCTCTCTTTCTCCCTACTTTGATAACAATGTGTTCCATATGGTGCAGCTACAAGAAGGAAGAGGACCACGTGACCTACATTGGACTTTGCATGAGCAGGAAAATAAATTTTTTTTGTGATAAGCCACTAAAACTTGGGGGGCTTGTTGTAGAAGCTACCATTAATTACCCTGACTACTACACCTGTTAAATTCTAAATGTATGTTGCTAATCTCTTTCATCAGAATATGATCTGTTAGAGGTCAATAGCAGGTCCTCATCCTTATAACTCCAGCGCCAGCCCCTCCAGGGCCTGGGATATGAGACGTAGTCATTTACTGTGTGTTGAATGAGTTACACGTGAATGAATCATTCCACCTGAAGCACACACTTACTAGAAACTTGGTAAACAGAGCTGAAACTTGAACCCAGAATCTTCTAACTCCAAGCCGAGAGCTTTTTGCACGTCACCGTTGTGTGTAAATGATAGGAGCTGTGAACTAACTCCAGTGTGTGGCAATTCAGCAGACAGGCAGTCTGTGTGCAGCTTTCTAGGACAATTATTCTGGAAAGTCATTTCTGGGAAAGGGCCCAAGAATTTATACACAGCAGAGGAGAAAGACTTCTTTAAACATTGACTGCTGCCATTGCTCTGGTCATGAAAATGAAAACAACTCAAGTCAGGGGCTTCCTTGGGGACAGAAGACCATTTGTCTTTTCAGAAATTTCTACATTCCTGTTAAACAATTTCTCTGGAATTAACAAAGGGGAAATTGAGCAGGGAAATTCTTAAAATCCTACAATTAGGCTCAAAAAGTCAGTGCAAAGTTCAGGGGAAATGGATTTTATGACAGTTTGTGTGGCTGTCTGAATTAACTGCAAACTCAGGAATAATAAAGGTAAATTTTACTTTGATATCGCCAATGGGATGAGTCTATTGTGAGTCAGGAACAGAACTAGACTTTATATACATTATCCTTTCTTATTCCTTATAGTAAAATGGCGAGGTATATAATATTATTCCCATTTTACAAGTGAGGAAAATGGGTTCCTAGTAGTTCCGAAACTTGCTAAAGGACATATAGCTAGTAAATAGTTAATATAGGATTCAACCCCACGTCTTTTGGGCTCCAAACTCCATGCTCTAGGCTTTCAAAGATGGCCAATACGATTCTTTTATTTGAAAGTCTCAGAAACCCATCTTGAACTGGGATAGACAAAACCAACAACATAAAAACAAACCTGTTGCCATTGAGTTGAGTCAGATTCACAGGGACCCCATTTGTTACGGAGCAGAACTGCTCCATAGGGCTTTCTTGGCTGTAATCTTTATGGAAGCAGACTACCTGGCCTTTCTCCCATGGTGCTACTGGGTACGTTTGAATTGCCAATTTTCAGGTTAGTGGTTGAGCGCAAACTGTTTGTGCACCCAGGTACCTGGGCTAGAAAAAGGGACTTTATTCGTTCCCAAAATCCAAGAAGGATTGAACAATAACCCAGTGGAAGAGCAGATATAGTACTGGCCTTCTGGAGCAGTAGTAACTAGATGCCTGAACCCTGCCAGTGGTCTCTCTGCCATCTCTCTGCTCCTCTTGGGAGTCGCCTTCATTCTCTTTATTGCACAGTCTTTCCTCCACACAGCAGGAAACACGGCTGCTGACATTTTCGATACCTCACATTCCTTAGCTTCTCCCAGGAGAGGGACCTGACTTGCTTCAGTTCCAGTTTCAAAACTCCCAGACCAGGAATCTAATTGGCTGGCTTGAGTCAAGTACCTCCGTGGTACCAATTGACTCTGACCATGGAGACGGGGTCAAAGATCAAGGCAGTTCATTGTTTGGAGGAGGATTGAGTAGCTGAAAAACAAAAATGGTTGAAGGAACAGCAAATGTTTACCTTGAAACAGAGAATACTCAGGGGGGATATTCCCATTTATTTAAATGTCTGGAGGACCACTGTGAGGAAAATAAAGGACATGCTCTGGGTCACTCCAGGAAGCAAATATGGGACCAATGAATAGAAGTTTCCAGGAGACAGAGTTCAGGTTCAGATTCAACATCCACTGAGCGCTTCCCGCGTGACAGCTATTGTGCTAAGTTCCTTCACATATAATCATCACTTTTAATCCTCACAACAAATCTGTCAGATAAATTTCATTATCTGTATCTTAAAGAGTCCTGGTAGTGAGTTGGTTAAAGCGCTTAGCTGTTAATCAAAAGGTTGGTGGTTTGAACCCACCTGGCCACTCCTTGGGAGAAAGACCTGGCAATCTGTTTCCATAAAGATTACAGCCAAGAAAACGCTATGGGGCAGTTCTATTTTATTACATGAGTATGAGTCAGAGTAGACTCGGCAGGACTCAACAACAACGTCCCTGTCTTACACATGAAAAACCAGACTAAAAGATAGTGAGTTAAATTTCCCCAGTGACAGGTATTCAAACCCAGCTGTTCTAATAGAAGTCCTTGCTCTTTCCACTTCATCATTCTGCTTCTTTGCATACAACTCTCTAATAATTATTTCTTTTCAAAGAGAGCTGTTGCAAGGGGGCTGCTCATGCCTCCAGGTATCCCTGCAAAAGTCAAATGACCCTTTTCCTAGGACATGATAAAAATAAATTTCAAAATGGGAGATGTGATTGGACTAGAAATCCCCTACGATCGGTTTCAACTTTAAAAATCAACAAATCCTTAAAGCTTTTACAAAGTATTATTGAGTCTTTTTTTTTTTTTTTAAAAACTTCCACATTTACAATGCAATGACATGATGTTTTTCATGTTGTACCACTATTATTGCTATCCTTTTTCAAAATATTCCACTGTCATTAACATAAACTCAAAGCAAAAACTTCCCCTTTCCCCCTCCTTCTCACCTCTGGTAACCATTAATAATCCTTGATTTCTATCTATTTGCTTATTTCATATAAGTGAGATCATACAGTAATTGTCCTTTTGCAACTGACTTACTTTGCTTGGCATGATGGTTTTTAAGGTTCATGCATGTTGTAGCATGCATCAAGACTTCATTTCTCTTTACAGCTGCAAAATATTCCATTGGATGTATATACCACATTTTGTTTATCCATTCATCTGTTGATAGGCATTTCCATTTTTTCCACCTTTCGACTACTGTGAAAATTGCTGCAGTGAACATTGGTGGACAGGTTTCTGTTTGCACGCCTGACAAATTGTTTTTAAAACTGTGCTAGATATCTTTCATTTGCATGTCTAGATCAACTCTCTACCCTTCTGCATTCTGCTCTGAGCCTTATAAGGCTGACCTGTATGCATTTTGTCATGGAATCCTACGCCCTTTGGCTTCCAGCTGGTTCTGTCTAGCAGGGATCCCCAGTAGGAGATCAGAGGAGAGAAGCAAACGGCACTGTGAGGTTATCTTTGGTTAGCTGTTTCCTCAACTGAAGATCACTGCTCCTTCGTATAGCCTGCTTTACACACGCTTGCTCCTTCTAGGGTCTGTTAACCCCTCCCTTGCCCCTTCCCTTCAGCCTAGGGATGGTAACGCTATGCCCAGGTTCTACAGTATCCCTTGTGGTTCTCCTACACCCCACACCTCTGTAATTAATCCCTTTGTAAACGAATCTCCCTCAAACTGTTCTGATTTGAGTGTGCCATCTGCTTCCTGTTGAGACTCTGACTGATAAAATAACTTTTTCCAGATTATAAATTCTATATTCTAATTACATGTTTCTATATGTTCAGCATGGGGATTTCAGATATAAAGGAGAAATTAACAATCATCCGTAATTCCATCCCTAGCTAGCATTATGGAGCATTTCTTTCCCAACATTTTTCTTTGCACACTTTATATATATTTTTTCCACAGTTCATATATTAATGTATATTATGTTTCATTAACATGATTCTATCATGAGCATTTCCTTATGTCATTAAAAAGTTTGAAAGTTGTATACCAAAATGTAACCTGATTATTTTTCCATTTCCCTATTTCAGTTACTTATTTTTTTTGCTATTGTAACTATCACTGCTATGATTATCATAATTCATAAATCCAGATTTCTGATTATTTCCTTAGGTCCTTAGAAATGTTGATGCTCATATAATGCTTGATGTATTGTACACGACACGCTAGAGGGAGCTTGGGAGTGCTCTGAAAGAACAGTTTTCTGTGCCCTGGTGAAGAATGATAATAACCTGCCAGGACTGGCAGAAATATTAAAGGCATTTGAGGGTTTCCCTTCACCACTGGGAAAGCTATGCCTGATCTCATAATAAAACAATGTGGGCGTTCTCTTCCTAGGCCTGGCCCCATTTTGGGTCAGGAGCAGAGCTCAGCTTGGTATTTTGTTGATGACAAGCGTGGTCACGAATCATTAGATCTGTGGATGACCAATAGGGTGACCGCAAAGGCCGAGCTCAGTTTATAAAGAAAATCAGTGGATGTGAGAGGCCTCTGAAAGAAGGCCCCACCCCAGCCCTGGGGAACTGCAACCCCGGGTGAGTTCGCAGAGCCGCAGGCCAGTCCGTGTTGCAAAACTTGTTGTACAAGTTCTCTGCAGCTGCAGTAGCTGCACTCATTCCACGAAGCCGAAGACGCTTGAGAGACTGTGGTGGGTAATTGTCCTCACCCAAGGCTTAGTGTGGGTGGGAAGGCATGTGGCAAGGCACGTGACCAGGGCTCCTGTACTGAGGAGGAGGAGGATGGAGGCCTGAGCTCCTGGGCTTTTATATCCTCCTCCAAGTTCCCATCTCAATTGCCTTGAGATGGTTCTTATAGCAAAAGATTCCGACCCAAAGAGAGCCTGCTGGAGTCAGCACAGCCAACAATGGGCAGACAAGGCCAGTTGAGTAGAATAGAAAAAGCCCTCAGCAAGTGAGCTGAGGACGTGGACTACTGCTGCGCCAACTTGCACTGCCCATCGATTTAGAACAGGTCATTTGTTCCCTTTGGACTAAAGATGTTGCCCCTTCCACCTGGGTCCACCTTCCCAGGGACTGGCCTCTCCTGGCCAACCAGACTTGACTTGCTCATTTGCCCAGGAGATCAATGAAGGCCCTCTTTTCTTAAAACCAGAGCCCTGGTGGCACTGCCTGCGGTTAAGAGTTCAGCTGCTAACCGAAAGGTCAGCAGTTCAAATCCACCAGCCGCTCCTTGGAAACCCTATGGGGCCGTTCTACTCTTTCCTGTAGTGTCGCTATGAGTTGGAATCAACTGAACGGCAATGGGTTTTTTTCTTAAAACCATAAATATATCAGGAAGAGATTTGACTGGAAGCCAGAGTACTCACGTGACCTAGGAAGGCAGTGGGGCGTACACAGTTGGCAAAAATGGCAAACCTTAGAAAAACTGGGTCTAGACAGGCTCAGGGACCCATACTTTCTAATTCTAGAAGCACCATAAAACCAAAAAACCAAACCGGTTGCTATCAAGTTCATTCCGACTCATGGTGACCTCATGTATTACAGACCAGAACTGCTCCATAGGGTGTTTTTTTATTTTTAGCTATAATTTCTACAGAAGTAGATTGCCAGCCCTTTCTTCTGCAATACTGCTGGGTGGGTTCAAACTGCCAACCTTTAGGTTAGCAGTCAAGTACAAACAGAAGCACCATAGATAGTGTCAAAATAAGGCTTTTCCTTAAAAACAATGGTTCTCAACCTTAACTGTACATAAATCACCTAAGGGGGGGGGTGTAAAAATCTCAGCATCCATAGTAATCCCATCAAAATCTCTGAGGGTAGAACCCCGGCTTCAGTATTTCTTAAATCTCCATAGGCAGTTCTAATGTGTAGTCAAGGTTGAACCACTGGCTTTCAAAGGATAATGAAATAAGGTCAAGGCTTTAGTGGGTTGATAGGCATATAAATTTAATGGCCGTATTTCCAGTCTGTACTTAGATGTTTTATTTCTTTAAATCTTGCTTTATTAATGCATTCTGGTCTTAATTTGCAAGCCAATTAGAGATCTATAAGTAAGTTATAATTTTAATAGCTAAATTTAATGAAGAAAAAAAATCTTGTGTCTTCTGTGCTCTGTGAGCTACCCCTGCCTGAGGAAAGCTTCACTGGCTGACAAACCCAAAGCCACCTTTTTCACCAAGCAAGTAGAATGCCTTGGAAGAATGAGAGGAAAGGTCAGAGTTCATCAAAGCAAAAACTTAAAGACAGTAGATTGAGAAGCTAAGGGAAGATCAGATCTGTACCCAAAGGGAGAATTCTACATTTCAAGTGTAGGAATATAGCCTCCTGGGCCAACTGGAGGCAAAGGGTCAGAAGCCTACCTGGGTGCAGACTAACAGCAAGAGTCCCTTGGACTGGACTTTGGTTTGTGTTGCAGGCAGGAAAACCAAGATGTATCAAATCTCAGAGCTTCAAAATTCAGCCCTCCTTGTGGCGACCATGGTCTCGGGGAACATCTAGTTCAACTGGCATAACACAGTTTATAAAGATAATGTTCTACATTCTACCTTGGTGAGTAGCGTCTGGGGTCTTAAAAGCCTGTGGGCGGTCATCTAGGACACTCCACTGGTCTCATCCCTTCGGGAGCAAGGGAGAATGAAGAGAACAGGATACAAGGAACAGATTAGTCTGAAGGACTAATGGACCACAGCTACC
>NW_004443952.1:12020993-12041916 GCF_000243295.1 Trichechus manatus latirostris
GTAGTCGATGTCACTGAACTGTGCATGTAGAAATTTTTGAAATGGTGTATCTTTGGCTATGTATATTTTCACCAAAAAAAAAAAGGTCGAGAAGGGAGAGGGTTGACATGTTGTGGGGTTGTTAACCAATGTCATAAAACAATATGGGTACTACTGTTTCATGAGAAACTATTTGTTCTGTAAGCCTTCACCTGAAGTACAATAAAAAAAAAAATTTCAGCCCTCTATTTTCTGCATCCTCCTCTCTCTTCAACCTCAGGCGCCCTCTCCTATGGTTTGTCAAGGAGTAATGTGGAATGAGGAGTCCCTGGGTGGTGCAAACACTTAAGTGCTCAGCTAGTAGCCAAAAGGTTGGAGGTGCCTCAGAAGACAGGCCTGGCGATCTGTTTCCGAAAGATCGCTTGCACGTATACCAACATGAGTAGGAATTGATTTGACGGCAACTAACAACAGTGTGGGATGTAGAAAGAGTAGGAAACTTGGAGGCAGACAAATGTGAATTGGCGGCCTAACTTCATCACTTACTAGTCGTATAACCATCAAGACAGTTTTTTTAAATAATTTATTTTATTTTTTGTTGTTGTTGAGATATACACAGCAGGACATACACCATTTTAACAGTTTCTTCATGTACAGGTCAGTGACATTGATTACATTCTTCAAATTGTGCAACAATTTTCACCCTCCTTTTCCAAATTATTCCTCTCTATTAACATAAACTCACTGCCCCCTACTTTTCCTATCTAATCTTTTGAGATGCTCTTGTCAATTTGATCCCATACAGTTTTTAAAAGAGCACAATGCTCAAGGCATTCTTTACTAGTTAAGCTAATCTATTATTTGGTTTTAAGAAGACTTCAGGGAATATTTTTGGTTTAAGTTTTAAAGATTATCTCAGGGCAATTGTTTCAGGGGTTCATCCAGCCTCCATGGCTCCAAAAAGGCTGGATTCCATGAAAATTTGAAATTCTGTTCTGCAGTTTTCCCCTTTAGAGCAGGATTCTTCTACAGAGTCTTTGATCAAAATGCTCAGTAATGGTAGCCTGGCATCATCTAGTTCTACTTGGTCTCACGGCAAAGGAGGCAATTGTTCATATGGGAAATTAGCGACACATTCCATTTCTTCCTCTTATTCTTGACTCTCCTTCTTTCTCTGTTGCTCTAGGCAAATAGAGACCAATTGTTGTACCGTCGATGGCGCTTGCAAGCTTCTAAGGTCCCGGGCACTATGCAATGAACAAGGAGATAGAACAGCACTAAACACTATTAGGCCAGTTAACTGGGATGTCTCATGAAACCATGACCCTAAACCTCCAAACCAAGGAACCAAATCCCATGAGGTGTTTGGGTGTACATAAACAGCCTCAGCAGCTGCAATTTTTGTTGTTGTTGTTATAAATATATCTATCATACAACTTCTGCCAATTCAGCTTTTTACAGGTCCATCAAGACCTCTCAGGGTTCCAGTTCTCACCTACAAACTTCAACGAATCCGTAAAGCATTTGGGCTTGGGCAAGAGGAGCCTTGTTCTGGTCCCCCTGATTTAGAGGGTCGTGTTCTGGTGTTCCTTTGCCTACACTCCTCCCCTCTGGGTAAGGGGTTCATGGGGCCAAGGGGACCTACCTCTTGGAACTCATGTCCGCCCTTCTAGACCATATTCCAAGACCCTGAAATTCTCTGTCCAAATGGGCCTGAGCCCACTTCTGGGGTCTGTGGGGGCCTCTGCCAGATTCCTCCTCTCAAAAATAGACTACACTGCCAGTACGTACACTTCTAGGTCTGAGGAGGGACAAAGGGCAGCTGTTGGGGAGGGAATGGTGGAGTGGATGGAGCTAGGACATCTCGTTTCCACACAAAAGTGTCGTGCACCACTGCTTGCGGTTGTTCAGGACAGAGGCAGGGTTTAGAAGAGTGGCGGACAGTTCTCCCTGCCTCATCACATTTTAGTACAAAACACTGATAAGCCTAAGAATTCTAAATTTAAACTTGGCCTTCCACGTCTTACGAAGATGTCTGTCAAGTTAGGAGCTAGAATATACCTTATTTAACAGCTTGTTAGCTTGATCTGTAACTTTTAAAACTTGAGGCATATGGCATGTAGACCTCCACTGGTGCTCTTACTCCAGCCCTGCAAATGTTACAGGCAGCCTGGGGAAAAAAAAATAATTCTATCGTTTAGGTTCTTAGGCAAAACGTAAAAACATACAAGTGCATAGTAGGTGTTTAGTAAGGATTGTCCTTCTTTCCTTCCAACTTGTCAATGTCTTTCTTAAAAAATGCAGTTGCAGAAGAAGTAGGGCCATCATCTTCCTCCTTTTAGGTGCTGGGGTGCAGCTCCATGCTGTGTTGACTCACTGGAGCTTGCTAACATGCCCACAGACCTTCCCACTAAGAGGTTGATTCAAGTTTGAGGGCTGAGCCCACATCCCTCAGTTAACTGTGGCCAGCAATTGGCTCTCATCCCTACCAGAAAGACCAAGGCTCCTTCTGAAGTGGCTCTGGGGAGTGGCAGCCTTTGTGTAGGCAGGGCTTTGAGAACCCAAGCCCTGTTAAGAGAGATTTTCTGGGTGTGGGAAGCAGGGAGGATCTAGCAGCCACTTTGGATATTCTGAGAGTTGTCTGCAGAGCTCTGCTGGCCTGAGCCCAGGAGCTGTACTTGGAAAACCAGCAGTGCTTCCTCAAGGGCGAGCGGAAGGGGGGGCAGGGGGGCGGAAAGGGGAGGGGCGGGGGGCAGTGCTGCCCAAGCCATTTGGCACTCAGCAGTTACGACTAAGAGAAGCCAGACTTCTCTGATAAGTTGGAAACAGCAGAACTGGTTCACACAAACCTCAAATTTGCTGTGGTATATCTACATGGGAGCCCTGGTGGCATAATGGTTAAGTGTTATGGCTGTTAACCAAAAAAGCTGGCATTTCGAATCTACCAGCTGCTCCTTGGAAACCCTATGGGGCAGTTCTTCTCTGAAAAGACTTGATGGCAATGGGTTTGGTTTTTTGATTATTTACATTGTACTATGAAACTACCCATTCACTTTTTGCATTTTAAACAGAAAGTAGGAGTATGCTAAGTAGTCAGAAAATGGGGCTGGGTGAGGAAAGACACAGCAGTCAGAGGGAACATGGAGCAGGTGCTGTGTCAAGGGACACTGAAGAATGAAGCACATATCATGTGGGGGGGGTGGGAAGAGTTGAGGCTGGAGAGATAATTGAGGCCGTACTGAAACGGCCTTTATGCAGGGAAAAATGTGCTTAACACTCACAGAAAGGCTTCTATAAACATTGGGAATTTTTTTTCATACTGGTTACTAAATGCCAAGGAATGTTTAACTTATATATACCTTGAGCCTCTTGCTAGTTGAATTTTGAATCTATCCACCTATGTATCTACCTACCTATTTCATATCTGTATATATATTTTTTAATTGCCAGAAATATAAACTCATTTCAAAACAAACAAACAAAAAATGTTTTTCTGTCACAGGGAAGTTCATCTGATAAGTTTAGAGGTCCCACTGAGTGCTAGAAAACAGATCCCTGAAAATCACTGTACAGAAAACATTCCTGGAGCCTCAAGATCTCAAAAACAAATAAATTTTATAAATAGTTTTACTTATTCAAATGCTAACGACAGCTATAAGTCTCAGAAAAAAGATCTGTTCAGTTCTGCATCTAGTTACCTAGGATAGCATTCTCCCCGAAGATCAAGAAATGTGTACTCACATTGAGGCAAAGCATAAAAGTGTTTAGATTTGTACCCTTTGCCAAATTTAATCTGAAGGACCTGGGGATTAGAATGCAATAAAGTCATCTGTACACCCGTTTTGTCTTCCCTCTAAATGCACGCTTTAACTCTCTGTTGCCCCTCATGTTAAACCCTGGTCGTCTAATTTTGATGTTGAAACCCTAGTTCTTTATACCTATGGTTGCTATAAATGCAACATTGTTTATTTGCCAAATCCCCAAGAGGCAAAGATCTAATTAATCTATTAAGGCTTCTCTGGGAAAAATGTCAGACCTTTCAGATGGGAAACCTGGGTTGATATCATCAGTGTGTTTTCCAGTGGGGGCTGGCCAGATTGCTCCAGACAATTCAGTGGGTCTCTGTTCAGCACACTATAAGGTTCGTGCAAACTGGGGGTGGCAGGCTGGGAATACAGAAGGCGGAGCAGTTCTGTTTTGAGAATATTGAGTAGGAGGAGCCAGCAACATCCACCAGGCCACTGCCGATTGCCCTCTGCAGTGGTACAGCTGTGCCTTCAGTTCAAGGAGCCCTGATAGCGCAGTGGTTAAGAGCTCTGCTGTTAACCAGAAGGGTGGGTGGTTTGAATCCACCAGCTGCTCTGCAGGAGAAAGATGTGGCAGTCTGTTTCCATAAATATTTACAGCCTTGGAAACCCAGTGGGGCAGTTCTACTCTGTCCTATGGGGTCACTATGAGTCAGAATCGACTCAACAGCAATGGATTTGGTTTGGTTTTATAAGGGAGACCCACCACCTGTCTGTCAGTTTGTGGTACTGTGGTGACTTGCATGTTACTATGATGCTGGAATGCATGCCACCAGTAGGGTCTACCATGGTGGACAGGTTTCAGTGGAGATTCCAGACTAAGACAGACTAGGGAGAAAAGCCTGGCAATCTACTTCCGAAAATTAGCCAGTGAAAACCCTATAGATCACAACAGAATATTGTCTGACACAGTGCTGGAAGATGAGCTGCCTACGATGGCAGGCACTCAGAATACACAGAGGCCAAGCAATGGACTGGCAGTGTGTGCGGCCACAAGGCAGAGGCTTTATGACGGTTTGAAACCAAAAAAACAGGCTTGTGCAGCAAATCACTGTTTCTACAAGGTGTTATATAAGGTGTGTGCATTTTTAGTATGAGAAAGAGAAATTTTGAAAAATTTCCTTTGGGACACCATATATCCCTCTGGACTCTAGGGGGCGTCCGGGGTAGAATTAGCAGGACAACGTGTGTCCCTCGGGACTTGGAGTGTAGAATTGTTGGAGGGGGCAAATAATTTTTTAAAAAATCCATACTACCTACCAAAAATTTAACAACACTCAATAATTCAGCATGCTTCCATTAATGAAAACACATGGTATCAACAGAAAATTCATAGTAGAAAATTGGGTCTTGAAAGGGTTAACCACTACACCACCAGGGCGCTTTTGTCTCCGTTATAGGAGAACAGAAATCAATCCCGGTACGTTGGAAGGAAGATTATGACTGCGTTACTAGAAAAGGCAGGAAAGGAGGACACAGTCTCACTCCCCGCAGAGTGAGAGAAAACCGCGAGAGTTCTCTATCCAGGAAACCCCTCAGCAGTGTCCTAAAAGGGCGGTGCACCCATCCTCCAGGGACTTCTATTACACGGTTTGATCTATTTCGATCTCCAAGCACAAATGTTAAACTATCAAGAGATTTCCAAACTGGCTTTGTGACATCTGCACCCACGGTGTGGGCACGAAGTGACCGACATGGGGGGAGGGGAGGAGCGGGAAGGGAGCCTGGCTTACTCTACAGAAACGTTACAATGTCTGCTTTGAAAGGACTGAGCATGGCTTTCTCCGAGCAGGAGGAGGTTGGCAAGGATCTCTGAAACTGAGCGTGGTATTCCAAACTGTAATTTGCTAAAATAATTTGGAAAAGTGCTACTTAAAACCTTGACTTAAGTGAAGGCGACATTTCTGGAATTTGTAGGAGGCCAAAGTCCATGCTACTGGAGGTTATGTTTGCTAATAGTCTCAGTGGTTGTTTATTAAATGCTGCGGAATATTTATTTCTCTCTGTCAGAGTACTTGGCCCAGAAAGGCAGGCTTGTTCGCTGAGATTTTCCGCTGTGACTCAATCTAAAGATTCAGCCTCATTTCTCTTCAACTGGAAACTTCGCTCAGAGGGATCACATAATCTGCTTTTTCCCAGAAAGATCCACAGGACTTTTTCATGATTGTCATTGCAACCAAGGCAAACTGTCCCATGAATAGGCCTTGCTGAGAAGACAGAGGCAGGCAGGCCCAGGGGACTGGGGTTTGTACTCCTCTGGCCAACTACCTACAGATGGCCGGATCAAGGCTGGATATTTACCCCAGAGCAGCCAAGTCCCTAGGCTGGCCAGTGACTTATGACCTAGCACAAAAGGATATCCTAGACCAATCAGATTTCCTCTCTCTGGACTCTAAACTGGAAGCAGAATCTAACACTGGGAATGGCAGGTGGAGGGGAGAGAGGGGAAAAGTGTAATTACTTAGAATGAGAGCCCTTGTCAGAGACCGATTTCCACACAAATAGCATATCCCTTGGCATCTATGGTTTTTAAATTCCTCAGGCAACTCAAATGGACTAATATCCTCTTTGTTTTAACTCCATTACGTACTTAGTCACTTCCAGTGGGGCACCTCTACCTCACTTTACACCTCTCCTTTGAAACTTTAACACAGGATACAGCCAGTATTTTGTTATTGGTAGTAGTATTGCAGTGTAAGACTTTCGATTTAACATTTCCTTAGGACAGTTTGCTAGTAGTGGGATTACTACTAGCTAAATACAAAGAGATAATTATCTTTGAGATTCTTGCTACATACTGCCTTCCAATAGATTGTGTAAATATACAGTGTTATTGGTTAATGGAGTACGTCAGTTTCATCACAGCCTTGCCAGCTCTCGGGTTACCATTTTGCATCACCACCCCTAATCAATTGGCATAGAGTCAATCTTGACTTATGGTGACCCCATGTGTGTCAGAGTAGAACTGTTCTCCACGTGATTTTCAATGGCTGATTTTTCAAAGTAGATCCCCAGGCCTTTCTTCCAAGGTGCCTCTGGCTTCAACCTTCAGTTGGCAGCCAAGTTCGTTAACCATCTGCACCACCTCGGGGTCCTATTTCCTCCCTAAGTCTCTGTATTTTTTTTAAACGTCAGAAAGTGCCTCAAGTGTGCTTTCATTTGCATTAGCTTTGATTATTAGTCAAGACAAACCATTTCCCGTCTGTGTGTTCCTTCTCTGTGTTTTCTCTTCTCCCTGAGTTTCCCAAAAGCCGTATCTTCTGGACCCTCCCGTCTCATGACACATGTGGTTGTTGAAGAACTGTGATACGTGGTCAAAGTGTTCAGTGGTCCTATAAAAGTGAGACAACTGGATTAAACAAAATTAAACTAATATCCTTCCCACTGGACTGCTCAGACCCTTCGATGCTCCTTTAACAAACGCTTGGTGAAGCTCTAAGAGAAGAAGGTGTGAGGCACCTTTTTCCCAAATATTTTTGCCTGCCGTAGAATCCTTGTTTGAGGAAGCATCCTGAAGGAACAGTGTCCTGAAGAAGGTGCTTTGAGAAACCCACCTCGGGCTTCAAGATCACCACCATCCTAAGCTCAGAGTGCTGACTGGAGCAGGACAAATGCATCTTACAATTACTCTACTTCAGAAACAGAAATACCCCAAAACGCAGGCATGTGTTAAGAAAAGCTTTAAACGAGACGTTTGAAAAGTCAATAGGATGTTGAAAAGATACTTTACAACCTGTAGAAAAGGATCCCATTTTGTTTAAAACGTGTATATATTATTGTTTTTTCACTTGTTTGTTGTCTCCATCCCCCACCCCAGAACATAAGTTTCAGAGGACAGGAATGTCAAATTATGGAGACCGTTCTAAATTTGCTTAAAATTTTTTTGTTTGTTGCACTGTCATGTTTTGCTTTCTATTTTGTTTTAAAATGTGTTTATATTGTATTTTTTTTGTTCTACCTAAAGAATGCCACTTAATAATAAAGTTCTGTGTGTGTATACATATATGGAGAAATAGAGAAACGTGTCTGAAAATAGGTATTTCAAAATGATAACTGGTTTTCTTTGAATGGTGGGGTTATGTTCTTTATAAAAACATGTTTCTTTGAATTAGATATTGTCTGAGAAGAAAGTTTTACAATGAATATTTGTTAGTTTTTTAAGCAGGGGTAAAAATAAAGCTATTTTCCTTTTGTGGGAGAGAAGAGACAAAAAGGAAATTAACATTGAGCATCTGCTGTGTGCCAGGCACTTTATGAATGTATATGATATCGTTTAATTGGCCCAGTGATGATTCCCATTTTAAAGGTAAGGAAACTGAGGAACAGAGCACCTAACCAACTTTCCCAAGATCACACTGTAAATGGTGGAGCAGAGTTTTGAATCCAGCTCTGGTGGCCTTTAAGTGATAAGGCTTTTCGTAGTAGAGTTTGTGATTCGGTGTGATTCAGTTCTCCCTTAAACAGACCCTATGTCACTCTCTCTCTCTCTCTCCCAGAGCCAGAAGGGGCTATCACAGGCCAGGCCTGGAGGCCCCTGACAGTGCCTCCCAGTTGGGGTGGGGAGGCCGCAGGCAGCGCCCAGGGACAGCTCTCTTGCAACCAGGCTGCTCCCTCCAGATGCCGGACCACACCAGCTGACCGGCCTGGCTCCAGGACTGCCCAGACCGGTTTGCAGGGTTTCTGTTCCCCAGGAGCTAGGTTCCCTGGCCACAGTTGCAGCTCTCTCACTCTCAGACTGTATTTCTTCTCGCTTTCCCTCTCTTTCTCTCTCCCTCTTTCTTTCTCCTTCTCTCCCTTTCTCCTTTTCTGTCCTCTCCCCAGTTCCTGCATGGTCCCTGCCAACCCACAGGCCAAAAGCTCTGGGCTGCTGGCTTCATTCCCACCCCCATGCCTAAGGTTGGGGCCCTTTCCTCCCCTGGGCCCCCTGCCAGGCCAGCCTGGCTCTGACTCAGAAAGTTTCTGTTTTTTTTTAACGGTTATAAAATTGTCAATAATAGCATGAACAGTAATGCTAATAATAACAATTCACATTTATGAAGTACTTAGCATGTGCAGATATAGTTTGCATGCTGCATGACCTGTGAGGTCAATCCTATTATTATGCCCTGTTAACAGATGGGAAACTAAGGCATGAGGGCTCAAATTCAGTGCCCAAGGTCACACAGGCAGTAAGTGGCACAGCCAAGACTCAAAGGCCACCTCCTAATGCTCCTGGACTGCCTGATGCCCACACATGCTTGGTGACCATAGCCATTTAATGGACATCTGTGCATGCCAGCCACTGTGAGAGAGAGAGAGAGACATAGAGAGATATGTATATATATAGAGAGAGAGCTACCAGGACATGAAGGTTCAGGGGGAGGAAGTAACTTAACTAAGGGGGTGGTGGACACGGGTAGAATTAGTTCCCCACGTTAGTTTTTCAAACCCAGACTTTCTAGTATCCAGTGGGCATCTGCCCACCTGTAGAGGGAAGGTCCCCACGCATCTGTCAGTTTGTTGTACTGTGGTGGCTTGCGTGTTGCTGTGATGCTGGAGGCTATACCACCAGTATTTCAAATACCAGCAGGGTTACCCATGGCGGACCAGGTTTCAGCTGAGCTTCCAAACTAAGACAGACTAGAAAGAAGGACCTGGTGGTCTACTTCTGAAAAAATTAGCCAATGAAAATCTTACAGATAGCAGCAGAACACTGTTTGATACAGCGCCCAAAGATGAGCCCCTCAGGTCGGAAAGCACTCAAAATACTACTGAGGAAGAGCTGCCTCCTCAAAGTAGACTCAACCTTAATGATGTGGATGAAGTCAAGCTTTTGGGACCTTCATTTGCTGACATGATATGACTTGAAATGAGAAGAAACAGCTGCAAATATCCATTAGTAATCAGAGTGTGGAATGCACAAAGTATGAATCAATGAAAATTGGAAGTTGTCAAAAATGAAATGGAACGCATAGACGTCAATATCCTAGGCGTTGGTGAGCTGAAATGGACTGGTACTGGTCATTTTGAATCGGACAGTCATATGATCTACTGTGCCAGGAATGAAAAATTGAAAAAGAATGGTGTCTTATTAGTCATCAAAAAGAACATTTCAATATCCATCCTGAAGTATAATGCTGTCAGTGATAGGATAATATACATATGTCTACAAGGAAGACTATTATTCAAATTTACACACCAACCACTAAGGCCAAAGATGAAGAAATTGAAGATTTTTACCAACTTCTGCAGTCTGAAATTGATCAAACATGCAATCAAGATGTAATGATAATTATTGGTGATTGGAATGCAAAAGTTGGAAACAAAAAAGAAGGATCAGTAGTTGGAAAATACGATGACCTTGATGATAGAAATGACACCGGAGATCACATGATAGAATTTTGTAAGACCAACAAACTTCATTACAAATACCTGTTTTCAACAACATAAATGGTGACTATACACATGGACCTCACCAGATGGAATACAGAGGAATCAAATCGACTGCATCTGTGGAAAGAGATGATGGAAAAGCTCAATATCATCAGTCAGAACAAGACCAGGGGCCGACTGCAGAACAGACCATCAATTGCTCCTACGCAAGTTCAAGTTGAAGCTGAAGAAAATTAGAACTAGTCCATGGGAGCTAAAATATGAATTTGAGTATATTCCACCTGAATTTAGAGACCATCTCAAGAATAAATTTGACTCATTGGACACTACTGACCAAAGACAAGATGAGTTGTGGGATGACATTAAGGACCTCACATATGAAGAAAGCAAAAGGCCATTAAAAAGACAAAAAAGAAAGAAACGACCAAAATGGACGTCAGAAGAGACTTTGAAACTTGCTCTTGAACATAGAGTAGCTAAAGCGAAAGGAAGAAATGATGAAGTAAAAGAGCTGAACAGAAAATTACAAAGGGCAGCTTGAGAAGACAAAGTATTATAATGACATGTGCAAAGACCTGCAGTTTGAAAACCAAAAGGGGAGAACATGCGGGACATTTTTCAAGCTGAAAAAACTGAAGAAAAAATTCAAGCTTCGTGTTGCAATATTGAAGAATTCTATGGGGAAAATATTAAATGATGCAGAAAGCATCAAAAGAAGATGGAAGGAATATACAGAGTCACTGTGCCAGAAAGAATTGGTCAGTGTTCAACCATTTCAGGAAGTAGCATATGATCAAGAACCGATAGTACCGAAGAAAGAAGTCCAAGCTGCACTGAAGGCATTAGGGAAAAACAAGGCTCCAGGAATTGACAGAATACCAACTGAGATGTTTCAACAAACAGAGGCAGTGCTGGAAGTGCTCACTCATCTCTGCCAAGAAATTTGGAGGACGGCTGCCTGGCCAACTGACTGGAAGAGATACATATTTGTGCCCATCCCAAAGAAAGGTGATCCAACAGAATTTGGGAATTATTGAATAATATCATTAATATCACACACAAGTAAAATTTTGCTGAAGATTATTCAAAAGCAGTTGCAGCAGTACATTGACAGGGAATTGCCAGAAATTCAAGCTGGATTCAGAAGAAGACGTGGAACGAGGGATATCATTGCTGACGTCAGCTGGATCTTGGCTGAAAGAGAATACCAGAAAGATGTTTTCCTGTGTTTTGTTGACTATGCAAAGGCATTTGACTGTATGGATCATAACAAATTCCGGATAACATTGCAAAGAATGGGAATTCCAGAACACTTAATTGTGCTCATGAGGAACCTGTACATGGAGCAAGAGGCAGTTGTTTGAAAAGAACAAGTAGATACTGTGTGGTTTGAAGTCAGGAAAGGTGTATGTCAGGGTTGTATCCTTTCACCATACTTATTCAATCTGTATGCTGAGCAAATAATCTGAGAAGCTGGACTGTATGAAGAACAGGGCATTAGCATTGGAGGAAGACTCATCAACGACCTGCAATATGCGCATGATACAACCTTCCTTGCTGAAAGTGAAGAGGACTTGAAGCACTTACTGATGAAGATCAAAGACCACAGCCTTTAGTATGGATTACACCTCAACATAAAGAAAACAAAAATACTCACAATTCGATCAATAAGCAATGCCATGATAAACGGAGAAAAGATTGAAGTTGTCTAGGATTTAATTTTACTTGGATCCACAATCAACGCCCATGGAAGCAGCAGTCAAGAAATCAAACGACACATTGCATTGGGCAAATCTACTGCAAAAGACCTCTTTAAAGTGTTAAAAAGCAAAGATGTCACTTTGAGGACTAAGGTGCACCTGACTCAAGCCATGGTCTTTTCAACCGCCTCATATGTGTGTGAAATCTGAACAATGAATAAGGAAGACCTAAGAAGAATTGATGCCTCTGAGTTACAGTGTTGGGGAAGAATGTTGAATATACCCTGGGCTGCCCGAAGAACAAACAAATTTGTCTTGAAAGAAGTACAGCCAAAATGCTCCTTAGAAGCAAGGATGGCAAGACTTCATCTCATGTACTTTGGATGTGTTATCAGGTGGGACCAGTCCCTGGAGGACATTATGCTTGGTAAAGCAGAGAATCAGTGAAAAAGAGGAAGACCCTCAATGAGATGAATTGACACAGTGGTTGCAACAGTGGGCTCAAGCATAACAATTGTGAGGATGGCACAGGACCCAGCAGTGTTTTTGTTCTGTTGTACATAGGGTTGCTACGAATCAGAACCAACTTGACGGCACCTAACAACAAACAAGATGGAGGGTGGTGAGAGGTAGGGGAGCAGGTTAGGGGCAGATAGCCAACAACTGAGGAAACCTGTAGGGAAAGTTCTTGAACACACACCCACGACCACTCACCAGGCACCCTCCCCAGTCTTCAGGACTGGCTTTGCTGTGTCTCTGTCTTCCTCATCCCCTTCTGGCAGGCTTCACTGATACTGCTTGCACAGCAGGCTCAGGCACGCCCTAGTTCTGAAGGAATTTACCCAGCCAGGGCGGCATGGGGCTGGGATGAAAAGGGGAAAAAGACATGCTCCACCTTCAGGGAGCTCTCAGTCTGGTTCAGTGGTAGAATTCTTGCCTTCCATGAGAGAGACCCGACTTTGACTCCCAGCCAATGCACCTCAGGTGCAGCCACCACCCATCAGTCTGTAGAGGCTTGCGTGTTTCTGTGATGCTTAACAGGTTTCAGCAGACCTTCCAGACTAGGACAGACAAGGAAGAGAGGCCTGAAGATCTGCTTCCAAAAATCAGCCAACTAAAATCTTACAGTTCACAACCCATATGGTCAGATCCACACCCCATCATGGAGATAGCACAAGACCAGGCAGTGTCTCGTTGCGTTGTGCATGGGGTTCCCTTGAGTTGGGGCACTCCACAGCAGCTAACAATAACAACTCTTGTCATCAGCCCTGCTGAAAGATTATGAACAGGAGAGCAACTTCATCCATTTCTCTTTCAGAAGATTCCCTCTGGGGGCTGGGTGAGGGTGGGTTGGAGGGGGAGAGACTACAGGTGAAGCTGACATGATGGCCCCGGGGATAGATGACCAAGTATTGGCTGTGGAAAAGTTGGGGAAGGGGGTATAGATGTTGAGAAATGAGGGAGGACTGATTGATATTTCTAGCTTGTCGTTGTGTGCTGTCAAATGGATTCCAATTCATAGCTTAGATTGGGGTACCGGGCAGAGAAAGCCCCTGCCCAAATCTCCACACCAGGAGAGTCTCCTTCCATCTCCGCTCTCCACCTTAAGAGGTTGAATACTAATCTGACTGGTCAGATTTCAGGACACTGGTTAGGCCAAGTTTGCTTGTGAGTGGGGTCACTAAGCATAAGAAAAATGACACACAAGAATGTGGTCCTCTCTTGCTTACACCCACACCTAAGTACACTTGCCTTTCCTTCTCTAGTCAACTACTGACCAGAAGGAGGAAACACCCCAGATACAGAGGAGTGCTTAGGGAGAAGGAGAGGCCTTCTTAGGCTGCAGGCTGGGCCTTGGACTCCATCCCAACTTTATCAGAGCGCCCTGGGCACTGGCAGGCCCAGCAAAAAACAAAGCAGGTTTGTCTCCTGTCGCCATTGCCTGTGGTGCCTGTTCTCCTTGGGAATCCCATGGGCACAGGGGGGAGTGGCAGGGCAAGGCTTGACCATGGTGGCTCCCATCTTAATATCATCAACCCCCTGCCTTTATTCCTAACAGCTTCATCAAAGGAGAGAAACTGGCTGGGGTTGGGGGTGGGGGAGATGAAGGGAAGGTATTTCAAAGAGGACCAGTTAAAGAAAGGGTGGAGCCTGGAAGGTCATAGACTGGCTCTGGGGAATAAAGAAGAGCAGGGCCCCCTCCCAGTGAGTCAGTGAGGGCGGGAGGCTGAGTGGCCTTGGGAAAGGGCCTGGTTTCAGTTTAGAGAGGGCCCAGAGGGAAGGAAGGAGGCCCCGAAAAATAGCTGTGGGATCCAGGGATTCCAGTCCTAGCTGGTGCTGCCACTTACCAGCTATGTAACCTTGGGCAAGTCCGTCAACTTCTCAGAGCCCCAGTTTCCTGGGCTATGAACTCAGGATAAATACACCTGACTGACCTGGTTGTCACGAGGGTGAATTAAATGCCGTAATGTCTGTGAAAGCACTCTGTACACCATAAATCTCTGTACAGAATAAAGAAATGCTATCATTTTTATTATTCCCTTGGAGGTGAAAAGCAGTGCGCCTTCTGATAAGTATTTGTCAATTCTCAGCTCCACCCAGCTCATCTCCACCCAGGCTTCCCTCCAGCTTCAGAAAATGCCATCTACTTCCTCTCTCAAAGTACCATCTATAAGCATGTTCTCTGACACTCCCTCATACCTTCCATCTCCCCTTCTCCACAGGCTCCTTCTTTTTTTTTTCTTCTCATATGTATCCATCTCCTCAATATTAAAATTCAAAGCCATGCAAAAAACAAACCCTTTGCTTGGTTCCCCTTGCTCCTTCTAGCTACTAGTCTATTCCCTCATTCTTCCAACCTTGCATTTGGTAGCTTATAAAGCTTTTTCTTTTTGTATCAGTTATCTGTTTTAATCGTCACATGTCTTAATGAAACTCTGAGGTTAATAGTATTCACCCATTTTATAGATGAGAAAAGTAAATCTTAGACTAGAATTCAGTAGAAGTCCCAATTTCTTTCTTTGGTCCCTCATTGCCACCCTTTGCTGCTAAAATTTTTAAATGAGTGGTCTGGAGCCACCATCTCCATCTCCCTGCCTCCATTTTCTCTTAATCTTGGACAGTCCATTTGCTACTTCTACCACTGGACTCTTGTCAAGGTTGCCGGAGACCTCCTCTCCAACTAGCCGACTTCAGAGGCTCCTCACAGACCTCGTCCCTCTTAGCCTTTCACTGGCATGCATCTGCCTCTACCCATTACCTTCTTTGCTTCAAATTCTCTCTTTCCTTGGCTTGAATCAGGACTTAAAGTCCGCGATGGAAAAGGAGATGATGGAAAAGGTTTCTTCTGTGTCTGTTGTTCTTGTGGTTCTTGTCCCTTGACTGTGTCATGTTAACACAGGTGACCCTTGGTTTGGAATGCTGCTTCCATGGTGTGTTCAGAGGTGTGGCAGGATTTCAAAAGCACATTCCACCACCACCACTAGCCCAGTTGCCAAGGCTTTTCCCCGAAAGAACAATTTACCTTGGTTTTGACCAACTTGGCATAAGCTGGGTTTTTTTATTTGATGACAAAGGGGGTCAGAGTTGTCATATATTCTGATTTGACCGAGCATGGGAAGGTAGTGTCAGCAGTCTGGGATGGAGCAAAAAGGGTCACTACTTGGAGACAGAGTTTCCTAATGGAAATGAAACAGGAGTTAGGGTGATGAGCCAACAGAAGGTGATGGATTGGGGAAAACGTCTAGTCCTGTGCTATCCAGTACAGTAGCCCCTAGTCGCATGTGGCTATTTAAACTTAAAATGAAGTACAATTAAATATTCAATTCCGAAGTTACACTAACTACATTTCAAGTGCTCAATAGTCACATGTAGCTAGTGGCTCCCATATTGGGCAGGGCAGATATAAAATATTTCCATCACAGCACTGATTTTAGCCCATTGGATGGAGAAGAACAAAAGGTAATCAGGTGGCTAAGACAGAGTAAGGAATAGGCAAGTTCACCAGTGATGTCCAGTCAAAGGGGGCTAGGAATGGGCAACCCAAGGGTGCCCACTGGAGATGTAGGCACTGTAGTAAATGTCCCCCTTCCACTCTCTGTGTGCATCTCCAGTATGAATATTATTAGAGTTATCAGAGCTACATGGGCAGGCATAGTTTCTTCAAAGCAGGATGCATGTTCTTTTGAGAAGAAATGGGTCCTCAGTAGGAAATTCCTGCTAAGGCTGGCATCAAGGAAGGAGGGGCACGTGTTCTCTCCAGATCTTGATCTCTTGAGTCTAGACAAAGGGCTGGCTAGTAGGTGTTTGGAATGGAAATCTAGGGATTAGATGTTGAGGAGGAAGTCAGAGATATGATTTGAGCAGAGGGAAAAGGTTGGCTAAAATACAAATTTGGGACTCAGCAATAGTCACCAAACAATTCTTTCATTATTGCCACTTTTGGATCTAAAAGCTTAGATGATTTATTAACTTTCCATCTGTTTCTGTACAATTCAGTGACGGGCATTGCTTTGCTAATTATTTGCCTGGAGATGATGCCCTTAAAGGATGAACAAAATGAGTGCCTACTCTCAACAATGTTTATGTCTTGTGCTCAGGAAAGAGAACAAGTGGAGCCAAGGAAAGGACTGGGACCTGGAAAACCCTCATTTTAATCCTGATTCTCTTCTTAGGCTGCAAATTCTAATGGGTAGGTCTACATTCAGGCATAGCAGGATCCAGCTACTCAAAATCAAATTGTCATCAGAAATCTGTGTCTCTCCATCTCTTGGCTCTGTTTTTGTGTTGATGTCATCCTTAGGCTTTCTCCATGCCATGTCAAAGTGCACTCCCAACAAGTATTCCAGCTGCCAGTTCACCAATCCCAATGGAAAGAAATTGTCTCTTTTCAATAATTTCAGCATAGGTTTCTGCCCATTCTTGAGCCAGTAACTGTGGCCTGGGAAATGGAATGCTCTGATTGGCCAGGCCTGATCCATGTGCTAACACCTGAGGTAGGATGTGGCATCAGCTTCACCTAGGCCACTAGGTGAGTAGGAGAGAACTGGTTCTCCAAAGTGACCCAAATGCTGTAACCCCAAAAAGGAAAATGGATGCTAGGCTGGCAGAAACCACAGCTGCCCACTATGCAGTCTTTAATTAATGATAGCCATTATTATTGTGAAACAATAGCAGAGACATTAAGCTGACATTTATTTAATACTTGGGAGGGCTGGGAAGGCTTTGTGGCACATAGTAAGTTCTCAATAACACTTACGGAAAGAATAAATTCACAAGGGAGTAAGTAGGAACATACGTAAAGTGTAATCTTGTTCTATGGAGGAAAAACAATGGAGTCTGATGGAATGGGGGCACAATTTTGCTGAGCCTGGGAAATGAGCCAGGAAACAAACGATAGGGATAAATGGCACACTTCTGAAGAGGAGTTCCTTAGAGACAGGGCTAAGGGCTGTTTAACTAACATGTAAAACTACTCTAGAGGAAGGGTGTGCATAAGAACTCTCCAAGGTTTGCTGATGACACAAAACTTCCCTGAGTAGTGATGGGAAGGACAACGGAAAGTTCTCATGAACCTGAGAAGGTGGGCAAAGAAGTGACAGCTGAGCTTTAATGAGCAGAAGTCAAGAAGGGGACTCTAGAGATAAAATTCCAAATGAGATCAAATTCTAAGTGATGCATATGAAATTAACCGTGTCGAACTACTGCTTATGACCAAGAAAAGTACTTGGAAGTTAGTATAGACTGTTTCCTGAGAACTTCAGCCCAAGATGGCTCTAGATAGAAAAAAACAAAGAAACCAAACCCGTTGCCATTGAGTCGATTCTGACTCATAGTGACCCTATAGAACAGAGTAGAACTGCCCATGGGTTTCCAAGGAGCAGCTGGTAGATTCGAACTGCCCACCTTTTGGTTAGCAGCCATAGCTCTTAATCACTGTGCCAGCAGGTCTCCTCCAGACAGAAACGCAGGTGGGGGTTCTGAGTGATAGTTTGAGGACCAAAAGACACATAAGAGTGACGCATTGATAAACAGAATATACATGAAGCTCTGGCCCACTTACAGTCGACATAGAGGAGGGTCAAGAAAGGGAAACTGAGAATCTTTGAAAGGCTGGTTATGCAGCCAGATAGCAGGGATAGGGACTTTCAGGTCTGAAAGGCAAAGATTAAGAAAGAGCAATAACCAAAATGCATAACATTGTGAGCAGACAAAATGCAAATTTGCTTATCAAATCTTGAAATTCTAAAGTTGAAACTTGAGTGACATGAAATTTAACCAGAGGAAGACCTGAGCCTTGGTTTCTCCTTTGTGTGATGGAGAGTAGTACTTTGATCAGGATTGAGGTAAGGATTGACCAAGATCAGCAAAATGCCTGCCACATGGGAGATATAGGTAAAACTAAAGCAATCTGGAATCCTCAGGTAATTCATGACCCCCACAAAGTCTGTTAGTTGGAGGGACATGGTTTTGTCAGCAGTCTGTGAGATGTGCAGTCGAGAAACACGAGTTTGACTTCAGGCTCCACTCCGATCTTCATTTTCCATGATGATACCTATCCCTCAGGGCTTTATGAAGATGAAATAAGATCCACATTCATTCAACAAGCGTTTATTGACTGTCTACCACTTATTAGAGAGCAGGCTAGGTGTTAAGTGGGTATATAGTGATAATTAAGAAAAAGTCCTGTTATGAAGCTTCGAGTCTAGTGGGAGAGAATGATAGTGGATAACCACAAACCTGAAGGGTGCTTGCTATGAGGAGGGCGGCACTATGACACTGCCAAAGATCACTGAGGTGGGAGGGCTTTGAAAACGGTAAAGCACAAACTAATATTATTGAATACTGCCCTTGTATTAGTTGCCTATTGCTGCTAGAACAAATTGCCACCAAATTAGTAGTTTAAAACAACACAAATTTATTATTTTATGGTTCTGGAGGTCAGATGTCCAAAACGGGTCTTATGGGGCTAAAATGAAAGGCTATATTCCTTCTGGAGGCTCCAAGGGAGAAACCATTCCTTGTCTTTTCCAGCTTCTAGCGGCTGCCATAATTCCTTGGCTCCCGGCCACATCACTCTGACCTCTGCTTCTGTCAGGACATCACCTTCTCTAATCTTCCTGCCTCCCTCTTCTAAGGACCCTTGTGATTACATTGTGCCCACCTGGATAACCCAGGATAATCTCAGCATCTCAAGATCCTTAACTTAATCTCATCTGCAAAGTCCCTTTTGCCATGTAAGGGAACATATTCACAGGTTCTGGGGATTAGTATGCAGACATCTTTGAGGGGCCCTTATTCAGTCTATCACAGCACTCCTGGCCTATACAGTAAGGCTATAGTAGGAAATGGGCTAACTTTAGAAATCAGTAAGCAGAATTGGGCTATCTTTGAACACAGATTTTGCTGGTGGCATTCTATTAGATCTAGTTTCGTTGCGGGGAGCAGAATGGGTATCTGAGAACTGACTGGTGACGCCTTCTCAGAGTGCACTGTTGGCAACGTAGACACCTGTGGGGTTGTAAAGGGAGCACTTAGGCAACAAGCAAGGGCACTGGCTGCTGCCACTCAGGAGCTCTGAGACCTTGGGCAAGGATATTACTTTCCGAAGCTCCACTCTCCACCTAAATCAATGGGGATAAATAGATCTACCTGGAAGAGTTGGGGTGAGGGTTAATTAAAATATCCATGAAATCTCCTAAGAGAGTGCCTGATCCTCAATAAATGTCAGTTTTGGAATGTCTCCTGAATTCATCGCTCCCTTCTTCTCCTGTCTTTTACTGCAGCCACGGCCTTGGTCCAGGCCTCATCAGAAACCTTCACTGGCTTGACAATCACACCACGTGCCTCAGCCTGGCAGTAGAGCTACTAGTTAGGAGCAACAGCTTTGGAGCCAGGCAAACCAGCCTGCATTAGCCGTGGAATCCGGGACAAGTCTCTTAAGCTCTCTAAGCTTCAGTTTCCTCCTCTGTACCGTGGGGATAAGAATGCCTATCAGACTGGGTTGTCCTGAGGATTAAGTAAAATGATTAATGTAAAGGACTTAGCACAGTGTCTGGCATAAAATTAAGAGCACAATAAATAGTAGTGTTGTTCTTCCCAAGAGATTCCACCTCCTTTCCGCCTCGTCTTCCTTCACATTCGTCACTCACTAGACAACCCACCTCTCCCTGAAGCAGACTTTGAACTTGTACACCTGAGGGGCATTGCTTCTAAACAAGTCCCTCAGCCCGGAGCATGCTCAATGTGTCTATACTAATTCTTGGGGCTTCAGTTCTACTCTGCTCCCCAGTAATTTGTTCAACCTTTAACAGCCTTTTTTTCAGTTATGGCTACTCATACAGGCCTTTGCCTCAATGCTGGACATGAGTTCCTTACTGCAGTGTGTTGGAGTACCGCCCCCCACCTCAGTTTCTTTCCTTATTTGCAATGAGTTAATCGGTCTAGAATGGTCTTTCCAGTTCTGAGATCTAAAACTGACAGAACTTAAGAAGGAGCAGAGAGACCTTGAAGATTACCTAGTCCACACCCGTCCTTTTCCAGAAGGCAAAACTGAGAGCAATCACTTCATGCTATTCCATGTCTACCCTCCGGGCCAGACTTCCTGGAAGGCATGCAGCTTTGTTTTCCTAACCCTGCGAGGGGCGACCCTCAGGCGTCTCCAGGGCTCCGGGGGCCGGAAACACGTGTGTGCTCACCTACGTGTACACACGTGAGCACACCTTCAGCAGCGGGGGGCGCTATGGCCGGCAGGGGGCAGCACAGACCCGGCTTGCAATTACCCGGCGCAGCCCCAAGGGAGGAGGGCGTGCTGCAGTCCCGGCGGCGGCGGCGGCCACTGGAGGTGCAGCTTCCCAGGTGGGAGGCGGGGGCTGCAAGCGCAGAAGAGCCGCCTCGGGAGCGGGCGCTCGGCGAGGCCTCGTTGGGCCCCTGGAGCGACGCGGCTAGTGGAAGCGAGCGCGCCAGGAACACGCAGGCGGCCTGCTCCAGCTGGCCCTCGGCCGGCGCGCGGCACAGGAACAACCCGCAGCCCGCCCCCTGCTCCCCCGACACCCCCCGGCGCCCCTG
>NW_004443952.1:12042295-12095102 GCF_000243295.1 Trichechus manatus latirostris
TGGGGGGCCGCGAGGGGGCCTGGCCGCCGCTGCCTCCTCCTCAGCACTGCCCGCCGCGCCGGGAGGCAGCGTGTTCCCGGCCAGCGGCGGACCTCTGCTCACCGGCGGCGCGGCCGTGCATATCCCCGTCGCTGGTGCCGCAAAGGCTACCCTCTACTGCCGCGTCTTCCTGCTCGACGGGACCGAAGTGAGAGTGGACCTGCCGGTGAGTGACGGGGCCTATCCTGGGCAACTGGCACCCCGCGCCCCTCGAGGCAGCTTCTCAGCCCGACCCAGTGTTTCCCTTTGGGGCTCTCTCTCTTGCTTTCTCCGGCGATCCCCTCCCCCATCACCTCCCCGGGCACTTCTAATCCTGATTTCCTCTCGGGCCACCCTTCCCAGTCTCTTCTTGGGGCCCATGCCTGGCCTGCGCCCCCTCCTTGGCACATGGAGCCACTGGATTGCGTCTTTTCAACCCCCACCTCATCCCTTCGGCCTCACCCCCTTGCCAGGGCACAGTCCCCACGTCCCGAGTTCCCTTCCTCTGCGCGAGTGACAAGTGTTTTCCTTCCGCCCCCCCTGGTTCCAGCAGGGGCCCTCCTGGTGCAGGGTTATTGGGTAGAAAATCTCAAAGCAGCACGGGGCTGCCCTGGGGTGGCCAGCTTGCTCCCACCAGGCCTTGGGGACGGTGGGGAGGAGAAGCACCCTCTCCTGCTGCCCCAAGGGTGCCCTGAGTTTGGGGGAGTCAGCGGACCACTTCTCTCTCCTGATTCCCTCTGGGTGCCCCTTCCCCCAACCCCAACCCAGAGGGCCCCTCTGGTCCTCAGCCTCTCAGGGGGTTGGGCAACCTGGGTGCTAACTCTAGAGTCGACTCTCTTGGATCTGGCCAACTTTGCATCGTTGCATTGGCTGAACCCTAGCTGGGGCGTGGGGAGTCGGCCCCGGGTCGTCTGCAGAACCTGGAGCGCCAGACTTTCTCCCTGGGCCAACGTCCGTGGGGCCAGCGGGGCACCCTAGGGCCACGGTGCCTCTGTCCCCGGCCACCTGCCCACAGGTGGTTGCACTTCCCCCAAGCAGAGAGCTTGCCGGGCGCTGCTCTCCTAGGCAGGGCATCCTGCCACCGAAGAGTAATCTTTCTGGCGGAATCAGATCAAATCAAGCCCACACATTTATGGAGTACCTACTGTGCACAGGCGCTGTAGCAGACAGTGCCTTCGGGAATCTTTGGGTGTGACTGAGAGCACAGTAGTAATTGAACTTTAGATGAATGCTACAGATCATCCTGAGGGTTTCAAGGGAAGAAATAATATAACCTGGATTTGCAAACAAAGCATTTAGGCCTTCCCAAGTGGAGAAGTTCTTTGTACTTCATCAGAAAAATAGGAACATCCAAGGGTCTGGGATGGGAAAATCAGAGCCTGCCTGGCCTGGGGTTTAATACTTCCTGTGTAGGTTTAATTTGGAGACAGTTTCAATTTATGGCAATTTTATTTTTGTGGTTCCTTGTGCTCTCCATAGGTTATAATTTTGTTATGAAAAGACCCTTTTGGGGCCTTTTTATTCATGAAAAAGGAGCCAACATTCTCATGCTTAGAGCTGTTGTATTTAAAATCACAGTAAAACGTTAATGTTTCCTGAGAATGGGGCTTTCTAGCTTTTATCCACCTGAGAGAGGAGGCCTGGAGAAGGTGGAGGAGTGGAGAGGTGAGCAGTCTGCCTCTGGAGTGGGAAGCCTGTGTTTGGAGAGGATGTGGCGCATTTTGCCTCTCGGATCCGTGAAAGGAATGCAACCCTTGGGAACTTTGACAGTGCTCCTTGCTGATGGGTTTCTTGTCTCTTCCCAGGGGATAATTCGTTTATAAAAGGTATTGCTCCTGTCACGTTTGTGCAACTGGCTTAAGTAGTGTTTCTGAGATGAAAAACGCAAACTGAGTAAAGTGCATGTGTGGTGAACAGACCCAAACAGGTACAGAAATGAATGGATTGGGACGGGAATGCTGATTTATGACAGCCAGCAGAGCCCTCATTGAGCATGGGGGAAGGGGAAAGTTGCATCCTAAAAGATTTCTTGGCTTTCATAAGGATACTTGACAGAAGAACTCACCCATTCTCCTCCCGCCCCCCAAAAAATCCCAAACTCGTTGTCGTCATGGAGTGGATTCCGACTCATAGCAACTCTATAGGGCTGAGTAGAACCAACCGCCCCCATAGGGTTTCCAAGGAGTGGCTGGTAGATTGGAACTGCCGACCTCTTGGTTAACAGGCAAGCTCTTAACCACTGCACCACCAGGGCTCCTCACTCACCCCAGGTTTCCTTTTTATGACGGCAAGTTTTTTGGATGCCTTTAAGATGTAATTTAATGAACCCCAAATTTTATTTATACACACACATATATACATCCTGTCCAAAGGCAAATGAAAAGCAAATGTTGGCTTTTGTCACGTGAGCTCTCTGGGAGGAAGGATCAAGAAAAATTACCCATGACCACAGCTCACTGATGTAACGATTTAGTAACTATTAGAACTACATCATACAGTCTCTTAGACCAGTCATCTTAGATCAGTGTTAGTTTCTATAATTAATTCTCCCAGTTCAGAGGTTAACGCCAGGCGGCCATGTCCCCAACAGATTTGTAGCATGTATGCTTGTTCCTCAGACCCACTTCACCAGGCTCACCTTTTTTGTGGTCCTTTTTAGCATTTGGCCTCACTTGTCGTTATTCTCCTCTTCTGTATTCCTGAATTTTTACCACTTCCTGGGCTCTGGCCTTACTGGTGTTGCATTGCTACCTGTCGCACAACTAGGATTTACCTTTGACCCTGTTTCCCCTAAGCTGGATTTTCATCTCCATTCACTTTCCATGGGCACTCGGTGACATTGCCAGGCCAACCATGGCTTCTTTGTAATTAAAACCCTCTGGTGGTGTTGGCTTTAAGAATTCCTTTGCTCAACGTACTAAAAGTGGTTATGTGTTGTTATAAACCTTTTTATTAGTGCTAGTCAGGACACTTGTATTCTGAAATCGCCTCAAACATAGTAACACACTCAGTATGACAGGGCTTGGCACCTCGGTTCAGTTCAGTCATCATTTATTGGGAGGCTCCATCCAGCGTACCAGGTGCTGTGCTGTGGGCACAAAGGTGAATGAGATGTGGCCTCGAGGCTCTTGGGAAACACATTTTTTTATTCTGGTATGCTGAGTGTGATGACAGGTACACCTAGACAGGGTGGTGGGGGACGGATGGGATCCGGGAATTGGGCAGAATTCCTGGACACTTTGACACTTTGGATTATAGGATTTCAAATCAGGGTCCCTTGTGCATTTTTAGAACACCTGTTGTGTCCAGTCCACTTCTTGGCAGAGTCATGGCCCGATTGTTGTATGAAATAAAAGAGATAGCAACTATAATTGTCTTCTCCAGCAATCCTCCTTTGACAGGGCTTCGAGCCCCCTTGTCTGGTGGTGGACTGAGTCCTCTAGGACCCCTGAGTGTCTTTAACCTTTGCTATGGATAGTCAGTGGTTTCTCAATCTTTTATAAAGTGTGAATAAAAGGATCTTTAAAAAAATCCAGCTATAACATACAGCCTAAATAAAATGGGCTTGCTGCACCAACCTAGCTCCCAGGTGAGTCCTTGGCTTGCCCTACCAACCAGGGCGCCACCCTGAGCCATTCTTTTTCAGAACACCTGGCCCTGCCCTGGAGGGCACCACCCTTTCAGTGGCCCAGTGCTGCCCTTCCCTCAGGTATGGTCTGGTCAGAGTAGGGCAGGGCTCCCTCTCAGCCTCCTCTAGACACTTTTCCTTCTATTAATGCAGCTGAAGATCCCATTAGTGTGCTTGGCAGGGGTACCCTCTGTTGATGCATATTAGCTCTCTGTTGACTAAATCCCTGACATTGCTGTTGCTCCGCCCTCTCTCCCCCTTTCCCTGCACGCACAGGCCTCCAGCAGCTCTATATGGAAAGCTATTAGGGTGTGTGGCTGGCTGGTCAGCACTCACGCCATGCCTTGGAAGGCACGGCTTGTTGGCCAGCGTTGAGCATTTGGAGCAGTTGCTTTCACTGTATCTGGAATGTAATGTTGACTTATGTGGAATAGTGTAAACATGGTGAGTTTCAGAATTAGAAAATCCACGTTTGAAGCTTGCAACCTGGCTGTGCAGCCTTGGGCAACGTATTTAGACTCTCTGAGCATCAGTTTCTTGGTCTTTAAAATGGGGATGTTGCGAGAATTAAAGGAGTCCTCCCTGGGTGGCGCAAATGGTTAAGCACTTGACTACTAACTGAAAGGTTGGCAGTTTGAACCCACCCAGAAGCACCTTAGAAAAAAGGCCTGGCGATCTGCTTGATTCCAAAGGGTCACAGCCTTGAAAACCCTGTGGAGCCCAGTTCAGCTCTACGACACATGGGGTGGCCATGAATCGAAATCGACTTGATGGCAACTGGTTTAGTTTTTTTGGTTTGGGAGAATTAAATGACAGGGAGGATATAAAAAGCTTGTGTAAACAGCAGGGTACTGAAAGGAAGCTGGTAGGTTGTAATCTTACATACTCCTTATGCCTCCTCTTTGGCCTATGGAAAGGCTTTGGAAAAATTTCTAGTAATGAACATTAAAAAACAAAGAAAGAAGAAAAACAAAAGCTGTGCCAGGCAGGCTAAACATTGCTCAGCACTTCTCAGTAGAAATTGTAAGTCAGATACAGTCAGAGAGGTTCTTTAAAAAAGTATGTCACTTTGGATAAGAAAAGACCCCTCCCCCCCCAAAACAGAAAAATTTAAGTTCTTGGAATTTTAGGACTGGAATAGTTGATCCAACAGAAGGCATAAGGGTCATGTGCTTTATTTTGGAATTGGAAGGGATCCTAGACAGGACACATACCATACACTGTATAGATGGGGAAACTGGGGCCTGTGGATATAAAGTGACTTCTCTTTAGCCGGAAACCCTGATGGCGTAGCAGTTAAGAGCTACGGCTGCCAACCAAAAGGTCGGCAGTTCAAATCTACCAGCCGCTCCTTGGAAACCCTATGTGGCAGTTCTACTCTGTCCTATAGGGTCACTATGAGTCGGAACCAGCTCAACGGCAATGGGGTTTTTTTGGTTTCTCTTTAGTTACTCAGTGAAAGACTTGGAATGGGCTACTTTGGAAACCCCGACTGCCCCGCCTACAGAGTTATGGAGGGTAGGGTCAGCGGTAGGAGGAAAGACTGACGCCTGGTCCTAACAGGATCATGGAAGGGATGTGTTCCTGGTGGTTGAGGTAAGACTAATTCTCCCGACAATGGGAAACGCTAACAAAATCGTTCTGTAACTTCAGTGTACACAGAGTTTATATGGAATTTTTTTTTTTTTTTCAGTTGAAAGTCCCAGGTCCCACCCCCAGAATTTCTGATTCAGTATTTCAGGAGGCTGGACTTTTAACAGGTACTCAGGTGATTCTGATGAAGGTGGTCCAAGAATACCCTTTGAGAAACACTGACTGTAGAACTGTGAGAACAGAGAGCAGCTACATGATGCATTAAAAACTGGTCCTAGACATGGATGGCACACTGGTGGTCATTGAGCTGGGGGCTGACAGTATCAGGCCTGTGCTTTAGGGAGCCCATTTTTTACTACAGGAGAGTGGAGGCTGGGCCAGAGGAGGGACTTCAGACCAAATGTGCTTTTGCAGTTGTCCAGGAGAGGGGTGATGAGAGCCTGGCTGGGGCCGGATGGCCAGGAGAAGGGGCAGATTTCGAGAACAGTTCAGAAATGGAGTTAATTGAGTCTATGGAGGAGGGAGAAGGAGTAGTGGAGGGCAGGGTGTCTTCACCCTCAGCTGTGAGAAGAAATGTGGAGCCATATAGGACAACCCAGGAAGCAGGAGAAGGCAGCTCCTCATTTCTGCCCTCTCCCCAGGCTCTGGCTTGATGGGCACGTTGCTTTCAGGCCATCCCAGGCCTTGGGGTGGTTTGCTTGTTTCTGTTCCTGCAGAGAAGGTATTGGCTAAAGGTGGCCCTCCAGTACCCCACTCCCCTTCCCAGACCGTGAATGAGACTGTGGGGAGGCTTGGATACCCACGTGGGTCAAGAATGTTTTGTACTGTTTTAAATATCTTTCTTTGTTTTAAAAGAGGGCTGAGGGATGGAAAGAGAGGTAGATGGTGAACACCCTTTCCAAGTGCGATGCAGGTGATATCTAACAGCTACAGCTGGCCGGAGAGGGAACTCAAGTGTTAACCCTGGTTCCACACGTGTAGATTGTCAGTGTTAATATTGCAGGGGTCTCTGTCTGCAGGGGGAAGGGGCCATGGGTGGTGGTAGTGGGGTCTGTCCAGCCTCTGCAGTGCCAGTCACATAACCCCACACTGGTACAGGACTCTGAACAAATATTAACTTGCTAAGCACTTTCACGTGCATAATCTCATTGAGTTCTGTCCCTAGAACTCTGCAGTGGAAGAAGGCGTAGTTCGGTTTAGTTTTGAAATAGCAAAAGGTCAGGGAGGGGCCTTTCCCTTAAATTCTTGCATGGGGATTTAGGAAAAAATCCACCCGGTAACCACAGAAATCTTCCTCCCACAATTTGTCCTCAAAACACTTACTTCATCCATCTCCCTTTGCCCGGCCAGGGTGTGTTTCCTCTGTCTGCCGTCTGCTCTGCCTTGAGCCTTTTCTTTGGCAAGAATCTGGTTGTCTGAACTGAGGTTTCCCCCTCCAGCCCCTCCAGTCCATGGCAACTGCCCTCGGGCAGGGTCAGCTACTGATTCATCTGTGTAATTTTTTCACATCAGCCTGTGCTTCCCTCCCCCACTTTCATTGCTTGATTAGAACATGTTCAAAGCAAAGAAAATGAAGGAGAGCAAGAGAGCTTAAAACATCTTGAAATTTCACTAAGCAGAGATAACTGTTGTTAAAATTGTGGTGTGTATCCATCTGTACATTTTTCTTTTTGTATTTAGATATAAACGTGTTTTAAAAATGATTAACTCGTTGGTTGATGGAAGTCTCTCTCCTCACTCCTTTAGCTCAGTTGAATAGGGACTGTCTTTCCAGTTGCTGAGGAGTCTATTCTGACTCACAGTGACCCCACATATGTCAGAGTGGAACTGTGCTCCATAGGATTTTTCAATGGCTGATGTTTTTTTTTTCCCCAGGAAGTAAATCACCAGGTCTTTCTTCTGAGGTGCCTCTGGGTGGATTCAAACTGCCAACCTTTTGGTTAGCAGCTGAGCATGTTAACTGTATGTGCTACCCAAGGACTCCGGTAGGGACTGTGTTGTTGTTAGTTGCTATGGAGTCTGTTCCGACTCATGGTGACTCCGTGTGTATGGAGTAGAACTGCTCCATAAAGATTTTAAGGCTGTGACCTTTTGGAAGCAGATCACCAGGCCTGCCTTCTGAGGTGCCTCTGGGTGGGTTCGAATTGCCAACCTTTCTGCTAGTAGTCAAGCACTTAACAATTTGCACCACCCAGGGACTCAGAGGGACTGTAGACCTTGAGTTTGTTTCTCTTTGGGGTGGCCCTCAGAACTCCTCCCCTTACCCTAGACCCTCAGCTGGGAGGGGGCAGCCCTCCAGTGCCAACTGGCCATCTGAGCTGCCTGTGATTGGTCTACCTCACTGCCCGAACCTGGATGAGAAGGAAGCTCCCTTCCCCTGAGCAAACCCTTCTCCCATTGCCTCCTGTTCTTGGCAGGTTAAAGGTCCTGTGGGTGTGACCGCAGAGCTCCCTGACATCAGGGAACTTGTATTCTGAGCACTTGTATTCTCTCGCCTGCCCAGGGGTGCCCTCGGCTCTGCTACCAGCCAGAGCTCATCTGGCAGAAGTGCCCTGGAGCCTTGCAGCGCCCCTGTGCCCCCTCTGTCCTAGTCTCCCTGATCTTGCGTCTTCTGCAGCCTGGGCGGCAGCTTCTCTCTAGACCTGGATTTATCTCAGTAGTCCCACTTGATTTTAATTTTTGGTTTATTTAAAAAAAAATTTACAAAATGTTTGTCTTTTTCACAGTGTCCCCCCACCTCCCCTCCTCAGCAAAGACCAAGCGTTTGTAGCATCAGGCTTTGGGGAGGGATCTAGGAATGACCAGGCCAGTTTTGTGAACTTTCAATCTAGAAGGGGAGACAGGAGGTTGAACTGTGGGGTGGAGTCGGAGAAGGTTTCATGCCCAAAGTGACATCTGAGTGCTCCCAAAGGATGCATGGGATTCAGCTGTGTGGATGTGGTGGGAGGTCATCTGGGCAGAGGAAACAGCTGGTGCAAACACATGGAGGGAAGGAGCCAGAAACTTCTGGTCCCTGGGCTCTGGACCCCTTTGGGTAGGGAAGGAGCCTGAGCTCCAGCTGTATCCCTGAATCTTAAAGGAGTGAGGGAAGAACCTTAGAAACCCAGATGAGTGCCATGAGCTCATAATAAGAGCCAACACTTACTGAGCATTTACTATATGTGCTCAGTAGTGTGCTAAAAAACCAAAAACCCGTTGCTGTTGAGTCGATTCTGACTCACAGGGACCCTAAAGGACATAGTAGAACTGTCCCATAGGGTTTCCAAGGAGCAACTGGTGGATTTAAACTGCCAACCTTTCGGTTAGCAGTCATAGCTCTTAACCACTTCTCCACCAGGGCTCCAAGTACTGTACTAAGTGCGCCAGAAAACTGTTGGTGGTTACTGTTGTTATCCCTGATCCGTAGTGGGGTGAATCGGGGTTTAGTAGACAGGCTAAGGAAACTTGCCCAAGGTCACATAGCTAGTAAATGTAGAGTCCAGGTTTAGGCCGGGACAGTTGGGCAGGAGAATATTTGTATTCTGATAGAGCCAGGATGGCTGGGTGTGGGAGGAGTGGGTGCTGAGCCTGCCCCAGAGGTCCTGAGGTGGGTGGGGACCGGTGAGCCTACCGGGGAAGCGTTTGTTTCCTCCTTTGCAGGCCATGTGTGCTGCATCAGCGATTCCCTGCAATTGGTTTACGGCTTTGGTGCTTGTCTTAGTCATCTAGTGCTGCTACAACAGAAATACCACAAGTGGGTGGCTTTAACAAAGAGAAATTTATTTCTTCACAGTGAAGTAGGCTAAAAGTCCAAATTCAGGGTGTCAGCTCCAGGCAAAGGCTTTCTCTCTCTGTTGGCCTTCTCATCAGTGTTCCCCCAGACTAGGAGCTTCTCCCCGCAGGGACCCCGGGTCCAAAGGACACACTTCGCTCCTGGCACTGCTTTCTTGGTGGTATGAGGTCCCCCTGTTTCTCTACTCACTTCCCTCTTGTATCTCAAGACATTGCCTCAGGACACAATCCAATCTTGTAGATTGAGTCCTGCCTTACTAACACAACTGCCGCCCATCCTCCCTTATTAACATCGTAGAGGCAGGATTAAAACATATAGGAAAATCACACAATACCAGGAATCATGGCCCAGCCAAATTGATACACACATTTTTGGGGGGACATAATTCAATCCATGACAGTCATCCTCAGTTGAATATGTTGTTTGACCCAGAGTGCATTCGGGTGTGATGGATAATTCTTCAACAGTGAGGTCACAAGTAGGCTACATTATAAAAAAGTGTTTAATACAACAGCGTTAAACTTATCACAAAGAAAAGCCTTTTACGTAGTTCCAATCTGCTGCATAGCAACTGGTCCGTTTCACTGTATGCCCTTCAATCTTTATGTTTTGTGTACATGTTTATAAGCATGATGTATATTCATTCTTATTTTTAATATTTTTCCCACCCTATCCAAGTCTTCCTGACACATTCAGTTTGGAGCTCTCTTTTGTGCTTATTCTAGATAACTTAAATTCAGTCCTCATTCCGTGTCTGTGTGTGTGTGTGTGTCTGCCGCTCTGTGTGGGAGAGTAATATGTGCTTCTACCTGTCTCTCGGGGTTGGAAGTTAATATGCAAAGCACCTAGTATCTTATTCTTAGGCAGCCCTACCTCCCAGGTTTGCAGAATCTGTGTTGCTTTCCTTTATCTTCGCCACCTGGGAAGATAAGTATTATTATCCCCATTACAGATGCTCTCAGAGCAGATGGCCTCGGGCCACTAACCAGTGAGGGTGGTAAAGCCAGAATTGAATCTAGGTTCCTGACTCCTGTTCCAGTGCTCTTCCTCCTAGCCCATGCTGTGCACACACAGCGTTCCTGGTTTAAATGTGTGGTCCTTAGAAGAAGGTTGGAATCCTGTGTTATTCGGCAGGTCGGAATTCCATGCACTAAAACCTCCCGTCTCTCCTGAACCACTTTGCCTTTCTGCATCTCTGGCATTTGAGTTCTGCCTACTATTTCTCAGCATTTTCGCAGGCTCTGTTCCCCAAAGTCATGGCTGGCCAAGCGCCCAGCATTTCCTTCTTTGAAGTTAAGTTCTGGAAGATGATATCCCAGGGGTCCCGTCTCACCGGCAGAATCCCCCAGTACTTCCTTTTGCTCCGCAATGAGCCCAGCCCAAGGGGAGGAATCGCCCACACTGCTGGCCTGGTTGTCAGCTGCTTGTAGAGCTGGTGTCCCTCGACTCTGTGGTGTCTCTTCCATGCCTGTTTCGGGATCTGAATGCTCACATCCATCTCTTACATTCCACCAGGCCAGTTGCAGTAGACCACACAGGCATCCTGAGAGCGTTTCTTCTTTATCCTACCTACTTGCTTGCTCAGCTGCATGTACTCTCACTTACAGATTTTTCTGTTGGTCTGGGCCTTCCTAACTCAGTCCTGCCCATTCACTAGTGGCACTGCGATTAGAGTCTTGGATGTCCCCAGCTCTCCCCTTGTGGTTTTATTCTTGGAATTCTGGCGCCTCTCCCCTGGGACTCTTCAGCTTCCTGTGGATCATCCTGCAAGGTGTTTTGTCTTAGTTTGGGGGTTTGTGGCAGACAAGTTTCTTTCTCCCCCTTAAATTTTTGTCTTCGTCGGTCAGTGTTGGCAAGTCCTCTGTCCAGCACATTCTTTACATTTTTTAATGATGAAACAGAAATACGAAAGAGTTTCTTTAACATGGGTAGTTTAAAGAGAAATAATACAATGAACATCTTACCTACCACCCAGCTTAAGAAAAAAAGACCATCACCAATGCTGTTAAAGCTGCCACGTGCTCCTTCCCATCCCATCCCCATCCCTCCCTCCCTCTGGAAGTTTGTCCCTCAACTCTTCCTTTTCTTTATAGGTTTATCATCTACGTATGTTTTCCTGAATGAGATATTGTCAGTTTTACATGCTTCTGAACTTTATCTAACTGTATTTTCCATTCAGTATTGTATCTGTGAGAGGCATCCATGTTGATGAGGTAACTGTAGTTCATTCATTTTTACTGTTCTGTATGATTAAGGGGAGCCCTGGTGGCGCAGTGGTTGAGAGCTTGGCTTCTAACCAAAAGGCTGGCAGTTCAAATCCACCAGGTGCTCCTTGGAAACTCTATGGGGCAGTTCTACTCTGTCCTATGGGGTCACTATGAATTGGAATTGACTTGACGACAATGGTTTTTTTTTGGGGGAGGGTAGGGGTATGAATAAGGAGCCCTGGTGGCACAAACGGTTAAGCGCTCAACTGCTAACTGACAGGTTGGCAGTTCAGACCTACCCAGCGGCTCTGTGGGAGAAAGATGTGGTGATCTGCTTCCGTGAAGATGACAGCCAAGAAAACTCTATGGGGCAGCTCTGTTCTGTCACATGGGTCGCTATGAGTCAAAGTCTACTCGACAGCACCTAGCAACATGAATATACTACAATTTATCCTTTGTTAGTGGACATTTGGAATGTTTCCAGTTTGGGGCTATTAGGAAAAAATGGTGCTTTGAACCTTCTGGAATTGAGTATCCTGGTGCACATGTGCAAATGCCTCTTCCTGAGTCCATACCTGGGAGTCGAATGGCTGAGAGGGAGAGTGTGCAGGGCCTTTTAAGTTAATGCCAAGTTGTTTTCCAGAGTTCCATAAGCATACAAAAGCTTCTGCTAATCCATTCTTCTCCAACACTTGGTATTGTGAGGCTTTTGTGTTTTGCCCGTCTAGTAGGAGTTAGTGGTAACTAGTTGTGGTCTTGTCCCCAAGTTAGTTAATTGATGGGATTGAGTATCTTTTCATATGTTTATTGGTCATCTGTATTTCCTCCTGGAATGCTTTGTTTTATGATTTTTCCTGTTTTATGGTTGAGTTGTATTTTTCTCATTGTGTTCAGCTCATTTCTCCTGGTCTAAGTGAGATTGTCTCCAATACCCTCTTCCTCTCAGTCTGTACCGGGAACTGGCCTTATTCAAATAGCATCAGACTCAGGCCACACGGAGATCAATAAGGGGTTCCTGGCCTTCAAGAAGCTTGAGTGCAAACATACAATTACCACCTGGTATGAAAAGTGCCACAGAGCTTTAAATAAGCTGAGGAAGGCCTAAAGTGGGGGAGCGGGAGGGAAATTAACTCTAGGGTGGTCAACCAGGGAAGTGCCAAAGAGAAAACTTTGGGCTCTGAAGGACAATGGGAGAAGAGCCTTCCCATGGGCTGGAATAGAATATGCGAAGGCAAGATGGACATTTGAAATAGCACGTCCAAGATTCCTGCTCCTCACCCAGCCCCTGCCAGTGAACCCAACATCCTCATTTTCCTTGGGATGTTGCTTCTTTGAAAAGGTCCATATTCCTTGTGTTTGGAAAGTTTTCTGTAGATTTCATGAAAGCGTGTCTTTTTTTTTCCCCTTTGTGTCCACCCCCTTCTGTTTCTTCATCAGCTCCTTGGCACTGGTTTTGAATGTCTTCCCCCTCCCCCCCGATTCTTTTACTGGTTCCCTCTGTTTGGGCACCCTTCCCACTCTCCCTGTCTGCCTCTCCTGGCCGGGAATGCCAGCCGACACTTTAGGGACTGCATGATTAATGAATGCTTCAGAGAGAAGGGAATTGGGGCAGAATGTGGGGCAGCTGGAATCCCTGGGTTTTACACCGAAAGGAGCCCCTGGAGCCCACGTGGTCCAAAGCGCCATACTGAGGCGGAGGCTCTTTCCTGTCTGCCTGGGAACCCTCACTGCTGCTCTCTCCGGCCTGCTGCTGCTCACCTGTGTCAAATGAACAGTTATTACTGTGTAATTAAGAGCAGCTTCCTGCATGCAGCCCTCCCATCTCCAACGCTTAGCAGCCGAGTGACCTTCGGCAAGCCTCTTTACCTCTCTGAGGCTCGGCTACATCTTCTCCACTACATCTTCTACATGGTTCTCCCATGGCACAGAGGAAACATGTCCTGCCCGAGACACTGTCTATGCAATTGAGATGGGCTTCATCCAGGAAAGCCCTGGTGAACTGGAAAGATTTAGGAGGGTTAGTTATTAACCCACAAGGCACACTAGGCAGCGCATTTCACTGCCCCTCAGCAGGGCCAGGTTACCCAATAAGCAAGGCACGCAGGGGCCCAATTGTGCCTTCCCACCAAGCTGCAGTGCACAGTTTCACCTATCCCCCACCAGGTCATAGATTTGGTGAAACCCATGTGAAATTGCTCACCACAGATTAGCAAGTAAATACAATTAAGCCGGTGCATACCATGCTTAGTGGTTAATCCGCCCCTGCCCTTTAGTCTTTATATTGCTCCTGTGTTCAGGGAGCCTGAGACCTAACGCTCAAGCCATCTGCTTGCAATTGCAGTCTGTAATAGGTGGCATCAACGCCATGTTGATGTAGCAAGAGCCCTGGTCAAAGTCCAGGGAGGGGCCCCGCTCATGCACACAAGCCCGGCAATGGCAGATCCAGTGGGATACTTGAGCGTGAAAGTTAAGAAGAGATTTGAGGTATGGGATATTTTAGTGGGAGAGGGGTGAATCCAAGTTCAGAAGTGTTTATTCAGGATACTTCAATATGCGAGAGCTATTGGATTTATGTTTCTTTGAACTTCAGAACTATTTAGCTTTATTCTAAAAGCTGTGGAGAAGTTCCTCTTCATTATTGAGGCTCCTGAAGAAAAATGCAAAAATTACATGCTGTCTTTTAAAAGAAAAAGAAGAATTGTGTGTACTTGGATTACTGTAACGTGTCACTTGTCTTATTAACTCACTTCAGGAAAGGAGCTCTTCCAAGTATATGAGTTTTGCAAATAGCTACAGTCTATTCCATTTACTGACAAGACCTGTTTTATTTCAGCTGTTTCATTTATTTGTTAAAAAAACTACATAGACCATCTAGTATATGTAAGGCCCAGTGAGATGAATGTGAAATGTTCAAACATGTAGGCCCTACTCCTCACGAGCTCATTTGGGGTGGGGGTGTGGAGTTTCTCCTGAGTTGCATTGTGCATCTCCTGGCCTTCTTCAGAAGGAGAATGAACAACTTTGACTTTGCCTTGGTCGCCCAGGGTCAACATGCTCAGTGCCAATTAGTCCCTCGTCTACAGGACTCCAGTGCTTCACTCAGGGGGCGCTGAGGTCAAAGGAGGGTCCTTCTCATCACCACATCCATCAGTGGTCCCAGCTTCTGTGTCGTCTGGGTCTTCATGGTCAGCTTTGTGTCATATTCCAGCCTTCATTTTTGTTGTTTTGATTTGCTTTCTGGGGTTAATGAGTTAACAACAGTGGTTTTCAAAGTTTGTTGCATGCTAGAATCTTCTGGGAAGGTTTTCAAAGTCCAGCTTCTTAGGCGCACTGCAGGCTGCTAACATCTGAATTGCTGGGTGTGGAAGGTGGGACCCAGTCATGATAATTTTGTAAAACTCCCCAGGTGACTCCAATGGGCAGCCAGATTTGAGAACCAGTGTTTAACAGGGTCACAGCCCTTAACACTTGTGTGGTGTTTTAGGTTTGGATCTAGCTTTCACCTTTCATGGTTTCATTTAATTCTTATAGCACCTCTTTAAGAGAATTGTGGGTATCCTACTTTTACAGAAGACTCAGCAGTTAAGATTTTTGTCGTGCATCCCACAGCTAGTAAATGACAGAACCAGACTTAAAACCGTGTTCAGACACCTAGTTACTGCTCCTCAGCCGTTCTCCATGGCTGTCACTCAAGTGGCTCTCTGGCAGACTGCCCACCCCTGCTGCCCCTCACACCATTTTTCACTTGTGTACCTTTGCTTGTGCTACTCCTCGTATTTGCTGTTTCTTACCTCTTAAGGGCCTGGCCATCTTTCAGGATCCATCTCAGATGCTACCATGTTCATGAAGCTTGTCCCGAGCCCACCCTTCTCCCATACAGCATCCCGTTTCCTGCCTGGGAATCTGCAGGGCACTTTTAGCTTGCATGGGACCTAGCACATTTCACCTGGTAGCAGTTATTTATGTAGTAATTGGAATAATAGATAACAGTTATTGGCCCTTTTCGTGTGTGTGCAAATTATTTTTTTTTTATTGTGGTAAAATACACATAGCATAATATTTACCATTATTGACATTTAGTACATCCACAGTGTTGTGTAAGCATCACCACTGCCCACCTCCAGAACATTTTCATCACCCCAAAAGGAAATCCTGTACCTGTTAAGCAGTCACTCTCCATTCCCCCCTCCTCCCAGCCCCTGGAAACCACAAATCTGTTTTCTGTTTCTGGATTTTCCAACTCTGGGTATTTCATATAAATGGAATCATACAATTGTAGCTTTTTATTATTGGTGTGTTGACCATTTACACTGTTCTAAGCCATCTATGATGTGGCTTAAATCATTGACTCCGCACAATCCTTTAGGTAGATAGTTCCTGTTAGAATCCTCATTATTCAAATGAGGTGATTGAGGTAGAAAGAGATTAAGCAACATGCTAGAGCTCACACAGCTCATAAGTGCTCTTGAACCCTACACCATCCTTCTGGTGTCTGCTATGCCTGCTGTGATCTTGACCTTTAGAGATCAGCTCTATAAGCTTAACCTGTAAAGTTGAATTTGAAGGGCAAGAGATGAAACTTCAAGAGAGAATTAAGCTACAGCATGAGAATAATAAGGATGTAGCTCCAGGAGCAGAAACCCTCAGAAGTATCCCTTAGGGGACTGCGGAATAGGATTGCGGGGGTGAATTCTGCAGTGAAAGTTCTAGATTTAATTGGATTGGATTAGTTTTGTTATAGGTTTCCTGAAAATATAAGATGTCAAGGATAGGATTGTATATCTAGTGTCAGAAGCCAACTGGTTTTCCAGGGTCACTGTGGTAACTGTGAAAGGTTGAGGAATGGGTCTTAAGAAAGTCCTAAAAAGTGGAAGGTATCCCAAGTAAATAATTTCTTATGAAAGTAGCTCTTATTATATGCAGGATCCCTGGGTGGTTCAAACTCTTAATAGCTCAGCTGCCAACCAAAAGGTTGGATGTTTGAGTCCACCCAGAGGTGTCTAGGAATAAAGGCCTGGTGATCTACTTTTGAAAAATCAGTCATTGAAAACCCTATGAAGCACAGATCTACTTTGACACACATGGGGTCCCCATGAGTTGGAATCGACTCAACAGCAACTGGTTTGGGTTTCGCTGTTACTCAGCTTTAATAATTATCAACATTCTGTGTCATCTTTTCCTCTACTCATTCTCACTTCACTACTACCACCACCCCCATTAATTTTTTAACATTTCTTTTTCCAGGATGGTGATAAACTCTACTTATATTGAAATGCACACTTTAACTGTTCCATTTTGACAAAAGGAAACACCAGTGTAACCCACACCTCGTCACCATTCAGCACACTCCCATCTTCCCAAAAAGTCCCCTGTAGTCCCCTCCCAGTCAATCCCTGGCCCTCTGAGTTCCCCAGAGGCAGTTGCTATTCAGATTTTATCCTCCGTGGATTAGTTTTGCCTATTACAGCCTATTCTGCATATAAATAAACCGTAGGAAGCATACTCTTTCTGTAAGGCTTATTTCACTGAGCATAATGCCTGTGAGATTTAAAAAAGATGAGTTTTAAAAATTCAGTTTGGGCCAAACTGGTGTAGACACATCTTCATCCTCCTTTTCCTGCCACCTCAGGTGGATACACTATAAATTTTCACACTTGCATGTATCAGAATCATCCAAATTGGGATTCAGAGCCATGACTTTCAATGAATTTCTCAAATCCTGCTTTTTTCCCGTGGTCCCATGTTACAGATACTGGTTTCTGTACCCAAAATGTGCAGCAACAACTATCCCAGAGCTTGATCAACTAGCATTGACTTGTGGCATCCTCTGAGAAGCAAGGTGGACCCCTATAATTTTTTTTCTCCATCTCTAATCCTGCCTGAATCTTCCTCCTCTTCTTCCAGAAACCTGAGTAAAAGCATTTTGAAAACTAGAATGTTCTGTAAACACCAAAGACACTTATTCTCACTAGGCTGGCAGATGCTTGAGGCAAGGACGCATCTTTGACTCAGTCTTGAGTCCACCTGCCTTGGTTCTTTGTACACAGCAGACTGTCAATAAATGCCCCTTGTTTTTTTTTTCTCTCCCTTGAAAATGTTGACCACTCCCTGGTTTGGGAGACAGCAGAGCAGAGTGGCTACGAATGAGGGCTGCCTGGGTTCAAATCCTAACTCCACCACTTACTGTGTGACCCTGGGAGGACTGCCTTCGTTTTCTCATCTGTAAAATGGTGGCAGTAATACTAGCTACTAGCACTTATACTCAACAAGGCTGGTAGGGCTGAGATAGTTCTGGTAAAGCAGCTAGCCTAGATACCAAGTTTGAATCTAACAGAGCCTGGCAGAGAACAAGTCTTCTACAAATGTCAGCCACTCTTACTGGCATTCGGTCTCCCACTCTGAGCCTGTCAGATGTGCATTTCCAGCCTTGACTTGACTCCTCTCCAGGTGTCTGACCTGCTAGTCTCACACTGGCCTCATCTAAAACACAACCAGGAGTGAATGCAGCTTTTGTGGTGCCTCAAAGGTTATACAATTTGGGGTCCTTTTAAAGAGAGAAAATACAAAAATATCTTATGTTTGCAAACTTTACAAAAACAAGGACCAGATGTACACAGTACTAGGGCCCATCCCCACTCCTACTTCTTCTGGATTCTCGAGTTCACCAACGTGCCATGCACAAAACACGGAGGTCACATCTCAGCTTCCCCATTAACCCTATCCCTAAATCCAGTCACAGAATCCAGTAGATTCCAAATCCTCAAATTCTGGTATATGCTCTTCCTGTCCATGCTAATTCCTGTCTACCCTTATTCAGACCCACAGTACTGCTAACAGCCTCCTAACCTGCCTGTCCACCTTCAGTCACCTTGCAGAGCCAAAACTCCAAGCACAGCATTCAGCTGCTCAAAAACATTCAGTGGCTGTAGCCTGCCTTCCCATCCCCTCTGCCTCAGCATTCCATGAGCTGCATTCTGTTTTCCAAACATCCTCCACATGCCCTCCTCAGTGATGTTGCTTATGCTGTTCTTCCACCTGGACTGCCAGTCCTCTGCCTCTCAGTTTGTCAATATCAGCTGAAACGCCACCTCCTATAAAGCCATCCCCGGTCGTAATCCGCCTCTACTTTCAGTGAATCCCCACATAGCTTCATTTGTCTGACTATGAGAGTCCCCAAGCCATCTTACTCAGTATTGTGGTTGTCTGGGAACTATAATGAGGTGGCACAGAGGTGGAAGAGTCAGAAAAACAAATAAACCTTTATAGGTCCTTTAACTACCTCCTCAGCCAAGTGGGAATGACAATACCTACCTGCTCTGCTGATCTCAGAGGATTATCATGAAGATTAAATGAGATAAGGACTAGGAACACACATGAAGATCTAAGGTTCTCAGCAGGACCTTAGAATCTGTGGCCAACCTGGATCCTATTGTGAGCCATAAATTCCCTATAACATGCACCTTCTCATACCACGGCCATTTCCAATCCTTCTGTGCCAGGGAGCCTACTTTAGCTGTCTCCCTGGCTGCAAAAGTAATAAGATTTCTCCTTCGCATGACAAGGACCAGATCTCCCCAAGGTTTTCTTCAAATATAAGAGGCAGTATAATATATAGATTAAGGGCATGGACTATGGAGGCAGACTCCCTGGGCCCACCATATTGTAGTTGCAAGACCTTGGATGAGATATTTAACGGTTTTGCATCCCAGTTTCCTCATCTGTAAAATAGAGCAATAGCTACCGCGTAAGTTTTTGTGAGGATTAACTGAGTAAATCTAAGTGGAGTGCTCACAACTATGTCTGATATACAGTAACCAGTTGCCATTGAGTCAGTTCTGACTTATGGTGACCCCCATGTGTGTCACAGTAGAACTGTGCTCCCTTGGGTTTTCAATGGCTGATTTTTCAGAAGTCGCTCACCAGGCTTTTCTTCCAAGGTACTTCTGGGTGGACTCAAACCTCCAACTATTCAGTTAGCAGCTGAATGTGTTAGCCACCTAGAGACTCCAAGTGATAGCTACATGGGACTTACACGATTTCATTTACTTTGTAATTGTTTGAAGTTGCCCATAATAAAAAGATTTTTTAAAGTAAGGAAGCAAGTGCATTAGGTACTAGTTGTTGATTCTTCCGGGAAGCCTGTCTGTGGTCTCTTGTGGAGAATGCAGGCTCTCAAGGGACTGGTGTTGATCCCAGCTGCCCTGGCTCCAGTCTCTCTGTTTGCTTACTCTCTGCCTCGTTGGTGGCCATGAACTTTGGCTTTGTCTCACCGGCACCAGCTGCCCCCGTCCTTAGCCGTTCCTTTGATCCAGGTATAGATCCTCCTCTTCTGTCGACTTTGACCACCCGGTCCACTCCACCGCTAAGTCCTTTTTATCTCCCACTCCTCCCTCTCTGTGGATTCCAAGTCTACTGTGGGAGAACACAAAGATGAATTAACTTGGGTCTCATTTCCCTTCCTCATAGGGTTGTAAAGTGCCACCTGTGTGCCTTTGTTCATAGATATGACTCTGCTGTGAACTGGTGGAGCACCATCCACACCGCTACAAAAGAGTGCGTACTGTATGAGTCCATTTATACCAAGTTCAAAACGGGCAAAACTAATCTATGGTGTTAGACGTCACAATCGTCCTTCCCTGTGGGATGGAAGGAGTGGGTGGGGAAGAGGCACAAAGGTGTTTCTGGGGTGCTGGTAATCATCTTTTTTTGACTTGGGTGGTGAGTGCTCAGGTATATTTGCTTCGATAATTCCTTGAGTTATACACGTACTATCTGCACACTTTTGTGTATGTATGTTATACTTCAATTAAAAAATAAACTAGAGGTCCATACAAGGTTTAAAAAAATTGCCACATTTCACGTGAAAAATTCAAATTTTCACTGTATGTGTGAAAATTGTTGAAATGAAAATGTTTGTTACCTATATACTTACCATAATTTTTTTTAAAAAAGCTAAATAAAATTGTAGCTTTTCTTGAAACAAGTGGAAGATCTGAGAGCACAGTCTACATTCCCACAGAATGCCAGTTAGCTAGATCTGTGTAGTGACGGCCCCCACCCTCAGCTCAGTCCTCCCGTTCCTAATGACCCACTTCACTCGTTTGAATGGTCCCAACCTGCACATCATCCAGCAGAAATTCCTGAAAGTGCCCAGCTTGTGAGTGGCACCTGTCCCTAGTTGCCAACCCCATTACAGACCCCTCCCCCGACTTTTATATTCTGTCAGTTTCTCTCAAAGGTATGGGCAAGGGGGTGTTATGCCTGGTTTAGATGGCAGTCGGGTAGGAATACCTTTTGACAAATGGATATGAAGTCCTGGGGCACTGGAGACTTGTGTGGTAAGCCATTTAGGTGAGTTAGTTCTGCTTGAACTGGGGAAAATTGGGGTTTATGTGCTAATCCATAGCAGATAAAGATGACAAATGTTACTATATTGGTACCTAAGTGATTAGTTTTTTCCCTATTTGTGTATTTTATTTTAAGATAACATTTCCTAATACTTGTTAATGTTTGTACCCCACTTTGTGTTCAGTTTTTGCTTTTAAAAATGCTCACATAATTGTGAATTTTTTTTCTTAGTTAATGGATAAGGAAAGGTAATTTTCTGTGTGGTGGACTTCCAGTCAAGATTCTCTCTCACAGCAGATCACAGTAACTGCAAACCACATCCCTCAGGGAAATAATCTTCCTAATGCCGTCCGCACCAATCCAAACCTAAGCAGAGGCTGGAAGCCTCACACCCTCCCTTTCTGTCTGAGTGTGTTGTTCTCTGCCTTCTTCTTTCAGAAGGCACGGACTTTTTCTTTTTTTATTTTAAGACTACTGACTCATCAAAAAGAGAAAGAAAGAAAAATCAAAGGTCACTTATTAAAAGATGATTTTACTGGTAAACCCCTCATCAGATAAATGGATCATGGTACCTCACTTACGGTTTTATGACCCTAACAACCAGGCTCACCACAGGAATGTTAAAAGAGTTTATGTGCTTTTCCTCTCATTAACCTTTATGAAAATTATACACGTGTGCACACACACACATAGCTGAGTGAATAGCTCTAAAATTCTGTGTCTTAGCAGTTGGTATGATCACTAAAAGTGCAAAATGTAGGCTAATTTGCTAGTTCGGTTCATTATCCACACTTATGGAATACCAGCCACAGGTGGGACCCAAGAAGCTTGGAATCCAGGGCTACTATGGCTCAAGAAATATCCAGGCTGTTGGAGACAGGACTTCCCATTGATTCAGTCCAGGGATCACCATGCAAAGTGTCCATGGGCTGCTGTGCCTCTCCATGACCAGAGGGATGTGGTGGGAAGTGCCTGGGGCTCAAAGTGCTGGACATGAACGAGCCTGGCTCTGCCACTGGCCAGCAGTGACCACACTGGATGGAGCCTGGCACTGACATACCCTGAGACCCTCCGTCATGTTTTCCTTTCACCCTCACCATCGCTCAGTGGGATGGGCACTGTGTTATTATCATCTCCACTTTACAGATGGGAAACAGGCTCAGAAAGGCTAAGGAGCTTAGTCAGGGTCACATGGGTTGTGAAGGGTGGAACCAAGATTCAAACCTGATCTCTAATTTGAAACCATGCTCCTCATCTGCCATGTAACCTCCACCAAGCTCATTTCCCTCTCTGTAAATGGAATTACTGCCTACCTAGAATGATGCCCCCTCTGTCACCAGGCACTTCCTAGGGTGAACCCTGGGCTAAGCCCCATCAAATTCATCATCTCATTTAATTTAATCCTCTCAACATCCTTAACGAGTAAACCACTTGCTGTCGAGTCAGCCCCGATTCATGATGACCCCATGTATGTCAGAATAACACTGCGCTCCATAGGGTTTTTGATGGCTGAGTTTTCAAAAGTAGATCACCAGGCCTTCCTTCTGAGGCACCTCTGGGTGGATTTGAACCTCCAACCTTTCTGTTTGCAGCTGAAGGTGTTAACCATTTCTACCACCCAGGAACTCTAAGTAAGACATTTCTTGGACACCAGACTCTGCTTGAGCTGAGTAACAAAGCTGGGACTCAGACCCCATCAGGCTGACCCCAGAGCTTGCGCCTTCAGCCAGTGCAACACAGGGTTTGTTGTGAGATTCAAAACTGCTTTCAGAGCTGTAAAGTGCCCCAGAGGAAAGGGGAACAGTCATTACAGGACAGGGGCATTCAGAAAAGCTTCGTGGATCAGGTAGTACTGACATGCCTTCCTTCTCAAATTTAGTCACATTCCAGGTTGCAGGATTGGTGGGGGCAGTCATCCACCCAAAGTTATTTCTTTCTGGTCACGTTTCCTGGCTGGCTTTCCTAGGAATTTGTTGCATATTTATTTATTTGGAGTTATTTGCTTTCAGAATTACACGGAGGGGGAATCTGCAATCTGGCTGCAAAAAATAATTTGGCAATTTATTTTCAGGGCTGTCCTTCTTCCAGCAGCTTGTTTCAAACTCAACCTCTGGCACAGAGACATCCATCATTTTAATTGCATGTTACTGTTTAGTCAGGCACAAATTTGTTTCATTTTCTTTTTCCTTTCTCCGGTGGTGGTGTTCCCCACCCCCCTGGTCCATCATGGGGAAAAAAAAGCCAAAAATATTTCCCTAAACCAAGCACAAGCAAGCACTTTTTATAGTCAAGGAGTTTTTAACACTGAGATTTCTGGGGTTTTGGTGTTGCAAATTTGGTTCTTAACCTTTCGGTAGCAGACGCGCTATGCTTGCCTTTTGCTTCCTTGTTGAGATAACATAATGCAACTGTCTCAAGATAGTCCTGAGGAGGAAAATTGTATTGGTCTCAGGGCCAGAAGGCTTGAGTTCTGCTTCTGGCTTTGCAGTGGCTACCTGGCAACTGCCTGCCTCTGGCCTCATTTTTCCCATCTGTAAAATGAGGGACTTCAACACCCTGACCTCTAGGACATTCCTGCATTCTTACTTTGTATTTGGGTACTGATGAGGGCTCTGCGCTGAGCCCTGGTCACTGTGGCCATCCATGGGTGTCCACTAGGGAACTCGTCCTGCTCTTTGTCACGATGTCCTTATTCTGCTGGGCCACAGGTTATGACGCTTTAGTTCAAGGTTAAAAATCAGTTTTGCATCCCTCAGAAATGTTCTAAGGGATAAAAACATTGTTTCCTGTGAAACTATGTAGGGTAGAATGTTATCTTTGGTGCCCAAAGCTAAAAATTGCACTTTCATTGATACGTATACCCTTTGGTTTCTTGCTGTAAAAGTATTTTGTGTCTGTGGAATTAGGCAATAAGTATAGTCATGCAGCCCCCTTTATAAGCTGCACTGAGGAGTGGGGGGTGGGGATGAAATTTGATTTAAGGTCCATAGATTGGTACTGAGTTGGATCCTGACAGGTCTGTGTGTTGTATTTTGTTTTAGTGACATGGAAGAAAATTAATTGTTAATAGCCAGTAGTAACTTTCCCCTTCTGCATCTTATATAGTGGAGTCAAATGGTTAATGCACTTGGCTGCTAACCAAAAGGTTGGAGGTTCAAGTCCACTCACAGGCCCCTCAGAAGAAAGACCTGCCAATCTGTTTCTGAAAAATCAGCCATTGAAAACCCCATGGAGTCCAGTTCTACTCTGACACACATGGGGTTGCCATGAGTTAGAATTGACTCAACAGCAACTGGTTAGTCAGTTACCATCCCATAGCTCTTTCATCTTCGCCCCTGTGAACAGAAGTCTCCTCTTCCCAACCAGTGGCTTCAATCCTTGGAGATAGGGCTTAGGCCAGACTGTGCTGATGCCTTCCTCCCCCTAAGTTCTTTGTACTTTGTGGGTTTTATTTTAGGTTTTATTATGGAAAATTTCTGATACACAAAGTAGAGAGAATAGAAAGCTGAAACTCTCATATACACAACACCCACTTATTTATTTTTCTGGAGTATTTTAAAGCAAATCCCAGTCAACTTATCATTTAATACATAAATAGTTAAGTAGTATCTCTAACATATATATATATGTACAGACAGACACACATCATTGTTATGTTAGGTGCTATTGAGTTGGTTCCGACTCATAGTGACCCTGTGTACAACAGATCAAAACCCTGCCTGGTCCTGTGCCAGCCTCACAATTGTTAGGCTTGAGCCCATTGTTGCAGCCACTGTGTCAGTCCATCTTTTAAGGGTCTTCCTCTTTTTCGCTGACCCTCTGCTTTACCAAGCATGATGTCCTTCTTCAGGGACTGATCCCTCCTGATAACATGTCCAAAGTATGTGAGACGAATTCTCCCCATCCTTGCTTTTAAGGAGCAACAAGATGGATTGACACAGTGGTTGCAACAGTGTAACAACGATTGTGAGGATGGCACAGGCCTGGGCACTGTTTTGTTCTGTTGTACCTAGGGTCACTATGAGTCGGAACCAACTCAACTGCGTCTAACAACAACAACAAATATACAATAATCCTTGCCGTCCAGTTGATTCCGACCCATAGGGAGCCTATAGGACAGAGTAGAACTGCCCCATAGGGTTTCCAAGGAGCAACTAGTGGATTCGAACTGCCAACCTTTTGGTTAGCAGCCATAGCTCTTAACCACTGTGCCACCAGGGCTCCATATATATATACACACAGTCACAATACCATTCTTATACTCAAATAAAATGAAGAGTGATTCTTTAATGCCATCTAAGTCTTGTTTAGCTTTCTCCAGTTATCTCAAAAACCTTTTCACAGTTGGTTTGTTCAAATCTAGAGCCGAATACAGACCACACATTGAATTTCGTTGCTATGTCTCTTAAGTCTCTCTTAATCCATAACAGTTCCTTCCTCCCCTTTTTGATGCCAGTTATTGAGTTCTTAATATATAGTTGGTGAATGTAGAGTAAGGCAACCTCGGATATTCCAGCCCTCAATCCTGTTTTTGTTCTTGTTGTTTATTGTTGTAGTTTAAGTGAAAGTTTGCATGTCAAGTTAGTCTCTCATACAAAAATTTATACATACATTGTTATGTGACCCTAATTGCTCTCCCTTTACTGTGACAGCACACTCCTCCTTTCCACCCCTGATTTCCCGTGTCCATTCAACCAGCTCCTGACCCTCTCTGCCCTCCCATCTCACCTCAGACAGAAGCTGCCCATTTAGTCTCATGTATCTACCTGAGCTAAGAAGCACACTCTTCACGAGTATCATTTTATGTCCCACGGTCCAGTCCAATCTTTGTCTGAAGAGTTGGCCTCAGGAATTGTTTTAGTTCTGGGTTGACAGAGAGTCCAGGGGCCATGCTTTCTGGGGTTCCTGCAGTCTCAGTCAGACTGTTAAGTCTGGTCTTTCTACTAGAATTTGAGTTCTGCACTCTACCTTTCTCCGGGTCCATCAGGGACTGTCTGTTGTGTTCCCTGTCAGGGTGGTCATTGGTGGTAGCCGGGCACCGTCTAGTTCTTCTGGTCTCCGGCTGATGAAGTCTCTGCTTTATGTGGCCCTTTCTGTCTCTTGGGCTAATACTTCCCTTGTGTCTTTGGTGTTCTTCATGCTCCTTTACTCCAGGTGTTTGGGACCAATTGATGGGTCTTAGATGACCACTCACTAGCTTTTAAGACCCCAGACGCCACTCATCAAAGTAGGATGCAGAACATTTTCTTAATAAACTTTCCAACCCTTTGTCTTAATGGTTTTGTCCTGAATGGAGTCAGTGGCCTTCAGAGAGCAATTTATTAGTTTATTTATCCTTCTATTTATTTTTTAAGGATTTATATATTTATTATTCTATTTTTTTCTCCAAGCAGTTAATATCTAAATAGGCCATACAGTTTGGGGATTTCATACTGTAAAACGTATTTTTTTAATTATGAAAAACTTTATACATACCAGATGTTATACATATAATCATGTACGTCTGTGCACATACATATTATTTATCTGTGTACGTCTGTTTTTTCATCCTAGCTATCTGTTGTTCCATAACAAACTCACCCAATACTTAATTGCTTGAAACAGCAACTGTTTATTACAGCTCACAGATTCTCTTGGTCAAGAATTTGAATGGGGCTCAGCTGGGAGACTCTTCTCTTCATGATGTTGACTGAGGTCACTCAGGGGTACTCCATTTGCAGATGAGTTGGTCTGGGGGGTCCAAAATGGCTTCATTCGCATGTCTGCCATCTTGGCAAGGATGGCTGGAAGTCTGGGCTCAGCTGGGACAGTTGACTGGCACATCTACTGGTGATCTCTTTAGCATGGCAGTCTCAGGAAAGTTGGACTTTTGCATGGTGGCTGGCTTCCCCCAGAGACGACCCAAGAGAACAGTGACCTCGCCTTGGAAATCACAAAACGTCACTAACACTGTCTTCTATTTGGCTGAAGTAGTGACAAGCCCTTCCAGATTCAAGAGAAAAGGACATAGACCCACTGTCTCAATAGGAGAGAACTTGCAGCCATGTTTATATGCACCACAGTTTAAAAGAATAACAATAAAACTAACACCTAGGTACTTGTCACCCAGTACCTTTTAAGTCCTTGTGTAGTTGTTTGCTTTTTTGTATAAGATGAAGACCACTAGGGTAGAAGGCACTTGCCTTAAAGGTCGTCCAGGGCAGCCGCCTGCCCCCTGTTGCCCATTTGTCATGGATTCAAGTAGACTCAGTTGGGCAGAGACCACTGATGGGTCACATGACTCAATTGTCTAATAAGGCAAGATGGGGAGGATTCAGCTCCAGAACTCTTAAGAGGAGTTTGTCCAGTGGATCTTTATGTTAGGGAGGCTGTCTGATGTTTTGTTAATGTCCCTATCATATATCAGTGCCTGATAGTAGTGTCATCAACACATTAAAGAGTATTCAACATGCTGTTTTGATGTTCCTCCTTGTGAATGGCAGCATAATGTTCATAGTGCTGGGTGAACCACTTATCAGGGCAGCCAGAATCAAGTAGTTTCAGGTATCCTGACTTCATTCCACACTCTTGAGGAATAAATGGGAAACCCATCCCTTAAACTAACTCTTGAATTACTTGCTTAGAAGGAGCTGTAGGTAGACAGAGATTGAGGTCACTAACAGATGTTAGGCATTCCATGTTGACTGAAAGAAAGTTCATAGGATTGTGGCCAGTGAGGTCATTTAATCCTCAGTATCCATGGGAAGGAGGTGCTGTGGAAGGAACAAATACAAGCTTTGGATCTCTGCTGAGATACAGTTTGGCCTGAAGACAGTTTATCAGCCTGGAACAGGTTGATCAATAGTAAATCAGTGATGCAACACTAAGACTCTGTGTTTGATGGCAGAACAGTTATACCTAAAATCTGCTTGTCCAGACCTCATACGGCACATTGAGAGCCCCTTGCCCATTAAGGAGAAGGATGGTGGACGGTGAAACTGATCAGTGATGCCTCCTTTCTTGACTCACATTCCAAGATGACAGTCACTTTCTCCTAAGATTGCTCTTAACTTCCTTCTTGATAAAAATGAAGGACAATTGCTTTTGTTGCTTCATCTGATTTCTAAGAGATTGTTAGCCAGGCAAGTCAGGAAGTTAATAAGCTGTGCTCTGCTTTTATCAGAATTGAATTTCCAGGAGCCACCCAGGCTGTTGATGTCCCCATCCCCTCCCACTATAGTGCCTTAGTTTCTGTGTCAGTTTGTGAGCAAAGGCTCTATTCTCCACTCTGCTGCAACTTCCCTGCCCTCCAAACAAAATGGGATCCTCCTCCCCACTATGAGTCTGTCTGTCTGCTGGACCATGTATGTGGCCTTGGATCCCAGGTGTAGCCAAGACCGTGCATGAAGTAGGCTGTCAGTATTTGTGTGTTGAGTTGGGCTTTAAAAATGCTTCTTGTTTGCTGGGTACGTTGTATGTGCTTGGAGCCAAAGAGACGAGTGGGACAACTAGAGAAGCAGTGGATGAGATTGAAAGAACTCTGTCCTAAAAATCGGGAAGGCTGGGCCCCCTGTTCTAGTTCCGCCTCTTATAATTAATGCGAATTTGAGCCTCGGTTTCTTTCTCTGCCCACTGGGGTTACAGAACCTTTGTAAACATTAACACTCTTCAACTATAAGGTGGAGTTTATAAGCTGGACAGCCTGGCCTTAAGTCCAGCAGATTATGGATATTTCTGTGTGGTCTTGATGATGGCTAAAATGGTATTGTTCACTTAAGATAAAACTCCAAGGTAACTTTATTCAGTAATTTCAGATACTTATGTTTACAACATCCTGGAGCAGGTTATATTTGTTTATGTCGACTTAGCAGTTTTGGCAATGGGGACAGAGACCCCTGGGCACTTGGGAGGTGTGTATGTGTGTAATAAAGATCTAATTAGCTACCAAGCTCATAGAAAACTGACAGGTTATTAAAACGGGTGGAGCCAGTAACTAATCATGAAATTAGTACTTCCTAGAAACAGCCGAAACAGGCCTTGAGGCAGGTGCCTTCTGGGAACTGCAGACCGGGAAAGCCAACTTATGATCCCAGGTGGGGTTCTGGGACATCCTTTAAACTAGGGTTGTAAGGACTTGAAAAGGAAGGAATTGATCTCTAGGACTATTAGGGATCGAATTGTGTCCCCCAAAAGTGTGTCAACTTGGCTAGGCCATGATTCCCAGTATTGTGTGGTTGTCCACTGTTTTGTGATCTGATGTAATTTGCCTGTGTGTTGTAAATCCTAAACTCTATTATGTTAATGAGGCAGGATTAGAGGCAGTTATGTTAATGAGGCAGGACACAATCTACAGGATTAGGTTGTATTTTGAGTCAGTCTCTTTTGAGATGTAAAACAGAGTCGTAAGCAGAGAGGAGAGGGACCTCATTACCACCAAGCAAGAAGAGCCCTAAGTGGAGCACATCCTTTGGACCTGGGGTCCCTGTGCTGATAAGCTTCTAGGTGAGAGGAAGATTAATGTCAAGGACCTTCCCCAGAGCCAGCACAAAGAGAAAGCCTTCCCCTGGAGCTGGCACCCTGAATTTGGACGTCTAGCCTCCTAAACTGTGAGAGAATAAGTTTCTGTTTGTTAAAGCCATCCACTTGTGTTATTTCAGTTATAGCAGCACTAGTTAACTAAGACAAGGACCAACATGGGTTTACTAAAACCCCCCAAACCAGAATAATCTCAGTTTTTCTTTACATAGGATTACTAGACTACTACAGATCACGGGCCTATCGTACCTTGATTTTTATCAGGCATTTGACAAAAAGCATAGTATTCCTGTTATTTCTGTGGACAAGTGTGAGAAATAAGATTTGGATGAAAGTAATAATGATTCCTTTACTTATATAGAACACTAGAGTTTACAGTGTGTGCTCATTTGCTTTTTCGTCTTTTTACTAATAGAATGACTTAGCATGGTTAACAGGGCAGGTGACAGTTGGCCCATTTTATAGATGAGGAAGCCAAGGTTTAGGAGGGTTAGGTAGTTTGCCTAAGGTCATATTGCTAGAAAAGTGGCAGAAGTGGGTTTCCAGCCCAACATTTCTGCCTCTGAGAGTCCTAGGGCATCTGCCTGTGTGGTGCAATCATGTGCATTCTCTCTTTTTTTTAAAGTGTGCTTTAAATGAAAGTTTACAGTTCACGTTAGTTTCTCATATAAAACTTTATACACACACTGCTATGTGACCCTGCTTGCTCTCCTCTTCCACCCCGGATTTCCTGTGTCCATTCAACCAGCTCCTGTCCCTTTCTGCCTTCTCATCTCACCTCTGGATGGGAACTGCCCATTTAGACTCATGTATCTACTTGAGCTAAGAAGAAGCACACTCTTCATGAGTATCATTTTTTGTCTCATAGTCCAGTCTAATCTTTGTCTGAAGAATTGGCTTCGGGAATGGTTTAGTTTTGGGCTAACAGAGAGTCCGGGGGCCATGTATTCCGGGGTCCCTCCAGTCTCAGTCAGACCATTAAGTCTGGTCTTTTTACTAGAATTTGAGTTCTACACCCCACTGTTCTCCTGCTCCGTCAGGGACTCTTCGTGTGCATTCTTAATTGGCGTTGAGGCCACCGTTGGATGGGTGCCTTTCGTGAGGTATGTAGGACTAAAGAAAGACACCAGCACCCACAGGCTTGCTTATCAAATTTCCCACATGGTGTAAAGCTGGGATTACTAACTGATACATGTGGTAATAGACTGAGACTCATAATGCTCTTAACAGGATAAAATCGTGGGCTAATTTAAATAAGATGAAATGTAATTGGAAAAAATGCAACAGGCTTCACTTAGCTTTAGAAACCGTTACCACAAGTACTTTGGTTGTTTTTAACCCATGTATAAAAATCCGGAATTTGATAGCATTTTTTTTGTAAAAGGCATACCATTTTTTTAAGCCGTAAAGACAGGCCACAGTGTGGTGTGGTTTCCAAAACACTAGTGTCATAGTCTGCATTAGAACAGAAATGCGGTCCAGAAGACGAGGTGGTAGTGCCAGCTTCTGCATCCAGGTTCTGGCCAACTGTGGAGAATTCCCAGCAGAGATGGACCAGAAACGTCAGACTTCTAAAAAGCAGGTTGTTGGAAGACTATTGTGGGAACCAGGAATTCTCCTTAACCCACATCAGCATTGATGTTTACTGAGCCCCCAGAATGCGAGATGGCAGTGAAGCAAAGATGAATATGACAGGGTCCCTCCAACAAGAAGTTCAGTGAAGATTGTTACCTGAAGTTGGCCATGGAAATTGGTTTGCAGCAGGTGGTGATAGGAAGGAGGACATGGGAGGAAGGCCTCCTAGGTAGAGGAAAGGATACAAGCCAAGCCATGGAGGTAGGACCTGCTGTGTATTTTGAGGGCAGGGCTTCCAACCAGTTTGTTCTGGTTGAAAGCCCTGCTGAGAATTTGCATTTTCATCCCAGATATACTGAATCAGAATCTACATTTTAACAAGATCCTCATGTGATTCTTAGGTATAACTTCCTGGGAACTTGTTAGAAATGCAAATTCTTAGCAGGAGTTCAGACTGTAAGGAGCTGGTTTGAAGCCCTGATTGAGGGAAGGGCATTTGGAGGACAGTAGTGTAGTTTGACTGGCACACACAGTACATGTGGGGCCCTAGAGGAAGATAAAGCTTGAGTGTTAGTGTCTTAGTTTCCTAGGACTTCTATAACAAATACTTCAAAGTGGGTCGTTTTAAAGAACGGAAAACTATTGTCTTACAGTTCTGGAGGCTAGAAGTCCAAATCAGCTTATGAGCCATGTCAGTTCCTTCTGAGGGCTTTAAGAACGGAGCTGTCGCATGCCTCTCTCACAGTTTCTGTTGGCCACCAGCAATCATTGGTGTTTCTTTGCTGCTTATAGATGCATCTGCCACCTTTCTCGTGTGGTGTCTGCCTTCCCCCTGTGTGCATGACTCTTTTTCTGTGTCTGTCCTCTTTTATAAAACACCTCTCAGAAAGGATTAGGATTAGGACCCCCACCCCTGTTCTGGTATAACTTCATTAATTTAACTGATAACTCCTGCAAAGAAAAACCTATTTCCCCAAACAAGGTCACATTCACCAGTTCAGGGATTAGGATTTAGGGGGTCACAATTCAATCCATAACAGTTAGGTTGGACAGTATTGATTGCGCAGAGTCACCTCACACCAGGCCAAGGAGCCTGCACTTCATCTCTGGCAGATGTTTTTGAGCAGAGGTGTGACTGATATAAGGGCTGTGTTGTGCAAAGATCATTCTGGCAAACATGGGGAAGATGAGTTGAAGGAGGGGGAGACTAGAGGTAGCAGGACCATTCAGGGGCTGTTGCTGTGGCCTCGGTATGAGGTGATGTGGCCAGAACCATGAAAGGCCTTTCTGAAGATGGGTGCAGAGGGACATGGCGTCTGATGGGTATGGAGCAGGTGTACAGAGGAGAGCCACGTGTGCCACAAGGAGATGGCTCTTGAAATCACTTCCACTGCTCAGATACATTGATTTCCCTTTTTAGTTCACAGTGACGATGTGTATGTTCGGCTGGCACCCTCACACACAGCTTATTTCCAACTTACCTGGGAAGCCTGCTACATCTTATGCTGTTGAGATGAATGAAATTTGGATGGGTTGGCTTCTGTCTTCTTTGTTCTTCTAGTATCAGAGTTGTCTTATTACATTGCACTTGGGTCAGGTTGCAGTAAGACACTGCCAGCTGCATCTTATCTGACAGGGTCAGGATAGTTCATTTATTTTGGGGCACAGTTAAGACATCAGCTGTCCAGCATCTCCTTTATTAGAAGCATGGCTGGGAACCAATAAGCAAGCAAAAACGGAACCTTGGACTGGCCAGCAAAGATATCACAATGTCCATACCTTTCCCTGCTGGCTGCCATCCCAAGCTTTAGTTGACAAGTGTGTGCTCTTATTTTACGCATGATGTTAATGAGCTTGGTTATTTTTAGTTTGTGCCAGATCAGAGGCAAAGAAAGGAGCTGCTACAGAGAGAACTACTGACTCAAAACCATTGGTTGCTGGTCCTTGTGAAAACTGATGTATTGGGATGGGGGTCAGAAAAATGAGAAAACGTAGAGGCAAGAACTCAAGAGCAGAGCCCTCCTAAAGCCTGTGTGTTTAGGGACAGGTCACCATACGTGTCTCACAGTAGAAGGAGCATCATCGTAGTCCAGAGTGGTGACCCTAACTTAGTAAGAAAAATCCAGATTTTATATTCAGTACTTTCTGCATAAGGAGGGAGGGAGGTAAGTGGTATTGCTACCTGTGGGTTTGGGTCTCATGCTGTTTCAGAACACTTTGCTTCCCAAGAAGTACTTGTTAATTAATAAGGGTTTCCTGTAGCCACTCTCCTTCTAACAGTCTTTGTAACCCCAGCTGTATCCCCAGCACTTAGAATAGGGGTTGGCATTTTATAAACAGTCAGTCACTATTTGCTGAATGAATGGTGAATAAATGAATGAATTCATCAGAGGAGTAGGCCTAGTTAACAGTAAGGCAACAGGGGTGGTTTTCTGGTCTGTCACATTAACTTATCTCCTGTTGTAACCACTAGACAGTGCTTCACATAATGGCACAAAATTATGCTTAGGTAAATGGCCTTGGAAGTACAACGCAGGTCCCCAGGTGCTTGTTCATGTAATACTTAATTTGAAAAGATTTTAGTGTATTCTCATTTTTAAGCCTGCCGCTGGTGAAGTGTTAATCAGTCTGGCTTATGGGCCTATCCAGAAGATCTGATTCTTGGCTCCAGACCCCACACCATCCATCCATGCCACAAACACAAACATTTACGGAGTGCCTGCTGTGTGCCAGCTGGGCGCTGTGCTTTGGGGATGGGAGGAAAGGGAGGCAGGGACTCAAATGAACACAGCTGGTCCCTGGCCGCAGGGGTGCTGTCTGAAGTAGCAGACAGCCAGGAGCACAGGTGATCAGTGTGTATATAATGAAGGCATGCGCCTGCTTGTGGGAACACGAAGAGGGCGCTTTTCTCTGGGGGTGGGCTGGGGAGGCTCCTGAAGGAGGGACGTTTGGACTAAGCCTGAGATAACAGTTGTGGGCTTCTAGGTGCTGCCCCAGTGGGATGTCCTGGCTAGCGGTGCAGGGCAACATTATCTGTGCCTTCTTAGTTTTGAGAAAGGACGCTCCTTGCATGCTGGGAGGAGTGAGAGACGGTGGGTTCAAGTGCACTGGCCTTGACCTTCCTGTCTTTGTCCCATCCAGTAACCCCATGGGATCTCTTTTGTGAGGATGGCTCTATTCCAGCCCTCTTAATTTTACCAGATTATTTTTGGAGCTGGAAAGGGCCGTCAAGAACTCTCTCTTCCAGCAAAAGAGACTGAACATACTTGGGGCAGGGAGGGGGGGGGCGCTGCTTACGGATATGTGAAAAATCACCAGAGGTGAGAGGTGAGTACATTGGAATTTCTTAACCCACCAGGAAACCAGTTGCCATCAAGTAGATTATGACTCATGGCGACGCTGTGTGTGGCAGAGGAGAACTGTGCTCTATAGGGTTTTTGGAGACTGATTTTTCAGAAGTAGATCTCCAGGCCTTTCTTCTGAGGCACCTCTTGATAGGCTTGAACCACCAAGCTTTGACTTAGCAGCCGAGAGCGTTAACTTTTTGCACCACCCAGGGACCCCTTCTACCCACCAGACCCTGCTTTCTCACCCAGGTCTAGCCTGCCCACTTCCTGTCCAGCTGAGTGAGGGGCTTCTGCAGAGGAGCCAGTCTGGCATGGCAAGAGGGACCTGCTGCCTCTGGAAAGGTCCTTTCCCCAGCCTCCACCCTGAGCTCTTTCTAAGTTAAGAGCCATTTTAGAAAGACATATTGGAAAAGCAAAATCTGGAGTGACCTACACAGATGCTTAGGCTAACCTCCTAATGTGATTTTCCAGTTCATATTTTGTTGCTGGTGGAATTATATACCTGGATGGTAAGCCCTGAACCAAAATAGAGACCCTGGAAGAGGGCAGATTGGCTTTTGGACAAGTTGAGTTTTGGTGCCCTTGGTATTTTCAGGGGGGCGTGTCAGGTTCGCAGCTATGGGGAGTGCTCTGCGATGGCTGTACAGACTTGGGAAGCTGTGAACTGCTTAAAGTCCCAGTTCGTTAGTGACAGATCTGGGCCTAGAGCTCAGGTCTCCTTCTTCCTCCCACTCCAGGGTTTTCTGCCACATTCTGCTGCTAGAACTTTAACTAGTCCTGTCCCACTAGGAATCTGGCTAATGAAGCCTCAGATCCATGATAATAGGTGTCCCCTAGGGCATGGTAGCACTGGATAGTGCTAGGAAAAAATAACATCAGAAGGATGGATTTTTATAGGCAAGGGGGAAGAGTCCCGGAATGATTTTTTTTTTTTTTTAAATTGTATTCCTTGTCTAAAATTACCAGAAGATCAACGTTCAAGAAAACTTGGGGGAAGAAAACCATTCACAGTTTCTCCATCCTAATTAATACAGCTGTTTTAGTTTTTGGAAATTTACTGTTTTTATCATGAATAACGCATACATACTTTTAAGTGGTAGGAATCACAATTTGCTTATTCTTTTGTGGTCTGTTTACTTAACATTGTCACCAAAAATTTCTCTTGCTTTCTGTCTCATCTTTGTAATTGTCTTTTATAATGGTCAAACGGTATTCAGTGGTGTTGATGTGCCACTGCTGTGGGTCTCAGTGGTTGGAAGTTTTAGGTGATTTCTTCTTCCTCTCCCCCTTTCTCCAGTAAGTAGTACTACAGAGAACAAGTTTGCATGTTGAGCCTTTTGCTTCTGTTGAATTACTGCCTTCAGAAGAATATCTCCAGAAAGGAGAGTTGACTCTTTTGTTTGTTATGTGTAACACAAATACAGATATGCAAATAAAGCAGCGTACGGTTTGATGATTTACTAGAAGGCAGACGCCTTGTACCTTGTCTAGTCCCCACTGCCCAGGTCAGGAGATAGAGCCTTGCCAGCCAGCCAAGAAGCCCTCTGCGGGCCCCCTTGCAGTCACGACTCCCTCTCCCCTGCAAGACCAGCAGCTACCCTGACTTTATTGTAATCTCTTGCTTGCTCTTAAATGTTTTATCATCCAAGTGTGCATCATCCCTAGACATTGGGGTTTAGTTTTGCCTGTTTTTTAAAATGTCTTTTAAGTCTCTTTTAATCCGTAATCCCCTGTCCATCTCTTCTTTTCCCTAAATTCTGTTTGTTGAATAAGCTGGATTGTTTGTCCTGAGAAGTTTCTAGAGTTTTCCCATAGGCTGGATCTTGCTGACTGCATTCCCATGTAGTTTAGTAAGATCTTCTTGCATTTCCTGCAAGTTGACAGTTGGATCTAGAGAGGTTGAATCAGTCCCAGTCTTGATTTTTTTAATTTTAATTTTTTGCTTTGGGTTGGTGGGGGGCTTATGGTTGGCAAGCAAGATTATATCATAGGTGATGTGCTCTTCATCAGGAGGCTCGTAATGGCTGGTTGTCTCTTTTTGTGATGTTAGTAACTTCTGCTGCCCAGTGCTTAGAGCTTTCCATTCACTAACCAAAAAACCAGTTGTCATTGAGTCGATTCTGACTTATGGTGACCCCATGTGTGTCTGAGTAGAACTGTGCTCCTTAGGGTTTTAATGGCTGAGTTTTTGGAAGTAGATTGCCAGGTCTTTCTTCCGAGGCACCTCTGGGTAGACTCAAGCCGCCAACCTTTCAGTTAGTAGCTGAGTGCTTCACTGTTTGCACTACCCAAGGACTTCTTTCCATTCACTAACCTGTTGCTGTTGAGTCAATTTTGACTCATATTGACCCTATAGGACAGAGTAGAACTGCCCCTTGGGGTTTCCAAGGCTGTAATCTTTACAGGAGCAGACTGCCTCATCTTTGTCCTGTGGAGCGGCTGGTGGGTTTGAACCACCCTTTCGGTTAGCAGCGAGTGTTAACCGCTGTGCCACCAGGGCTCCTTTTTCCAGTTACTAGAACCAAAACAAACCATACCTGTTGCTGTTGAGTCCATTCCACCTCATAGTGACCCTATAGGACAGAGTAGAACTGCTCCATAGCGTTTCCAAGGAGCAGCTGGTGGATTCTAACTGCCAACCTTTTGGTTAGCAGCTGAGCTCTTAACCACTGTGCCACCAGGACTCCTTCCAACTACTAGGGGTTGCAAAATGGCGATATTGCAGTTTTGTTATTTCTTCTTCATTTGTTGAATACTTCTATAAATAAAAACTCAGCTCATCTATATTTAACAGTTGTATTGAGGTATATTTTATTGATTTGCATTTCCCTGATGGCTGTGATGTTGAGCAGCTTTTCATGTGCTTATTGGCCATTTGTTTATCTTCTTTAGAGAACTGTTTATATACCGTACAATTTACCCATTAGAAATATATAATCAGTGACTTTTAGTGTATTCAGAGCTGTGTAACCGTCACCACAATCAAATTTAGAACATTTTAATGCCCCCAAATGAGCCCTGCTTCCCTTCAGTCCCCCCATTCTTCCCCCAGCCCTAGGCAATTACTAGCCTGTTATCTGTCTCTACAGATTTGCCCATTCTGGACATTTCATATAAATCGAATCATGCAATATGTGGTCCTTTATGGCTGTTTTTTTTTTTTTTTTTACTTAGCATAATATTCAAGGTTCATCCATGTTGTAGCATGTATCAGTACTTCAGTCCTTTTTATTGCTGAATAATATTCCATTGTTTGGATATACCACATTTTGTTTATCCATTCCTCAGCTGGTGGACATTTGTGTTGTTTCTACCTTTTGGCTGTTAGGAAGAATGCTGCTGTGAACATTGATGGACATGTGTTTCCATTTCTCTTGGGTATATATGTAGAAGTGGAATTGCTGGATCACATGCTAACTCTATGGGTAATTGTGTGTTTAATGGTTTGAGGAACTGCCAGACTGTTTTTCAAAGCACCTGTACCATCTTACATTCCCACTAGCAAGGTCAATTTCTCCACATCCTCACCAACACTTGCTATTAACTGTCTTCTTGCCGATAGCCATGCTAGTGGGTGTGAAGTGGTATCTCATTGTGATTTTGATTTGCATTTCGCTGATGACTAATGATGTTGAGCAGCTCTTCATGTGCTTATTGGCCATTTGTTTATCTTCTTTGGAGAACTGTTTATTCAGAGCCTTTGCCCATTTTTAGAAAGGGTTATTTGCCTTATTATTGAGTTGTAATAATTCTTTGTACATTCTAGATACAGGTCCTTTCTCAGATGTGTGATTTGCAAAAATTTTCTCCCCTTCTGTGGGTTGTTGTCTTAGACTGGATTCTCTAGAGGAGCAAAACCAGTGAAGCGCACACGTGTGTGTGTGTGTGTGTATTTAAAAAAAAAAAAAAAAAAACCCATTGCTGTCTAGTTGATTCCAACTCAGAGTGACCCTATAGGACAGAGTAGAATTGCCCCATAAGGTTTCCAAGGAGCAGCTGGTGGATTTGATTTGCCGACCTTTTTGTTAGCAGCCGAGCTCTTATTAACCACTGTGCCACCAGGGCTCCAAATATGTATACAGAGAGATTTATTTCAAGGAAATGGCTCACCTAGTTGTAGAAGCTGGCAAGTCCCAAATCTGTGGGTCAGGCATCAGGCTGGAGGCTTCTCCTTACTCGTGTGTTTGTAGGGGCTGACAAACCCCAAATCTGCAGGTCAGATGTCAGGCTGCTGGCTCACATCCTAAGAACCAGAGGTCAGAGGATGACGAGTCAGATGCAGAATTGAGAGAGAGTGAGCTTTGCCAAAACCTCCGTATGTATTGGATGCAGGCCACACCCCCGAGGAAACTCCTCTTCAACTGATTGGCTGCTCACATCAGCTCACAAAATGGAGGATGATTACATAATATCTGCCAAACCACTGAGAATCACGGCCTAGCCAAGTTGACACATAACCTTAACCATCACAGTTGTCTTTTCACTTGCTTGATGCCTTGGGATCCCTTGAAGTACAAAAGGTTTCAATTTTGGTGATGTCCAGTTTCTCTGTTTTTTTTCTTCTGTTGCTTATGCTTTTGGTGTCATATCTAAGAACCTGTTGCTAAATTCAAAGTCATGAAAGATTGATATCTGTTTTCTTCTAAGACTTTTATAGTTTTAACTCTTACATTTAGGTCTGTGATCCATTTTGAATTAATTTTTGTACACAGTGCTGTCTACACTTTGGTTACCCAGTGCTACTGTGCTACAGCTAAATACAGGATAAATGCTTGATTCTTTCCCTTTGTTTGCCAGTTTTTATAATAAGGAGTCGGTTCCCTAATCATCCTATGAAGCTGGTTTTGGTTTCTCTTTGTTTTCTCTTTATTGTTATGAATGCCTAGGTTTAAACATATTTGTGTTGGGAGCCATTGGCAGTGGTATAGTTTTTATCAGCAAATTATGCCTGCGTCCTGCTTAGGTGAGTGTTAATAAGCTCTTTCATTTCTCAAAGACTTGCAGTGGTCTCTCATTTGCAATCTCATTTAATCCTTGGAGAGATGAGGAGAGCAGATATCATTAGGCCCATTTTACAGTCCAGGACTTGACCCTTGTCTCTGAGTCTTTTCTTGTGCTCATGCCCCTTGTATGTACTACACAGTCAGGCAGAACCCAGAAATGGACCTTTAGTTTGAGTGTGAGTCCTGGCTCTATCTCCTGTGACCCCAGCAGCTCTCTTGGCTTTTCTGGGTCCTGCTTACTGCACTGTGAAATCAGAGGGCTGAAGGAGTCAATTCCAAACGGTGAGCTGATTTCGGAAGATTGGCTGTGTTGATGTAAAACTTCAGGGGAAACTGTCCATGTTTCATTGCTGGAGTAGGAGCCCATCACACCTTTCTTCGAGAGTGTCTGAGTTTTGGAAAGCTTACTATCATATATAGGCATTCATCTAAAAAGCATTCTTTTGAAAGGAGAGACTAGAAAGCGCTAACAGTGGTTATCTGGGTTTTTACTTTATACTGTTATATGGCATTTGAATTTCTTTAATCATGAGTTTGTATTACATTTATCATAAAATGAATTGACTTATAAAAATTTGTACTGTGACATGTTATGTGTACATAACATACAGAGAGAAGTGACTTTGGCTTTTTAAAAATCTCTGATTTCTTATCCAGCTCTCTCACCCTCAATTTTCACGTCCCCAATTGTCTTTCAGAAACATGCCAAAGGCCAGGATTTGTTTGATCAAATCGTATACCACTTGGACCTCGTGGAAACAGATTACTTTGGCCTCCAGTTCCTCGACTCGGCCCAGGTCACGGTGTGTATTGCTTTGGTTCTGTGTAGGCACAGATTGGCTTTTCATGCTAATTGCAAAGCCACAGCTGCTAGAAATTGGTAGAGAAAAATAGGAGTAAAACTGCGATATTCTTCCAGTAACAAGACTTGGGATGCCAGTGATGGTGGCTGTGTGAAATGCATCCACAATGCTTGGAGGATACCCCCTGCCAGGTGGCCAATAACAGGGAAAGAAGGAAGCATTTATGTCACTTGTGGGATGCTTCAGGGAGATGTTTCAAAGCATAGGGATGCATTATGGGCACATATTTAAAGGAGGTAGAAAGAAGAAAAAGATCATTAGAGAGATTGTTTTAATGGTGTCACATTTATTTTCAATCAGCAGAGGCTGTGCTACCATCTTCTGGAGTCATGCTGGATGTAGGGAGTGGGCTCTCTAAACACAGCTGGATCCTAGCCAGGCTTAGCGGGTGAGGGAGGCAGTCAGAGCAGGCCTTGGCGTTGCCCAGGAACCATTTTGCAGCTCCAGGAGGTTGTGTTAGGTCAGCAAAGCCTTCGCTTGCTTTGCCTGAGACAGTGGAGGTGCTAGAGTGAGTGAACTGGAAGTAGCTCAGAACCACTAACCACTCTTTTTAAAAGCAGGAATGATTTCATCGTCTCCCTTCCCATCAAAATTTAGCTCTGGGTTTCAAAGATAATTTATTCAACAATCTGAAAATATTTATTGAATGCCTGTTATGCACTGGCCTGGTTCTAAGTACTGTGGATAAAGCAGTGAACAGACAAGGCAGAAGTGTGCTCTCACGGAGTTTCCATTCTAGTGAGGTGAGATGGTCTATGAGCAGTCATAGATATAAACATGACAGGTGTGATACATGTTAAGAAAATAAAGCAGAGTAAGAGGGAATAGACTGCAGAGGCTGGACGTCGGAAGGTGCTATTGTAGACAGTGCATTGAAGGGCGAGTTCTCTGATAATGAGGCATTTGAATGAGAGACCCAGAGCTCCTCATAAATGGTTAAGCCTTTTTGCCTGAAAGACACACACTAGGTACTGCCTGGGTGCCACTGTGACACTCGTAAGGTGAAGATGCTCAAAGTTGGTGCCTGGTAATGGGGTCTGCTGGAGAATGTGGGTGAGATGCCGGAGTCCTTAGAGATGGAGTGGAATCCAGACTTCAGGGCCTCCTGGGTGTATGTGCCTTCCCTGGGGCCCCCCAGCTAGGTGTCTGTGCAGGTGCATCTTCAGGACTCCTGAGTGTTGAGAGCAGATTCCCTTACCCACCCCCAGCTGTTGCCGTGAACTCTGCTGCCCCCTTGAATAAATGGTCTCGATTGCATCTCCATTTCTCAGCTGGAGGCTGTCACTCTGGCTCCCTGGGCCCTGGGGAGGGGCAGACTGGCTTTTGCCTTTTCCACCTCCCTGTCCAGCTCTGTCTCCTTCGAAGTTGGGCCACCCAGTGCCCTGCCTTCTGACCTCACGACTGTCCTTCACATCCCTCAAGGCCTCTGGCAGCTCAGATTTTCTCCTCCCCTGGGCAGCCTCGGAATTCAAGTTGCTGACTTTCTAAACATTCCAGACACTCTTCCCTCTCTGTAAGCTTTGTTTGAGCCAACCTCACTTGAGGACACTTTGGGTCCTGTCCCCACTCATCACTGCAAGATCCAGAATTCTGTCATTCCCTGTCCCAATGATAACTTCCCCTGATTTTCTTTCTCCAGTCCCTCTATCTGGTCTTGGCCCTCGCTCTCCCCTTCTACCTCATTCTCCTTTCTTTGCCGACTTCCGGCCTTGCCTTCCTGTCATCTCACCTGTGTCCTTAGTCGCCCTTTGACTCCCCTGCCCCCATGACTTTCTCTGCCCTCCCCTCAACATGCAGGCCCATCTGTTTTTTCTGCTGCTTCCCCCAGGCTGCCAGGCATTCCTGGAGAAAGTCACGGGCTGTGCTTTTTGGCACCAGCACAGATCATAGGTTCAGTAAAGTGCAAGCTCCCTGAGCTGCTCTTTAGGCCTTGTTAGACCTTAATTGACTCCTGCATACCACACAGTACCCTCTGAATCTGGACCATGTACCCCTAGTCTAGTCCCCACAAAGATGCTGTTCCAGCAGTTGGCCTTATTGCCTAAACGGAGGATCACGGTCATTCAGCTGAAATGCCTTTCGTTTTTTTCCCTGCCATCTCAAAGTTTCTTTCTTACTCTTTGTCTATCCCTTTTGCTTTCATGTCTTAAGGGAGTAGCCCGGCTTCTCCTGCGTTTGTTCTCTACACCTGCATCAACAGGTCCATTTCCAGTTGCTTCCTGAGTGCTGAACTCAGGATTCTCTTCTCTGTCCTCAGCATCCTCCAGCTGTCCCTGCGTCTGACACTTTCCCAGCCCTCCTCTTCCCTGAAACATCTCCATTCTCCTTTCTCCTGTATGTCTTAAAGCATGTGATATTTTTGACTTCAGAATGTCTATGGCCCTGGACTAGGAGTCAGACCTGGACCTTATTTCTGGCTCTATCTATGACTCATTTGGTAGGGTTTCAATAGACCACTCTATCTCCCTGGGCCTCAGTTCCCTCATCTGTAGGATGGGGTGCTTGGACCTGTTCTTTAAGAGCTCTTCCAGTTCTAATGTTCAGTGATTCTGAGCCTGGAGGGCAAGAAAGCATGCCTGCCCCAAATAAGGGTTGGTCTTTAGAAGGGAGAGGGTATCCACCATTTCTGCCATTAGAGCCGAGTGCCTGTTACCTTGGTGCACGTCCCCATCCCCAGTTGACCCCTCTTCAGCCACTCAGATTCCCAGAAAGCCAAGGGCGTGACTGTATTATGAAAGCCTTGTCTGTGAGCCTCTGCTAACTTGGCTGGCAGGCTTTCCCGTAAGCCAGTGCCCGGTCACTGTGCGGCAGGAGGGATGTTCACGGCAGGATCCAGGCAGCCTTCCTAGGCCACATACCTGTAGATGCTCAGACTCTGCAGGCTCTCAAGCCTTTCAGCATCCAGCTCTATGAACGGGGTATGCTGTTCTTCCCCACAAAAGCAGGTGCAAGGTCCTCATCTAACTTTTTTTTTGGTGGTAAAATATATATAACATAAAATGAGCCATTTTAACCATTTTTAAATGTACAATTCAGTGACATCAATTGTACTCACAATGTTGTGCAACCATCACCACTGTCTATTTCCAACACTTTTTCATCACCCTAAAACAGAAACTCTGTACCCCTTAAGCAATAACTTCCCGTTTTCACCCCTCATCCTACCCCTGATAACCTCTAATCTTTCTCTGTGGGATCATACAGTATTTGTCCTTTTGTGCTTGGCTTATTTCACTTGGCATAATTATTTTCAAGGTTCATCCATGTTGTAGCATGCATCCTAATTTCATTCTTTTTTACAGCTGAATAATATTCCATTGTAGGATATACCATATTTTGTTTATCCATTCATCAGTTGATGGACACTTGAGTTATTTCCACCTTTTAGCTTATTACATATTGCTACAATGGGCATTGGCATTCAGGTATCTGTTTGAGTCCCTGCTTTCAATTCTTTCTGGTATATACCCTGGAGTGGAATTGCTGGGTCATTTGGTAATTTTACAGGACCCTAGTGGCATGGTGGTTAAGAACTCAGCAGTTCGAATCCACCAGCCACTCCTTGGAAACTCAATGGGGCAATTCTTCTCTGTCCTGTGGAGTTGATATGAGTCAAAATCGATACCCTCTCCCTTCTAAAGACCCACCCTTATTTGGGTTTTTTGTTTTGGTTGTAGGTGGTGCAAATGGTTTGCACTCAACTACTAACCTAAAAGATTGACAGTTCGAACCCACCCAGTGGCACCTCGGAAGAAAAGCGTGGTGATGTACTTCTGTAAAGATTACAGCCAAGAAAACCCTATGGAGCTCAGTTCTATTCTGTAACACATGGGGTCGTCATGAGTCAGAATCAACTCAGTGACAACAGATTTGTTTTTTTGTTTGTTTTATGGTAGTTCTATGTTTAACAAAAGGAGCCCTGGTGGCACAGTGGTTAAGCACTCAGCTGCTAACCGACAGGTTGGCAGTTTGAACCTACCAGCCACTCAGTGGGAGAAAGATATGGCAGTCTGCTTCCGTAAAGATTTACAGCCTTGGAAACCCTATGGGGCAGATCTGCTCTGTCACATGGGGCCACTATGAGTTGGAATTGGCTCAATGGCAATGGGTATGTTTAACATTTCAAGGAACCACCAAACCGTTTTCCACAGAGACTGCACCGTTTTACGTTCCCACCAACAATGTATGAGGGTTCCAGTTAATTTACATCGTCCCCAACACTTGTTATTTTCCAGTTTTTTGTTTGTTTTTTTATAATAGCCATCCTTGTGAGTGTGAAGTGGTATTCCTCATCCATCTTTGACTCTGAAGATCCAAGAGATGTACAGCAGCAGCAGCATCCAGCACCCTTCTTGCTCATCACAGTCTTGGGTTCCTAAGCTGGGCACATTCCAGCCTAGGTTCTGATAATGCCTGCCCTTCTTATCTCCATACCTTTGCTTGTGTTGTTTCTCCTCCTGGAATGCCCTTTCTCATCCTGTTTGAACTTCTGGCTATCCTGGAAGACCATCTCGGATGACGCCCCTTCATGAAGCATGTCCTGAACTCAAAAAGCATTTTTCCTTGTCTTTGTAAAGCTCTGAGCTTATTTTGCCTTCTGTGGCAGTTGGCTCATTTGACTTCCAGTTCAGTAATCAAAAAACAAACAAACACAAAACCCTTCTGATTATATCTGAAGACTTAGGACTTCCTCTTCTTAACTTGGTGACTCTTGGTGACAAGACACACAACCTAGAATCGCAGTCGTTAGCCCCAGAAGGGACCCTAGGAGGCATCTTGTCAAATCTTTCCATCATATAGATGGTGAAACCAAAGCCTTTGAACCTTGGCAGGTCACACTTAGTGGGTAGCACAGCACAGTTTGGACTCAAATCCAAGTTTTCCAAATCCAGGTTCATGTGCTCTTTCCAGTAGACTGTGCTCTTGAGCCTCAGTTTCCCTAACTGTAAAATGGAGATCGTAGCATCTATTTCACGGTGGAATTGAGGGTATCGGTGAGTTAATAGAGGAGAAAAAGTTTTGCATTCCAGATGTGGAGTGTGGGTCTCCTCTTCCTAGCTGGTAGGATAGGGACATTATAAGTCGTTACAGCCCCCAGGGGTGAGCACGCTGAGCAGGTTCACTGGAACCTGCAAGTCCACTTTACCCTTGAAGAAATCTGACCTATTTAAATAAAAGCCCTTTGGGAGAGTCTGACTCAGATGGCTCCTGGGGTGCCGTTGGTTTTCCAGGGGCCTGGGATGGTGCAGCTGGTGAAAGATGACTGGATGTTGCAGGAGGTGTGTTTCTGGGAAGAGTAGGGTAGCAGATGTGGACCGAGAAGGGAATGGCCCACTTGGCCATTGACTTATTGCTCCATAATGGAGGCTCCCACTAGTATCTGATACCCTCACACAGCCCCGGATGTGGGGATCAGAGGACTGACAGAAGCAGGTCTCCTGGCACAGCTCTCTGCATGCCCAGCTTATGTCCCCAGCTCCCTGAAGAGAGCCAGGCCTGGTTTCCATAGTACCCTGCCCAGCCCTGAAGCAATGGTCAAAGGCTATTGGGACCACCTACTGGCAGTGGTTGGGGCTGGGGCTCTCATGTTTCCCTTTTCCACGTCAGAGCAGGAAGGCCATCCAGGAACCTACTCTGCAGATCTCGTTTTGGCATAGCTGAAAGAGTGGGGTCTGTTTTTACATATCAGATCCTTCTTCTGAGAGCCAAGTGCTCTGGCCTCTACTCACCCAGTTTCCCACAGCCTGTCATGATAGCTGCTGCTTACTGAGTACGCAGTCTGAGCCAGGCACTGACTAAAGCCTTTACATAATTCTTATTTAAAGTTTATCACTGATCTCTAAAGCTGGCATTACCAGGCCCATTTTACAGATGAGCAAGCTGGGGCTCAGAGGCATTAGGAACTTTGTCAAGGTCCCAAAGTTAAGGACAGAGCCAGAATTCAGAATCTGGATCGTTCCAAAGCCCAGCACTTTTCACTGGGTTGTACTGGCTGCATCACGCATGGTGATACACACATACACACAGAGGGAAGGAGAACATTCAGCAGCTTTGACTTGGCGCTTACTCAGTGCCAAGCTCTGTGGCTGCAGAAATGGGCTGGACACTGTGCCTGTGTGCCACATTCTGGTGGGGGAGACAAGCAAGCAGTCCCTTATGAGTCCTCTTAACAGAGAGTCTTTAGACTACTCTGTGAGCCCAGAGGAGGAATTGCCTAAGTATTGTCTGATGACATTAATGAGGCATGAGAGAGGAAAGGTTAACGCTGGGGGTGGGCCATGAGGGATGAGAGGAGTTGGGGGGAGGGTATAATAGCTCCACGAAGCACGCAGGAAGCATGCATGAAGCATGAGCCTCACTCCCCTCTCTGAGGCAGGTGTTCTGGAGGGCAGGTGTGGCCACCATGAATCCCCTTCCTGAGCCCCTCCCGACCTGAAAGGGAGCTTTTTATGATGGTAGATTTTTGATTCAGATTTTGCCTTGAGATTTGTCTGATGTTTTCCTCTGGCCTTTGCAGCATAGAGTCCGGTAGATGGGTAATAATAAGAGGTCTCAGGCTGTATACTGAGGTTAATACATAGATATGGTGGTTGCTGCCAGGACTCAGTGGGCTAAAGGGAATACCGTGGCTTCCTGGGATTCAGTCTGATGATTCGTTGGAATGTCATCATGTTTGCCACTTGTACAGACACTACAGAGTGTTCCTAACCGTTTCAGATGTGAGTGTAAGAAGAAAAGAGTGATTACTCAGCATACCTGAAGGGGAACTAGGCTAGTATGGAAGCTAATAGTGGGATTTATGTTACTTTAAGAGGAAATCAAACAAAACCCCTTCCTTCCGTACATTTGAATGGTTTATTGCAGTTTTCATGGACACTCCATGGATTATGCAACAGCTCTGTGAGGGGATAGCCCATTCACAGATGAGGAAGCTGAGGCTCAGCAGTGGGGGCCTTGCTCACAGCCACACAGCAGGTGCATGGCAGAGCTGGAACTTGAACCCAGAACTTCTGTCTCCTTCCATTTTGGTACAAAGAAATGTAAAATAGGCTCAAGAAATCCAAATGCCACAGGTCTCCCAGCGGTCTGTTTCTGAATGTTGGTCTCGGGGGGCAGGGTGAGTGTTTTCTAGCCCATATGCAAATATCAGATTGGTGGCTGAATGGGAGGCTGATAAAGGGATCTTTGCAATTGATTTGGGGGCAATGGTGGTTCAGTGGTAGAATTCTCACCTTCTATGCTGGAGACCTGGGTTTGTTTCCGGCCAGTGTACCCCATGCACAGTCACCACCCATCTGCCTGGGGAGCTTGTGTGTTGCTCTCATGCTGAACAGGTTTCAGCGGAGCTTCCAGTCTTAGATAGACTAGGAAGAAAGGCCTGGTAACCTACTTCCAAAAATCAGCCAGTGAAAATCCTATGGATCACAATGGTCCTATCTGCAACTGATCATAGGGATGGCACAGGACTGCTCAGTGTTTTGTTCCATTGTACATGGGTCTCCATGAGTCAGAAGCCAACTCTTGGTCATTTAACAATAACAACAGCAGTTGATTTAGATGAAACCTCAACTAGCTTGTATAAAGGAGTTTACAGGTCTTCATTACAGAGGAGGTGGAGAGAAGAGATCCCTCTGCCCCCATCGGTGGAGAAGGAGAAAAGAGAGAAGGTACTTTAAGCTAGTTTATGGGCTTGAAACCTAGAGCATGGGAAGGTCAGAGAGGCTTGAGTTTGAATCCTGCCTCTACCTCTTGTGAGCACCGTGATCCTGGACACATCAGTCTCCCTTTCCGTGGCCATCTCATCTGCTCACTCATCTGAGTAAGGTGAGGGGTGTGGCACAGTCAACTTCAAAGTGTTCACTCCCTTCTTCCTGCCTTTGTCGTTTGGGTGGGATTGTCTCTCCAGGTTCCTTCCAACTTTAATATAAGCATAAACTAGATATTCCTTACAGCCAAGAAAATCTCTAGGTACTAGAAACCCAGTTACAAGTTCCATCGCCCCGACTTAATGGTGAGGGCTCAGGGATTGTTCAGGCAAAAGATTTTTAGACCCTCTTCAAACCCCTGAACTTTTCTTGGGTGTTGCAGTTCCGATGCTTTTGTGTGGATTTTAGATGATTAAATTCTACAACCAGTCTTATATGTGTCTTACTTCCAGAAGTGATGTACTATTCAGACTATATAGTACTATTCAGACTATATGGGCTTTGCCAAGATCATCTAACATCTTGATTTAAGGGAAGGGTCTTGCCAGATGGACTTGGATGAGAAACGCAGATCAGAAACTACCTTTCTAATACCCGTTAAAGTGTCTGAGTTAAGTGTCTTGCCCTTTGAACTCAGAAATGTACCTGTCTCTTTCCAGTGACTGGTTAATGGTCTGTTAAGAGGGCTGGAGCCATTTGCCTTGGCCTCTACCAATGGGCAGCATGGCTATATTTAGCCAGAACACAGATGAGCAACCAAGACAGGTCCTGCTGCTGCTGGCATACAACTTATCAAATGCCACATTGGGCTTTCAGTGCACGTGTATTCCAGTCACAAGGTGGCCTTGTGGGATAAAACACAAGTGGTCAGAGTCTGGTAACATCCCACAGCTAAGAAGAAAGCCAGGTCATTTGAAACTGCTAGGGTACAAGATAGATTTTATCATCTCGTGCTTTAGGATTGTGACTGGGTCTCTTATCACCTTTGATGCAGACAGCAAACCTAATCTGAACCCCAGGGTGGGGTGGGTCCGGGAGCTTTTGAAATGATGGAATTGTTTCTGATTCCTTTCCCAGCTTAGCCAGCCCCACGCTTTTCACAGTCCTCTGCTCTGGCAGCTGTCGGGTCAGGCCACTTTGGGCAGGCTCCATGACTGAGCGGGAGGGTGGAGCCCAGCCTGCAGTAGGCAGTGTGTCCAGAGAGAAAGCAGTCTGCTGTCCCATAGGAACGTCTGGCTGCAGTCTCTGCGTTAACACCAGCTATACACAGTTAGCCGACTGCGCAGTAAGGTCTGAAATTGCTTGAGAATTTACAGAGCTCAAACGGCAGTTTTCAGAAGGGGTGATGGATGTCCCCAAATCCCCAAGATCATCATGGTATATATATATTCCTGGGTTGGAGAGGATGCGGAAAACTTTGGTACTAAATATTTAATGGGCATCCTGGGAGTGTTTAAAATTAAACGCTGATTCGCTGAGATTCTCTTTAATGGGCCTTGGGTGAGGCCTGGATATTGACTTTTTTTCAAGTTCCTCAATGATTCTAATGTGAAGCCAGGGTCAAACATCACAGCTAAAACTACATAGCCTGGATCAAGATTAGAGTTCCACAGTAGAAGGAGAGGAAAGGTGAGCTTAAACTTGTTCTAGTCAAAATATGTCAAGGAGATTTGAGAAAGAAAAGAAATGGGATAAGCACCTTTAATTTATGAGCTTCAGTGCTAATTAGACTAGAAGGCCGATTGCAGGGAGAACTTTCTTTGCATGGTAAAGATTAATTCATTTGAAAGTGAGGGGAAGAACCCTAGAAGTGAAAACAGTTAGCATGATATTTACTTTGGTAGGAAAGTAAATTTTATGCCTTTATCAAGTCTGTGTCTGTCCTTCTCCTGGGGGCTACCATGTCTGGCATATGGTAACCAGTTGCCCTCGAGTTGATTCTGACTCATGGTGACCCCATGTGTGTCACAGTAGAACTGTGCTCCATAGGCTGATTTTTTGGAAGCAGATCACCAGGGCTTTCTTCTGAGGCACCTCTGGGTGGACTCGAACCACCAGCCTTTTGATTAGCAGCCGAGCATGTTAATCATTTGCACCACCCATAGACTCTCCTAGAGGCTAAAGTTGGGGGTTTTCAGCTTGGTTCGGGCAGAGGTGATAGCTGACTCTAAGGAGTCAAACTGATCATCAAAAACTACCTGACAGGTGAATATTGAATATGGAAGTGACAACCCAGGCCGCCCCATGAATATCGTATTTTCATTTACATAAATAAAAGAATAATGCAGGTAAGTAAAAAGAAAATTTTAAAAAGCAGAGAATGGCATTCACAGCCCCACGATCCAGAAATACCCTCTAAAAATCCTTCTGGACATATCTTGATAGAACATAATAATTTTATGTAAATGGAACCCTACCTGGGTTTTTTTTTTTTTTCTTTTTTATTAATACTGTGCCTTGAATCTCTTGCCACATCCATAAATATAGGCCTACATCAAATAGTATTTCATTATATGGATGAGCCATTTTTTAATCCATTTGTTGATGGACATTTAGGTCATTTCCAATTCAAAGCTATTAACAGTGAGACAAAGCATCTTGTACATGTGCCTTTGAGATAAGCATCCTGCTGCAGTGATCTGCTTGCTGCTTTTATTACACGGTTGCCTAGCCGGGAGTGGAGATGACAAAAGCCCACATTCTCCCCTGCACTGCTCACGGCTCATTGTGTTATAATTCGTCTGTTATTTCCTTTTGTGTTTCTCTATCCCCTGTCTTCCTACACAGTCATAATGGGCTCTTTGGTTAGGTGTAGGGTACACTATACTAATTTAGTCACACCCTCTTTCATTATTAGAATGTGCAGAGTTTAGATTGCTTCTGAAAGTATATTGACAGTCGGCAGATTGGTCTCTGATTCTGAACAACTAGTGAGAAGCCCACTCTGACTGTGTTACGCTACTCTTATTCCAACAGTGATGTTCCAGTGTGTATTGAGTTAACATAAAATGATGAGAAAAGCCCCTATTTGCCTCATTTTTAAAAATTATATTTAACGTTTATTTCTCAAGAATATAAGGGCCTGCTGGGTGCCAGGCCCTGCGCCCTGCCCAGGAGACACAGAAATGGTTAAGTCCCTGCCCTCCAGGAACTTACCCTCACATGAGGGGATCACAGCATTTAAAAAAAAAAAAAACCTGTTTCCACCAAGTCAGTTCTAACTCATGGTGAACCCATGTGCTGGCAGTGGATACTTACGTGTACGTTTGGTGGCTGAGAGTTAGTGGGAGAAGTTGCTTTTTGATTGAAAAAGACAGATATAAGATTTTGAGATTTAAGGTATTCCTTGTCTCTGGATGATACTGTCTAAACTGAGGCCATTTAAGTAGAAAGAGGCAAGTCAACAGAATAAATAAAGTCAAGGGACCATGACGACAGGGTGCAAAGTGGGTCATCTGGTTGAATATCGAGTAGTGTAGACTTCTAATATATCGATTAATTATTTAACTAATTAACCATTATTGAACATCTGTACAGGGCATAGTTGTTGTTAGTTGCCATGAAGTCGATTCCAACTCATGGCAACCCCATGCATTACAGACTAGAACCGCTCCATAGGGTTTCTTGGCTGTAATCTTAATGGAAGCAGACCGCCAGGCCTTTTTCTCACAGTACCCCTGGGTGGGTTCAAACTGCCAACCTTCAGGTTTGTAGTTGAGCATAAACTGTTCATGCCACCTAGGGACCCTAAATGTAGTTTTCCATGGAAGTTAAGCTGCTAAGGCCATTAGGACTGCAGTATGAACAACTTTGAGAGAAACTTATATGAAGGCAATGATTTTGTAATACTCCTGGATGGATAAAACTGAAGGGCTTCTCCTGGTGAACACTAGAGGAAATGAAAATGCTCTCAGGGACTAGAGCAAAATTATCTCAGGCAAATCCCTGGCTGCCTAAACTGTCATCTTTCCATCTGAGATGGGTCATTTTCTGGGCAAATGTATAATGGAACCATGAATTTTGGTGTTATAGTTTTAGAGTTTAGGGCAATAGAACTACAAAAATGATGATGATTAGAGAGTCTCAAGCGTGGCTTGTTCTCTTTACTAGATTAATGGAAACTTGGAATTATTGGAGATGATTGTAACTTTAGGAATGCAGAAGGAAAAGGCAGTTGGTGTTTCCACTGACTGGAAGGGACTTTACAGATCATTTAATTAAGGAATTTTTTTCTTTTAATTGTGGTAAAAATATACATAACAAAACATTTGCCATTCCAACCTTTTTTATGTGTACAATTCAGTGACATTAATTATGTTCACTATGTTGTACAATAAACCCTTTGCCATCGAGTCAATTCCCACTCATAGCAACCCTAAAGGGCAGAGTAAAACTGCCATAGGGTTTCCAAGGAGAAGCTGGTGGATTCAAACTGCTGACCTCTTGGTAAGCAACTGAGCTCTTAACCACTGAGCCACCAGGGCTCCGTGTTGTGCAATAGGTAAGGGATTTGAAGTTCTTTTGGGTACCGCTTTGAAAATCTTACAGAAACTGTGGGCTCTTTCCCCAGAAAAATGCATTTATGTGCATAAACGCGACTTTTCATACCATCCCCAGGGGCTTGCAGATTCCCCAACCTAAGAACTCGTGATCTGGTCCAATCCCTGATTTTTATAGGCAGAGTCACTAGGTATATAGGAGGAGGGTAACTATGAGGGTTGTGTAATCTTGCTGATGAACTATTCCTAAAGAAACATTTTCTTTCTTTCAGCACTGGCTGGATCATTCAAAACCCATAAAAAAGCAGATGAAAAGTAAGTAAGAGGAATTAAGCCTATCGGTTTCTTTCTTTTCTCTAAGCGTACACACCTTTGCCAGTGTTTTCAGGTGTTATGTTTTCATTAGAACCTGGAAGCATTTTAAAATAGATCAGTTTTAAGTGGATGGTTTTTAATTTCTTAAGGCTGGCCAAATGTTGGCATTTAAAATTTGAATAAGAGTGTTTAGTAGATATTAAAAGACTTTGCTCTCATTTGAAATCAGACACCCTTGCCAATGAGAACTGATTCATATACTGTTCAGAAACATGGTTTTACACCTATTATATTCACTTTCCAATGAGTGCAAAGTAGAGTCAGTGATAGAGCAGGAGGCATCTTGATCTGTCTGGTCCAGCTATCTTTATAATATAATTAAATACATATATGTGTACATATATACACACATACATATA
>NW_004443952.1:12095202-12137451 GCF_000243295.1 Trichechus manatus latirostris
CTTTATATAATTAAAAATACATATATACACACATACGTATCCTCCCTAAAAAGTACTTTAAGGTATTTTTACTGTATTTTTAGATTTCAGAACACATTGCAAGCCCTTCTTTAGCCCACTTGGTATTTTGTAAAAAGTAGATGTCAATTTGGAGTATCTTGGCATCAGAGGTGAAAGTAAAATGTCAACTCTTAGTAATATCTAGATCATTAGTTTTTTTTCTCCCCCAGAACGAGGTTAGTAGCTACACCATCTTAGTCAACACAGAAGTCCATTTTAGTTTTCCAACTAGGATTGTAAAGAACTTGCTAGCTTTGCATGCCCCATTGTGCTCTCCAGTATAGTGGTGAATGTGTGGTAGATTTAACGTGTTTTTCCTTTTGTCCATTCTGTGATCTTCAAAACTGGGGGAAAAAAATCTTCAACCTTCTATTTCCAAATGTTTAGTTGGACCTGCTTATGCTTTGCACTTTCGAGTTAAATACTATTCTTCAGAACCGAACAACCTTCGTGAAGAGTTTACAAGGTAGGACATAATGAGAACAGTATCCCCACTAATAGCACTGGTGTTTCTTATAAATGTGGGTCTTCTAAATCATGGGTTTGCCTCCCCTTCCATCTGTTGTGTCTTGCTAAGAAAGAGTTAACACTTTGCCTGTGCTTATCTCTGTATTCTGTTGAAAATCCACCACTTAATTTGACCTTTTTTCTTAGTGATGAATAGAAATTATAAGATTTATTCCTGGTCACACTTCTATTTCCTTGGGCTTTGGGTAAATTGGTTAGTCATTCTATGGCTCGTTATTTTTGTCTGAGCTGCAAAAAAACAAGAAGGCAGATACTGGAAGAATGGTTCTCTTCTAGTGTCCAAAATTGTCATCTTATTTTTCTGAGGGACTGCAAAATATTCCGTTGTTTGTTACAGTATAAGGAACCTTCTCTTTAAAATAGCTGTACTCATGACAACATGGTGTTAAAATCCCTTCATGCTATCTTTCAGCCCCATGGAATTTCCCTGATGTTCTGCTTGCCTATGTCTGCACCTCAGAAACAGTGCAGAAGCAAAAGGGATTTAGAATTTTTGGAGTATCGAGTTTCCCTCCACCCACCCTTCCATCAGTGAAATTCTCTGCCCAGGCTTTTCGCCTCCTTATGATTGTTTGTATGATGTACAGTAGTGGTGACATAAGCTGCTGGGTGGCCCATGGTGGTGGCCACTGTCTTAGAGATGAGTGCCTAAGTAACGCTTTAAAGACTGACCATTTATCACCATTCCCCTGCTGAAAAGGTTTTCTTATAGGAATTGGAAGTTCTGGGCGCTTCAACACTGTGTCCTCCTTGATGCAAGTACACAAACAAGATGGTACCCTGAATTTCAGAAGTGAAGTTCAGTGGTGGTTAAGTACCTATTAGGAATCAGGAACATTCTGGAATGTACTAGATCCTTCAGCCCCTTACCCCCTTTATTTCTGGGTCACCTGCATTCTCCTATATCCTGTCCACAGAGAGTGATTGTCTGCAGTTTTCAAAGTTCAAATTAAATTATTCTAGTGTTCATCTTTAGAATCCTTTAAGAAGCAGGCTGCTTCTAGCTATCATCAAAGCCAGTGGTTCTTAACCAGGGTTGTGTGAATCAGAAACACCTGGGAAGCTTTTGAACAATGCAGATTCCTGGGGACCACTCTTGGCGTGTAAGATTCTGATTCCATAGGTGTGGAGTAGACTGTGGGCAGCTTCGGTATTTACAAAGCACAACAAGTGGTTCTGATGCCCACATCCTCCTGGTAAAAAAACACTTATTTAAGCCAAGATATTTGTTTTTTAGGTAAGTGAACCCCACTCGTGTTATTTGCTGCCTTCCTCCCCCATCTTCCCTTACCCCTGTAACTGATGCAGTCCAATTCCAGGATTTTTCATTTTTCTTTTTTGTATGTATGTGTGCATGCCTGTTTGGTTTTTTAAAAGATAGACTGCAGTTATACTGCATCAGGGAAAAAGCCTCAAGCAGTTGCTAACCACAGTCAGCTGTAAACTTTTTGATACAATCAGCTGCAACCTTTCTGGAATCTGCTGGTGGAGCTCATTGAGGGCCAAATCCAATGGTTCCACCCTGCTTGTTTTATTGGGCACGTTGCATGCCTGTGTGCCGAGTCTGTGTGCCCTGCCTGGTTCTCTTCTTGAGCTCCTGGGGTTGTGGAGGCCGTCTGTGCGGTGTTCCATATTTTATCTTACAAGTATCTTGCAAATTCTGTATACACCCTCACCTTTCTAGCTGGGTTCTGGGACACCTTCCTGGAGACAGGAGGAGATGCTTCCACCAAAGTTCTCATTTGAGTTGGACTCCCTTTTTACAATGCAAAATTCTGGGCTGTGTGCGGGGTGGGATTTGTGGTGGGAAGTTGGGGATTGGAAGTGGCTGGGCAAGAGTTACCCTCTGTTGACTTTTGTATATGTTTGTCAGGTACCTGTTTGTTTTACAACTCAGGCATGACATTCTTTCAGGAAAGTAAGTATGTTTTTGTTCTAACTCTTAACCCAGGATAGATCACAGTATATTTCAAAATAATTCACCGTTTTAACTCTCTTACCCTTGTTCCCTTTTCAAAATTCAAAAAAAAATGCACCAGGCATTGTAAAGTGAGTCTAATACTTGTATCCCTGTCATCATCATCCTATTTTAAATGATTACTATATGGCTTGAAGCATTTCCAAGAGCATTTAATATCTTAAGTGATGTGTATTTGGGAATATTTCTCTCCCCAATCACATCACTGCCCCATTCATAATGGCTTTTGTTGTATTTGCAAGCAAGATACGTTATTAGTATGTATACACTTACAAGTCCTTGGACAGTCAAAAAGTCTCATTCATCACCATCTGCATTTAAGTAACGTGAAGAGGTTATGTTCTGATTCTGATAGGAAGAGGTTTAGACATCTCATTTCCTTTTGCCCTCTTAAAGATGGTTTTTAAACACTAGGCCTGTGGCTAGAGAATTTAATGATTGTTGGGCACGAGAAGCATTGGCACTGAAGCAGTTGATTTCGCGTGCAGTATTAATTTATTTTAAAGACAGAAGATTTCAGCAGTCATAGCTTTTACGACTGTGTGGTTTTTCAGCATATTTAGTGAGTATTTTCTATCACTTGAAAAACTAAGGGTATATTGAGTCTAAAAACCAATGCCTGATATTGACAAGAATACTTTTTTACATCTGATTTTTAATATAATCGGAAGGAAATTTAAAATGTAATTTCAGAATTTGCAAACTCTCAATAGAATAAACTATAAAAATCTCAATGTGATGTGCAGTATAAAACAAGTAGATTGTACAGTGTATACATTTGCCTTATTCAGCCATGCAGTAGAGATCTTTGGTCCGTGTGCATACTATGAATGTGTGTGTATTTTTAGCTCTCTCTCTCTCTCTCTCTCCATACTGTGCTTCTCATACTAAAGGCCTCTCAACTCTAGAAATTGTCTTCAGTTTGGAAAAATAGTAATGGCGATACCTTGCATTTGTACAGTACTTTACAGTTTATATGCACGTCAGCCTGATTTGCTGTACTTCAGAACAGAAGGGTGTTCTAGTCCCAGCACTTCCTCCTACCAGCTGGATGACCTTGGGTATGACACATTAACACTCAGGTCCTCGCCTATAAAATGGGGAATGGCGGAGTACATCCTGGCAACACCTATCCTGGGGATTTACAAATTCAATGCGTTAACCAAATTGGATAATATGTATGAAAAGATTTTGAAAACTTTGAAGTGCTATACCAATGTATGTCATCATTATTTTTCTAACTAAATTTGTAGTATTACGTAAGAATGAGATCACTGAATTTGTAGTAATCCACCTCTAAGGCTATGCCTCGGTTATACTATTAGAATGCTTGAATGTATCCAGCTGTCCTGATAGTGTTAGATATGGCGTCTGTGTGTTTATTTTTAATACTGTGACCTTATTCCAAGAAAGATTTAAGACAGCTTGAAAAGACACACGTACTATAACAAGATAAAATAAGTTTAAAAATAATAAGATACTTAAAAAGTCCAGACTTACTGGACCAGTTGAGACTAAAGTGTCTTTAGCTAAATAACAGATTAGCTCATAAAGTAAACAGTATCACCCGTGAGTATTGTGCTTCTTTAATAAATTGTCCGTACGAGACCAAATGGTCAACACTTACTCTAAAGCAAAGACGAGAAGGCAAGGGAGCAGGGAAACTAGATTACTGGAAACAGAACAGCTAGAATGGAAATAATGGGAAAGTTGACATACTATGAAAAATGTAACTAATGTCACTGAACAAATTGTGTAGAGAATGTTAAATGGGAACTGATTTGCTGTGTAAACTTCCACTAAAAATACAATAAAATATTAATTTAAAATAAGAAGAAGAAGACAAAGAGAGGGCTTCTCATTCTGTTTTCCAAACTTCCCCATTCTTGACAAATTCAGTAAAATTGTTGATAGTAACTATACCTAGATTGGGTTATTTTGTCATGTGGTGAGATCTGACTTTGGGAAATACTTAGTTTAAGTCAGATTGTGGACATTCTTTGTGGTGGACAGTAAAAATATCAACGACACAGAATAAAAATTATTATCTAAATACCACTACCTTTTGGAAAACTAATGAAATTTTGTATGTTTTTGAGCATATTTAAGTACATACTTAGAATTAATTTTGTTTCTTTTTTTTCAAGACTGAAATGCCCATATGAAACTGCTGTGGAATTAGCTGCTCTCTGTCTACAAGGTACATTATTCTTTAGTAGTAATTAGCGTTTTAATGTTATTGCTTTTCATTTCAACAAATGAGTGTCTGTGGTGTAGGAGGCATTGTGCTATACTTTAGGAATCTAAATGAATATGATACAATCTCTGTCCCCAAGTAGCTTCCGGTCCAGTGAGAAAGGCAGGCATACTGAGTACAGTGTAGTTCCTTCAAGAATAGAGACGTGCAGGGAGGCATGGAAGAGCAAGACCCATGGGGGGATGAGTAGATTAAGATGAATAAAGAAACCAAGGCACAAAACAGAAAGAAAAGGCAGAGAGATAACAGCAGTTTGGTGCTGTTGAAGGGTGAATTTCAAGAAGCTGGAGAGGTAGATGACCTTGGACTCCATTTAAAGAGCATAAACTGCATCCTTTGAAAACTCTCCAGGAGGAGGCACGTTTAGTCAGATGTGCATTTTAGAAAGTCCATGCTGGCTGGGATGGGGAAAAGGGACTGGAGCAGGACCCGGACTGGAGCTGGGGGTACAGCGAGGAGATATTACTATAATAGAGGGAAAAGGAAATGAGACCTGACTAGGGCAGAGGTGCAGGGGTTAAAAATTTAAAAAAACCTGTATTAGAAGTAAAAAGAGAAGGATGATGATTAGACTTAGGTATTGAGAGAGGAGTCAGAGATGACTCACAGGCTGCTACCAAGGGTGGGTGGCAGCAACAGTGTATGGTTAGAAGAGCTGGGCTCAGGGGAAAGAGACAGTCTGTTGGGGGCCTATTGCCTGAGAGGTGCCAGTGGGACCTCCAATAGCTCCTTGGATGTCTGAATCTGCCCTGGTCAGCAAGGTCAGGCCAGGCCAGGCCAGAAGCATCAACTGGGGAGTCATTAACATGTAGGTAGAAAGTGGCCAAGAAGTTTGCCTGCATCATTGTCAATGTTGACTGTTCCATCCAAATGACACATTGGTGGATTTTAGTTTAAAATGCCTAAGAAACACTTGCTAAAGCCTCTAGCACTAATTAAGAGAATATTAATGTGTAACTGCACATAAGGAATTTAATTAGGACAGTAGATAGACATATGTTATAAATTCATTTACCAGCATGTTCTGTTTCGTTATGAATTATGATGTATTCATTCATAATTAGTGGTTATTTATTTACACCATAATAAGGTTTGGCTTCCCACTTTGGTATTTTACCAATTTTTAAAAGTTGATCTGAGAAGGTTTTTCAAATTATAAAATCAGTACACAGCTATTATAGAATATCAGGGCCACACAACACTCAGAAAGGCACAGGGAAGGAAGTAACCCACCGTCCTACCTCCCACAAACAACCAGTTTTTAGTGGATTTTTAAAAATGGAATTCTGATCATAATCACATATACATTTTTTGTATGGTTGTTTTACTTGACATTTTTGTTATATGTATTTTGTCATGTTTACCCTCATAAAGATGGTTTTTAATGACTGAAAAATATTCCCATTACCTGACATTTCCATTCCTTAGTCAGCTTTGAATTCTTAGTACCTGATAGGAGCTTGGCATATAGTAGGTACTCAATAAGTACAGAATGAGTTGAATGAATACAGTTGGAGAGACACCTCCTCGCCTCCACCCCCCACTGACTTTGAGTGAAGGGGGAGCCTGAAGGTGTTGGTGGAGGTGCTGGGACCATCTGTACCAAGTACATTGCTAGGTGCTTCATGTCCATATTTCCCTGATATTGACAGCAATACTCACAGTAAGTGCCGTCGGGATGTGCATGGCTACGGGGACGTGGCAGTGACCTCTCTACCTTTCTGCTGTAGCCTTTGGCCTGGTACAGATTTCACCAGTGCTTATTACCAAGTGACCTTCAATACACCCTTGAGTTTCTGAGTCATTAGGAGGTCTTACCATCAGGCTTGGTGGTCTAACAGTTAGGCGTCAGGGTGTAGTTAATGGGATAAAAGCATCCATGTCAGACCTAAGGCCATTGGAACAATATTGCAAGCTTGTATGTTGCCCTCAATGATTTCACGTTGAGGCACCCATGTTACTATCTCATCCCCTTTCCCCCACACGCACACCCCTTGTGTGATGGAGCATCACCACACAAAGTTCAGACTCTAGTAGAGTAGAACCATTTGCCTGCTCCTAGAGGAGCAATGAGGTCAGCTGTCTGAGCCTTTCTTGGAGAAGTACCCATTTGAATCAGAACTGCACATCAGTGTAATTCTAAGATGCACTTGTTATGTCAGGAATATATGAAAACACTTTGAAGACTCACAGGACTGGGGAAGCTCTTGTTACACTGTCTCTCCATGCCCCCACCCCACATGTATACCATCAGTAAATGCTGTAGAGTATGCTTTCCAGTTCAGCCATATCTGAGCTAGCTTGCCTCTGCCTGTAGTGATCACTGGACATCTCTGTGGGCATGAATAAAATGAAATGCTGTGTTCCCTCCTATACTTGAGCCTTGAAAATATGTCTTTCTGTGGTTGCCCTTGAATTAATGTTGCCTCCAGAGTTGGGTGATGCAGTGGCCGTGCATGTAGGCTACGCTCTTTTGGGAACTAAATTTATGGTAGATTTGAAAATTAATCCAGGGGGGAAAGAAAAGAAAGGAGAGAGAGGGGAGAATGGAATGATCGTTTCTCGTACGCCTCGATTTTGTTTTATCCTCATAACAATTCTATCTTACGGCTATGGCAGCAGAGCCAGCAGAGACCCAGAGAGGTTAAGTGACTTGCCAATGGTCACACAGATAGTATATGGTAAAGTTGGGATTTAAGCCCTACTGTGTCTGAGCTGTTTCCACCATGTTCCATGGCCTGCCCACAGCCTCCCTGGAGCTGGGACCCTGGTGGTAGAGGTTAAGGGCTGAGTGAACTGTTAAGTTTTACCAGCAGGTTCCTGTAGGCAGGCATGGCTACCAGGCATCAGTCGGGCCTGTTTTAGTCCATAATGGTGAGGAGGGACACCAGGCCCCTTGCCTGGTCCGAACCCGTCAGAGGAGCCTTGTCATTGTCTGGTTTCTTCCTCCCAGTGCTTGATGATGTCAGTGTCACAGTTAATCCAGTCTTATCCAGACACAGCTCTAAAAGCAGGGCTCCACTGTCTCACTTTAGTCCATGGTGCAGGAGAAGGCTGGTTCATTTCAAGGGAATCATTTCCCACACCGCCTCTGTGATCTTGCCTGCTTGCTGGTTTTGGGGTGACCTGTTGGACAGAGGTCATTGGTGGCCTCCACCTTGGGAGCCCAGCCCTCACCCACCTATGCTGGGTGAATATTTTTCCCAGAAGAGAGTCCTCATTTGTGACTTTGCCCAAGTACCACCCAGCTGCACGCCCTAGCCAGACCACACGGGGCCTTGGTCTTAGGGGTGCAGCCCAGTTCAGACTGCACTGTGTGGTGCAGACAAGGGACTGTGGTCGGGGGAGGAAACACTCCCCAGTGTCCGCTATGTGTTAGACATTGTCTCCTACAGTCTCCCACCATCCCTCTGAGTTGCTGTTGTTGCTTACTTTGTATGGATGGGGAAGTTTTATCCACTTCTCTTGTAAGCCAACAGAAATCCCTCTCCTGAAAGATGGGGTACAGGATTGGGATGCTCAGAAGCCCCATGTCAGACCTGGCATGCCCCACTTGGGGTGATCCAAAAATGGAAACGGCCGCTGGGGATACATAGTGAATTGCCATCACTGGAGGTGTCCAAGCATATGCTGGCTGGTCACTTGTGAGGTTTTATGTGTTAAGCAGTGGCTTTCAAAGTGTGTTCCTCCGGTCAGCTGTTTGGGCATTGCTTGGGAACTTGTTAGAAATGCGAATTCTCAGCCTCACTCCAGACCTAGGGAGTCAGAATCACCAGGGGTGGTGTAGGGGATGAGGGAGAAGCAATGTGTGGTTTCACAAACCCTCCAGGTGATTTCCGTGGATGCTCAAGTTTGAGAACCGCTGTTCTAGATCAGTGCTTTTCAAACTGTAATGTGTGCACCAGTCAGCTGGGCATCTTGTTAAAAGGCAGGTCTGGTTCAGTAGGGCTGGGCTGGGGCCTGAGGTTCTGCATTTTGAGCAAGCTCCCAGGTGATATTAATGCTGTTGGTCTGTGGACCACACTTTGAGTAGAAAAGTATTAGATGACCTCTGGGAGAGTCCTTAAATTAAGGAGCCCTGGTGGTGCAGTGGTTAAGTGCTCGGCTGCTAACCTAAAGGTCAGTGGTTCGAACCCACCAGCTGCTCCATGGGAGAAAGATGTGTCAGTCTGCTTCCGTAAAGATTACAACCTTGGAAACCCTATAGGGCAGTTCTACTCTGTCCTGTAGGGTCACTGTGAGTTGGAATCAACTCAGTGGCCGTGGGTTTTGGTTGGGAGGTTCCTTTTCATTCTGGGACCTGCTTCCTGAGCTGCAGAGTTGCAGGGGTGGGGAGAGTAGATTTTCTTATTCATGCCCTGGGGGAAGTGGGGCTGCCTGTGTCCTCAGGCCCTCCCTTCTGTGGGAGACTTAGCAAGAGCAAGGACTGCACAGCACGGTTTGGGTTTGCACGGGGACGGCTCACATGGCTGCTCCTCTCTTATGCACGTCTCCCTCCTGGGTTCTGCCTGAGTTACCGTAGTTGCTCCTGCAGCCTTCTCACCCCCTTCTCTCTCCCTCCTTTCCTCGCTTCCTCTCTCAATATCCACCCCCTCTGCCATTCTCCACGTACCAAATTCTTGATTGGTCCTCTCCAGCACTGCAGACCCTGAAGTGCGGCTCTGACCTGCCCTTAACAAGAGCCTTGTTCAATGGATGCTTCTGGGCAGGTCCTCATTCCCTGCAATTGCCTTTTATTGCAAATGCAAGGCTCTACCACTTCACAGGGAAAATGTAACCAGAGCCTCCCTGGGTAGGAGAACCAGTTGGGAGAAAGACAGTAATAACTAAGATGATGGTGTATCGTCCAATGGGGAGGGCATTAGAGTGATTCTTGGGGATTCAGACTGTACATGTGGGTGCTGAGCAGGAGTTAAATCTTCCTGAAAGAAGAGAGTTATACATTAGGGGGTACCTGTGCTTTATAATCACGCAAAATGCCTTTGGAGCTGGTTGTAGTAATAACTGAAAGCATTAAATGTCTCCTGGTTTTCTCTCTTTTATGAAACTTGCAGCGGAGCTGGGGGAGTGTGAGCTTCCAGAACACACCCCAGAGCTTGTGTCTGAGTTTCGGTTCATTCCAAATCAGACAGAAGCAATGGAATTTGACATCTTCCAGAGATGGAAAGAGTGCAGGTACCTTGATGCCAGTCTAGCATTCTGATAGATATATTTATTTTTAATATGTAAGCATTTGTCAGAATCTCTTATTCACCAGTCGAATTGCTCTGTTGATGACTGTAAAATTGCAGCTCCAACTCTTAACTCGTCTCCTATGCTTCAGTCCTGTTTTTCCTACGGCCTACACATCATCTCTCTTTTAAGAGATATTCAGCAAGAACCAGACCATGCTCTTTTTCTGTCTCTGAAATAGCAGCCTGGTCCTGATTTGCTCATAGCTGCCAGAGCTGCCACCACTGTCCTAGCCCCCAGAGAACGTGTGAAGGTGTTGCCTTGACATGCACTGCTGCTCGCCTGTGTCTCTAGTGACCTCATGGCCTGAGCAGACCTTTTAAAAGTAGTACCCCTTATAGGGATATTCATATTTGAGTCCATGTGGACAATTATATTTCAGAAAATGGGATCACCATGCCTAAATCCAGCTGTCATCCAACCCTGTCATTTCTCTCTGTGGTTGCTTCCTCCCTTTTGTCATGCACTCACTGCCCAAGTCTAACACTGGACTTGCCTGCAGCGCCAACACCACCTCCTCACTCACTGGTTTCCCAGACTAGTCTTTCCTCCTTCCAGTCTCTTCCCAAAACATTGCCTCTTCCAAGTCACTCTCAGGCTCAGGAACTTAGCACAGTTTTCTTTTGTCACTTAGGCATTCTGAAAAACTAACATGACTTTTTTAAAATGGAAGGGTGACTGGATTAGTGCATTCTCATTGTATAAAATTGAAACAATATGGAAGTGTGTGGATATAGGGTCATTTGACTTCACACACACACACACACACACACATACACACACGCACACACACGCACACACCCCCCCCCACACCCCACTCTGAAGGAAGCCCTGTTAACAGTCTATCGTGTATTCTTCCAGCCTTTTTTTTTACCATTTACATATATATATCCATACCAAAAAATGTTTGGTTTTATTAAATGATCATAGGATAAGCACTGTTCTGTGATCTTTCTATTAAATTAAAAGCATGTGCTTGGAAATCTTTTGGTGTTAACATAAGATGGTGTCCCTCCTTTAATTGCTGCATAGATCCCACAGTACTGCTGTGCCCTTCGAAATTGTGTGGGTTTGTGAATTGCAGTTTACATTGTATTTCCGTTGGTTTTTCTAAGGGGAAAGAGCCCTGCCCAGGCGGAACTCTCATATCTGAATAAAGCGAAGTGGCTGGAAATGTATGGGGTAGACATGCACGTTGTCAGGGTAAGAGCTGTGTGTGTTTAAGTAATTTGGTTTTGTGTTACTGAAAAATATGTAAACAATGTGCAAACAAAGTAACGTGGTGAGGAAACTGTTTTGCATTCTGCTCTGTGACGACCTGTAAGAACCCTCTACCGATTGTCACTTCGTTTGTTTGTAGGGAAGAGATGGCTGTGAATATTCTCTTGGACTGACTCCGACAGGCATATTAATCTTTGAAGGAGCTAACAAAATAGGCTTATTCTTTTGGTAATTTAGTTTTGTCTAATATAAAAATGTCTTTTTCCTATTTTGTGGTGGAATTATATGTGATGGATGATTATTGAGGGTTATTTTCAACATCTAGATCTATTTTAAAAACACGTTATACTATCGTATTTGTGGGTGTATGACAATTTCTAAGAAACTTCTAGATAATCATACTTAAATGAATGAATGATTATTATTTTTTTTTTTAGCAAATCTAACATTAAAAAGTAGAAAGTCAATTGCTATTGAATGCATAGATAGTTTTAGTGCAGAATCTACTTTTTAAAATATTTTTTCTCTGACCAGGCCTAAAATTACCAAAATGGATTTTAAAAAGAGCAAATTGACACTTGTAGTGGTTGAGGATGACGATCAGGTAGGCCTTGCTCCTGTTTCTCCTCCTTGCTGTGAATTCCCTGGTGATGTAACAAACGCAAACGAGAGCCTTGTGCTTCATCTTTAAGGGGCGTGAGCAGGAGCACACATTTGTGTTCCGGTTAGACAATGCCAAGACCTGCAAGCACCTCTGGAAGTGTGCAGTGGAGCATCACGCCTTCTTCCGACTGCGGACACCAGGAAATAGCAAATCAAACAGATCGGACTTCATCAGGCTGGGATCTCGATTCCGATTCAGGTAGGGAGCCATTTTTGCAACACGGATCACATGTTTCGAAGAAGGGCAACAGTGATTTTTTTTGTGAAAGGAGCATTGGATTTGGGGTTTACGTCCCATCCCTACTTCTTTTTTGAGATCTGACTTTTAAGTCATTTAGTCTCCGTATCCTCATTGATAAAATGAGGCTAATAACAACAAAATTAGTAATAGCCAACATTTAGCCAGAGCTATGCTGTCCAATGAGTAGAGGACATGGTGATTCAGTGGTAGAATTTTCTCCAGAGACCCGGGTTTGAGTCACAGCTAATGCCCCTCATATCCAGCCTTATCCGTCTGTCAGTGGTGGCTTTTGTGTTGCTGTGATACTGAACAGGTTTCAGTGGAGCTTCCTCACTAAGATGGACTAGAAACAAAGGCCTGGCGTTCTACTTCTGGAAATCAGGAGTGAAAACCATATGAATTACAACGGTCCTATCTGCAACCCACCATGGGGATGGTGCAGGACTGGAGGGTTTTTCATACCATTGTGCATGGAGTTGCCATGACTTGGGGGCCTGCTTGACAACAGCTAACAACAACAACATGCCATCCAGTGTGTAGCCACTAGACACGTGTGGCTATTTAAATTCCTATTACCGGTAATTAAAGTTAAATAAATTTTAAAACCTAATATCTTCAGTTGCATTAGTCATATTTCAGGTGCTTAGTAGCCACATTGAGGCCAGTGGCTACCATATTGGGCGGTGCAGACATGGAACATAGCACCATTGTAGAAAGTCTGTTGGATAGCGCTGCTGTAGAGCTTCTCATGTACTAACTCCTAATCCTCACAACAGCCTTAAAAAGGTGGACACTCTGGTTATCACCATTTTACAGACAAGGAAACTAGGGCCAGAGGGGTTGCATAATCTGCCCAAAGACACAAGCAGCCAGTAAGTGGTAGAGGCAAACAAACTTTCAACCCAAGCAGTCTGTGGGTGCACTATGTGTCTGTGTGAGGCCTGGGAATGTGCATTTTAAATGTGCCCAGGAGTGATTTTTGAGGCGCACTTACAGGTCTCAGAATCGCTGGTACAAGATCTAACACTTTGACACACGGCACATCCCTGAACCCTGTTTAAAATGCCAAGACACTTGCTCGTTTCCAGTTTAACTACTGTGTGAGGAAATGGCTGTGCACTTCTGTTTAAAGAAATATTTTGTTGGAGTGTATTTTTAAGTGCTCCAAGGGGAAAAAAAGACCAAGTCCTTTTTGAGAAAGAATTGAATCACAGGGCCCTGTGGAGGATGGAAAATGTCAGAACTGCAAAGGTTAGCAGAGATGCTATACAAGATGCTGATGTCTGCTCGAGTTGGAGTGAGAAGGAAAGGCTGTCGGTGGTTGCCAAGGCAGGCTTGTCCCTCCTGGGAGGAAACTCCCCCAGGATTTGGCCCAGACCAGACTCCCTTCTGCTCTTCGAGAAGAAGTATAAGAAGGAAGAGGAGGTTGGAGATAAGGTTGCCTCTTGGAGGCACTTAGAACTCAGAACATTTGCCAAGTGGCTCCTTCCCTCTGATAAATCATAAACCAAGAGTGCCTGGGATGCGACAGTGGTGGGTGGAACAGGGAGAAACAGCATGCCTCCTAGAAGCTGCACCTGGATGTGGTGTTTGTTAAAACCCAGAAGGCATTGGTAAATGAGTAATATTTTCCTTGGCAGAGCAAACAAAGCCAAGGTTTAGGTCAGTGGTCATTGATTGATAACAGCCTTTTAAAAGATGAGTTAAATGTGTATGTAGTGCCTTTCAATCAATGTTGTCCTAGTCGAGTGTTCCAAGTGCTCATAACTGCGTGGTTTGTGCAGCGAAGCGGCTGGTACCAAAATTGCCGATTTGGTCTTTTGGTGGAAATTTGTTGTTGTTGTTAGTGGTTGCCATCGAGTCGATTCCAACTCTTGGAGACCTCGTGTGTGCAGAGTAGAACTGTGTACCATGGGTTTTCAAGGTTGTGACCTTTTAGAAGCAGATCACCAAGCCTTGCTTCCCAGTCACCTGTAGGTGGGTTTGAACCAACATCCGTTCTGATATTCCTGAGGTCCGGTGCTTAATCATTCACACCATCCGGGGACTCTCTGCCCCTATAATATAGCCTGGATTTGGCAAAGGTGATTTTATTGCAAAATGGAAAGCTAAATTTAGTGTGTGTCTTTACCAAGTGAGTTCAAGACAAATTCAAATTTACATTGGAACTCTTGAAAATAGAAGTTTACTTCTAAGTATGTATAATGCACTGATATTCTGATACTGGTAACATGAAATAAAATGTTTACTTTCCAGTGGGCGGACAGAATATCAAGCTACACATGGGGCCAGGTTACGAAGAACCAGCACCTTTGAAAGGAAGCCCAGTAAACGCTATCCGTCCCGGAGACATTCCACTTTCAAAGGTTGTGTGTTTTTCATTCTGCCTTGGAATTTCACATTATGATTGAGTTTAGCCTGAAGGAGCTTGGTAAAGCAGTTTGAGAAGGAACTTTCTGCAGTTCTGCTTCATCATTCCAAAGCTTTTAAGAAAATCCCAGTGGCCCCTCAATGGGAGTCCGGCCTTTTCTGCTATCCTGCTGTCATTAGTCTTTCCCCCTTGGATGTGCTCGTTTTCTTCTCCCCGTTCCCATCTTTCTTGTGCCCGTTTGCTCCTTCTGGACCTGGGACCAAGCCCTGGGACCTCAGGAATATCATAGATAAATACTTTTCTTGCCTGTAGAAGAAGATACTGTGTCTTAAAGGGAAAAACTGTCCCTTTTCTTCCCCATCTGCAATTCCAAGTGGGGTCATCAGGCTCACACTAACCAGAATTTTGACCATGTAAGGGTAGATACAAACCAAACCAAACCAAACCAAACCCACTGCTGTCAAGTCGATTCTGACTCATACAACTTTTAAATGCTTGGTTCAGATCCCCAGGGTCAGTCTAGCCTACACCCTTCCCTGGAGGTAGCCAGGCCCTAGGGTGCCCCCCTCCAACTCCCTGAGGCTTGTCTGTGTTGTTTGCTGCTCTGTGTCCTCACACCTGGTAAGAGGCCTGGCACCCAGTACATGCTCTGTCATTGAGCCCATGAGTGAGCCATGCTCATTTCTGTTTAAATCCTGCATTCAAATCCCATCCTGTATCTCTCCCTTCTCTATACTTGATTGCTCCTCCAGTCTGGACTCCTGGTTTAGTGCTAAATTGTTTACCCTTTTATATGACTTTTTAAAGTCAGGGCTTCTGTACTCTAAACTCACCTCACCCTTCCTCTACCTTGTTTACTGATAGTGGCCATTCCATACATTTTTTTCAAATGGCTCAGGAGTTAATGGGCCGCCTTGGGCCCTGGCACCTGTACATATACATGCCCCTTTCTAGAGTCATTAACCTTGTGTTTCCCACCGTTTTCTTCCTTTATGAACCAATAATGCAATAGTGTGGTGGCCAGAAATTCTCTAAAGCTACCCGACTGCTTTCATGGAGGAAAGATGCCCAGAGCCTGGGAACTATACCCCACTTTAAAGGCCAGAGAGTGGGAGCATATCCAGAGAATGGGGATGGATTGATGAGGGGGCTGAAAACTGACAGACAAGTGGTGATTGTAGGAACTGGGAGTGATGGGGGAGGAGGGAGAAGTCTCTGTTGGAGGGGCTGTGTTGCCTCCGTGGGGATGATTATGCGTGTGTGTGGGGTTCCCTGGGTTAGTTATCCAGAAACAGTCCTGTACAAGGAAGAACCTTATAATAGGGTTGTCCAGAGATAGGAAAAGCTACTTTAAGACACTGGTGAGCTCCCAGCCCCTAGAGATGTGTGTAGGCACAAACAGAGATTAGATCTCTTACTGACGCAAGGTTCTGGGATTCTCTTCCCCTTTCCTTCCTGATATCCATCCTTCTCTCCTTTATTTTACTGACATTTTTTCGAGCCCAAGTTCTAGCATCTTTGTGAAGCCTTTAAGGATTTTCCCCACCTCATCCTTTTTAAAACAAAATGGAGTACAGATAAAGAAGATCTCCCTCATCCTGTGTCCCCCTTCCACACAGACTCATGCCCCTGCCCCACTCAGAAGTAACCGCTCTGAGCTCCCTGACCCCCAGACTCATGCATGTATTCTGGCCTTTATTACCTTATGTTGTTTTCACTTTTACGTGCCTCTCTGTCTCTGTGTCTCTCTCAGGACAGTGAGCCCCTGGAGAGCAAGGATTGTGTCTCTTGTCTCTGCATGTCCAGGGACATGCTCAGTGAGTGTTTGCTGAATGAGTTGGAGGGAGCAGGGCACAGAGGAAGGGCCGTTTATTTTCCCTTAGGAAAAAGAAATAGCTGAGGTGCAGATTCTGCCTGTATAGGGTTGGGACTGCTCTGAGATCTCAGAAATCTCTTCCCGGTCATTGACTTTCAAACTGCGTGATAACGACAATTGGTCTCTATTCACCTGGAATAACTGAGGAAGAAGGAGTGTCAGAAATAGGAGGAAGAAATGGAAGATGTGGCTAATTGCCTCCATAAACAAATCCCTCCTTTGCCATGAGACCAGAGTTGGATGGTGCCTGGCTACCATTACTGAACATTTTGTTCAAAGATTCTATAGAAGAATCCTGATCAAAAGGCTGGGGGGTGGGGGTGAGGAGGTGGGGCTGTGGAACAAAATTTCAATTTCTAATGGAATCCAGAATTTCTAGAGCCGTGGAGGCTGGATGAACCCCTGAAACTGTTGCCCTGAGATAATCTTTAACTCTTAAACCAAAAATATCCCCTGGAGTCTTCTTTAAACCAACTAATAGGTTAACTTAACTAATAAAGAATGTTTGCCTTGAGCATTGTGCTCTTTTAAAGAACTGTCTATATGGGATCAAACTGACAACAGGAACTTGAAACATCAGATAGGAAGCTTAGGAGTTGGTGAGTTTATGTTAATGGGGGAGGAACATCAGAAAAGGAGGATGAGAATGGTTGTACAACTTGAAGAATGTAATCAGTGTCACTGAATTGTATGTGTAGAAATTGTTGAATTGGTGCCTGTTTAACTGTGTATATTTTCAACAACAAAAATTAAAAAAAGTTATAATAACTCTTAAGATGTCATAACTTTCTTTATTTTTCCTTTAAAGCAAGCAACCCGGTGATAGCAGCTCAGCTCTGGTAAGTGCCCCCAGACTTTGGGGTACAGCTTCCCTCTCTAGTTATTCTGTTTATTGACAATGTTGACTTCCCTTAATACAATTAAATCACAGAGTGAGTCACCTGATAATTTTTTTTCCCCCTTTTTCTGCTGTCTGGCGATAGCATCCTCCTGCCTTTCAATAACTACACAAAAGAATGTTCCAGATAGTTTTTTTTTTTTTTTTTTTTTGAAATCACAGCTGCTCTGTTTCAGTAGCTTTGTGCTTTGTTTATTGTAACAGTGGGTGATAAAGGTGATAGGAATGTGTACAGCACACAGTACTAATGGCGTTGGAGGCAGTGATGGGAAACAAAGGCCATGCTCCTCAGCAAAAGCTAGACGAGAGCAAATGCTGGATTTGTTCAGCGACGTGTAGGTTTTATAGTCATCCATGTAGAAGACATTAAACCCTGTTATTGAAATTCCCCAGGGAAAAGAACTTTATTTCAAGACTGAAGATCTAGCACAGGGGTCAGGAAACTTTTTCTGCAAGGGGCCAGATAGTAAATATTTTAGGCTTTGTGGGCTATGCTTTCTCTGTTGCAGCTACTCTCCTCTGTTGTAGCATGAGCAGCCACAGACCATAGGTAAATGAATGAGGATGTTTACCAACTTCTGTCCTAGCACGGGGGCTCTTTGGTCTTGCCTCAAGGTCTGGTGAGCTTTGACAAATCCCCTCAGCCAGGCCACAGCCCAGACTAATTGAATCAGGATGTCTGGGGGTGGGGCCCAGACATCTGTATTTTTTACAGCTCCCCAGGTGATTCTAGTATGCAGCCCAGGTGAGAGTCACTGCCCTGCCTCACACATAACCTTCTTTCTCCCTCTGAAACAACCTTTTTTCTTATGTGGGTTTTGGTTCATTAGGGGGACAACTGTCATGTTAGAGAATCACAGGCTGTAGTTGTTTCAATCCTGCATCTGAGTTCCAGCCACTGGTGGGGCGGTTCCATCAGCCGTCTCTGCTGTCCCTGGTGCAGGTCTCAAGGTGCTAGGGAGGTGGTCTCTGAGATAAGCACTGTACTGTGGGCTGAACTATGGATGACATGGCACGTGGTGGGACAGGTTGCAGATGCCCAGATTAAGTGATGAGAGCGCTGGCCGAGGAATCAGGGACAGCTTTGCCTCCAACGCAGCTCTGGGACCTACAGCATGCCCTTTTCAGGGTCTCCTGAAAAGTCATTTGAAAACACAGAGTTTGGGCTACATCAAGGTTTTTGTAGACTTTTTAGCCTCTGATTTTTCCCACCAGAAGAAATCTTATGTAGAAGCCCAACATATAGAACAGACAGAAGGGGAGCTCTCTGGATGAAGCAGCGTGGGGATTGAGGGGCCAGTGCCTGGCTGCTCCCCTGCCTCCCTGCCACCCTGGCAGCCCCAGGGCACCTTCAAGGAGCCCAGGGTCTAGAAAACATAGCTGGATGAAGTGGTGACCTAGACCAACCCCTTGTATTGCACAGCTGGAAACTCAACATCCAGTCTCCGACTCCAAACTACTTGCATTGCCATTCTGCTGGGGGTCATGCATTCTGGCTCTTGTCTCTGGGTTCACTGGAGGGGCTTGAGGGTCCTAGTGAACTGCTGTATCACCCCCTGCCCTCTGCATCACCCCCTGCAGGTTTGCCCTATTTCTAGAGTCCCTCTAGCAGGCAGTGTGCTAAAAGCGTCTGCCCCTTCCATGGCCTCTCAGGGTGTCTTGCTTTTAATTCTCAGGGGCTGGTAAGTCATAGCATTTATTTTCTTTTCTCTCTGAGGGGGTGATTTTTGTTGTTGTTGTTTTGGTTTGGTTTGGTTGGTTGTTTTTCCCTAATAAAATTCCATTTTCCTCTTAGTTCCTAGTTGTGATTATATATACTGGGAATCAAAGCAAGCTAAAAACAACCCAAAAATCCACTGAAAAAAAGCCCCAGTAAATATACCCTCTGGGAACAAATGAGCTAATAAGCACTGTTTGCAGCTGTTCAATTGCTCTTCACAGCCTGTGGGATCCCGGGGTGAGTGGGATTGCTATGGGAGCCAGGGATGAAATTGTGCTCTGGGCTGCAGAGGTGCTACCAGGAAAACAGTACCTCACAGAACACTTAACCTGCCTGATCAAATCCAGCCGGTCGTGGATCTGGCCCGGAGCCTAGTTCTGTGTGACTGGCCCTCTCAGAAAACTGGAACACCAGAACCATTTAGACCCCAAGCAAGACTCATAACAAGGATATGTTTCCGTTTCGTTGCTGGAGAAGCAGTAAACCCTGTTTTCAAGAATACAGCGCTAGCTACATAGCCCAACAAGTGTGGCTGTGTTTGTGGTTTTTCTGTCCGATGCCGTGCTTACATTTTAAGCACATTGCATTTTACACCAACTCCCTTCATCCATATTTTTACCGGAGTAGTTACATTTACGATTCCATCAAAATAGGCTCATGCGTAAGGAACCCAAACCTGTTCCCAAGCTCTCAGTGTCAGCTTGGTTTAGTGGAAAGAATACAGGCAAGTTATAGCCAAAAAGGAACAGTGTGGGAAAGTTCCTAACACAGTAGGTAGTGCATAGGAATAGCTTATGATTGTTAAATAAATTAGTAGTAATGCCACTTTCCAACTAGTTATTTTATTTATTTATTTTTTTTAGCTCTAAGACAAATCCTGAAGTCCATAACTACCAGGTGAGACTGTTTTTAAAGGTTTCCATTGTAATATTTCTTTATATTTATAATTTTTCTATGCTGAGCAGTCATTATGCTTATATTCAGATTTTGAAAAAATACTAACAATATGTGTTTTGTTTTGTTCTTGAGAAAACAGTAAGAGGAGGGCCTTTCTTGACCCTTGCTTCCTCTTGGTTGTCTGAACTGCCTGCGTTTCTTAAGCTTGTCAGATGGCAAGTAGCAGGGGCATGTAAGTTTAGGTTTCTGGGTGATCAGACACAATTTCTTAGAGTCATTCAAGCGAGCAGCTTTTGGTCAAAGTGTGTTCTTGGTCAAGGAAACATGCGTCCCATGAGATGTGCCTCCAGGAGAGGGTGTTTTGGTCAACTGTTTGGGAAATGTCACATCCTTCATCTCCTTTCTTAGATTCTACAGTGCCCACTGGCATGTTGAAAGTACTGAGATACCCCCACAGGAAAGACACGTTTTCCTTTTTTCCCCCTATTTTCCTTTTGTTGCGGTAAATATATATGTAACAAAACATTTGCCATTTCAACATTCTTCACAGCTACAATTCAGTGACATTAATTATTTTCACCATGTTGTTCAACCATCACCATTATCCGTCCAGATTTTTCCATCATCCTTAACAGAAGCTCAGTGTCCCCTAAGCAATGAGTCCCCCTTTCCCCGTCCCTTTTGAATCCGGTGTTTCCCATAGGTCAGTTGATCATGGGACACTCTCCCCACAAAAAAACTGACTTTTTTTTGTGTGTGTGTGAACTACCCATTTACATCAGAGGAGCAGTGGTTTCTAGCACCCACTTTGTAAGCACTGTGCTATGTTTTCTACAGAAGAAGTGTGGATATGTTCCCATGGCTGGTGCTATGCTCTTTGCTCATCTCAAAGTTGTCCCACAACAGGTATAACCCTGCGGTGGCCAACCAGGGCCTGAGGCCGCCTACCTGCCTGTCCACCCACCACTATAGCAGCTCCTGGTAGTATTCAAGCTGCAGTCCACAGCCCAGCTTGGATCAAGCACTTCCCTCCTAAACAGCTGTGGGTGGTTCTTGCTAGCCATTCATGGCTTTCTATGACCTGGCTCCGACTTACTCTTCTACGTTTATTTCTCACTGCACCTCATCACACACCATATGTTCACCTCAGGGAACTGCATTATCATTGCCCCATAGTGTTATTCTCTATTCCTTTGCATATGCTCATCTGCCGGGATCCTTTCACCTGTATGCCAAAATATCCTCAAAGACCAACTCAGAAGCCACCTCTTCTACAGCGCCTTCTCTGATCCTCTCCAGTCACCAGCACCTGTTTTTCTCAAGTCTAGTGCCCATTAAAACCATCTGATAAACTTTTAAAAAAATACCCAGTGCTTAGGCCTTACCCCAGCGAGATTGAATCAGTTATTCAAGGGGTAGAATTAGGCATCAATGCAGTTTCAAAGCAGTGGTTAAGAGCTTAGGTGCTTAACCAAAAGGTCGGCAGTTCGAATCCACCAGCCGCTCCTTAGAAACTCTTTGGGCAGGTCTCCTCTGTCCTGTAGGGTCAGTGTGAGTCAGAATCGACTCAACAGCAGTGGGTTTGGTTTTGGTTTTTTTGTGAGGTGGTGCTAATGAGCAGGCAAGCTGGGGAACTCGGGGGCTTATGTGGACCTCTCCTCCTAGGTCGTCAGTGCTTGTGCTTAGAGGCAGCGTCCACATCTGGTGACTTCTCCTAACTTGGGGACCACTTACTTATGCTGGGTGGGTTTGAATGTCTAAGGGACACTGCTTTCCCAAATGTCTGTGCCCTATCACCAACCTGGTTTTGAATGTCACCAGTAATGAAGCTATTCCATGAAAAATTAAATCACTTTGCAACCTTCTTCTAATTATTCCCTTTCTTTGTCTTTCATTACTGCAAATGGGGATGGAATCCCTGTGTACATCATCTCTATGGGGTTTCCAAATTGTTATGTGCTAGCAGAATTTTGTGACATTGACTTTGTTACATGAAATCACATTCCCAATGTGCAGAACCTGGAAATGACTTTAGAGTTTTTGTGCATAGCAAGTAGAAAGGGCTTGAAACATGGTTGGGGAAAACTCAGGTCTCCCACTTACCTTGCCTTCTTTAGGTTCTTGAATCTTCTTATTCCTAGATTGTTTTTGTTGTGGGATTTTCAAGTGTGAGTGACTGGAATGTTGTAGGGGAGGAAAGGGTTATTGATGAGTCGTTACAGCTTGAAGGAGAGAAAAAATTTAAAACAAACGGAGCAAAGCATCCCAGCTTAGTGCTGCCCCTGCCCTCTCCTCACCAGCCTTGTGGTTGCGTTCTCACTGCGTGTTCCTTGCTTAGGGTTGAGGGGATTGTTTATTGAAATCAGACCTACAAAACACTGTTACCCTAGACATTGTTCTTCTCAACATCTGTGGCAACCACTGCCCCTTTGCACCTTGCTAATCTTAGAGGGTCTGTCTTGCTCATCAGAGTTTGGGATTTAATTGACTGAGACAAGAACATCCTGAGAAGTGGCCTGATAAGTATCTGAGTGCTATGAAGGGTTTTCAAGAGGATGGTGTTACAGCATTTATCTTACTCTGAACGTAGCAAGGTTAGCCAACTGCAAAGGATGGATGCTGTGTTCTCAATGGGGATGCCATTGGCATTTTGAGAGGGACAGTTCTTCATTGTTTGGGACTGTCCCTGGAATTACAGGACATTTAGCTTCCCTATTCTCTGCTCTTTAATTAAAGATAACCCTCCAGGCATTGTGACAAGCACAAATGCCACATACATTTCCATTTGCCTCCTGGAAGTCGTAACTGCCCCATTTGAGAACCATCTGTGATAACATTACAGTTCTCCCTGACAGCTTTAGAATTTTCTGAGTCGGAATCGACTCGATGGCATACAATAACAACAGCAAGCTTTAGAGTTCTGTAGAAAGTACCAGAGGAGCCTGAGGAAACTTCTAGCATCTCCTTCTTTCAGGTGTTTATGCATAAGATGCCTACTTTTCTGCGATGAATCTAATTTGGTTGTGTTTGAAGATCGGGGTTAGACCAGGGGGCCCAGTTCTAGGTTGGTCCTTCTCTCTTGCTGAAGACCCAGTTGATGGAGCTGCATTTAGGGCCTGGCTGTGTGACAGAAACACCTGCAACAGTTTAACTTTGAGAAAACCATCTGAACTCTGGGTTTCTGTATCCTCTAAAAGACGGAGATGTGAAGAAATTGTATTAGGGGAATTCTGAACCCCTATCCAGCTCTCAAATTCTGCTATTGAGATATTCCAGATTCTTTTTTCCTATAGCATGTCCTTGTGGGGGCTGCAGACTTAGCTTCCTAACAGGCTACCATACTGCTTCCCAACCAAGGTGGCGCAGTGGTTAAGCACTTGGCTGCTAACTGGAAGATCAGCAGCTTAAACCCACCAGCCACTCCACGGGAGAAAGATGTGGCAATCTGCTTCCATAAAGATTACAGCATTGGAAACCCTGTGGGGCAGTTCTTCTCAGCCCTATAGGGTTGCTTCGAGTCAGAATTGGCTCAATGGCAACGTGTTTGGCTTGCTTTTTTTTTTTTTCTTTTTTTGGTTCTATAACAGAGCAAGCTTCTGCTTATTAACCAAAGCAGCAGGGGAGAGGAGAAGAAGGGAGGAAATAATTAAAAGAATAATGGTGGCAGGGCTGTCATGACTTAAATGTAAAAAAATTAAAAAACCGTTACCGTGGAGTCAATTCCAACTCCTAGTAACCCTACAGCGACCCTATAGTACCGAGTAGAACTGCACTTTAACCACGGCACCACCAGGGCTCCTTAACTTAAACATCTAGAACCAAAACAGAGCCCATTGCCATCGAGTTGATTCCAACTCATAGCAACCCTATAGGACAGAGTAGACTTGCCCGTTAGGCTTTCCAAGGAGCAGCTGGTAGATTTGAACTGCTGACCTTTTGGTTAGCAGCCGTAGCTTGCTGTAGCACTTAAACGTCCAAACCAAAAAGAACCCAAAACCCATTGCCATTGGGTCGATTCTGACTCATCATGACTCTATAGGACAGAGTAGAACTGCCCCATAGAGTTTCCAAAGAGCGCTGGTGGATTTGAACTGCTGACCTTTTGGTTAGCAGACATAGCTCTTAACCACTATGCCACCAGGGTTTTTCCACTTAAATGTTAGGAGGGCCTAATTTGCCCAATAGAAAGTTTAGCCTTGAGAATCCCCATGGTTTATGGCAGTGTCTGGGACCACTGCCCTCTTCAGGCCAGAAGTGGATAGGCAGCCCGCTTCCCAGCCAGGCTGATCTTGTCTTCACCCTGAAGGCTTTGTGAGAGTCGCAGGTCTGGATCTATTTTCTCATCTGAAAATGGACCAATTCCTTCCCGCCTTTCCTCTTTCCCTCCCTCCTTTCCTTCCTTCCATCCATTAAATCATCCAGATAATAAGTGCTGTGGACATTTTTTTTTTGGTATTTTGTTTTCAATCACGTATTAGAAAAGTATTTTTATTGCTACACAAGGGAGAAAGACAATTCACCCACAGCCCTGCCACCTGAGCGTCTCTGCCCTGTCCTTGTCTGTGTGCGGACATAAAACTGCTACACATAGCTGCCGTCATTTTCAGCAATGACAAAAAATTGTTTCCAAAGGGAGAAATTCTCTACCACTCCCCCTATCTTCCTGGAACCTTCTGCCTGTTTCTTTGGTAGAGATGAGTATTGCCTGTCCTGGGCATGCTAGATGACCCCTTTTAAAGCAGATGCTTTCACCTTTCTTCCTAGGCAGCTCCCCAGCCCCTTCGCAGGAAAGGCTACCTGCGTAGATGGCGCTTTCAGAGCCAGCTGCTGTGTTCCCAGCCTTTATCAGTGGGAGAAAGGTGACTGTCCTGGGAAATGTTTGCCCCACCAGCCAGGGTTTAGTTATATAGCTTTTCTATTCACAAGCCCTTCAGCCCTTCAGGTGACTGCCTGTAAAAGCAAAAGTAAATAAAGATGGTTGAAATGAAATGGCAATTGAGTAATCGTGTGTGAAATCTTATTTTTAGCCTCAGTATCATCCTAATATCCACCCCAGCCAGCCTCGGTGGCACCCTCACTCTCCAAATGTAAGGTAAGTGCTATGCTTTTGAAATTTCTGCTTCTCTGGGAGGTTCAAATTCTGCTTGAAATTCTACATCAGAAACCAGTCTTAACAGTTACATTGTCATGGTAGAGATTAATTTGCAAAGGAAAGCAAGCCAGTGATGAGTCCGGATTTACTCAAGTTATGCTTTGTGAAATTAAAATGAATTGGTTTTTAAAAATAATTCTAACCTTCGACATTTTTGGCTTATGAATTAGAAATGGTACTTAAAATTTCTAAGTAGTTTTCCTATCCTTAGAATTCATTTACTAAAACTTTCAGTATTTTTGTTGTGGTGGAGGTGGATTTTTTTTTAAACAATTTTTGTTTTTTCCAAGAGCATGGGTAGGAGTTTGCTTTCCGTGGTGGTAGATCTTTCTCCCTAACCCAGGGCTTGGCAAACATTTTCTGTACAGGACCACATATTCAATGTTTGAGGCTTTGAGGGTCATTTGGTCACTGTTGCAACTACTCGTGTTGTAGCTTAAAAGCAGCCATAGAAAACACCTAAATGAATGCTCATGGCTGTGCTTCAATAAAATTTATTTAGAAAAACAGACGGTGGGTGGGATTTGGCCCATGGGCTATAGTTTGCCAACCCCTGGCCCTAACCTAACTACAGTCCTTCGGAAGTAACTGACAACTGTAGTACTGTGTCTATAGTTGGGCTTCAGAGTTTTCAAATGCTAGTTTTGTGAAGGTAGATGTTCCTTTTAAAATGTGATTTTTAGATCAGTCTCAATTGATGTTTATGTGTGAAAACTATTGCAGAAACATAGCTGGTGAATTCAGTTTGCATGAAGTTATTTCTTGGTGAAGTTGCTAGCCTTGCTCCTTAAAAAGGTACGGAGAGTGGAGTGATGGAAGTAAGTCCATTTAGAGCAAGGCACGTGAGAGAAATGAGTTCTTAATAGTTCTTACCAAGTTTGTTGGGGATACTGAAAGAAAATAGTACAACTGTCTCAAATACTTGATTTCCATGTAACTTTTTAAAGCAAGTTAGACTGGTGGAGTAATAATTCTAAATGTTTCTGTATTTCAAAAGCCGTTTATTGTCACGTGAGAAATGGAAGAGATGTATAGAAGTAGTATTTTTATTAACATCATTTTTACAGAATGTTTCATTTGTCATTGCCTATTATATCACATCAGTTTCCTCCTGGGGCATGACCTAGCCCAGCATTTCACAAAGGGGCCTCTGAGGAAAGCTGTCAGAACAGTGCTCCTCTGCAGTGGCTCTGATGACTGGCAGCATCAGCATCACCCAGAAGTTTCTTAGAAACACAGATTCTGGCCCGACTCCAGACTTAGTGGATCAGAATCTCTGAGGGTGGAACCCAGCATTTTATGTTTTAACAAGCTCTCCAGAGCTTGAGGAGTCCCTGGGTGGTGCAAACGGTTAACACACTTAGCTGATAACTGAAAGGTTGGCAGTTCCAGTCCATGCAGAGACACCTCAGAAGAAAGGCCTGGCGATCTGCTTTCAAAAAGTCAGCCATTGGAAACCCTGTAGAGCACAGTTCTACTCTGACGCATGTAGGGTCACCGTGTGTCAGGGTCAACTCGACAGCAACTGGCTTCCAGAGCTCAAAGTTTGAGATGCATTGCCTAAGGTACCCCCAAGAAAAGGGAATTCATTGACCCAACTCTTTCGGCAAATGTTGCGTAAAGTAGTCCCAGTGCATGTTAGCATGATAAAATCCCGGAGAAGTCCTGCAATAACAATACGTTAACTTTCACCTAGCCTTCCCCAGACTGACTTGACCCTAAGACACCCTGTGAGAAATGATGACACAACCATAGAGAGTTTTTCTCCACTTGGAAGTCGATACATGATCCACATCTGAATTTTTAAAATACTAAAGTCGAAAATCTGTTCATTTCAGTTTGTAAGTCATCACCATTCACATTATTCATGGTTTTCCCTGCCCATTTCCTGTGTGCTTATGTTGTTTCGGAGCCCTGGTGGTGCAGTGATTAAGAGCTTGGCTGCTAACCAAAAGGTCGGTGGTTCAAATCCACCAGTCGTTCCTTGGAAACCCTATGGGACAGTTCTACTCTGATCTATAGGGTCGCTATGAGTCAGAATCTACCCAACAGCAACGGGTTTGGTTTGTTTGGGTTTATGTTGTTTCACATTTCTGGGTTTTCTTCCATTCCCCCGCTAACCATTCGCTCTGCAAACAAAACAGGCCATCTTTTCAGGATGACAGGTCGCATTGGAAAGCACCGGCCAGTGGAGATGGCAGCCATTTTGATTATGTCCACGAACAGAACCAGAAGAACTTAGGAGGGATGCAAAGTATGATGTATCGAGATAAACTCATGACTGCACTTTGAGACTCTGAAGCATCTCAATTCCATTCACCATCACAGTTTCATTACATTCCATGAAAAGTGTCTTGGTGTCACATGGATGTGTTTGTAAAAGAGTCTGAAAGTTGTTTTCGGTGTCTGTGTAAATATTTGAAAATAACTATGATAGCTAGTCCTGATTTACTGTTAGCTGCATTCTGAATACAATGAAGGTAGTTAAAGACTCAGGAATCATTGTGATGTTCTGATTTTAAAATTGGAGTAACTGTGTTTATTGTATTGCTATGTACCTGATATTTCTTTATTATTTAATTGATGGTACCAGATAAAACCAGAAAAGCTTGGGAAGATAGCTTAGCCTATAGTATATCATGGGGATCAAAATTGCTGGTGTCCAGCTTCTGCCATTATGTGACTTTGGGCAACTCACTTCCCGTTTGTTAGCCTAAACAGTTTTCCCCCATTTAAAAAGAATGGATGGACTAAATGATTTCCCAGCTCCTTTCCAACTCTAAAATTCTGTGATTTTATTAAAGTTTAATTTTTTAGGCTGAGGACATAACATTTGATCTAAATTTCTCATAAGGAAACTACATTATCCCCTTCTCTGAGAGAGGGCTGCTCTTTTTGAAAAGCTAAATAAGATATGTAACTTATTAGATTGTTGTTTAAATACAGGGAGACTTTGAATTTCATATCTTCAAGCCTTTTAGCCACTTTCAGTTTTAGTGATTGTACTAATCATAAACTGCATAGTGTTTGTTTTGATAGAATTTGCTGCTCAAGTACAAGAATAATTTTTTATGTCTCAATGATTGGTGCTGCTAACTTGCGTGATTTTAGAGGACATAATTATGAATACATGTTGTCAGAATTTGTAGAATTTGGAGGTTGGTTTTTACCCTAGATTTTTTTCTTTTAAAAAGCACATGTAATCTGAGATGCATTTATGACTCAAAGCGGATACGATTTTACTAAAGTTGTGCCAAAGCATTCTGTAGAATGGGACCGAGTAGGTGTCACCCCAGTCTTCTTTGTAGCTCTAGAAATCAATATATTGTCTTTTAGGGTAAAATTTGTACGAAAATATTTATTTCCCCGCATTTCAAGCCATGACTCAAACATTTTTTTCTTAATAAATAAGCCTAAGACATTTTTTATTAGTTTTTTATGAAAGCAATTAATTCTTGTGCCACTTCTATATATGTTGTAATTTGGCCCCATTTTAAGCCTTTTTGAAAGAATGTATTGATATTGTTTGAGGTATTTTATTGCTAAAATCTGATCCTTTTTTGGTTACCACAAAAAATCTATTCAGAAGGAGGGAATCAGATGTGTGCCTTGCACAGTGGAGTCGATCACTTACAAACTCTAAGATATTGTTTACAGGCGTGTTCCATTTTAGCAGATGTTCTGATCCTCAGTGTATGTGCTGCATACAAATAAATGTGTTCTGAAACTTCTAATCTTATTGATACATGTTTACAAATGTGTTCCCAAGGAATAAAGATTATTCTTCTTCTTCTGACTCCATCTTCATTTTGTTGATTGCTGCTGCACAGAAGTGTCATTTGTGCATGATCTAGGAAATGGAGAGTTGGCTTTTGGAAGTCTGAAGGTAAACATTCAGTTAGGTGTTGTGGAGCAAGATTATCCTAGGATGAGGCAGCCCTTAGGAAGAATGGCTCTTCTTGCAGGCACAGTGGCTGAGGTATTTTGTTCATCTGGAGCAGCTCTGGTGAAGGTTCTAGTACCTGGTCACGGGTACTGAGCAGAGTGAAGTGACCTTGGAGTTTGTCCTGGCTGCTGCTGCTGTTCCTGACTGAAAGACATCCAAAGCTGTATCTGTGGCTCTCCTGGAGGTTATGTACACTATCTATCTAATAGTCTAATAAATACCTTTCTACTTAAGGTAACTTGAGTGGATTCTTTTGTCTGCAACCAAGAAGTCTCACAAGCACTTATGACCTCCTGATTGCCACATGAAGCATATGCTTTTCATTCCTTTACTTAGTGAACCTCTCTTTATTGCTTTTGAGAGTGGTGATAACACACTCACGCCTTCTTAACTCTCTATCCTATGTGATACATCATTGTCTAACCCTCTGACTTTTTCTTCAGTCTTTGTGACAGCCTCCTCTTCTGTCTTCCTATTAAATATTGGTGTTTCCCAAGGGCCCTTCCTTTGCCCACTGTTTTTCTCACTTACTACAGTCTGCCTAGGTCTTCTCCAGTCATGATTTTATAGTGCTATTGCATTGCAAACCATTGTCTCTACCCTAGACTTCTACCATGATTTTTTAGACTGACATTTCAACTTGGATATCCTATATAAACCTCAAACTCCACATGTCAAAAGTGAAATTCATCATCTTTTACCAAAATAAACTTTTCTTCCACCTGAATTCTCTCTTTTCTACCCATGGTAAGAATTTATACATCATCCACAACTGTCCTCCCTTTTGCCACTTGTATCCAGGCAATTCCCAGGTCTTTTCAACTCTGCCCTCTGCCTCTTTAATATTTGTATTAACCCTTCCTGTCTCCTTACCAACACTGATCTTATGGGAACATCTTTTCTTTGGCGGAGAGATGTCCTGAGGCATCTGGCAGACTCTCCTGACAAGCCCATTCTTCACAGTCACTAGGGTGATCTTTCTGAAATACCACCTGATTGTGTCATTCTGGTGCTTGACATCTTCCAGAGCTCTCCTTTACCCATAAGATGAAGTCCAAGCCCATTCCTATGGAATTCCCCCATGATCTTATTACTCTAGCATGCTTTTCCCCTCATTTCTCACCCTCCTGTTTAAAATCGTATGACGCCAAACTCATAATTTCTGGCGTACACCACATCCTGCTGTTATTGACATCTGTCCCTTTGCAAATCCTGTTCCTCTGTCTAGAATGCTGTCACTTCCATCCCTTTACCTAACTCTTGCTCATCCCTTGAGCCTCAGCTCAGGCGATCTTTTCCTGGGAACTCTGACTGCCGCAACCTCTGCAAATTGAGTTAATGTTTATGCTCTGTGTTCCCCTAACACCTGCATATATACTAAGGTTGCACTTACCACTTTGTATTAGAACTACCTCTTGCTCATCTCATCCTGTAGCCTGTATGCTCCTCAAGTATAAGCTTTTTATCTCATTCACCTTTGTTTCCCAGCACCTGACACATAGCAGGTGCTCAGCGAATGTCTGTTCAGCAAATGAATTATTCTACATTCATTCTCAAGAAATGTCTAACCAGATAACAGGTAGTATTACATCATCTCTGGGCTGGTCAGAAGGTATCTGAACAACCTTCTCCAGCCTGGGGCATCATATTTTGAATAGGACATTGACCACCGTGTTCTGGATTTAGCTTCATCACCTGAATATTCCATGTGTCAACTGTGCTCTCATTTTAAGCATTGGTATACTCTTGTGCTGGGAAGAGGACAGTCCAGTACTGTGATTTTGAAAACCCCCATAGGTTGACATTAGTCCACAGTAATACATAGCTACTCGATGACAACAGGTTAATAGCCAAATGCTGTGCTTAGCACTCTACTTGTGTTACTTCACTCAATCTTCTGGCTGCTCTGTGAGGTGGATAGTATCCTTGTTTCACAGATGGGGTAGCTCAGACTTAGGGTTTAGCCAAGCAACCTACACACAGTCGTGTAGCTGGTAAGTGGTAAAGTCAGAATTCTGACTCCAAAGCCTACGTTCTTGGCTTCTGTGATCTGCTGCCTCTTGCCGTTAATCATTCCACCATTTGTGATCCTGTCTGTCCACATCTCCGTGAGATTATGTTGAATAGTTCACTACACCAACATCCAGTTACTAACTACAGAGCCACTCACCCCTACCACGATATAGTAGCCCTGTCCATACCACTACCACCCGTGGTCTAGTAATCCTGTCTGCCACTACCACCACCAGTTGTCTAATTCTGTCCACTACCATCACCATTTCTACCACCTACCCTCTAGTAGCTCTGTCCACACACCCCCACACCTGCCTCCTAGTAACCCTGTCCACCCCCACCACACACATACACCAGTGGTCTGGTAACAGTCCACCTCCATTACCATCACCAGGAGTCCAGTAACCCTGTTCATGCAGGCGTTCATTCAACAACAGTCCCGTTTTCAAAGGAGCAGAGATTGGGGATTATTTGTTAGTGAACCGCTCCTTATTTGAATTGATCCACTGTTCCTTCCCAAAGGCTCACAAACTAGTAAGTAATTTCTTATAGACTTTTGTCTGCCAGCAAAATCAAAACCAATGGAATTAGCTGTTTTACTTTCTGAAACTTGGGTACTTCCGGGTCTTGTGTCGTCCATTCATTTTTCTGTGTTCGCTCAGAGTATCTAACTGCATCAACAGTGTCATCAGACTGATGTAATTTATACGGACCAGAAGTCTTGAAATCATGCCAGGCAATGACCTTGGCCTTCAAAACCCCCTGGCCTGTTTCATTTCTTGGTTTACCATTTCCACTGAAAATGATTCTCCGTAACAGCAAAGACAAGAATAGGGACAGTGCACGAGTCCCACTTTGCCTTTCTTGCCTAATAATATTGCACCATCCTTCCAGGTCAGTGATTATAGCCTCGTGGTTTCTGCTCTGAACAAAACGAATGATAGAGCCTTCCTGTTGCCCTTGACTTTCCATCTTTTAACTCATCTTTTCAAATTGGAACTCATCAAAGAACTCCCTGAGCAGCCATATTGATCTCTTTGGATCAATATTTCTCAAGCCTGGCTCTGATTCAATTCCATAACTTACCAAGTCTTCCAAAAGTACCAGGCAAATACCTAAGTAGGCCTAGGATGATTGGCCTCAGCCATTTTGCTGTAGGAGGCAATGGACAAATGCAGAGGCAGGGGGCATAAATAGAGAAGAAGTAAACTGCTGTTAAAGGAAGGTTCTTTTGCACAGGAGAAGTGACACATTTTATAAAGCCCTTGGAGTTCCTAGAAGGTGAAATAAACTTGAAATTGACATTCAGCAAAAGGAGAACTCCTCAATAATTCTGCAAATAGGCCCACTTCCCTCAAAATTAGGGAGCGAGAATGCTTGGACAGCTTATGAAAATGTAGATTGTTGGGCCCCATGTAAGTGGTCATGCAGAAACCTTAGAATGCATTTTAACAAGCACCTCATGAGAGCCTGAGGTGGGCAGTGGCAGGACCTCACTTTGGAAAAGCACAGTTCTTATCTGGTTCTGTTTGTCCTTGTTTTAATGGCTTAATTTTAACTCTCACTACAGGCTCAACTCTTTTTTTTTTCTAAATTTTTTTAAGTAGGCAAAATGTTAAAAAGTAAATGGATGCATACATCATAATAAGTACTAAATCTGTCTCCTCAGCATAGTCTTACACTTCCTTAGGCTCATGGTGAAGCAGAAGAATGCTAGAATTCCAGCGATTCTTTATATGGCTTTAATTTCATCATAACCCTCCCATGTCTGTCAAACCATTTCTGTCATTGTTCTGTGCTCCTCAGTCCAGAAGCAACGGACTAGTGAATTTCAGCCCCTGAAGGGTAAGGTGCATGCACAACCCATATAAAGACCTGTGCCAAGATTAGGGCACATAGTGGAGAAACGGGCAGAAATTTGCAGAAGCAAAATAGCAGGATGTTGCACTCCAGATGAGAAGAACTACAGAGTCTGCCGTGCAGAGTACTGATTTGACTTCATCTAATTAAATGAAATGTGTAAGCTTTGGAATCTCACATGGTTTGAACCCAGCTTTGCCACTTACTACCCATGTGACAAGTCCTCGGATGGTGCAAATGGTTAAGCACTGGACTACTAACTGAAAGTCCAAACCCATCCAGAGGCACCTCATAAGATAGGCCTGGTGATCCACTTCCTAAAAACCCTAGGAAGTGCAGTTCTACTCTGCACTCATGGGGTTGCCATGAGTTGTAATTGACTCGATGGCAACTAACAGCAACCGTCATGTGACCTTTGGCCAGTTTCTTCTTTGTGCCTCATTTACGTCATCCCAAAATGGAATTTAACTGTATGTCACTGTCATGAGAATTAAGTGGCATTCTGTACATAAGGTGCTTTGCAGTGTTTGACATCAGCTTTTAGCAGCTCTTAGTGGTTTTTGAGATTTAAGGCCTTAGATGTTCACGTGGACAGAAACAGAACAAGGAGATTCAAAGTCTAGCTCAAGAAATAGTATATCTCATAGGTTGATTGGTTGAGATAGATGGTCTAAGTTTAGCAGTGGAAAGGGGTGTTTCATTCCAAAGGAAAGATCAGATGGAAGAGTATTAACACAATACATAGTGACACATCTCTTTGAGAGTCTAACAAGCTAAGAACAGAAGCACCATGGGGATCTTTTGAGAGAACATAAAAAGAGAAATGGAAATGATATTTCCGTTTGAGAATACTAGGAATAACTGTCCAAGCAGGATGTGGACAATGCTTTCCTACCTGCTGATGGCGAAATTGACAGAGAGCAAGGAATTGATGGGACTGCTGAGAATTTGGTCTGCCTGTACCATTAGGACACAGAAGTTTGCAGAATTGAAAAAAAAGTGCCTGCTCAATTCCCAATTTGTCTAATTTAGGGTTTCATCTTACACAAAGCAGAGAAAATTTTAACTATTAGGAGACTAAGTTAGCAACAAAGGCACCCCTGTGCTTTTTTGCTTTTTAAATAGGTAATATAGACAGTGGTAAAAATTCAGACAAAAATATCTTCAAATTACGTCTCCTTTCCACCTTCTTATTCCCCAGTTCCCTAGGTGTCCCCAGAGGCAAACATTGTTAGCATTTCTAGTGTGTCGATCTAGAGCTGTTCTACATATATACAAGCACATATATTGATGGACACTTAAACTGCTTGAAATTTCTAAAATTACAACTTTGCTGCTATCTTTGTACATTCTGTTTGTTCACTTGAACAAAATCTATCTGTAGAAAAAGTTCCTAGAGGTAGAATCACTGCATCAAAAGGTATGTGCATGTTTAATTTAGATATCACCTAACAAAGTTTCCCTCCAAAGATATTCTACCTGTTTATGCCTCCCCCAGCCACACCCCAGCAATTCTAACAGTGCCTCTGTGATGCTACAGGAAGCAAGCTCATAGCCTTAGCCAACTTTTTATTTTACCTTTGTTTAGTCTGATGGGTAAAAACTGGAATTTCAGTTTTAATTGCATTTCTCTATGAGCAAGTTTGTACACCCTTTATCGTTTTGAACGCCATTTGTAATTTGTTTCCTCTGAACTGTCTGGAACCCCTATTCTTGAGTCATGCCCTTTAATGAAGATCAGGCTGATGAAGTCAAAGTAATCATGTCATCTTAGCTTTTATGATAGTGAAGAAAGAGAAGGCTCAGAGGAGTTGATGTTAACCAACATTTTTCGAAAACAGATTTCTCAGTGGAAGTTCAGGTAACAATCAGCGTGATACCAAGCCCTGGAGATCTGAAAAAGGAATATGGGCAGTATAAAAATAGCCTGGGAAAAGGGATTGATTTTTAATATCTATGTTGTCTTCTCTGTTCAGGAGTTTATTGAGAACTTTCCACTCAGACTTCTTAAATAGCCTCTCAGACGTCTGTGAATTTCCCTGGTGCATTTGATCAGGGAAGGACGGATTTACTTTTAGTTACAATTAAAGTTCTAATATATTAGATCCAAAATCACAGCCACATCCCAGGACTCACCAGTGGTTTTATTGGAGGGAAGGTTGGAGAATTTAAAATACCAAAACTGCTGTAGTCTAGGCAATTCACTAAAAAGTGTTAGAATAATTAGAGGAACATCCCGTAGGCTCAACAGAAACCTACCTAATCATCTCTTCCCGAATGGTGGTGAATGATTTTAAACAGCCACATTCTGCAGCTGAGACCTCAAAAGCAAGAGGTGTTGCTATGCTAACTGTTCAGCCAGCCTCACTCCATGGCTGAGTAATGGATGCTGTATCTTGTTTCATTAAAGGCAATTAAACAGGCCCTTAAAATTAGGCCCAGTGTACGGCCTCAGAGGCTAGCCAGGGATGTTTATAATCGAAGCTTCTGAAAAACCTACAAAAATGGGGAACAGAGAATGTGGATCATCTGAGATTTTTATGCACTGATGAATACCAAAATAGATCAATCCTCGTCTGTATTACCTCCAGAACACACACAAGTTTTCAGCTCCAGCTCCCGCTCCGGGATAGCTTGTGCAATTACAATGTCTCAAACCTACCTTAACAGATTATGCATTTTATTCATCTAACCCAAACTTGGTTCTGAAATGAATAATATTTTCAATTCATTCATTTGGGTGAGATGGATGGTGTCTGAGTGGAAAATAACACTCCCAACTCATGCCTGAGTCTTGCCTTAGCTCTTTCAAAATGCAAAGGATGGTAAAGAACTGGCACAACAATGAACTCAAACATACAATCATGAAGATGGCACAGGACTGGGCAGTGTTTCATTCTGTTATATAAGGTTGCTGTGAGTGGGAACCGAGTCGATGGCAACTAACCAACAGCAACAATTTAGCAGTTGTTTTGCACACTAGCAGCTGAGCTTTTGTGACAATGATTATTTTTCATACTGTTCTTGAGGGCTAGCAGTTGATGCTGTTTGGGGATGCACTTCAAGCCGTGGTTAGAGGCAAGTCTGCTAATGCTGTCGCCCACCTGAGAGAACAAAAATGAATCTTCAGTTAAAGCAAAGAGTGGGCTGAAATGAGAAGCCAAAAGAATCTGTAAGAAACCAAGAAGGAAGAGCAATGTTAGACTCATTAGATGTGAGTGCTATAAAAGAAAACAACTATATTTGTGTCGGATTATTTTTTAAGGCAGGAAGAATTGAATAAACTCTTAGTCATGAGCCTCTGCAAAAATGAACTCATGAAATATTAACTCACTGAACTCAGATCCTGAAATTGATAAAAATCCTAGGCTTCACCACAAAATTATAGAACCTCTTCTCAGTTTCTCGGTGCCTCAGTGGCACACGTGCGCATGCATGTGCAAACACACACAGACAGTCAGTGAGAAGGCTGTTGTAAAACTTAGCAAGAACACTTCAGGACCAGGTGGGTTTTGCTGGTATAAAAGTTACCAAGCCTGCTTACCTGCTTACAGCCATTCATTAGAGTCATCTGATAGCAATTTTACCAAAGGAAAATTCCAGACTCAAAGATGGAGGCACACATCCTACTGTAGCTCACACAGGACAGAGACCGAGCTACCACTGAGCCTTAAAGGTTCCCATCATTCCTTAAGATGTAGAATATTTTACAGTTTTGCAGAGACTAAATAAGGTCATGTTAGGAACAACTGGAGAATTCGTGACCAAAGTGATTACTTTGTTAAATTACCTAAAACCAAACCCTTTGCCATCAAGTCGATTCCAACTCATAGCAACCCTATAGGACAGAGTAGAACTGCCCCATAGGATTTCCAAGGAGTGGCCGGTGGATTCGAACTGCCGACCTTTTGGTTAGCAGCTGAATGCTTAAATTACCTAGGGAGAATTAAAATTTAGTGTCCTGAAGCATTCGTTCAACTAATATTTACTATGCTTCTACTCTGTGCCAAGTACTGTAATAGCTGGGAATTAACAGTGAAGAAACCTTCTTTGACCCCAGGTAGCTGATAAGCTAATCAAAAGAGCTCCTGACCTAGTGTGGATTCATAATACATCACCTTTGCTAACATTAGAATTAGACGATTCCAAGTTGATTGCTTAGAAATTTGTTGGAAAAAAAATACAAATTGGGGAAGTTTCCTTCTGAGAATTAATCTGTATAAAGGAATCATTATTTTGACCCATGCAGACAAGATAAAAATGACACAGGGTCACTTTTTCTCTCTGATCTTTTTTTTTTTTTTTATCACTAAGTTACAGTAAGAAATCATTCTTAATTAATTGACTTAACATTGGTAATGTATCACGTCTCTAAGATGTTGATACAATTTTCTTCTCAAACCCAAAGTAGTTTTTCAAATATATGCTGTACTTACTGCCAAACAGTGTTCAGAATTCAATAATAACATGTAGCAATATGTTAGTTGAATTATTTAGTCTGTTTAGTTTCTACTAAATTAAAATTGAAATAAGTTTCAGGATCTTGGAAACCATGATGAAGTAAATGCACCTTCTCTCATCTCTCAGTTAGACATGGTGATTATCAAGTTATTTCATTGAGCTGAAGTTCCTGGCATATAAATGCTTAATAAATGTTTACCCAAAAATGCAATGTCTAGGACCCTTATAAGTGAAGCGAGTTACCCAAGGTCACATCACTCAGCAGTAGGAAAGCCAAAGCTAAGTGCCAACCAGAGTTCTTTTTACGTCATTAAATGCCTGTTTCATCTGTATGGCAAAGCAATATTACTTGACACTCGAGAGCATAGGACTCTAGAGTAAGGTTATCTGGGTTCAAATCCCAGCTCTGCCACTAACTAGCTGTGTGTCTTAGGGAAAAATCTTCTAGCCTCTCTGTTCCTATTTCCTTATCTGTAAAGTAGGGATAATAATAATTGTCCCTTAAATGGTTGTTGAAGGATTAAATAAGTTAATAGATGGCACATTGCTGGGCACTGAAAAAATTTAGCTTTTATTTATCTTCATCTGTGAGTAGTTAGAGAGCATGATTAATGCTCCTGTGTTCAAGACATGGTACTTGAAGGGATTCTACTAAGAGAGTCCCAGTTGGAGAGTAAAGGCTAATGGACTGGTTACGGACTAGTGGCAGTGCTTCCCAATTTTTTCTTGTCCTTGGCAACAAAGAAAGTGATAATATTTGTATAGCACACTGGGGTAAGCAGACAAGGCTGCTTGAGGCTCCAGGCTCCCCAAATCCTGTCCACTTGGTCTGATAGCTGATAGAATAAATGGCTCGGCCCACCTCTAACTCTCTTGAGGCCTGTCACTTGGGATGCTCTGCTGCAGTATTTGTCAACATCGCCCCTATGCTTTAGTTCTGATTAGGAATATGGATTTGTCGCTACATAGACTAGAATTAACAGGAACCAGTTCTCCCCATCCCAGCTTCTCTGGAAGGTCTGAGCAGTCTATGAATGTATTCTGAGAACCTGTGTGCTGTGTGTGTCCTACTCTGTGGGCTGTGTAGAAGCTGCTCCTGCCTTCAGGAAGCCTGCCATGGAGATGAGACGTGTGGTATGAGTAGCGAAAATGGTAACTGAGTACAGGCAGCACATGAAAGGTGTGCAGTGAGTGATCCAGACAAGACCCTGAAGACTTTGGGAAGAAGATGTCCATTGTGTTTTCCTGAGAGCAACTTCAGGCTGGCACAAAGGCATGGCACAATACCTGTGGGGACTTTTTAGCCATGCAGGCATTGGCATTCTGTTAAAAGCAGAGCATCTGTTGATTTCTTGGCCTGCCTGGCTGACAGTTTGGTTGCTTGAAAGGTAGAAGAATCACTGCAGGTTCTACTGTTGTAACCTTAATTCTGATCATCAAGGAAGACCAGGTTAGCAATCTGGAAGTGACAAGGTCCTTGGAAGAAAATGACTCTGATGTGTTGGAACTGTTACTATGAGATAAGTTGAACTCAGGGCTTAATCCTCCAGGTGTTCTAATCTTTAGAAAATGAAGATTTCCAAAAAAACATCTAAAAGGAAATATTTTTCACTTGGTCTGTGAAAGCTTTCAGGGACTTCCCATATAAACTTGCAACTTACAACAGTATCTTAAGAGCAAGAAGGTGGGACATGTGGCCAAAAGCAAAAGGGATAGAGTATTTTTTTCTTAAGAACAAGATATACTGACACAGTGGGTGCAACAGGTGGCTCAAACGTAGCAATGATTGTGAGGATGGCACAGAACCGAGCAGTGTTCCATTCTGTTGTACATAGGATCGCTATGAGTCGGAACCTACTTGACGGCACCTAGAAACAACAACAACAAATGTTTTGTAGATGCTTTGGCTGGAGCAAAAAAATGAACAATTTAATAAAAGAGCCATTCTTGAGGATAATACTGTAAGGTTAACGGGACAGAGAGGCAGAGCTACTCAGTTTCCATTCTGCCTTTCTCTTTTCAACAAAGAAGCCAGTCAGTATACTAACTGCAGAAGGTAAAGAGAAGAAATTGAAGACCAAGATGACAGAGTAGTTAGTGAATATTTTACTGCTTGACGATTAGTCACATCTTCAGGCTCAGAAAAATGGCCTAGAGTACTGAGAAAATGTACACGTGTCAGCACTGAGTTTGCATCAGTACCCTGTGATAAATCATGGAGTCTTGGGGGAATGCCAGAACAGTAGACAAGGAAGTCTCACACAGTTTCTCAAAAAGTGGATTGCAAAAATTGGACTGGTAAGCTTGATGGTGATACCTAGGAAAGTTTGAGAGCAGGTTTTTTTTTTTTTTTTTTTTTAGGTACTTAGTAAAGGAAGTGGGATTCACTTGGGAACAGCATGGATTCACTCAGAATAAGTCATGTTAATCTTTCAGTATTGTTAGTAAGCTAAGAGTAGGACTGTCCCTAATCTGATAAACAAGATTTGTCAGAAACCAACATTTAATGTTGAAATACTAGATAATCGATAAACTTCAGAAATAATACAAGGATGACTGCTAATATTCAGGATCATTCTGGAAGGCTAACCAATGCAGTAAGCCAAGAAAACAAAGTAAGGGACAAATATTGGAAAGGAAGAAACAAAATTCATGTGATCATCTTCTTAAAACACCAGTGAATTCCAACTAATACAGGAGTTCAGTAAAGTAGCCAGAGGCAGGAATATCCTAGTCAGTAGTTTTGTGTATCTAGCAGTAAAAAATTGTGGGAAGTGTAATAACTAATGAAATCACATTTTCAATTGTGACAAAACTGAAAAATACCTAGGAATAAAGTTAATAAAATATGTTCCATACCTTTATGAAAAAATTTAAAATCCTGACTGGAGGACATTTAAGAAGATCTGAATAAATGGAGAGAAACATTATGTTCCTTACGAAAACATCCAAATTAATTCATAATATTTAATGCCCTCAATCAGAATTCCAATGGAATTTTTTGAATTCTAATGTAATCTGAAAGAGTAAGTGCATGATAATATTCAAGAAAACGAGAATAATAATGTGGGAAAGGAAATAGGATTTGTCCTATCAGATAAGAAAACATATTTAAACAAAAATAATTAAGACAATATGGTGCTAGTTTAGCAGTAGTTAAGTAGATCAATAAGAGTAGGAAGAATCTGGAAGCAGACACAGGCATATATTGTGTATCAGTCCTGGGCAATCATGAAAACTTAAACCACTCATGGAATTGGTCTTACAAGGAATGAAAGCACTAAGAAGCTAAATTGGACAGTTAGGCAATCCAGAAGTTAACAACTAGAGCCTGCTCATCACTCCTAAAGGTGGAGGGACAGAGGGAGGAGGTAGTGTTCTAACACCAAGGAGCCAGGGCCACAGTGGAAGTTGGAGCCACAGAGGACTCAAAGCTGCTACTGAAAACACCACCTGATGCACAAAGAAATAGGGGAGAAGTACCCTGACTTATCCCCTTTTTCCACCTTCCAGTCTTTTGCTAATACTTCCTATTGGCCAGACCTACCTGGAAGCCAGAGGGCAGGAATCCTGGGAAATACAGTCCCTTGGGAACAGCAAGTCAGGGGAAGATCAGGGAATGGATCTGAAAATACTCAGAAAAGTGACTGGCTCCTATAGAAAATGGTAGTTCAAGTTTGTATGGCAAAGAGGAATTATTTCTTTGGTGAAATTAGTACAATTGCCTGTGAGCAGCCATCTAAGATACTCCACTAGTCTCACCCCTTCGGGAGCAAGGGAGAATGAAGAAAACAATATACAAGGGAAAGATTAGCCCAAAGGACTAATGGACCACAACTACCACAGCCTCCACCAGACTGAGTCCAGTACAACTAGATGGTGCCCAGCTACCACCACTGACTCCTCTGACCGGGATCACAACAGAGGGCCCCGGACAGAGCTGGAGAAGAATGTAGAACAAAATTCTAACTCACAAAAAAAGACCAGACTTACTGGCCTGACGGAGACTGGAGAAACCCCGACAGTATGGCCCCCCGACACCCTTTTACCTCAGTAATGAAGTCCCTCCTGAGGTTCACCGTTCAGCCAAAGATTAGACAGGCCCATAAAACAAAACAAGACTAATGGGGCACAACAGCCCAGGGACAAGGACTAGAAGGCAGGAGGGGACAGGAAAGCTGGTAATAGGGAACCCAAGGTCGAGAAGGGAGAGTGTTGACATGTCGTGGGGGTGTAATCTAATGTCATAAAACAATATATGTACTAACTGTTTAATGAGAAACTATTTGTTCTGTAAACCTTCATCTAAAGTACAATAAAATCTAACTCAAAATGGATCAAAGACTTAAATATAAAATCAAAAACAATAAACATCATGGAAGAAAAAATAGGGACAATGCTAGGAGCCCTAACACATGGCATAAACACAATACAAACTAGAGGTAATAATGCACAAACACCAAAGAGAGACTAGACAACTGGGAGCTCCTAAAAATCAAACACTTATGCTCATCAAAAGACTTCACCAAAAGAGTCAAAAGACAACTTACAGACTGGGAAAAAATTTTGGCTACAACAAATACAATCAGCATCTAATCTCTAAAATCTACAAGATACTGCAAAACCTCAACAACAAAAAGACAAATAACCCAGTTAAAAGATGGGCAAAGGAAATGAACAGGCACATCGCCGAAGAAGATATTCAGGCAGCTAACAGACACATGAAGGAATGCTCACGATCATTAGCCATTAGAGAAATGCAGATCAAAACTACAGTTAGGTATCATCTCACCCCAACAAGGCTAGCATTAATCCAAAAAACACAAAATAATAAATGCTGGAGAGGTTGTGGAGAGACTGGAACACTTATACACT
>NW_004443952.1:12137859-12183984 GCF_000243295.1 Trichechus manatus latirostris
TGGAGCAAAGGAGAATGAAGAACACCAAAGACACAAGGAAAGTATTAGCCCAAGAGACAGAAAGGGCCACATAAATCAGAGACTTCATCAGCCTGAGACCAGAAGAACTAGATGGTACCCGGCTACCACCAATGACCGCCCTGACAGGGAACACAACAGAGAGTCCCGGATGGAGCAGGAGAAAGGTGGGGTGCAGAAGTCAAATTCTAGTAAGAAGACCAGACTTAATGGTCTGACTGAGATTGGAGGAAACCCAGAAAGCCTGGCCCCTGGATTCTGTATCAGCCCAGAACTAAAACAATTTCCGAGGCCAATTCTTCAGACAGGGATTGGACTGGACTGTGAGACATAAAGTGATACTCGTGAGGAGTGTGCCTTTTAGCTCAAGTAGATACAAGAGACTAAACGGGCAGCTTCTGTCCAGAGGTGAAATGGGAAGGCAGAGAGGGTTAGGAGCTGGTTGAATGGACATGGGGAGTGAGGGATGGAAAGGAGGAGTGTGCTGTCACAGTAGGGGGAGCAATTAGAGTCACATAACAATGTATGCATAAATTTTTGTATGGGAAAAAATAAAAAAATAAAGTACAATAAAAGAAATTTAAAAGAAAAAAAGTTATACCTTTACCTCACAATATAGACATAAATTCCAGATGAGTTAATAATCCAAATGTGAAAAACAAAATTATGAAAGCAAGAAATTCACGCTTGTGTGTATATAAGGTAATCAGTCTAACACTGGGGTTAAGCAGTCCCTTCACCAATTAGTGTGTGTTGTCAACTCCAGGCCTTAGGACATGCCGTACCCACTACCTGGAATGCCCAGTGCAGCCCCACCCGCAGCCTGCTCTTTGTTATCCTTCAGGGCATCACATACTTCAAGCATCACTTCCCCAGGAAGTCTTCCCTGTTGCCTCCTCCCCAGGCTGGGTTGCGCACCCCTCCCCCTGCTTACCCTTACTAAAGCACTTAACACACTGCCTTGTACTTGCTGCGTAGCAGTGAGCTCCTTGAGGGCAAAGACAGCGTCTCATTTGTCCTTTTACCCTCATTCCTACTACAGTCCCAGGCACAAGAGTTGGCACTCAAATGTTTATCGAATGCATTGATATTTAATTTTATTTTTAATCCAACCAGTATTAATTGAGCACCTGCTGTGTGCTTGGAACTTAGCACAGTGGAGGACATGAAAACATGTGAGGTGACAGTCTCTATTCCTACAGAGCTTACTGTATGGTCGGGAAGACAAGATATGTACACAAGGATGTCTCCGGCAGTGGAGTTTTGAGAAGGATTTGGGATTTTCCTGATGACTGCATTTGCTGCCTTAAATAGAAGCCAAGGCAGCTGGGAAGATGTAGCAGATGGGCAGCATTTGGGGCAGTGAGCAGAGAGGCGGGAGTCCTGAATTTCATCCCAGGCACAGTCAGTTACTTGCTGTGTGACCCTGGTCACCTCAGTTCCCATGGTGGGACCCCATTTCCCCATCTGCAAAATGAGCTGGATTCAGGCAGTGGCTCTCAGTCCTGGCTGCACCCTGGATTTAGAGATAGATTATAACGTGAGTGGTCTGTGGTAGGGCCTGGGCATTGAAATTTTTCAAATCTCTTCTGGTGATTTTTTAATCAGTTTTATTAAGATATAAATTACCATGCAATTCACCAATTTAAAGTGTACAACTCAGTCTTTTAGTGTACTCACAAAGTTGTGCAACCATCACTATAATTTTAGAACATTTTCATCTACCTTAAACTCCATACCCATTAGCAGTCACTGCCCCCACCCTCTGGTGGCCACTAATTTACCTTCTGTCTCTATGCATTCGCCTGTCCTGGACATTTCATATAAGTGGAATCATACAATGCATGGCATCATGTTTCCAAGGTTCATCCATGTTGTAGCATGTATCAGTACTTCATTCCTTTTTATGGCTAAATAATATTCCATTATATACATTTTACCTATCCACTCATCAGTTGGTGGACATTTGGGTTGTTTCCACTTTTGGTTATTATAAATAGCACTGCTGTGAATATTCATGTGCAAGATTTGTGTGGACATATGGCTTCATTTCTTTTGGGTATGTAACTGGGAGTGGAGTTACTGGATCCCATGGTAACTCTACGTTTAACCTTTTGAGGAACTGCTGGACTGTTTTCCAAAGCAGCTGTACCATTTTACCTTCCTACTAGTGGTGTATGGGGGTGATTTTAATATTCATCCAGGGTGTAAAACCACCAGACATTTTAAATTCTGTGATTTTTTAAATCCAGGATTAGATTCCTAGAGTTGCTCCCAAAAGCCCAAGTTGCCCAGAGCTTGGCCGAGCTGTAGAATGGTGTGATTGGCTCATCAGAGAAACCGCATCACTTCTAGCCTGTTTTTGAGAAAAAATCCTGCATCCCAGCTCAGGACTCTCCCCCTACCCCTGCCCTATACTGGTCACAGTTTTGGAGGTAGATTCTGGAGACTTCCATTATGCAATATGCAGCACACTTTGATTGAGCACCATGTATTCGACAGGCTAGGATCCCAGGGTCAGGGAGGAGAGAGGCTCTGATTGGGAGTACGTATGAGATTAGACAGGGCTGGAGGAGTTCCCCAACCTCATTGGTTCTACTGAGCTCTGCCTACCCCAGTGCAGTCAATAAAGTCCCATATGACACAGGCTGCAATAGGAGCACTAACTTCCCTGAAGTTGGAGGTAGTTTGGGGGTAGTACCTTCCCCTGAGGAAAGGGAAGAGAAGAAATTAGATCTGGTTCCATTTCTCACTTTGCGTTTACTAACAGCGTAAGTTGCCCTTTGTAAGCCCCAGTGTAACACGAGGCATCACCAGCTTCCTTGCAGGATAAATGTGAAAATTAAACATTAAAATGCCTAGCACAGTGCTGGGCACAGAGCAGCCTCCTTCTTCTGCACCAGATTTTTTCTCAACTCATGGAAGCAGAGAAGCTGAAGCCTACATAGCCCTCCTCCATTGCCCACTCTGAAAACCTGGGTTTGGAACCTCCGTTCTAGAATACCAGAAGCCTCGTGAGCCTCAGGCTCTGTTGATGGTTCTCACAGACTGGCTCATCCCCTGAACCTTAGCCAACATGCTCTGAGGCTCGTGGGCTGCTAAGTGCTGTTGGAAACCTCTGGGGTGGGCTTCGACCTTCTCAGAGGAAACCATGAACAGGGCAGATGCACAACTCTAGTAGGCGCCATTTACATTGTAGTCTGTGTGAATGGCACCTCCTGGAGCTCTGTGGGGAGCAATCTGTGAGGCAGTAGCTCTGCCTGTGGTTTTCTTTAACCTCACAACACTCCTCCTAAGCTTTGGGAAAACCCATGAATTAAAATCTTCGTGACAGTCCAGTATGAATGAGCTGAGAAAGCTCCCAGATGAGTCCACTGCCTGCTTAGGAAGCTTTGCTCTTCTAGAAACCCTTACCTTGACAAGGTTCGTGGGTCCAGCTTCAGGCAGCTTCTGACCCTCACCTATTTGTCTGCCCATTTGTCTCTTTCTCCCTCTCCCCCTTCAGTAGCTGTAAGATGCAAATCACACATGCATATTTTATTTGACATGTTATTAAATGCAATTTATAACTCCCTGCATCTATTTTTTTTTCTTGTTTAACTCTTCACTCTGGGTTCCTTGAAATAAAATTTTTAAAAAATCCACTTTAACTTGGAAAGGCAAGGACGTGATACCACTGCTTCCTTCTGAGTCAGTGGTAGACATTACTAATCAATCATAGCACTCTTTCCTCCTGAGCTTGGCATGACTTCAGAATCCTCAATCTTGCACTCCAAGCAGAGAGCGAGAATCAATTGGAGTTGGCATAAGCTTCCTGACTCCATCTCCACCCCCAATTGGATGCTAGATCTCTGCTATAGGACATTTCCGCTTCATGCTCATTCTCACACTCAGTGTAATCCAGTTGAAGCTCAATCATAGTTTTCTCTCCTCAGAGCAGCCCTCATTCGCCACCTTTTTTCTGTTAATGACATGCCATTTGCCTGGTCCTCCAGGATAAAGTATTTGTAGTGTTTTACTCCTCCATGTGTCCATGTCCTTTCCTTCTCAAATTCAGCCAATACCCCCATCCTATCTCTCTCTCCCTTCCCGTGTGTTTCTGACTCATCCCCTCCTGTCTAGACAACTATAGTGCCCACTCTGACCTTTATAAGGCTGGCAGCAGTATGGAAGGAGGGCAGGGTGGAAGACTAGCCTTAATTTGTGAAGCCCTCCCCAGTTCCCCCAGGCAAAAGGGAATTTTCTCTGTTCTAAACTCTCAGTCTCTGCACCTCCTTAGGACAGATATTATTTTCAACATAGTTGTGAGAGAGTAAAATAATGGTTAAGAGCATAGGCTTTGGAGTCAGCAGAGCTGTTGTCAGATCCCAGCTCCACAACTTCCTTTGGCAGGTGTGTTTGTTCATACATCCATCTATCCGTTTTTTCATCAGTCAACTATTATGGGGTACCCACTATGTACCAAGCTTAAGTTTCCACATCTATAAAATGGGATATTTTATGTAAAATAGCTGGCACAGTGTCTGGAACATAGCAAGACCTTGATAAATAATTGCGGGAAAGGATGCTGCTCAGATCTGGAAGTGCTCCCAGAGATTGCCTTAACCCACCTCATGTTACAGATGAGGAAACTGAGGCCCAGGGTGACTGCCCAAGGAACCACAACAAGTTTGAGGTAGAACTAAGACTAGAACTCATCAACTCCAACTCAGTGCACTTTCCACTGCCCCCACCGCTGCCTCCATGAGGAGAATGGGTACACCCGGTTATGTTTTAGGTTAGAGAGGCAAGGATGGAATCATGATCCCTAGAAGCCAAAATTGAGCCTTCTTCAACATCGTTACACACACACACACACACACACACACACACACGCACACACACACACACATACACACAGACACACGGTGTAAGATTATCCATGAGCAGAGTCCCTGGGAGGCAGCTAGTGTGGGTGAGAGAAGCTCCAGATCTTGGGGTGATATGGGGTCAACCAGTGTAGTTTTATCCAGAATATGTGCTGCATATCTATCTGGAGAGGCCTCCTCTATACCTCCTTCCCCTTCCGCCACAGGACAGACCCGCAAGCCCTACTCACACTACTTCAGAAATATCCCAGAGGGCTGCACACCTCATTCTATTCCCCCGCCCAGTCCAGGCCCTGCCCTGACAGTCTCCTAATGGTTCTTGTTTCCAGTATCTCTCCCACCAGTCTGTCATCTACACAGCACTCAAAATGAACTTTCTAAAATCTAACTCCAATCTTGTCATGCCGTTGCCTAAACCCTTTCTGTGGCACCTTGTTGCCCCCAAGCTGACCCGGTTCACATAACCCTTCATAACCAGCCCTGGCTTTTCTTCCTAGCCTCTTCCCACCTCACTCCCGCTTCTTCAGCCATTCTGCTCTTTGAACCACCATTCCTTTGCTCATGTTATTCCTTAGGCCTGTGATAGAGGTTTGTACCTCTTCCACCAGAAAAAAAAAATCCCACAAAAAAATAATAACAATAAAATACACTTCCTCTGATTTAGAGCATGTAATTACAAATGGGAGAAACCCAATTACCTTAATCAATCCATCAAAGAATTTATTAGCCCTTCTAACTGAAAGGGTCAGCAGTAGTACCAGCTTCGGGAGTACCTGGGTGGCGCAAACAGTTAAGTGCTCAGCTACTAACTGGAAGGTTGGCAGTTTGAATCCACCCAGAGGTTCCTTGGAAAACAGGCCTGGTGATCTACTTCTGAAAGGTCACAGACATTAAAAACCCTATGGAACACAGTTCTGCTCTGAAACACATAGGATCACCATGAGTTGAAATCATCCCAATGGCAACTGGTTTTTAACTGGTTGTACCAGCTTCAGGCATCGCTGGAAACAGGAGCTCAAATTATACCACTAGGATTTTTTTTTTTTCTCTCTGTCTCTCGATCTACCTTCAATCTCTGCCCATCTTGTCTTTTTGTGTGTGTGTGTGCATTGACATCATTCTCTGAGATGACATCTTTGTGTCCAGGAAGATGGTCACAAGTAACCTCAACTTATATTGTCCTTACAACCAGGGCTGGTTTGTCCATTAGGCACAGTAGGCCCAGTGCCTAGGGCTCACAGTACTTTTGAGGGTCCATGACAATGTCTTCATATCTCTTAAAATCAGAAGAAAAAAACGAACATTGAAAAGAATGGTTTAATATGTAATAATAATATATTCATCTCATACCAACACAATCATAAAATACTATATTTAATTTCTTTTAGGGAGAAAGGGATCAAGGCAGAAGTGCCTAGGACCCTGCTTACAAGCTGACTATCAAAAAGGAAGAGAGATTCTTTATCTCAGTTTCCATGTGTGAAACCTTAGGGAAAATGCTGGTTGGATCACATCCTAGAACACATCACTCTCGGAGGACTCTGATTGGCCAGCCTTGAGACTCAGGCTCACCCCTAAGGTGATGTTCCTCACATCATCTTCATATATGGGGTTTCCTGTAAGAAAGAGGCTTCTGTTTCAAGAATATCCACCAAAACTTTACTATCTCCCCCAGATATTTTCTCCCTTATGACACCTTTCCTCAGGAGAATTAGTTATCATCCACTTCTCTGCTCCCTTAGCAGTTCTAGTGGGATTGTAACTGTATGACAAAGCCTCTGGATCTTTCCTACACTGGGTGTCAGCTCCTGGAGGGCAGAACCATGGAGTGGACAGAAGAGATCTGGGCTATGAGAATAGGCAGAAAGAGGGGTTAACTCTGCCTATGGGTGTGAAAAGGAGACATTTGATCTGAGTCTGAAAGGCTGGAAGTCTTCCTGGAGGAAGGGGTATTTGAGGGAGGAAGGACACGAGGAGTCACCAGAATGGGAAGGAGTTGGGATGTAGAGAAGGATACAGCAGGAGATGAAGCTAAAAGGAGGATGGGATAATATCATGGAGGGCTATGAGTGCCACATAAAGAAATTTGGATTTTATCCCGCAACTCAGGGGTCTTAACCTGGGTCTGTGGAGGGGCTGTAGAGGGCCTGAAATTGTTGTGAAATGTTCTATCGCAATGCTGCCTTCTGCAGAGAAGGTCCATGGTTCTCATCAGATTTCAAAGGAGTTTCTGTCTGCAAAGTGGTTAAGAACCACTCATAATGGAGATGTGGTCAAGGTGCTTGAGGAAGGAGTGCCAAGCTCAAGTGCGTCACTAGAACACTGCTCTGTGGAAGACGGGCAGAAGGAGAGAGGAGAAGCAGGGAGACCCGTTAGGAATCTGTTAGAAGGTGGGAAACGACATGGACTTCAAACAGGGCAATGTTAGTAAAAACGGAGAGGACCTATTGGCATGAAAAGATGTTGTAGCAGTAAAGTTAACAGGTCCTTTTTGCGTGTTGGAGTTGGTGGAGATGAAGAGAAAGTGCCTTTAAATCTCGTTTGTATCAAAATTTTGTCATAGGATAGTTAACAAATCTTTTTTTTTTTTTTTAATTTCTTCCTCCCATTTAGACAATACTTTTTAAAGCACACTCAGGATAAAGAATTTATAAAGACACTGCCCTTTAAAAATTTTCCCGAGATCTCTAGAGAGTGGTCTCGGTTCTGAATATAGTGTTACTCTATATGTTTCAAAGAACGATCCAGACACGACAAGCAGCTGCAGCAGCTGGTGCCCAAGAAGGCCCAACGTGGTTATTTCATGTCTTTCTACAATTGATCAAAAACAATTTTTTTAGGCCAACAATTATTTAGCTTCTCGCCTTCTAGTGCAAGAAACTGCAGGCTGAATTGATAGTTCAACAGCTAACCTGTAAAATTGTCATTGTGCATATTAAATTTCTTTCAAGCATAACACAAATTCCAATTTCTATTTACTTATTCATTGTGACAGTATTACTAAACAAGTAAGGATGGGAATTTTTGTTATACCATGTATAGTGAATGTATTGTACTGTATCTGTGAAAACTGTGCTTTAAATGATGTTTTCATACATTCTGTTGGGGACAGAGCACATTAATTTGGAAGAGACAGATGTTTCTTTTAGAACTGAAGGCAACTTAATGAATCAAAATTTCTGTCAAGGAAAAAAAAATTCTGTCAAGGAAGGCTGTTTATAAATGTAAACAAAATCACATTTAAAGTAAAGTAACTCTGACTCCCCCCACCAAAAAAAAGCACGCACAGCAATATCAAGGCGGTTTGCTTTTCTAACTCCTGACTTTGTCACCCTGCACAGCTACCCGCTCCCCTCCCCAGCGCTCAGCAGCTCTGACCGGCTGCCTTTTGGCATCGAGGAGAATGGGGGCACACCATTCACCGCCAAAGCGCCAGGAAGGCATCACCACCACCAGCACCAACACCAGCACCACCCAAGCTATGGCCTCACACTGACCCTGGAGAGCAAAGAGGGGCCTTTGAGGTCCCCAAGCTCCGGCAGTAAGTCCCTTACAAGTGAGTAGAGGTGGAGATGGCAGGGGCAGGGTCGGGGGATGATGCTGTAAAACATAGGTGGCTTCCCTAGATCCTCAGGACAGGCTCTCAGTGCAGCGTGTAACTGTGGTCATAGTGTTGGGTGACCATGTTTAGGCAAGAGTGGACTAGGGCCTTGTACATTTAAGCACATTTCCAGATTATGGTTTATCAGTACATTCTGATTTCATTGCATAGTAACAATTCTGTGTCCACCTCATTCCTTAGCAGTTCTTTTCTTGGGCAGTACCCATCCCTGGCTCAAGCAATGGAAAGGGGAAAGAGGGGCGTGAGATGGCTGGAATTTCTACTTTTGCAATTACAGAAAAACCTATACTGCGCCATTTCTGATGTTCCACCTCTGAAAGCAAGGTGATGTCAGGTACAGCCAGTCTGCTCACTGATACAGGTCCCAGTGAGAGAAAGACAAAAAATGGAGAGTAAGCAATTAGAAACATGTTTAGCAATATGACAGTGATTTTATATCTGTTAAAGCTAATAAAAAATATGGACTTGGATGTTGTATGTCTGTTATTTTCTTTTTCGAGAAATTCACTTTTATTAGATTTTATAAAAGAATTGGCCTGCGATGAATTGGGGGGAAGAGCTTGTTCTGTATTACATATGGTTTGAAAAGTATTAAGGTAGAGGCAAGAGGCTTCAATTCTAGTTCTCACTATCGAGCCAAGTCCCCTCCTCAATCCTTGGTTTTCTCATCTATGAATTGGGATATAGTCGGTGAGATGATCTCCAAGGAACCCTCTAGCTCTGGTATTTCATGAGTCTGTGAACTGGTGAAATAGGATGGGCCATTTAGCCTTCACCTGTAGACCTTACGGAACAATTCTGGTTGGCTGAGCTGGGAGTTGGAAGGGGGTCAGCAGCCACTTGGTGTTCAAGGACCAGATCTGTTTGTCACTCTCCACACTGGCTTTGCCCTGGTCTATGCCTCATCTTTGTGTACCTGAATAATTGTAACAGCCTCCTAAGGGACCCCCTATCCAGCTCAGTCTCCACATTGTGGCTGCCAAAGTGATAGCTCTAAAAGCACATCTGACCTGATTGCTTTCTTACCTTAAAACCTTTCCATGGTTCTTCACTGTCCCCAGCTAAAGCCCACTCTCTGAGCATGACCACACACAGACCTTCAAGCCTTGTCCCTGTGCCAAGGTTGGCCAAGATCTCCAGCTTCCCCTACTCCCCACCACATCCAGAACTACTCACCACTCACCAAATGCTGTGCCATGTTCCAGCTCTGCCCCTTGCCCCTGCTGTTCCCTCTGTCTGGAATGTTTTTCTCCACCCTAGTGAACTCTGACACATCCTTCAGGAGCCAGCGCAAATGTTATCTCTTCAGTGAAACTTGCCTTAACACTCCTTCCCCATTTCGGGCTTTGGAGTCCCTTCACTCTTACTCCTAGAGTAATTAAGCATAACTTTTTTTAAAAAGCTGAAGTATTTTATTAATAATTTATTATCAGTAATAAAGACTGGCTAATGGAAGTTTTCAGTGAAGCAACTTGCTTTAGGGCCATCCAGCTCATATGGGGACAGGGGAGTTAGGCATTTAAACTGTGACCTTCAATGTTCTCACACCCATCAGCTGGTGCACACTCAAGGGATTCAAGCTGTGGAGGAGGAAGCCAGCAGAAAGGGTGCTGAGGGTCGAGCTCTGGCAAGTGTCCTTGATCACCTGTATCTATCTGTCCTTTCAACCTTTCCTATTATTCCCTCTGGCTATGTTTTTAGAACTGAGTCCAGGAGCACCTGCCCTGTTCGGTGATGCAGCGGCCCATCTAAAGAAGCTGGAACTGGAAACGGTGAAGGCTGTTGGACCCTGGCCTGCTCTGCACATCAACATAAACAAGGTGCCCAGGGCCTGGGGGCTCTGCCGGGGGCATGGACTTGGCGCTCATGTCAACATCTGGTTATAACATTTGCTTGCCTCCTAAACGATGTGCCTTTGCTTTGGAGGGGTTTCTACTCAATCTTTCCTGACATTTCTGCTGAGGGTATCTTTTAGAAGCAAGACATTCACTTGCATTTTGGGGGAGCAAATTATAGACCAGTCTTTGCCCTCAGTGCTGAGGCCAATAAGTGTGTTCTGTCCGTGAGTAGTCTCTCTCTCCTTCTAGACTGAAAGCTCGATGAGGACAGCGTCCACACTTACGTTTTTCCACTTTTATCCCTCTAGCTCATTTTATGACAGTGCCTGGCACATAGTAGATGTTCAGTAACTGTTTTCTGATGACAGGAAGGAGGGATTGAAGTGCAGAGGGAGGGAGGGACAGGGCAGAAGCCAAGTTCCGTTTTGGCTAGACCTCTTCTTACATCCAAAAGGGCAGCCTTATAAAAGCCACTGTTTATCTTAGAACGATAGAATGTCAGTGCTGGGTTAGAGCTGTCTTTTCCTCCAATGACTTTCTTAAGGTCATACAGCAGGGGCTGGGTCTTTGGGCCCCTGACTCCTAGTCCAGTGTCCTTTGCCCTCCAACATGTTTCTCTGTCTTCTTCACCAGGGTTTCTCAACCTCAGCACTAGTGACATTTTGGACCCCCTACTTGATTGTCGTGGGGGCTGTCTTATGCATTGTAGTATGGTTAGCAGCATCTCTGGGATATACCCCCATCCAGTTGTGACAACCAAAAATGTCTCTAGACATTGCTAAATGTCTCCTGGGGAGCAAAATGGCCCTAGTTGTGAACCACTGTTGTACATCTATTTTAATTTTATAAAGGAATAGTCTTCTTCATTGATAGTTTATATCTCCCACTCTAATGCTTAGTTTTGCCCCTTTCTAAGAGAGAATATGAAGCTGTTTCCCAGCTAGAAAGAATCCCTTCCTCCAGGGTGGCACTTATATTCATTTAATCAGCAAATCTCTCTTGAGCATGTCTGTACTCAGTGCTGGGGATTCAACTCAATCACCTCTTGGTGTTCAATTTTTCTTCTGCAATACACATGATAAATGGTTTTATCAGGGGCTTACTCAGAGTTTGACAAAATTCAAAAATAGTTTGCAAAGAAATAGCACATAGAGCAGCAGAGGACTCATAAGCTGTATAGTAATTTGTAATATCGTGGCTATTGGTGGATCATTGACAATAGTTGCTTGCTCTGGGTTAAGGCATAGCTGGTTATTGAGCATTTTCCTGCAGCTCAAACTCTAACCCCTCTCCTATCTCCCTCACTCAAAGAAACGCATCAGTAAGCAAGTTAGCTAGAGCGTTGAGATTATACAGGTAACCTTGACTTTGTTCTAACACATAAGCAAAGTATATTACTTCAAACTACTATTCTTTATCATTAATAAAAAATTCCTTGCAATAGATCTCACAAGTCGTCATGACACAACAATTGGGAAGCCACTGGCTTGGATGACTTTTAAAGTTTTTTCTAGCCCCAAGGCTCTGGAATCCTCTGATTCTTCCAGGGTTTGGGTAATTTCCTGTTTTTGATTTAATGGAGAACAGTCATCTTCATTGCTCAGTTCCAAAGTCGTACCCAAAATTATCACAGGAATTTAAATCTCATCAGATTTCAAATGTGTAAATAATTTGTGTAAACAATTTAAATGTGCATCTGATCATTTCTTTATTCTCAAATGACATTCCCGTGCAGATGAACTATTTCCCACTGTAAAAGTATAAAAGCCCAATTTTCAATCATTTGTATATTTTGAAATCTGTATTTGCACATTGAACAATAAAGTATCTTTCAGCAATTCAAGTGCATTATATGTAAAATTTACAAAATATGGTCACACAAAAGAGAGAAAGCACAGCGTCCTCAGAGCCATCCTCCAGGCTGGATTATGATTTTGTAATCCAGGCCTTTGTCTCCCAGAGAAACATCTTCTGTACAAACACATCCACATAACAATGTACAAATTTCCAAGATTTAGACTGGTATTTGCCTGAGTCAATTCATAATTCATAGAGCTGAATATTACTGCTTTGTCCAGATCTGGTAGGAACAAGCCAGCTTCAATGTTGTGTCCAAAAGCATTTTAGGGTTACTAAATTCAAAGGGAAAATCAATGCTGAATTCTCATTCTTTTCTTTTTTTAACAGCATTTAATTTTTTAAAAAATAGGCCTTCGGTCATTCCTGTCAGGATAACTACATCCCCTTAAGCAATTGTCAGAAACCTCAAATGGGCTTTAGAACCAATTTAATTCCTATATCCCAGCATATAATTCCAAAAAGTGAATCTAATTAAACAGTTAAGTCTTCACACACCCATGAAAACACCCATTGAAATAGTAAATGTCTTAATGTAACTGGATTTGTAAACACAGGATAAATTCTTCTAAAGCTATACCATAAACCTCATCTTTCAAAATAAATTACCTATTTGCCTAAAGGAGAATGCTAAGTCCCACAGGATAATGAATTGAGTTAAATGAGCCAGTTTTCTTTATACCATTTCCCTTTGTGTCTCAGGATCATTGTTGTTGGGTGCCGTAGAATCAATTTTCAATTCATAGAGACCCAATGTGAAGAGTAGAACTGCCCATAGGGTTTTCTAGGCTGTAATCTTTATGGAAGCAGATTGCCAGGTCTTTCTCCTGCGGAGCTGCTTGGTGGGTTTGAACCACCAATCTTTTGGTTAACAGCCAAGCACTTCATCGTTGCACCACCAGGCCTCGTTTCAGGATCATTGGTATCCTCCTATCTAATGCTCTTTTCTGATTTATATCTATTTTTCTAACCATCTTAACAATCTTAATGAAGAAGGAGGCTGAGACTCTGAGAAGTTAAGTGGAGCCAGCATGGCTGAGGGTGAAGAGCTCTGGCTTTGTTGTCACCTAGCCCTGGTGTGAATTTTGGCTCTTCTGCTTACTTCTTCTGTCACCTTGGGCAAGTGACTTACCATCTCTCTGCTTTGTTTTTCTCACCTATAAAGTGGGCATAATAAACCTACCTCCAAATGGTTAAATGAGAGGATTCGATGAGACCTGTATATGAAATGCTTAGTCAATGCCTGACCCATAATAAGCGCTGAGTAAATGTTAGCTACTAGCATTATTTTACTTTTTATCATCTCCAGCATCTTTTTTTTTTTTTTTTTTTTAATGGTGCTGGTAGGGAAAAGAGCTGAGATTCAAATCCAGGTCTCTGTCTCTGCTTGTCTTATGATTACGTGAAATTGCTGAGCTCTGCTCACTCTACTAAATGCTTCTCTATGTGTTTGGAGGTCCCACTGGGAAAATGTATATTATGTTCTCTTTATTAAATGATGTCAACCAGCTAATTGCCCTGTACTTTCTCTAAGACTTTTATAATATCCCTGCTGTGTGTACCAAGGTGCCCAACAGGACTTTTGAATTAGTGAATGAGATTAATTTTGGAACTTGCAGAACTTGAGACCTTTAGAACATTTTATTCTTGTCCTGGTACATTGTGGCTAAGTTGTCATGTTTAGTCTTGATACCACTCAATTGACTTTTAGCAATCATAGACCCTGGTATATTTTTTATTAAACACATATCTCTTGTACCAATAACTAGCAGCATCATCTTCTTAAGTAGCCGTTTATTGAGCACCTATTTGCCAAGCGCCATATTAGCATTTGGCTATGCAATGACCACAGTAAGTATGATTAACAATACGACATTATTTCCCTGTGTGTGGTATGCATGCCACCAAGGTTGATTTTAGGTTACATGCATAAATGAGTGTTTTTTTATTTTAATAATTGTATAATTATTATAATTTTATAGATATCAAGTCCATGATTTCAGAGATATTATTACTTAGGACATGGTTAAAATAGGCAGTGCCAGGGTAATTCACACTAACAAGATCATATGAATTATAAGTCCATACTGATTTAACACATGGGATATGGCAAAAATAGCAAAAGTGTTACCAAATTATTGAATTCTGAAACACTACAATGAGGTAATGTAGATGCAAATTCCTCACTGTTGAGAATCACAGTTTTCAGCAAGATCTATTGTACAAATACCAATAAATATTTTCTACTCTTTCCCTTGGCCCAACAAGTCACAGGATTGAATCTTTGTATGTGAAAGGTAGCAAAAAAAAAGAAAACAGTTGCCATGGAGTCAACTCCAACTCATGGTGACCCCACGTGTGTCATTGAAACCACAGGGTTTTCAGTGGCTGATTTTTCAGAAGTAGATTGCCAAGCCTTTCGTTCAAAGTGTCTCTCAATGGACTCAAACCTTCAACCTTTCGTTTAGCAGTTGAGTGTGTTAACCATTTGCACCACCCAGAGACTCTGTAAGAGGCAGCAGATATGGTGAAAAGAGCGCTATCCTAGGCTCTAGGAAACTGGAAGCTTGAGTCCTGGTTTTGCTTCTTGTTCTAGCTGCATGACTCTGGAAAAGCCACTTCATCTCTTTGAACCTTCACCCCGTCTTTTGTATAATGGGCTGAATGAGATGCTCTCCCTACTTCACTAGAGAATGAGATGATAGGCTTGGATATCTTTCACAAGTAGTAAAGCACCAGGACAAATGTAAGGAGGAGGTGACATACTTGTGTATATTTTTAGGTCTATGTGTGATTTGCAGTTATGATTGTTGGGAAAAGTTACTATACGTGTTTTCTTTGTTTACAGTCTGTTGCATGTATTTTGGTTTGTCACAGGCTGAAGAAAAGAAAGTCTCTGAGAAGACTCTTCAGACTCCACTTTTGCCTTCCCCTGTAGCTGACCATGTGAAGTGTAACATTTTGAAAGCCCAGTTGGAGAATGCTTCCAGGGCAAATGCCCAGGTGTGTGGAGCACGTGTATTTCTTTGATTTCACTTTGCAGGATTTCCTCCCTGCCACATAGAAGCAAGAGGCACCTTACGGCGGGGATGCTGGGTCAGTCAGATCCAGTCGGGAGACAGGAGTCACACCTACTGTTGGAACAGAGATTTTAGTATAAACAATTATTAAATCCAAAACCAGTTGCCATCAAGTGAATTCCAACTCACGGCGACCCCATGTGTGTCAGGGTAGAACTGTGCTCCATAGGGTTTTTAATGGATGATTTTTCAGAAGTAGAGTGACAGGGCTTTCTTCCGAGGTGCCTCTGGATGGACTTGAACCTCCAACCTTTCGGTTAGCAGCCAAGCATATTAACCATTTACACCACCCAGGAACAAAGAATTATTAACCAGTATAAAATTATTCATTGGAGACTTGTTGGTGCAGTGGTTAAGAGCTACAGCTGCAAACCAAAAGGTGGGCGGTTCGAATCCATCAGCCACTCCTTGGAAAACCCTATGCGGCAGTTCTACTCTGTCCTATAGTGTTGCTATGAGTCGGAATCGGCTAGACAGCAACAGATTTGGTTTTTGGTGAAGGCAGTGGTTTCAAACTTGAATGTGCATAGAAGTCACCTGGAAAGCTGGGCCCCAGCCCCAGCGATTCAGTAAGTCAGGGTGGGGCTTATTTGCATTTCTAACAAGCTCACAGCACCACAACTTTGAGTAACACTAAGGTACCAGAGGTAGCAACTGCAGGAAGCACCTACCAACCCACTTACCAATCATAGGGCTAACGGAAGAAAGAAGAAATGTTGTAATTATTAAAATCTGGAAACTTAGAGAAGTCGCATGAAGAAACTCAGATTTCTGAGAAGGGGTCATTGCTCAGCCGGTGCTGGTGTTTCTGAGCTCGGAGGATGGGCACCTCAGAAACAGACCCAGAATCTGAGGAGAGCGTGTCGGCTGGCTGATGCTGATATTTCGGGGCTAGACAGCATGAAGCTGCATCTGTGAAGAAGCTGCATCTGCCAGTGTTGGAAACCTGCAACCTAGATTCATCTGCTGCTCAGGTGAAGTAGTGAGACTGAGGTGATTCCCAGGACCCGGAAGCAGACGGCGAAGAGCAAGTTCCTCTCCCACTAGCGCCCTCTGTGGAAAGAACCTACCACGAGGCTCTAGCAAAGCAGAAATGAGATTTGCAGAGTCCCAGCCCCAGTGGAGTGTTGAAGGTTGGGTTGAGACCGCTCAGCTGCTAATCGAAAGGTTGGAGGTTGGAACCCACCAGCCGTTAAGCTGCTCCACGGGAGACAGATATGGCAGTCCGCTTTTATCGCAATGAATTGGACTCGACTCAATAGGAATGAATTTTTTTGGCAATCTTCACTGAAGCCGACATCTTTTTCCCATTGAGCTGCTGGTGCGTTCAAACCAACGACCTTTTGATTAGCAGATCAGCACTTAACCAGGGCTCCTTTGATTATCTGCTAAACCCCAAAACAAAACCCGTTGCAGTCAAGTTGATTCCTACTCGTAGCGACCCTATTGGACAGAGTAGAACTGCCCCATAGGGTTTCCAAGGAGCGGCTGATGGATTCGAACTGTCGGACTTTTGGTTAGCAGTCGAGCTCTTAACCATTGTGTCAGCAGGGCTCCTGACTATCTGCTATTGGCTCTAAAAGAAAGGCTTTGATGAGGAAGCAGGGCTGGACTCGTATCTGGACAACCCTGGCAGGCTAATAATGTGAAACCCTCCAACCAATACACTTGAAATCTTTGCTCAGAGTGTATTTTAGAACAGAGCCTGAGCTCTGTATGTTTGTGGTGGGTGTGAAGGCCACCAGTACTCCATCTCCCATGGACACCAGCATGGGTTCAGTTGGCCTGGCTGGCTGAGTGGGTGTCCCCTCCTCCCCCATCATTCTTTGTGGCACTGGCCAAAGGGAGGAGGACAGGCCTCTATCAAAATCATATGATGAAATTCCTCCCAGGCTTGTTAAGCTGATGTGAAAGCGCAGATTCTGAATTCCTTTGTAAACTCTAAGTGCTATATGAACATAGAGCTGATTATTATTCCTGATCTACAGTGGGGGCAGGGGATTAAACTGTGGATTTGGCTTTTCCCCCACCATCTCCTTCTCACTCATGTATGAGCTGGCACATAGCAGGTCCTCAGTAAAAGAAAGAATGCAAGAAGTGATTGCATTTGAATGGTTAAGTATTAATCCCCGAGATGAGGAATGACTCAAGAAAACATTTGTTTGTTAACGTGTATAAATACCAGAGCAAGGTTTGTTACTGACTGGGGACTTGATGAACTGCCTCTTTGGTCCACCTTCACATTTCTATAAGCTTTTGAATGTAGGAGACTTGAAAGCAGTTTTTCATGCCAAAATGTTCACGTTTGACTAACCTGACTGTTTTCTTTAACAGGTTGGAAAAGAGGAATCAACATTTGTAAATATGAATAAAAAATCCAGTCTTCAGGACGCTAATGTAAGGTCTGTTGCTTCTTGTTCAAATGGGGAAATGATACTGTCTGTATCATCAACATTATCCTCAAAACACTGCCCATGAGGACATTTGCTAATAAAATCAGGGAGGAAAAATAAAACTGAGAAAATCTGAGCCTGAATAGGTAGAAAAAACTGGCTTAAATAAGTTTTTTTAAGCCTCAAAAATGCTGCTTATTCTCTGTGTTGATAGTGGTTGAGTGCTATGGCTGCCAACCAAAAGGTCAGCAGTTTGAATCCACCAGCCGCTCCTTGGAAAACCTATGGGGCAGTTCTACTCTGTCCTATAGGGTTGCTCTGAGTTGGAGTCGACTCGATGGCAACAGGTCTCAAGCTTGTAGATATGACCTTGTCATTCCCCTGCTTAAAGTCCTTTCAAGGGTCCACTTTGCACAGGAGGCCCTTCGAGACCTGGGCTCTGCCTACCGCTCCAGCTCAGCTTATCACTCTTTTCTTGGCCTACTGACATGGCCCTCGCACTGAGCTACTTACCAATACTAGACCAGAGGTGTAACTAAGGCATGGCAGGTGGGGCATGTGCCCTAGGAGCCTATTGAGGAGAGGCGCTAATGAGCAGTTTCTATTAGCCATTGCAGTTTCCATCACCAGCTGTGAGAGATCATTCAGCAATTTAAAACTAATTGCCATAGGCGCTATTTTCTGTAGATAGGCCCTTGCTGGAACCACATGTGTTCTTTGACGCTTCCAGGCCTCCCCTGCTCCAAACCCAGAGGAAACCATTTCTCCCCTGATCTCACCGAGAGCAAGAACGCCTCCCCTTACAGCCCAAGTGAGAAACAACTTCAGACTGTGGATTCCTGCTGCCACTTCAGTGGGAGTCTAAGACCACTGCATCAAAGTCTGTTGTTAAAAATGCAGATTCTTGACTCCTACTCTAGAACTTTTAGATTCTTGGGGTGGGGCTGGGGATGGTGACAGGAATCGTTTCAACAAGCACCCCAGCTGATCTAAGAACCACTCCCTGGGGAATTCTTTTAACCAGTAACCATTTGCCATCAAGTGGACTTCAACTCATGGTGACCCCATGTGTATCAGAGTAGAAGTGTGCTCCATAGGGTTTCCAAGGGTGGACTTTTGAGAAGTAGATCACCAGACCTTTCTTCCAGGGTACCTCTGGGTGGACTCCAACCGCCAGCCTTTCAGTTAGCAGCTGAGCAGGTTGACCATTTGTACCACCCAGGGACTGGGGAATTCTTATACTAGATGGTAAAAATAAAAACAAAAAATTTTCCATATACCTTATGATTCCTAAATCCATGTTTTTGCTATATATTTATTTTACTTCAGAGACACATACCCATTTTCAAAAATTTAATTCGTTTCTTCCCAGACCAGCCCACTCCACTGGGTTTCCAGTCTTGGTTAATAATGGCATTGTTGTCTACCTGTTCCCCAGGCCTATAAACTGGGAGTCCTTGACTTTCCTCTACCTCACACCATATATAATTGGTCGAGGTCACCAAGTCCTACCAATTTTACCTCCATTTTATCTCCCACATCCACTTTCTACTCTTCATGACCACAATCCCTTTCTACCTTGGGCCTTCAACATCTCTCTAGTGTATTACAACAGCAGCAGTCTGCTAATATGCTCCTGGCCTCTTTTCACCAGTGTCCTCTTTGTTGCTCCAAGGACCTTTCTAAAATGCCCAAGTCTGACTATGCCACTTCTTTGCTTAAAGCCTTTAGTGACTGCCATTGCCTTCAGTGTAAACTCCTGAGCCCAGTGCCTGAGGCCCCTCACAACTTGGCTTATGCTTTCCCCTTAGTCACAATCCTCTGCTTTTCTGCTGGGACCTCACCCTTCAGCAGTTCCGGCCTACCCTTGTGTGCTCCAGGTCTCCATTCTGTCTCCTATCTTGATCTTTCCTCTGTCTGGTTAAGTGCCAATGCCTCTGTGAAGCTTTTCCAGTACAGCCGTTCCACCCAAGCAAAGTTATATGCTCCCTACTAGACTGAGTTCTTTCAGGGGCCATGTTCAGTTCACTCTGGGGGCCCAGCTTAAAGAAATCTTGAACCTAGAATACATTGACTCTAATCCCTTATCTGCTCATTCACATGTTCACTCAACAAACCTTTATTCGGCACTGACCATGGCCGATCACCATGTTAAGCACTAAACCCATTGCCGTAGAGTCGATTTTGACCCATAGCAACCCTAGAAGACAGAGTAGAACTACTCCATAGGGTTTCCAAGGAGAAGCTGGTGGATTTGAACTACCGACCTTTTGGTTAGCAGCCATATAACTTAACCACTGCACCACCAGGGCTCCATGTTAGGCACTAGTAAAAGAGAAACTGGGGACCCAGAAGAGTTAATGTGTTTGCCAGAGGTCCCTTGCTGAGGATTTCAACTTGTTTTGATGTCCTTTTTGTTCCAAAGGATAATTATTGATTTTTTTAGTGAAAAGTCATGACGACTACGGAAAATATATTAACCTTCTCCTTAAAATACTGTTTTCAGTAGGGCTCATCAGTTATCTCACATAATTTCTTAAGGAAATGTAAAAGTGAAACTTAATGTTTAATATTTCACATGTACATAGAATTAAAAGATGTTTTAGGGCAAGTCTTAAAAGTCTTCTGATGATGCATTTTTCACATTAAATACCCTATGATCCTTCTTCTTTTCTTTTTAAAATATATTCTGTGTTGTATTTAGAATATCATAGCTACCATATTACTTGAAAGTAAAAATGGATTATCCATAGGTTCCTCTTCACTCTTTTTATTGGCAAAACTTGGTTCTGAACCAAATCGTGATATTAGAGGGAGGGTGTTTTGGACAGGGAAATTTTTTTCCGTACCTTAATGATGTTCAGCTCCCCACTTGCTATATTTTCTTCCTATGACTTTTGTTTTTGGATTTTCTATAGTATTTATTTTTATATTTAATATGTAGAGTAGAGAGGAGGAGAAATGGATTTCCTGTCTACCATTGCTGTTAAGGTATAAATTATCTGAGAAAACAGTTCCTATGGCCAAAACAAAGCCATGAATATTTTTTGTTGATGTTGTTCCTTTGTTTTTTTTTTTGTTTTTGTATATCTATTAGAAGTCCTATTCCTATACGTGTGGAAACTACCCAACCAGCTGTGGAGAAGCCGGAAATCAAGCCTCCCCGTGTGAGGAAGTTAACAAGACAATACAGTTTGTGAGTTCTGTACTGCAAGTTTTTCAGTTATAAGAACAAAGGCAATGCTAAGTGTTTGGTCATAAATGCTTTTTAGCCCCTCACACCATTCTTCGAGAGCCATCCCCAAAATTCAGTTTATTTCCAATTTAGGTCATAATGGGGCTAGACCGTTCTCCCTGAAAATATTACATATTTGGTGTATGTATTAATTATCTATTGCTGCGCAAATTAGTCCAAAACTTAGAGGCTTAAGACAGCACACATTAAATGCCTCACAGTTTCTATGGGTCAGAAGGCTGGGCACAGCTTAGCTGGGTCCCTGTGTCTCTCACAAGGCTGAAGTCAAGGTGTTGGCCGGGGCTATAGTCTCATCTGAGGCTCACTCAGGTAGTGGCTGACAAGATTCAGTGGCTCGAGGGCTGGTGACTGATGGTATTGGTTCCTTACTGGCAGTTAGCCAGAGGCTGCCCTCAGTTCCTTGCCATGTGGGCCTCTCCAGCTTCCTTTCTTTTTTAAAAATATTTTTTTTTTAAATTGTGCTTTAGGTGAAAGTTTACAGCTCAAGTTAGTTTCTCATACAAATACATGCACATTGTTATGTGACCCTAGATGCTGTCACTATAATGTGACAGCACACTCCTGCTTTCCACCCCAGATTTCCCATGTCCATTCAACCAGCTCCTATTCCTTTCTGCCTTCTCATCTCACCTCCAGACAGGAGCTGCCCATTTAGTCTTGTGTATCTACTTGAACTAAGAAGCACACTTTTCACGAATATCATTGTATATCTTATAGTCCAGTTTTGTCTTTGTCTGAAGAGTTGGCTTAAAAATAATTTGTCGTGTGTGCTAAATTATATATAAAGGATCCTTGGTGACACAATGTTTAAGTGCTCAGCTGCTACCCAAAACGTTGGCGGTTTGATCCCACCAGCAGCTCCATGGGAGAAAGATGTGACAGTCTGCTGTTCTAAAGATTCCAGCCTAGGAAACGGTATGGGACAGTTCTATTCTGTCCTATAGGGTCACTATGAATCAGAATCGACTCGACAGCACTTAACAACAACAATAAAGTATGTATAACATAAAATTTGCTAATTTAATCATTTTTAACTATACAATAAAGTGGCATTAATTACATGCTCGATGTTATGCCACCACAATCTATTTCCAAAACTTTTTCATCACCCCAAACAGAAACTGTGTACCCACTGAGCAATAACTGTCCATTCCTGTACCCCACTGCCCCCCGGTAAACTCTGATCTGCTTTCTGACTCCCATGATTTGTCTATTCTCGATGTTTTCATGTAAGTGGGATCACACAATGTTTGTCCTTTTGTGTCTGGCTAATTTCACTTAGCATAATGTTTTCAAGGTTCATTCATGTCGTAGCATCTATTAGAACTTCATTACCTTTTATGGCTGAATAATATTCCATTATATGGATATATCACATTTGGTTTATCCATTTATCTGTTAATGGACACTTGGGTTGTTTCTGTGTTTTGGCTATTGTGAATAGTGCTGCAGTGGACATTGGTGTACAAGTATTTGTTTGAGTCCCTGCTGTTAATTCTCTTGGATATATACTCAGGAGTAGAATTGCTGGGTCATATGGTAATTTGGTATTTAACTTTTTGAGGAATTCTCTAGCTTTCTTCATTAGAGAAAACGCACAAGAAGAAAGAGCCAGAGAGTACTAGCAAGACGAAAGTCACAGTCTTTTGTAACCTAATCATGGAAATGACATCCTGTCACTTTGCCATATTCTGTTCATTAGAAGCAAGTCACTAGGTCCAGCCCACACTCAAGGGGTGGGGTGGGGGAGGGAATCACACAAAGGCGTGAATACCAGGAGGCGGGTATCTTTGGGAGGCATGTCACAGAATTTAGTGAAATGGTAGCGTGGTCTGTCACCAGAGCGAAAGCTAATCACTGAGTGGTAATGAGAGCTGTGGGAGGAGTCATATCCCAGAGTGTCCCAGAACCACCAGGCCTATCCAGTTCAGCCTAACAAAGTGTCTTGGCTACTGTATGTGCAGAGCTGTTCTATGCATTGTGGGGAAAAGCAAAATGACTTTGGCAATTCCCATCCAAAGACTCATAACTTACTGTATAATCCAAAGAAGATGTATAAATGTTGAGTAACAGTGGCGGTAGTAGGAGTATTAGTAGCAGTAATAATCACAATTGTAATTACCAGTTCCTGACCTCAGCTGTGGGCCAGCACCGTTATCTGCATGTATAATTGGTCAAAGAGCTACAGGGGGGTCTTTGAGCAAAATGGAAAACTTGGGGGCTTTGGAGTCAGAAGAGCCTCTGTTTGAGTCTTGGCTAATTTACAGCTGTAAGCTCTTGGGAAAATACCTCTTCGAGCCTCTATTTCTTCATCTGTATAATGCATGAGATAACATCTACCTCTGAGGTATTATGTGAGGATTAACATGAGATGATGCAGGTAAAGCCCCAGCCAGGGGCCTGGTTGTAGGATGAGTTAGTTTCCCTTCCTTTCTTGTCTAGGACCTGGAAGCTTCTGACAACAGGTCGAGTTTAGGGGTTACCCAAAGTGTAAAACGTAGAACGTGGAGCGTAACTCCAGACGCTCTGCTGACACAAACAACCTTCTCAGGCCTGCCTCTTACACCTTGTGGAAAGGAGAAGAGGCATGGGAGTTTTTAAGGTCAGACACACCCTACCTCATAGCCTTAATGGAAACTTCTGAGCAGTACAGCAGCTATCTTTCCTAGGAAAGCCAAAGCAAGTAAGGTTCAAATAATTAATTGTCCTAATGATCTCGGGGGGTGGGGGGTGGGGGTGACAAATTAAACCAGGAAAAATCTGTTCCCCTGAGGAGAAAGCTGGCAAGACTAGCCTATCCTTTTACACTTTGAAACTCAAAATGTTATTATCACCCATATGGGATTGTAATCATGTTGGAAACAATGACTAGCTGATAACCTGGCCTGGAAGGAGATGAAATTTAATTAACTCATGAAATTGGCTTTTTCAAGGAAATCATTTTAAAACCTCTAACTTCACGTGTGTATTTCTTAAGTGACCCCAACCTATTTTGCTTCAAAAGTCAAAGAATGGCAGCATTTTCCCCATAGTAGAAAATGGCTAAATTAATAGATGGAATTTTTTCAGCATTAAGTTTTTGCCCTGTAAATAGTTCTTGAATCGTCGACACCGGTTACCACTTATTTGCTCATCTCTTGCACTCGTAGATATTGATAAAATTAATAAACACGTGGTCAAGGAATACAGATGGAAAAACTCAGATTTCTGATGTCCTAAAGATATTTTCTGCATTATGATTTTTGAGATGTGTGTGCAATCCCGGGAATTAGATGGCAATGCAGTCAACCCTCTGGTTACTATAGTATTTCTAGTTCCTAGGCAAGAATTGGATATATTTGGATTTTAAGGTACTCTGCCAAGACCATCATGGTTTTCAGGTGCTCTGAACAAATTTTCAAATTGCTGCTAATTTTAAGGATATAAACAAAAACTTCGGCCATAGTGAATTTCTGTTAATAGTGGTAGAATAATTTGGAAAAGGATAGTGGTAAAGCTTGTACAACATAATGAATGTAATCAATGTCACTGAATTGTACATGTAAAAATTGTTGAATTGGCAAATGTTTTGTTTTGTATATTTCTACCGCATATGCAAATACACACCAAAAAAACCCCTAAAAAACCAAAAAGTAATTAATCCCTCAGAATTACTCCATCAGAAATGACCAGTGTTCACATGTGATGACTGTTACTTTAGACATCTTTCTATGCATATATATTGTTAAAATAGGAAGTAATAATTTTAAAGAAAGGAGTCATACTATGCATATTTTTTAATTATTAAAATGTTGTTTCATAAATTTAACAGAAGATAAAGAAACTAAGGTAAAATTGAAAGACTTGCTGAGTTTTAGATAAATGTTTCTTCATCTTAAGATCTAAGTTGAGATACAAGGTTATGAAAACCATTAAGAATCTGGAGTCTTTTTCAATTTTATATGGTATCGGTTGACTTCCTGCTATGAAAGATGAGCTGCTATATTTTTTAATGGGCTTTTATGTAGAATTAATAATAGCTATGTTTTTAAGGTTACCCTATTTTTTAATAGGGTAAAAATAAATTCTAACCTAATCTTCTACTTAAGTAGCTATGTAATCTTGAGCAAGTCATTTGACCTTGGACAAGTCATTTGACAATCAGCCACTGAACATCACCAGCTTTTCTGAAAAATGCAGATCATAATACAAGGTTGCTGTGAAAATTAAATGGGCTAATGCATGTGTAACTAATCTGACCTGTTTCATCAGTGTGCATCCAAATAAGTGGTTTATCTATTGATTTTTTTCACTTACTTGTTCAAACCCCACCTTTTCCCCTTGTTAGTAATAAATCCAGATTCCTTGTCTTGAGGCTTCTCCACATGCAGAATGATCTACAATCCCCTGGGACCCTCCTCAGTCACTGCTGTCCACCCTGCAGCTGTGTCCTGTGGCCACGTTTCCCATGAGGCCCACTGCTGCACGGAGGCCCTCACTGGGGACCCTGCACAGTCCACACTGGTGCCCACTGGTCACAGGTCTCTTATCTACACACTCAAGCTCAGCCATCATTTCTAAGTCGCAACCCCTAAGCCAGGGTGGTCCAGAAGTTCTACATGGAAACCCTTAGGAGGGTGTTGGGGGTTCCCAAGACCACTTTTAGGTTTGATGCTTCATTAGAAGGGCTCACAGAACTCAAAAAAGCTCTTCTTCTCACAGTTATGATTTATTACAGTGAAAGGGTACTGATTAAAATCAGCCAAGGAAGAAGGTACATAGGGTGGAGTCCAGGAGAAACCAGGAATAAGCTTCCAGGTGTTCTCTCCCGGTGGAGTCACATGGACAGCACTTAATTCTCCCAGTAACAATGTGCAGCAAGGTGTAAGAAGTATTGCCAGACAGGGAGGCTCACCTGAGCCTTGGTGTCCACGGTTTTTATTGGGTGGTCAGTCACGTAGGCATGGAACACCTGTGTGACTGATCTCATTAGCTACTCAATCTCCAGCCCTTCAGAGCTCAAACCCATACAGCAGGGCCCAAAGCCCCAGGTATACAAAATCAGGCATTCACCATAAATCACATTGTCAGCATCAACTGTCTGTCATGGACCAAGGTCTCAGATAAACAAAGACACTCTTATCAAGAAGAATATCCTAAGAGCTCAGAGATTGTCTCCCAGGGGTCCGTCTCCCAGGACCAGTCCTTTTTTTGGAGTGTGCAAGGTTTGAGCACTTCAGACCTGCTGAGTTAACTCTTCAGTATATAGGTGGCAGTCTGGTTGGCATTAGGGACTAAGGGACTTGTTTTGTTTTTTTTTTTAATTTCAGGCATATAACAAATCATTTTTTATTGTGGTAAATATATATATAACAAAACATTTGCCATTTCAACATTTTTTACGTGTACAACTCATGAACATTGTGTTTGCCTTATTGTGTAACCATCACTATTATCAGTTTCCAATTTTTTTCATCACCATTGACAGAAACTCAGTACCCCTTGAGCAATAACTCCCTTCTTTCCCCCTCCTACCCACCTCTGGTAACCACTAATAAACTTTGGTCTCTATACATTTACCTATTCTAGATATTGCACATAAATGAGATCATATAATATTTGTCCTTTTGTGTCTGATTTATTTTATTTAGTATAATGCTTTCAAGGTTCATCCATTTTGTAGCATATATCAGAACTTCATTTCTCTTTATGACTGAGTAATATTCCATTGTATGTATATACCACATTTTGTTTATTCATGCATCTGTTGATGGACATTTGGGTTGTTTCCATTTTTTTTTTTTTTTAATATTTTATTGTGTTTGATGAAAGTTCACACAGGAAATTAGGTTCTCATTGAACACTTCTATATGGTTCAGTGACATTGGTTATGTTCTTCACAATATATCAGCATTCTCGTTATTTCCATTTTGATTATTCTGTTTCCATTAATCTAGCTTCCCTCTCACCCCCTAGCCTACTCATCTTTGGTCTTTGGTTTCATCTAGACGACTATTTTGAGGAGCACAGTACTCAGCGGGTGATATTGTTTATTTTATGGACCAATTTGACATTTGGCTGAAAGGTGACCTCTGAGAGTGGTTTGAGTTCCAAGTTTAAAGAATATCTCAGGGCGATAGTCTCAGGGGTTCATTTGGCATCTACCAATCCGGTTAAATCTGGCCTTTTTTTTCGGAGTTTGAGTTTTGTTCTACATTTTTCTCCCATTCTATCCAGGACCATGTATTGGGTCCTTAAGGGGCTTGTCTTCATTTCTATGAGTTTGAGAAAATGCTGTTGATATTAAGAATGGGGGGTTGACTTCAGCCAAAGATTAGACAGGCCCATAAAACGAGACTAAAGGGGCACACCAGCTCAGGGACAAGGACTAGAAGGCAGGAGGGGACAGGAAAGCTGGTAATAGGAAACCCAAGTCAAGAAGGGAGAGTGTTGACATGTTGTGGAATTGTTAACCAATGTCATAAAATAATATGTGTACTGTTTAATGAGAAGCTAGTTTTTTCTGTAAACTTTCATCTAAAGTACAATAATAAAAATAAAAAAAGAAAGAATGGAAGGGTTGACTCTGAATCTATTGCCTGGAAATAATTTTTAAACCTCGAACCAAAACTATCCCACGAAGTCATTTTTAAACTAAACAGTTTAGCTCAATTAATAAAGAATATTTACTTTGAGCATTGTACTCTTTTAAAGAATTATCTATATGAGAGCAAATTGACAACAGTAACCCTAAAGCACGGATGAGAACTTTAGGGGACAGAGACCCTAAGTTAATGGTGGTGAAATAATATGGAAGAGGTAGTGAGAACGGTAACACAACGTGAAGTATGTAACCTTTGTCTGCACACGAACTGCGCATGTAAAAACTGTTTAATGGGGGTATGTTTTGTTGTGTATATTTTCACCAAAAATGAGATGAAGAATGGGGAGTTGATGGCGCTGTCCCGTGCTGTGCCAGGATGACCTTGGCCTTGGGGATAAGCCCAGGGTGCCGGGCCAGACTTCCTCATGGTGACTACCCATCCAGTATCCTTTTCTACCTGGGTCTTCTCGTTCCATCAAGTAGCTTCTAAGACCAGAGCTACTTGGTCCCTAAACAGATGTGCCCCACTCCTCCCCGGTAGCCCATTTATTACCCCAACGGGGCAGTAGTCTCTGTCAGGCCACGAAAGGAGCCATTTCACACTTCTCACAGAGCAGTGGGCTCCTGTGAGCCTCGCATTTACCCTTCAAAAGCCACTCAGAATAATACGCCCCTGGCAAGTGACGGAAAATCCAGCCCAAGTTTGCTTTGGCAAAAATGTCAAAGTATTGGATCCCATAAGCTGGACATCTGGTGGACATCTGTTTGGGCAGCCCACCCTGTCCGCCTTCCCATTCCTCCCCGCCCTCCCTTCTCTCCCCACCGCATGTCTATTATTGTAATGAGCAGAGCTTCATGTGCTTTTAGTAACCGCAGTGATGAAGACGACCTCCCTCCAGACTTGGCCGAGGCAGTGGGAGTGACCACAACGACAACCACAACCTCCACTACAACCATCACCACCACACAAGTCTCAGTGCCGCTGGCATCTCCCAAGGTCCAGAAAGTCAGCTCGCCTCAGAAGTCAGAAGGCAAGGGTCAGCCATCCCCAGGGGCCAAGGTATGGGGGAAAAGCCCTGAGAAGTAGCAGAGCTTGGTGGGAATTCAGTATACATTTTGGGGAGCGGCATCCTGTGTGCATAAATGACTGTGTACACACTCAAAACAACAATAAGAACCACCAAAACATGCTCTTTAACTAACCAGTTGCAAAACACAAGCCAACTGTTTATAAGAGACAAATAGTACAGTGTAAAGCCATGTACACTGTATGTACTTCAAGAGCAATTTAAGTGATTTTTGAAGGCAGTTCTGATTTTAGAATATCATCCCTGCATAAGATATTACTACACTGTAAACACAGAAAGTGAAAAATGTTTTTCCCCCGTAATGGACAATTTGGAGGAGTAAAAGCATAGAATATCTCCATTCCTTATACTGGGTAAAACAACGACAGCAACAAAATCCCAGTTGCATCAAGTTGATTCCAGCTCATAGCAACCCCATGTGTGTCAGAGTGGAGCTGCGCTCCATAGGGTTTTCAAGGCTGTAACTTTCAGAAGCAGATTGCCAGACCTTTCTTCCTAGGTGCCTCTGGATGGTTCAGAGCAGCCACCTTTCAGTTAGTAGTCACTTGCGCCACCCAGGTACTGGAGAATAAAGCACCACACGTATGTGAAAAGTATTATTACCATCATTAGATGACACAGGCAAACTTGGATGCCTCCTGGCACCTCAAGTTGGGTTTGCCTCAGCGGTGGGGCGTCCCGTCTTAAGTGTGTACAGGCTCTTATCATATATCCCACACCATGGTTAAAACCAGGCTGAAATATTTACAAAACTTGATTGCAGGCTTAGGAACAACCGAAAGGCGTTCCAGGGGCATGCGGGCGGTATCCTACCAGAGGCCATAGTGCTCCCTCTCCTGGCCGTCTCTCTCCTTAGGACTTGCCAAGTTGATGGGCTCATTTTTCTCCTCACGGAGGACCTTGTGGGGGGTGGAGGTGGGGGGGCTGCCCATGTTGCTGAGGCCCTGGGGCAGGAGGAAAAAAAATTTTTTTTTTTCAAAAAAGAAACACAATTTTCCGAGGTACCACCCCCGACCATGAAGATCTTCCTCATTATTGTGCAGATCAGGTTAAACTCTTTGAGGCCTTTTCTCTCTTGATTCAGGATGGAATCTTTGTTCTCCTTGTACACATTCAAAGGGTTCCTCAAAGTGTATTTCCCAAAAGACCAATCAAAGAACATTCTAAGAAAAGTTGTTTGCAGATTTAAAAATGACTTTCACTGTCCCACTCCACTCCTTACTTCTACCTATTAAGGTTTCAGAAAAAAAAAAAACATGATTCAGTCTCCACATTTTGTACACTGCTGAGCGAGGGAAATATCAGAAAATTGTCATGATAATGTAGGAGTCCCTGGGTGGTACAAATGGTTGGTTGGCCTTTCAAACCCACTCAGAGGCACTTCAGAAGGCCTGGTGATCTGCTTCCAAAAGGTCACAGCCTCAAAAACCCTATGGAGCACAGTTCTATTCTGCAACCATGGGATTCCATGAGTATGAATCGATTCCACAGCAACTAGTTTGGTTTTTTTGTTATTATTATTATTATTTTGGTCATGATAATGAGGCCAGTGTTAGAAAGAGGGTAAGGGAGAGGTTGGGTACCTCTGTCTTCTGGTTAAATTCAGTGTAAGCTAGGATTGTCAATCCAGAGCTGTCACTAACCAGGAGTATTTTTGTCTGTCTTCTTAGAGCCCCTCTGACCGAGGAGGTACCTTTACCTTGGAGCCAGGTGATCTTCTGATGGATTTCACAGAAGCCACTCCTCTGGTAAACTTTCTATTTTGCTAAAACCAGAAAAAACACAGATCATAGAACTATCTTGGCAGTGGGACAGATGGACAGGGGTGGGCAGCACTGTTGGGAAGGGTCTTCTTCTTGTCCTGCTCACAGCCTGGAAGCTCAGGGAGCTTTCTTCTAGGGTTCAGTCCCCATGGGCCTCTCCACCTCCTGGAGCCCTTGCGGGAAAGAGGTGCTACCTTTCCTCTGAGGGTGGTTACAGGGGTCCTTCCCGCTCCTGTCTGCTGCATCTGAAGTGTTATAGGGCTCCTCGGTGCTTGAGCCTCAGCTTCGTGGCTTTCTGGACTGCGCCCTGCATGCCCACCAATGGGGAATCTCTTGCTGTCGCTTCCCAACAACCTGCTGTGGTCTGAAGTGCTGGCTCAAGCCTCATCCTGGTCTTCCAGGCCCCTAAGTGTCTCCCCACCATCCTCCATCCCCTACATACACTTCTGCTGTTAGGGATGGTGGCTCTCCTGGGACTCCTGCAGGTGATAAATCCTTCCTGGGAGAGAGCACTGGACCAGGAGTCACGCAGACTGGACCCAGCTCCAATCTCTGCTCTCCTTCTTAAGAGCCTTGTCATTGAATAGTCATCGCCCATCTTCTATAAAATAAGAATGTCATTGTCTGCTGTGTCTACATCACAGAATTGTTATAAGGATCACATGAGAGAGAATCCTTGGAGAATAGAGTACCACAAATATGTGCAAGGTATTATTATCGTTAGATGATGCAGGCAAACTCGGGTGTATCTGTGGCTGGACTGAACTTAGTACCCAAGTGAACTTGAGCATCGATCAGAGTCTGCAAATTTAGAATGGGAGTTAAAGTGTGAGTCGGGTGGAGAAGTATCTGCTGAGAGCACACTGCCCAGCCGTGTGCTAGTCTCTGGGGGCTACAGACTAGAGGGGAACTCAGGTGGCTAAACAGCCAAAGACGTGAGAGCTACGTAGAAGAGCTCATGGATCGTCGGAAGTGGGAGTCATTCAGCGCGGATTTGCTGGAGGAGGACTGTAATGGATGGGAAGGAATTCTGGGAAGACTTCCAGGAGATAGTAAATGGGGCAAAATGCTGTCCAGGTTTTAGGAATTATCGCTGTTCTTGCCTTGGCTAGCGCAGGAAATCATTTATATAATTGTACTTCTAATCTGGAGAAGTGGTACGATTTGAGAGCTTCAAGTCAATGCCTTTGGATAAATAGCTGAGAGCTGATGGGGGGGTGACACCCTGCTCTGTGAACCGCTCAGAGTTACCTCTCTCCTGTGTTCAGGTAAACATAGCAAGGTTATTCGTGGCCTTCTTATTAGGCAAGTTGCCAAGACTGTTCACAGATGGAAGGGTTCTTCTGCCCTTCAGAGAGGGTAACCTAGAGATAAAGGGCCCTCTACCATTACCTCTTTGTGTAGATGGGGAAAACTGAATTCCAGAGTTGGGTAATCCCACAGGGACTAAGCTGGAGCTGGATCCCGGGTTTCTGGACTCTCTTCCAGTGCTCTCTGTGTCACATTGGGTTAAACCCAGACTCCTCTTAGGGAACTTGCCATTTTGAAGAAGAGCAATGTCTGGAAGAAGGGCTGCATTTAAAGCATTCCCCAGACTGGGAAAGGAGAGGAATGGGGCTTGGTGGAAGAGACAGGAAACTTGGCAGCTTGGGCCTAGTGCTACAGTCAAAATGCAAGGCCTTATTTGTGAGAGCTAGGAGCAATCTGAGGATATCCAGTCTAGCTGGAGGGCAGAATCCCCCAGAGGGACCCGAGAACCCCTAAGGTACAATCTAAGGGCCTATGAAGGCAAGAAGGGAAGAAAAGCAAGTTCCCAGGGCCATGTTGAAGAGAACATGCCTGGCAGGAATAGAAGCTGATGAGGGGAAGATATCTCTTAAGCAGCTCCCAGGCTGCTAAAATATGCTGCAATAGATGCCATAAGAGATTCCATATAAACTGCTACTGATGTGGGACCAAGTATCTAACCCTGTCTGGAGGCAGTGGGGAAATGAAAACTTCATTGTGCCTGGGTTTTGAAGTATGAATAGAAGTTTGCCAGTTGGAGAAAGTAGACCAAGGCATTCTATGCAGAAGGCACAACATGAGCAAAGTACTGAGTATTTCTTAAAGGGCCCGGTGGATATGAGAACTGGGGTCAGTTTACAAAAAAACAAAAAATACATCACGGCTTTGACAGGAGTGATGGGTTTCCCTTAGAGACTATTATGTTCTATGAATCCAGCTTGTAGATATAATGACCCTATCTTTTTGTTGATGGAGCATGACTGACTGAGATTAGAAAGGAAGCTAAGATTCTGGCAGGACTATGCCCCCCTCCAGCAACAAGCTCATTTGCCTCTCCCCAGAGTACCCCATTCACATCTCTGGACAGCTCTGACTCAGCTCTGGAACAGGGTCCAGGGAGCTGACATCTTTCCACTGTGCCAAGACACGGCTGCCAGCCTCCGGGCCAAAGTTTACAATGACTACGTGTTCTCAGGATGAAGCATCCTTTGTCTTGCTTGTGTGAATATGAGGCATGTGTGCATGTGTACAGGACTCAGGGAGAAGGTGTGCCTGAGGTCTGGCATTTAGCCAGAGCCCACTCCCTTTTGGGCTTCCCTCAGCACCATTGGCTTTGACCTTACAGTGCTGCAGAGACCTGTCTCACTGAGTGCCTAGCAGGTGAAGGGGCCTAGAGAAGGAGAGCAGACTCAGGCAGTGGCTTCTCCCTTCATCTGGTCCTCTTCCCTCCATCTCCTCCTCCTAGCATCTCTCCGGTTTTGCTGTTAGAGTGCTCTAAGGGGGGTGTCTGTGTCTCAGAGGACAGCCCAGGAGAGAGTGGACTCAGGGTCTGGGACTGGGAAACTTGCTCCCAGTCAAGGCTTCCTGGTGCCACTGTATCAGTAACCGTACCTGCCTCTGTGGATCATGGGGGGTGAGGCCTGCAAGGGGCTTCTTTATGCACCCCCAGAAGGAGCCAGGAGCAGAGAGAGGCGACGGCACCCCCCATGCCGGACTTGTGACCAGGACTTCCCCAACTACTCAGACCCAGACAGTCAGCTGGAATAGTTTCTTGAACCATCTTGTCACTTACAGATGGAGAAATGAAGGCCACAGAGGGGCAAGCACTTGTACTAGGTCACATAGCCAGTCTGTGTCAGAGCCAGGACTAGAACCCAGGCCCCAAACTGCTGTCACAGCAATTTTCACAGTGGCACGTGGCCTGAGCCAGGACATGTCTCTCTCCTTCCCCACTAACCAGCCCCCTCCCATGGAGCTGGTAAGATGCCCTAGCCTCAGCTCTATCCCCTAGAGCCCAGCCGGGGGCAGCTCTGGGACCATCTCTAAGTCCTCAGCACAGGTTTGGTCCCTAGAGTTGCTTAGTGGGGCATGAGGAAGGGAGGTGCTCAGGTACTTGTCTCAGAGGCTCAGCCTGGATGAGGCCTGGTTCCTTTGCTGCCAGCTCTGTGAGTGGACACACCTTAGCATCTGGCCACTTTCTCCGGGCCTTGCCATTGGTATTTCCCTTCAGCAGAGGAAGCAGCATTTGGCAGAGCAAGGATGTCAAAGCTTCCCTGGTGATACTCATCACACAGGCGTTTAACCCTCCTTCATGGACACTTTTCCGTGCAGCCACCTACAGAGCTCACAACCTGCCTCGAGCCCCCTCCCTCCTGTGGATGAGGCTCTGAAAGCCCCCACCAGCTGCCCTAGCTTCTCAGGCCAGCACTGGAAGGACAGAGAACTGGAGAGAGAGGAGTGGGACCAGATTTTCTTCCCTTGATTCAGCAACGTTCCACCAAGAGGCTATCAGAACTAGTGTAACCCTTTAACTCTTGCCCCTCCCATCCAGTCTCCTTGTGGAGTGGGTTTCCAAGAAGCACAGTCCAGACAGCCAAGAGTAATAAAAAGGTTCAGTCTTTGCCTGGCATCTCTCAAAACTCTTTAAAGAAGATTAAATTAATAACTCCTGGCAGAACTTCTTAAATCTCTTTTTGCCTTCACCTCAGTTCTCTTGCACCCTGCCACTACTCTAAGGACTTTCATCTCAAACTTTCCACAAAAATACTCTTTCCAGCTTCACTCTTACAACCTTTTTTCTCCTTTTTCCAAATATTTTCTTCTTCAATCACCAACTCTTTTATTATGCAGATCAGTTTATCAACTCTTAAGCCTTATAACCTTGCAGTTCGTTTTCTGCCCATTTCCAGATTCTGGATCACAGTAGTTCATAATCTGATCTGAATTGCTTGGGTAGGGCTGGGGGAGGGGGGAGTGGAGATGAATACAGAAGAGGTGGGGAGTGGAACTGGGAGGGGTACAGACAGCACCCACTCTCCATTTCATCTTCTCTTTTGGGGTGTGCATATATGTGTGCATCGGGTTGCTGGTGATAGATGAGGGGGGCTAGAAGGAGGCCACATTTACAAATAAATAACACTGGAGTGTGGATTCCTGCCCCCCACTCCAGGTCTGTTGTGCTAGCTTCCCTCTCAGGTAACACAGAATATAAACATCTCTGCCTTCTGAATTCTGGCTTTCTTTTTGGACCATCTCTGATTCCCATACTTCATGAGCCACTCACCCAACTGCAAAGCAGAGCCAATCAGAACTCAGGTGTGTTCTGGGCTGTGGAATGTTAGTCAAGAGTTCTTGTGTCAGGGAGGAGGTAGGCCTGGCCAAAGGAAGGCTGTTAGTGCACAGGGACAGGCCCTGGGTTGGGCATCGGGAGAACTGGGTTCCCCTCTGGCTCAATAACTTATTTTTTATTTTGAATCTCATTCTACCAGGAGGGCTGAAGCTTAATCTCAAGTCAAACCAGGGTACCCCTTCTTTCTCCATGGAGTTTTATCTATATTCTCCAGAGCGCAGGGAGGTAGAGGGAGGTCTATTTCGTCCATGATGTCATCTGTTCACTGATACGTACGAGCACTCTCTCTTCTACCTTCATGCCCCTTTTGGGTAGGTGAAAACCACTCTCCTGCTGGGGTGTGTGAATCCCTGCCTGCTGGACAACACAGTAGCCTACCTCCCAGGCTCTACCTGAGCAACAGGGTACAGAAACTCTCTGGTCTTGAATTCCTGTGTCTCTGACTGATTTGGCCCATGGAGGAGGGGGCACAGGGCCCCTTTCCTCAGTACTCCTAATGTCTACCTCCCTCTGACTTTTCTCATCTCAAACTGGTAATCTCTTTTCTATCTGGATGATGAAGGAGACTGACATGCTTTCAACCCATTTGTCTATGCCAAGAATCTTTTCTGCTCCCCAAAGAATTGGATTTTGAAACTCAAAAGGCAATTATCTGTAGAAGAACCTAGCTGCCTGAATGTGGAAAAGACCCAAGGAAAAAAGGAAATACCAGGAGCAAAACATAAAATGGTGATTCAAAATAGTATCCTATTACATGTGTTATCTTATTTCACTCTTATTTAATTAGAGTCAAGAGTGTGGAAGCCCAGGGATGTTCAGTCAGATGTAGATTTGGAAAGGTCAGAAATGCTTGCGGGAATGGATCAACATGTCTTTACCGTAAAAGTCCAACACTGGGCAAGGCCTTAAGTCATTCTTTATCATCTTGAGTTGCGACATATTTTGGCCTCTATGCATTATGTCCCTGTCCATGTTTCGTTATCATTTATGGCAGTTTTTCTTCTCTTCTGAAGACACACATCAGTGCCTGCTATTATAAGCAGGGACAAAGGTCCCTGGTGTAGTTGATTCTGGCTGGAGCCTTGATGCATTGGGGCAGTGTCAAGAGCTGAGACTGGAGGGCTGGCAGGAGTCAGCTTCATGCTGACCTTGTCATCATCTTACAAAGCTTAGGGTTTACCCTGAGGGCCATAGAGAGAAGTAGAAAGGTTTTAAGTAGGCCGGTAAAAGTGGACTGCAGAACGTAGAATAAGGACTAAGGATTCACTTGTCTGTGAAAAATGGTTTTAGAAATGATCAACATGAGGGCCTAGAAACCATGGATTTAGACTTTGCAAACACAATTTCTGCATCCCTCAAATTTGAATAGTAAAATAAGGCTGTCGTGAAGACCATTGTGGGAGAATGGTTGTCAAAGCCCCTTGGAAATTGTCTAGAACTGCACAATTGTGAAAAGGACAGACTTAGATCGATTTGGAGAAGGAAAAAAGGCCTGCAATTTTCTTGATCATTTTTCAGTGAAACTTGCCCAGGTGCTGTATTTTATTCTTTATGGCAGGATGATACCAATAATTTCAAGGAAACTCTCTTGAACTAAAAAATGTGTGTATTTGTTTTCTGGAGTGAAAAGTTTCTCCTTGAAACCCAAAGTAACCTTGTCAGCTGCTCCTATACCTACATCAGAGCATTCTTTGTTCACCATCCTCATCCTCACCAATGCAAGCTGTTGGGCCTCTGCTGTCTGCATGGCATGATTCTGGGGCTGGGATGGGAAACTTGGACCCCAAATGGCGTGACATTTTTCTCGCAATGCTTGGTGTCTTTCAGTTAAGCAGCAAGGTACCCCAAGTATCCCACCTTAAAGGTCAATACAAGACTCCAAGGCCTGGGCCCATGGACATGCAGAGGAAGAGAGGGGTCAGGGCCAGTAAGTTTTCTGAACACAGATAACAAAGAGCCATGACAGTTCAAATCCTAAACCATATGTTCCTCCTTCCTAATATATCTCTCCTCTAGTGCTGTCTTTTGGACGTGCACTCACGTACACACCACAGAAACACATATCGTGTGCCCTTAATTTGCAGGCTGCAGGAGGGCCCTGAGCATAGAAGTAAATACTATCAAGTGTGTGGCCACTTCTCACACTGCTCCCATGGCAGACCTCACTAACTGATCACGGCTCTCTTTCTGGTTTGGCCTGGGCAATGCTTCAGAATCCTCAAAGGCATGCCAGGAAGCCACTATCAATCCTGGGGAGTTGACACAGGAGATGAGCACTACCTGCCAGTCCTGGGAATGGGTTTTGTTTTAATCGTGGTAAACATATATGTAACAAAACATTTGATATTTCAACAATCTTCACATGTACCTGGGAATGGGTTTTGATGTGTCATTCTGCTGGAGAAGACAGATGAGGGCCAGAGAGGAGGAGAGAAGGCTGAGAGAAGAGGGAGGAGGGAGGGGTTAGAAGCCAGTTGGCCAGAGGCTGGAAGTCGGCTGCGGGCCAGGCTGGCTTTAGAGCAGTCCAGCGTTGACAGATCTGTCTTGCACTGTGCTATCTTTCTCTCCTTCCCCCTCCCTTATCTCCTCTTCCTCCTCCCCCTCTCTCACCACCTCCTCCTACCCTTCTCTCCTCTCCTCGTGAGCAGGCAGAGCCCGCCAGCGCCCCACACTGTGCCCACTCTCGCTGTTCTCCTCCACTCTCTCTCCCCATGAAGGAAGAGCCCACTGGAGTTTGCATGCACCCTCCAATCAAAACGAGGCTGGTAGGTACCTGGCAGGGCGAGGGGCCTGTGAGGAGAGGCAAGGTGGGCAGGAGCTCCCAGGCAGCGGCCAGAAGGGCACGCATGGGTGCCAGACCTCCAAAGAGCCAGGCTTTCAGGGGCTCTCCGTTCAAGATGGATGGAGAGTTTGGAGTCCGGCCAGCCCTGGTCAAGCTGGGACACGTGATTTTTATCCCACATCTTTGCCTCTAGGCCTCAAGAACCAGGAAAAGTTTGTTTTCCTAGAGTTTTGATGAGTGAGCACAGATGTTTTTTCCCCAGAGAAAAAAATATGGTCTAGTACTCACCAGACAGACTGTTAGTTGTATTTCTATTGAAAATGAAAACTATTTTTACTTTTCTTCTATTGCTATGTATCAAGATACCAATACACTAGGAGAATTCTGTAACAATTTAAAGAGTTCACCCCTAATCCAACCTAGCATGATTTTTTTTCTATTTTTACATGTTTCCTTCCAGTATTTATTCATATCCATTCATAGTTTTTCGTAGTTGTAATCTTAGGGTGCATATTATTTCCTGTTTTTCTCTTTTCACTTAACGTGGTGCTGTTGGGGTTTCTCTCTTATCCTTGTTACCACGTTCTATCAGACCGTCACTGTTCCGTCATTTACCGTCATTTACCTAACCAATTCTTTACTGCGGGACGTGGGCTTTGTTTCCAGTTTTTCACTGTTCAAGGGAACATAGCTTTTTACATCAGGTGTTTTATTTTCTTAGGCTAGACCCTGCTGGGTTAAATAGTGCAACTTTGACTTTTGCTCTGTTTCTAAAGTGGTTATACCAATTGACAGTGCCATCAGAAGAGAATGAATATGCTTTGCCACAGCCTGACCAACACAGTGTGTCTATTGGAATATATTTTTCTTATTTAGAGCAGGTATAAGATAATTCTTTGAAGTTGCTTCATATTTCTTTGCTTAATAGCAATAACAAAAACGCCCTTTCCCCTTCTACTTCATGATATTCTGAGAGTTTTATCTACATTTCACTTTGATATAGATCTCAGAACACCATGTCGGACCATTTAGCAACATAAGGACTATGCCTGTTGGCAGTACGAGGTTTCAGGGGCCCACCCCTCGGATGAGCTTGAGAGTCCTTCTTATACTGTGCTGCAGGCAGCTGCTACCAGCAATCAGAGCTGGCACCTGAGTCTAAAGGCAGTTTGGGGTCCATTCTGGGAATTCTGAGATGTTTAAAGAGACTGAAGACAGTTCAGGGAAGGGGAGAAGCTTGGGCTAGACGTTTCAGTTCAGTGCACAATGCAAGGACATTGTCACCCTAGGTGGGGAGAGTGGTTCCCTTCACCCGTTCAGAATGCCTCGGCATATCTGGGTCTGTTCTAATGTGTTTTTACTCATCCCTCCCTTATGCTTCCCCTTAGAGTGGCTCACAGAATCTAGTAGCTATCCCAGGGTCCACAGGCAAGACCCTGAGAGACACAAAGACTGCTGCCATTGGGCAGTGGTGGCCTTGGTGTCCTGGACACAGCCCTCTGGCAGCTGAGTGGCACAATGTCCATTCAGCCAATAATTGTGCTGGAAGCTGCAGGCCAAGCTAGAGTTGGCGTCATTGAGCCTTTGGACCTTGTAGTACCCTAGTCCTGCTTAGAGAAATAAGCCCCAGCATTCCCCAAGGCCTCCAGGAAACCAAAGACAGAATGACCAAAGAAAGAAATGGAAGCAAAGGCTCTTTGGGCACCATTATACCTGACCAGGTTGGAGCATCCAACCTCTATCAGACCAGCCCCGTGCTGAGGCTGCTCCAAGCCCTGGCACTTCTGAACACCATACCTTCTTTCCTAAAGGCCAGGGTTGTAGAGTTCCTGCATGCTTGTGTGGGTTCCCGTGAGGTTTTCTTCTATTGCCCAAAGTTTACAGGCAGTCCAACAATGAAAGTGAATAGACAGGGAATATTTTTTGGCCTAATTAGCCCCAGGCCTCCTAGTACCCTGCCTGCTGTGATAGACTGTGTCCCAGGATGTGACCTCCCAGCAGTCTCTAAGCTGTTCCCCACAGCTGCAGAAAAGCCATAAGAAGCCACCCCAGGCAGCCCTGCTTGCCTCATTATCCACCCTGAGCATGGTCTTTTGTGGGTCAAGCCATACATAGGAGCCAGCATACCAGGGGGGTCCTGGGCTACAGAAGCAGACCTTAGGGAAGGGAGTTCCAGGGCGAGGTAAACACAGGATGCTCTGCCAGCAGGCATACCTGCTGAGGCCCAGCCCCGCAGTACAACTATGGCACAGATATCCCCCCTTGCAGCCCTCCTGAGGGACCCTTTGTGCATTTCCTTACACAAGCTATAAAGTCTCTGCCTGTGTGTTTCCCTGGATCCTTCAGGAGGCTTAAAAGTGTGCTGCCAATAATTTCAAAACTTTGTTTTCTAATCCAAAAGTAACACTCTTTTCTTTCTTTTTTTTTTTTTTTTTTGAAGATAAAAACATTCCCGGCTGATACAGTGAACCCATTTCCTGAGCCTTTCACCACAGGGCCACAGTTTACTGTAAGTCAATCCAGAAAACAAATCATCGTTTGAAAACATGGTTCCCAAGTGGCGTGCTTTTCATTGGAATGCCAGACAACAATGCTAACAACTTCTCTTGATCACTGTGAACTTGGTGTGGTTGGGAAGGAGCTGGGATTTGGGGTTTGGAGATTGAAGTAAGTGCCCTGGATCAGCCTCTTGATAGTTGATAGGTAAGTTACTTTACCATTCTGAGCACCCTCCTCTTATTTAAAGTGGAAATTTTAATAAGAATATCTTCCTTATATCTGCTGGAGGCAAAAGTCAAAAAGGATGAAGGATTTGAAAGTATTTCATCAACCATGGAGTCCGTGGGTTGTGCGAACAGTTAAGCGCTTGGCTACTGACTGAAAGGTTGGCAGTTCAAGTTCACCCAGAGGGCGTCTTGGAAGAAAGACCTGGAGATCTACTTCTGAAACATCATAGCCATTGAAAACCCTATTGAGTGCAGCTCTACTATGACACACGTGGGGTTGCGATGAGTTGAAACTGACTCGACTCAGCAGCAACTGGTTTGGTTTAGTTTTACCAACCACAAAACATTCCACAAATGTTGATTCCACAATTATGATTGTTGTTTCACCAGGCTGAAGCTGCAGGGTGGTGCAGTTAACAAGACCAGCTAGTCATGTGACAACCAGCTTCTTGTTACCACCTCTCAGTCTGTCTCTGCGCAGCTTGTTTAAGCTCTCAGCAAAATGTTTAAATGTCTTTAAATGTTTAAATATTACAGTTTCCTCATCTGCAAAAAGGTTTGGATGATTTTCCAGCAATTTTTCAGCTGTTCAACTTTTCTTCAAATGAAAGCTTCCGTGGACACTCACTACAACGAGCTGCTATATGGAGCAGAAGTGGGGAGCCCAAGGTCCCCTCCTTCTTCCTCTTACCTTCTTCTGTCAGGGATCAGAGTTTGCAATCCATAAAACTATATGATCCCACAGGCTCCTTCCAAACTGTCTCTGGCCTGTCTGGAGGATCTATAAGGTGGGCTGTGAAGTGGTCTAGGGGTGGCTCTAAGTGCAGTCTCAAGAGCTGGAGGAAGGCCACTCCCTGAAGCCACATGGAGAGGGAGGGAAGGAGCAGTGGCTGATTTCAGTTTCAGAGGATGAACAGAGAGGTGAGGAGGTGTCCAGCTGTCCAGGCAGAGCAAAAACCACGTTCCTAGGACGATCCATTTCCAGGGTCATGAGCTACTTCTAGCACTGGCCTTTTAAGATCCACAGGGCAGAGACACTGGGGCCGGGCCAGGATGTTAAACACTACTCCCCAGATGTCCATCCCGGCCCCTGCAGTTCTGCGGGACACAGCTCCCCAGCTGGAAGCTCCAACCTCATTTCCCTCACTTGGCCGTGGTGGACCACTCTGGCCTCCTGCCCAGCCTTGGCAGTGCTGTGAGACACCCCGGGAGCCCTTCCTGAAAGCTGGAGGCCAAGATGGAGCAGGAAGCCAATATCAGAAACCACACTGAGACTTTTAAGAATTGGGCAAAAGTGGCCTGGAGGCAGCTGAAGCAGGCAGAGGGCACAGCATGAACCAGAGTCCTGGGGCAGCAGGGGTCATCACACATTCAAGACTCTGCAAAGAAGGTCAGTGTGGCTGGTTGCCGAGAGTACGAGAGTACAGGGAGATGGGTGTGAGAACAGGAAGGAGAGGTAGGCGGGAGCCACACACTGCAGGGGCGAAACCACATTAGGGATTCTGATCTTTATCCTAAGAGCAACAGGAAGCCTTTAAAGGATTTTAAGCAGGTCAGTGACAGCCAGGGTAGATGCATTTGGAAGTAATGCATGAGGGTACAGTTGGGTTCAGGCCAGAGTGAATTCCAGAGCACTAGGTAGAAATCTAAGACAAGGAGAGAGGGCAGAGAGCTTGATCCTGAGTGGTTTTGATGGTGGAGGTAGAGAGAAATGCACAGATGGGGACATATTTAGAAGGTTGGTAAGGAATTTGGTTGGATGAAGAGGGGTCCCAGATTTCTGATTTACAAAACTTGGATGGACAACAGGTTCATTCACTTAGATAAGGAAACTTGAAAGAAGACTGGATTGGGAGGAATAATAATTTTGCCTTTGGCCATTATGCATAAGAAAAACCTTTAAAATATCCAGATCGAAAGAATGAGTGGGCAATTGGATAGCCAAGACTGGAACTCAAGTAAGAGGACTAGACTATACACGTTGCCATGGAGTGGAGTCTGACTCATAGCGACCCTATAGGACAGAGTAGAACTACCCCATTAGGGTTTCTAAGGAGTGACTGGTGGATTTGAACTGCTGACCTTTTTGTTAGTAGCCATGCTCTTAACCACTGCACCACCATGGAGCTACTCGCCATTGGATGGTAACTGAAGCCAAACTCATGGACTTTAGCCTCCCAATTTTTCTCACCCACGTGTGTCACATTCTGTGCTTTCCACCAAGATCAAGATGCTTGACCTTGCTCAGGTTTAGCTTCTTCACAGCCTCCAGACTTATCCTGCCCACAGTCATAGGGTAGTTAACGCAGCTCTAGGGAACTCTGCACAAAGTTGGTCTGGCTGTTGATCCAGCATTCATCTTGGGGCCTGCTTTCAACAATTGGCCTCCTTGTGTGATCCTGAGACTAGTTTCTACCTTGTATTCAGGTTGTTAACTGGATCTCTGCTTGATGCCCATCTAGTGCTCTGGCCCATCTAGGACGAGGGACCCTGGCTTGCTCTGGACAAGTTTGTGTCCAGTGTTCTTCTTCCTAACCTGGTCTGTCCCTCTGTTACCTATTTGTTCCAGGGAGAGTTTATACATGCACTCATTCAACAAATATTGAAAAGATGAGTACTTAAGTTTAAAATTTAATAATATTAGTAATTTTTACTGCTTCCTCAAGGTCACTCTTAAGTGAAATCAGCGTGATTTTTTTTATTCACTTCAAATGAATAGCAGTGAAGAACACAATGACTGCCAGTACAGTTTGGTGCCACTGCCTTGATTTATACTAAGGGCCCAGCACTTTAACCCCCCATCGCCTTTGAACCATCAGTGCAAATTTCCCTCTTTTTCCAGAGGGAATCAAAAGTGGCATTTCGTAGCTCAACCTCTACCTACTTCACTGAAGCAACAAGAGAACTTCTAACTCCAGTTCCTGTATCAGGCAGGATAGGCTAAGTCATGCTTTAACATGACAGGTTGAATTTCCTACTCATACTACATGTCATGGGTGGACTGAGGGCTCTGCTGTGTGTTGCCCTCTTTCTGAGACCCAGGCTAATGGAGCAGCCACCATGGCGGATGTTGCTAGTCACAGTGACAGAGAAAAAAGAAGAGAGGCGACAAACTGGCTCTTAAAGCTTTCAACAGAGGTGAAACACAGCATCTCAGCCCACATTTCATTGACTCGAACAAGGCACATGGCCACATTGAACTTCAAAGGGGGTGGGAAGTTCAATCCTGCCATTTGCCTGGAAAGAAATCATGGACAATATGCATGATTGCTACAGCTACTCTTCATTGCCCAACATCTGTGAAAGCTCTCTGTGGCAAACATCATTTGCTATACAAATGTAAGTCAGATGCTCCTGTTCTGGTAGTTAATACTTTGACATGGCTCCATTGCAGGCCAGATCAGTTTTCCCTTTAGAAGCAGGTGTAAAACACAAACAGGGGCTTGCATTACTCAGCAATAACCTTGCAGGGCCCTAACCCTCACAGATAAGCCTTCTCCTCCCCATTCCTGAACCAGATACACCCTTACCGAACTACAGCTGTACTTGGGATTTTCACTGGTTTTCCGTGGTTCCCTAGGAGGGGCAGCTCATCCGTATAATGACAAAGAAGATATTGCCCATTTGATGATCATGACCTCTTCTTTAAGAAGCTATGTGATAAATTCCTCTGAGTTTAGGACTAGCAACTAGTGTGGAAAATCAAGTTATAAAATGTATGGCTGGAATGGTTACACAACGTGATGAATGTAATCAATGTCACTGAATTATACATGGAAAAATTGTTGAATTGGCAAATGTTTTGTTATATACACATTTTTTAACCATGATAAAAAATATATATATAGCTAGTATTATCAAAATGGTGCAAAACAAACAAAAGCTATGCACAGGAAAAAATACTACAAGAACTATATTAACGCTAATAGTAAGGGATTATGGATTTTTTTTATTTATCTACCCTTATACATCTTCTAAATTTTCTATATAAAAGTTATCAGTGTGTCTTGCTTTGTAATGAAAACAACAACAGTAAATTATCCTCCCCCAATGAGGCAGTGTGCTGTAGACCAGTGGTTCTCAAACATCAGAATCACCTGGAGGTTTTGTGAAAACACAGGTTGCTGGATTCCATTCCCAGAGATTCTGGTTCTGAAAGTGTTGGGTGGGGTCTGGGAATTTGCATTTTTATTAAAAGTTTCCAGATAATGCTGATACAGCTAGTTCTGGACCATACTTTAAGAACCACTGCTATAGTCAGGGGAAACACCAACTACATGGTCAGTTAACCCTGGTGTTGCAGTGGTGAAGCGTGTGGCTGCGAACCAAAAGGTCAGCAGTTTGAATCCACCAGCCGCTCCTTGGAAACCAACTCGACTCAATGGCAACGGAGATTTTTTTGTTTGTTTGTTTAACTCTGGTTCTGAATCCTGGTTCTTCACATTTACTGTATGACCTTGGGCAGATCACTTCTCTGACCCTAACTTTACTTTCCCATCAAATCAGTTCTAAGATGTACATTTCTTCACCTTTTAACATCTCTGAAATCAGAATATTTATTACAGCAGTGGGTGTGATCTAGTTTGGGTGGTCACATTTTTCTTTCTTCATGGCGCGTGCAAAAATGGTCCATCGTACCACTGATAATGTCTAAGGTGTTATGAAATATGGTATCTACCTTAAAAAGCTGTCAAGAGATAATGTATATAAAGGGCCCAAAGTACATCAAATGGAGAAAGGACAATCTTTTTAACAAATGGTGCTGGCAAAACTGGATGTCCATCTGCAAAAAAATGAAACAGGACCCATACCTCACACCGTATGCAAAAACTAATTAAAAATGGATCAAAGACCTAAATATAAAACCCAAAACTATAAAGATCATAGAAGAAAAAATAGGATCAATGCTAGAGAGCCTAATAAACGGTATTGACAGGATACAAACCATAATTAACAACACACAAACTCCAGAAGATAAGCTAGATAACTGGAATTTTCTAAAAATTAAATACTTATGCTCATCAAAAGACTTCACCAAAAGAGTAAAAAGAGAACCTACAGACTAGGAAAAAAATTTCGGCTATTAAAAATCCAACAAAGGTCTAATCTCTGAAATCTACAGGAAAATCCAGCACCTCTACAACAAAAAGACAAATAATCCAATTTAAAAATGGGCAAAGGAAATGAACAGACACTTCACCAAAGAAGACATTCAGGTGGCTAAGAGACACATGAGGAAATGCTCCTGAGCACTAGCCATTAGAGAAATGCAAATCAAAACCACGATGAGATACCATCTCATCCTGGCATTACTGGCATGAATCAAAAAAACAGAAAATAATAAATGTTGGAGAGGCTGCCGGGAGATTGGAACTCTTATGCACTGCTGATGGGAATGCAAAATGGTACAACCATTTTGGAAAACGATATGGCGCTTCCTTAGAAAGCTAGAAATAGAAATGCCATATGATCCAGCAATTCCACTCCTAGGAATATATCCTAGAGAAATAAGAGCTGTCACACGAATAGACATATGCACACCCATGTTCATTGCAGCATTGTTCACAATAGCAAAAAGATGGAAACAACCTAGATGCCCATCAACAGATGAGTGG
>NW_004443952.1:12184084-12194308 GCF_000243295.1 Trichechus manatus latirostris
AATAGACATATGCACACCCATGTTCATTGCAGCATTGTTCACAATAGCAAAAAGATGGAAACAACCTAGATGCCCATCAACAGATGAGTGGATAAACGAACTATGGTACATACACACAATGAAGTACTACCCAACAATAAAGAACAATGATGAATCTGCAAAGCATCTCACAATACAGATGAATCTGGAGGACATTATGCAGAGTAAAATAAGTCAATCACAAAAGGACAAATATTGTATGAGACCACTACTATAACAACTCATGAAAAGATTTACACACAAAAAGAAACAATCTTTGATGGTTACAAGGGAGGAGAGAGGTAGGGATGGAAAAATACTAAATAAACAATAGATAAGTGGTAACTTTGGTGAAGGGTAAAACAGTACACAATACTGGGGAAGCCAGCACAACTTGTACGAGGCGAGGTCATGGAAGCTCCATATCCAAATTCCCTGAGGGACCAAATTACTAGGCTGAGGGCTGTGGGGACCATGGTCTCGGGGAACATTTAGCTTAATTGGCATAACATAGTTTAAAGAAAATGTTCTACATTCTACTTTGCTGAGTAGCATCTGTGGTCTTAAAAGGCTGAGTGGTCATCTAAGATACTCCACTGGTCTCATCCTTTTGGGAGCAAGGAAGAATGAAGAGAACAGGATACAAGGAAAAGATTAGTCCAAAGGACTAATGGACCACAACTACCACAGCCTCCACCAGACTGAGTCCAGTACAACTAGATGATGCCCGGCTACCACCACTGACTGCTCTGACAGGGATCACAATAGAGGATTCTAGATAGAGCTGGAGAAAAATGTAGAACAAAATTCTAACTCACAAAAAAAGACCAGACTTACCGGCCTGACAGAGACTGGAGAAACCCCGAAAGTACGGCCCACAGACACCCTTTTAGCTCCGTACGAAGTCACTTCTGAGATTCACCCTTTAGCCAAAGATTAGACAGGCCCATAAAACAAAACGAGACTGAACAGGCACACCAGCCCAGGGGCAAGGACGAGAAGGTAGGAGGGGACAGGAAAGCTGGTAATAGGGAACCCAAGGTTGAGAAGGGAGAGTATTGACATGTCGTGGGGCTGTTAACCAGTGTCATAAAACAATATGTGTACTAACTGTTTAATGAGAAGCTAGTTTGTTCTGTAAACCTTCATCTAAAGTACAATAAAGAAAAAAAGAGGTAATGTATATAAAGTGCGTAGCATAGAGTCTGACACAAAGTAAAATCACTTAATAAATTGCTTTGACTTTAGTTATTATTAAAAAATAACAAGAACTGTATGATGAGGCTTAGGGAACAGCTGACAGTGTGAAAATGGAACTTGAGTGAAATTAACATCCTCTTTTCTGTTTCTTCTCCAGGCCACCTTTCGAGATAGTAAATTGCAGTACTGCCCTGGGCAGTCTTCCCCACTGATTCCAGCCGCGGCCCTGAGGCCTTTGACAGAGACCGTGTCCACAGTGCAGACCATCTACACCACCCGGAAGCCTGTGTCTCTGGCAGCCAGGTCAGTCAGATCAGCACAGATCAGCACCGTCAGCTGTATCCTGGGTAGTTGTGCTTTGAGGGACACATGTTGCTTGCGGTATGTCAAGTCTATATAGTTAGTAAACACAAGTAAGCCTGTGCCTACCTTGCTTATTGGGTCATCTACCCCTCTTAGGGACTGTAAATTTAAAAAGAGGCTTTGATTCTGTAGGAAGATGCTGTGGGGTTGGGAGAAGGCCAGATGCCAGCCATACTTAGAAGTGGAATCTTTGATGTGGTAAAAAATGTGAAATTGTTCACTACAGATGATCTGGTAAACCAGGTAAGCACTGTGCTTACCTTGCCTATTGGATAGTCCACCCCTGTGTGGAGGGATAAAAGGGGGAGGGTTTTGCAAGTGAGCTGGAAAGAAAACTGATAAAAGCAAGCTCAGCTTCCTTGGCTGCTTTTGTGTGCCTCGTGCACTACTTCAGAGACACAGGTCAGGGGGAGCTGAGGCTGCTACCTGCTCAGTAATCCAACAATTAGTTCACTGTGCTAAGTGCTAGAGACACAGCAGAACAACACAGACAAAAATCCCTCCCAGGCTCTCTTTTGAGAAACATAAAAACTTTAGAACCTACCTTTACACCCCACTGAGGATCTGTTTTCTGGGTTGTCCTCACCACTTAGGAGTATAAGCTCTGGAATCAGACTGCCTGGAATCAAATTTCTGTTCCAACACTTCCTGCCTTGAGCAAGTTACTTAAACTCCCTAAGCTTCAGTTTCCTCATCTGTGAAAAATGGAAACAACAAGAAACAGTACCTACTCGTAGATTCATTGTGAGGATTCCACATTCTAGCCTTTAGCACACCGCTGAGAGTATAGTAGTGTATGTCATGTTTGTTGTTACTTTATTTAGCAATGTATTATGAAAAGAATAGGTTATTTCTTAACTTTCTAAACACAAACATGTATCATAAAAGTGAAATTACTTTTCAAACCCCAGATACAGATTTTTCTATCCCCCTCCCCATTCTGCTAAGGATTACAGTTCCAGATAAGGAAAGCTCTTATAATCGACCTGGATGATGTGCTACAAACACATTTCAGAGTAGAAAGAAAGAGACAGTTTTGGTAGATAAAGATATTTATTGAGCCTCTCTTGTATATTAGGTGCTGTGTTAGGGGCTGGCGATGAACAGGGCTCATGCAAACAGTTGTGCCCTGCACAGATCCACCCACATGAGGGGCAGAGGTGCTGAAATCCTGCCTGTGCCCCACTTGCCAAGCCCTGTGCCTGCAGAGCTGCATCTCTCCACAGAGTGCATCTTTCTAAATTATACAAAGGCATCAAAAGACACAGTCCCTCCCCTCAAGTAGCTCACAGCCTGGTAAGGCATACAAGATAGGAATCAAACATTTTGATGAGTACATTCAGGATGCCATGGCAACATTGAGGAGGTTCCTCTAACTTTGCCTGGTCAAATACCGATAAATGTCTTCCCTGTAAATTGTTATGGAGTCCCTGGGTGGTGCAGCTAATGTGCTTCGCTGCTTAACTGAAAGGTTGGAGATTTGAGTTCACCTAGGAGCACCTGGTGATCTACTTCCAAAATTCCAGCCATTGAAAACCCTACGTAACACAATTCTACTCTGACACACATGAGGTTGCCATGAGTCACAATTGACCTGATGGCAGCTGGTTAAACTGGTTATAAATTCTTTACAGCATTGATGAAGCATAACATGCCCTAAGACTTTCAAAAATATGGACTTTTGATCTGTTTTTCTCTTTTTACCAACCATTGTGTGGACATGATCCTTCTCTTCCTCATCTCTATCCTCAAGGCTTGGTACAATGAACGATCCATCCAAACAAAGTCAGTTACTTTTCAAAATAAAAAGGTATTGGTTCAGTAGATGGAGTTTTTAAATGTTTAGAAGGGTGCCTTCTTTGTTATTTAATGCAATTCATGATGTTAACCAAATTCTGCCTTTTATATCTCACTATTTTGTCACCTACTCTTCTTTAGCGCAGAGACGCTCCGGCAGGAACTGGAGAGAGAGAAAATGATGAAAAGACTGTTGATGACCGAACTGTGAAATTCTTCCCTTGTCGCCTGGAGGACGGCACGGTGCCTTCTGTCCGTTTTCGTTCTTTGGGCTTTGTGCGCACTCTAGCACAACTTACAAATGTTGCGTGCTCTGTGCTTCCAGGTCTCCTTGGTCAGTTAAAGCCAACTTCTGGCTTGGTTTTTATTGGCAAAGTGATTTTACTTCTCCTGAGCATTAGAGTTTTTCTACTACTCAGTGTAGCTGAGACAGGATTTGGTAAGTCTAGGAGTAAAAAGATGGGAAAATGGGGATTCCTTTTCGGAAGTACCCATGTACATATGTTAATAACCACAGGGTTAATATGGCGCAGAATCCTTTGCTATCAATCTCAACCATGTGATTTTGTATGACTGAAACTTGCACCAAGCTTTGACTGTTTGTTAAAGAGTCATTTTTAATGAGGGAATAACTACTTCTTTATTGCTGGTTTTTCATTTACACTGATAAATACACCAGTCTTCTAAAGTCCTTAACATTCATTTTTATTCAGACATGAGTAGATGAACTAAAAAAAAAGAAAGTTGCACATCACCATGACTGAAAGTACTTCAGCTTAATCTTAAATGTAATTTAACTTGTGATCTTGGTGGATACGATATTATTTGGGATAAATAGAATTTATCATTGAACTCAAAGCAGGAAATTATAAGCTTAAGTTATCTAAAAATTCTTATAAGGTTAAGATGATTCAATATCAGGACGATTCATTTGGGTGTTCCATAAAGGGAAGTTACTTCAAAAGTTGATCAGTTCATGTCCTGGTGATAGAACCTAGAACAGAAGAAATTTTGCTCTTTTTATATAGTTTCAGGAAATGTGTTTTTAAATTTTTATTATGCACTTGAACAACTTTGCAGGAAAAAAGGAACCCCTTAACCACAAACTATCCCTCTAAATTTTTTCCCAAGCTTTCTCAATGTATATGCACATATTTTTACATACTATGATTAGCGTGAACATAGTCTTTTGTTGTACTTCCCCACCTAACACATCTCTCCTCTTATCAACACAGATCCTGCTCTCACCAATTCAGATATCTTTGTATCAATGTGTTGTGGTTAACCTCACTTTTCCCTATTGTTAGATATTTGAGTTAGATCCAATTTTTCACTCTAACAAATAGTGCGGCTATGAATGTCTTTATTAAAAAAAAAAATGTTCCTTCTTTTTGGATTATTCCTTTGGGCATATCTCCAAAGATGGATTACAAAGTCAAAGAGCATGAATTATTTTATAGCTCTTGTTGCATATTGCCAGGTTGCTTTCTGGAAAGATCCAATCTCTGGGTTGGAAGTACCTAGGAGGTCATTTAGTTCAACTCCCATCCCCTCTGAATGTTTGAATCCCCTCTACAATTTATAATGCTACCAGCAATGTATAAGCATTTCTATTTACCAGTAACTCTGCCAGTATTGGGTTTTGCCATTTTTATTTATTTTCGCTAGTTTAACAGGTGTGTATAATTGTTCTTGAGAGGTTGTTTTATTTCATTAATTGCTAGCAAGATTGAGCACTTTTCCATGTGATGATTTACTAACTGTATTTCCTTGTGTGTAAAATGTCCATCCGTTTCTTATGACTACTTGTTAAGTGGAAATGATCTTGTACATTTGTATCAGAACTGTATTTTTATGTTGTATTGTATAGTTTGCTCTCCTGTCCTTATCCTTAAAACTGAATGGTGCCAATAATTTGATACTAATGATTATAAAAAAAAAAAAAGTAATGCCTCATTTACTAGTACTGTTGTAAAATGAGGCATGTAAGCAGATATTCAGACAACTGAGGATTAACCCTTTAAGTGCTGACTCTATAAAATTTTAATATTTTTTGAGGGAAATCTTTCTAAAATGTGTTACACACTTCCCTGCCTTACTAAACAGAGTATACCGGAGAGTATTTAACCTTTTCTTGATGAGTCATGGTCATCATTATAAGCATCAGCCCCTTCTGTACCTTGGTATGGTACAGTGAGGTCATCAGGAGCTATCCAAATGTGTCGGCCTTGGCTTTGCCTTTCACAGACTATTAACGCTCTCCTCATTGATGGTTTTTACTGCCGTCTGCTCCGTCAGTGATGTCAGGGCAATTGTAGTGTTTGGGGCCTTTTATCACAACTACATGACCCCCAGCTGTATTTTGAAACAGCTTTAGCCGTTCTTTATCTCGTACACATGATACAAAATACGTTCCTGTACAATCTGGGAGATATCTGTGTCTGGGGTTGTCACCTCTTGCCAATCCAAAACTCTCCTCTTCTAACTTGCTTTCTGGGCTTCTGTTCTTCATCTCCTGCTCTCTGATTGAAACCTCCAGGGATAAACTGAAGGTTTCTTGGGGGAGCCAGGAAACCAAGTATTAACATACATGTCAGGGTTGCTTCGCTTCTGAGGAGGATGCATGGGCTTTTGGCCGCTGTTTTGTGGAGCTTCCGAGCCTCCTGCTTATTCCTTACTTCCCCCCTGGGTTCACAGATTCTTCACAGAAGGTTGATGTCACTGGAAGTCTGACCACAAGCAAGTTGGCTGTTTCTGTATATGAAAACCCAGTACCTTTGGCAGCTCAACTCTAACCAGTAAAATTGAGAGGATTCTATTGTTTCAGCAGTTGTCCTGATTATTTGACTATTTAAATGTATGACGGGTGCTTAACATTGTGACCAGAGGAGATGGAATTGTGTCGGGTGGATTGACAGAGTGTAAAATGAATTGGTACAATCACTTCACGTTTTTTATATACTTAAAACCAAAACAGCACCATGCGGTCACTTGGCACACACCTATGTGTCACCTTACTGACACAATCATCCCAAAGCAAGGTTCCCAACTGTAGGCCACAGACTCCTGGTCGGCATGGGGGTTTACTGCAAAGGGCCTGGGAATCCTGCAGTCCACAGCATTTGTGAATTGTAGACTGTATAGGAGGTCCTTGTTTAAAAAGCTTGAAGACTAAGTCCCAGAGCATTCAGAAGATCCCACTTGGATGCACTCAGAATCTTATTTCCCAAAATAATACAGGCATTCTCTGGTATCGTCATCAGCTTTCTTTAACCATGTCCAAATTTGTAGCCTTTTCTTTTTAAACTGTGGTATAATACAGCATTTTAACCATTTTTAAAGTGTACAATTCAGTGGTTTTTAGTATGTTCACAATGTTGTGCAACCATCACCACAGTCTAATTCCAGAATGTTTTCATCAGTCCCAAAAAAAAACCCCATACCCATTAGCAGTCACTCCCAATTTGCTCTTCCCCAGGCCCTGACAACTGCTAATCTACTTTCTGTCTCTATAGATTTGCCAATTCTGGACATTTCATATAAATGGAGTCATACAATATGTGGCCTTTTATGTCTGGCTTCTTTCACTCACATAATGTTTCCAAGGCATCCAAGTTATAGCATGGATCAGTGCTTCATTTGTTTTTATTGTTGAATATATTCCATTGTATGGATATACCACACTTTATTTATCCACTCATCAGTTGATGGACATTTATTTCCACTTTTTGGCTATTATGAGTAATGTTGCTATGAACATTCATGTGTAAGTCTTTGTGTAGACATATGTTTTCATTCCTTTTGGGTATATACCTAGGAGTGGAATTACTGGGTCATATGGCAACTCTATGTTTAACTTTTTGAAGAACTGCTAAGATCAAAGCTTTTACTTTTAAGAAATCAAAAGTGAAAAATCGCATATACTAGGTGGTCAAAAACATGGGCAGATCTGTTACTGGTCAGATATCAAAATAGAACATTGATTTGGGGAGTTTTTATAGTAGAAAGAAATTTTTTTTAGAGAAATGACTGAAGAGAAGAGAAAATAAAGGTGCTTTTTTTTAAAAATTAAAATGAAATTAAACTCAGGTTAATCTCCAAGGTCCCTTGTTTGAATAGCCCACTCTTGGTTAGCTAGTGGTCTCAGAACGTTCAGAGAAGGTTCTTTCCCAGGAAGTGAACACAGAAGAGGAAACAACAGTATATCTTGGCCACTGGGTGGATTCACACTGGTGGGGAGCAGAGGATCTCCGTAAAACTTGGGACAAAACTAAGATGGGAACATGTGCTGAGGGTGGGAACAGGTCTCCCTCCAGTCTTTCCAGGGCTTAAATCTTGTAAGAAAACAAGAAGAATAAGAAAACCCCAAAGGCAACTTAAGGAATGGGAGAGAACCTCATGAAATGGATACAGTCAAGTCTGTAGGGAATTGGGAGCCCAAGTGGGTTCCAGTGTGTGCTTATGATGACAGAAGATTCAAGCAGGAGGCCCTGGAGAGGCACACAGACTTTGAGTGATCCTTAAAGCTATGGGTCATCTCCCTAGAAAAATGCATACATCATAGCATTATTCCAGCACTTTCAGAGGGGCCTGACATCACCTCCGAAGCCCATCTGTGACCCCTAGGAATTCATGGGCCGCATGTCTTTGATCAGGGGTAGATCACTGAAATCCACAGATTATCTGCAAACCTCATTTCGGCTGTGATTGCAAACCTTCCCCCACTATCTCCCTTCCTCAAGGGGGGAAAGAAAAACACTCTTTTATCAGACCAATTTACAGGAAAGTGAATAACCTGATTTTTATTTGCCTTCTATCTTACACCATCACTGTTAATTGTAGTAACCAAAATAAAGGAAATAAAAAAGAAAGTAATAGGTGACTGCTTGGATTCACAAACCAGAAAATCAACACTGAAATCGGAAGACTGATGCTTTCCCTGGTGAACAGGAAGAGAAAAGAATAGCCATATATACCCACTGCCTCGAGTCAACTCCGACTCATAGCAACCCTGTGGGACAAAGTAGAACTGCCTCATAGGGTTTCCAAGGCTGTAAATCTTTACAGTAACAGACTGCCACATCTTTCTGCTGTGGAGCGGCTGGTGGGTTTGAACCATCGACCTTTTGGTTAGCAGCAGAGCACTTAACCACTGTACTGCCAGGGCCTCTCAGAGAAAAGAAATTTTTATTTTTAAGAAAGAGGTTTTTTTTTTTTTTTTGCTTTCTGAAGGATTACACTTTGACAGGCTTTAAATAGATTGGTTTTGTATTTTAGAATTGTATGCATCAGAGAATGATGCAAAAGTGTTTTGGGGGAAGAAGTCTCTTTGATTTTTTAAGTAATTGTAGACTTTTTTCAAACAATAAATCTGATTTATTTCTTGCAACAACTAGTAATTTCATGAATTACACCTTGATTTTACCTAGGAGGGTAAACATGTTTAAACTCCATTCGTACACCCCACCATCTGCTGATACCTAACAGCAAACACGTGAACTCCATGTCGCCCAGCACTTCTCCCTATTTTGACAGTCGTACCACCCCTGTCTCCCAGCCACCCAGGCCAAAAAAGGTTGAGGTTACCAATTGCCTTTTGAATATTGGTATTTTTGTAATCTTATCCCTATTTGTTCCCTGCCATTAATACCACTGAACCCTCTTGATCCTTACCTCTTCATTTTACCTAATCTTCACTGCCATCATGGAGCTTACTGACAAAGGGAACCTGCTAATTTCACCCCAGGCAAATCTGACTTCTGGGCCTGCATTTGGAACCTCCCTGCTTTTCTGCCTTCATAATTATTTTCTTTGTTTATGCAATGAAATAAAAAACAATAAAAAGAAAAAGGCTAAAATGCTGGTTCTGTGATACGAGCATGAAAGGAATTGTGTCCACATCTCTGATAGAAATTAGCTTAGCTGCTTGGATGCGTTATCACACGCAACCACCATTATTGGAAAAGAACCCCGGGACCTGGCACGTAGTTAAGTGCTTGGTGTGTGTAAATGGATGGCTGAGTAAACAACCACGAGGGAATTGCAAGCTGCAGAAATGGACTTGGGGAAGTGGAGAATTCAGTGTGGGGGCCGGTCACACGAGCGCCAGCAGCGTCTCCTGATTACTACCCTACAAAAATCTGCAGAGGATACAGATGAATCCAGTCGGGAGAGCTGGGTTTTAGTTTCCACTCTGGCTCTAAGCGCCTCATTTTACCTATCTATATAACGGGGATCTTGCTATTTTCACTTCCTTCTGTAACAAACTCAAGAAATAATGAGTATAATAAGTGCTTTATAGAAACCAAAAAGTGCTGGAACAAGGTGGGGGAGGCAGCGTTTCAGACAAGCCCTGGTCTGATGATGGGTCCAAGGTAAACCCTCTAGAGCAGCGTTTCTTGAACTTGAACAAGCATTCGGATCTTCTGGGGATCATGTTAAAATGCAGATCCTGAATCATGGCTCTGCAGTGAGGGCTGAAATTCCGCATACCGAACAAGCTTCCAGGTGATGGCGATACTCCTGGTCCGCGGACCACACTCAGAGTAGCATGGGTCTAGAAGAGTCAAACTTGCGCCTAAGGGAGACCAGTGGAGCAGGACTTGGAGGGAGGCAAGGGAGATGCAGCGAATGGGACGAAGGGCAGAAGAAGGGAAGCAGCTAGGAAGGTAGGGGGCCCGGGAAGGTGAGTCCGGGCGAGGACTAGAGATGCCAGGAGGAAGAGGGACGCTGCGAAACCGGAGCGAGGATGCGCGAACCAAAGGCGGGTGCGGCTGCTCCGCGGCTGCGCAGGCTGCGGGGCTGGCGGGCGCGTGCTGGCTGCGGCAGCAGCGCAGTCCCGGCCCC
>NW_004443952.1:12194557-12203752 GCF_000243295.1 Trichechus manatus latirostris
GGCGCCGCGCCACGACTCCTCCTACGGCACCTTCGCCGGCGAGTTCTACGACCTGCGCTACCTGTCCGAAGAGGGTGAGGCTGTGGGAGGGTGAAGGGCTGCGGAAGGTGAGGCCTTGGGTTGGAGGTCCGGCAAGAGCGGGGGTTGTGGGTGGAAGTAAGGATGGGAACCGAGGCAGCTCTGACGCAGCCGAGGCCGGGATGGAGAGCGCACTGCTCAGATCCCCACCGGCCTGGAGGAAGGGTCCGGCTTGCTGTCAGCGGCTTCCACCTGCTACTGCTTTACAGGTGAGGCGACTGAATCTGGGAGCGGGAGGTGGTCACCCAAGTCCTGCGATCCTGCGGACAAGTGGTGCTGCGCTAAGCTCCCCCAGTTCCCAGCATCTACGCCTACCGGGGGCGGGCGTAGTAGAAGAGGAGGCCGCCATCTGGCCTAGAGTGTGTGAGACCAGGGCCCTCAGAGGATGGAGGGAGTTGTGCTTCAGGGCTGGCTGTTGCCGTGGCTGACTCCTCACTGGCCAGAATGTTCATAGGACCAGCTGGTGGGAAGCAGAAACCCAGATCCCGACCCCAACTTAAAGATAGATCCTCCCTTATTTCCTTTCTGTCTGTATTGACCAGAATTGCTAGCTCCCCAACGTTAGCATTCTATTCCTGCTCATTACCCCTGCATCAGCTCTGGGTCACATCTGCTCATTCCCATGCCATCTCTTTTCTGTCACTACACATGTTATAGTCCCCTGGTGTGAGCCACCTTTGCTGGGGCCTGCTGTGCCCAGAGAATGGGGGTTTGTCAACCACTGACCTCCCTGCAAAGCTGCTTCTGTGAGCACAAAAGTCAAAGCTGATTCTGTTCATAAGGAATGGAAACTGGTCTCTTGCTTCTGCAACTTTAAAAGTAGTGATTTTTATTTTCTTCTGTTAAGAGTGATATGTCCAAGAATCAAGTTGGGATTTGAAATGTGTGTCCCAGCAACTGGTATGATGCTGGGTGTATCTGTTAGTTAGGATTAGGTTCAACTACAGATAACAAACATTGATAAATAAGATAGAAGTTTCTTGCTTATGTAAAGAAATCTAGAAGTAGGCAGTTCAAAACTGTTATGAAAGTTCCATGGTCATCAGGGACCCTGGGTCCTGCTATTTTGCTTCTTCACAATTCTTAGCATATAACTTCATGGTCCAAGATGGCTACTTGAGCTCCAGTCATTGCATCCATATTCCAGGCAGGAGAGAAGAGGAACACGAAGAAGAAGTTATCAATTATTTATAAGGAGATTACTCAGAAGTTTCATATTAACAATTCTGCTTACATTTCAATGGCCAAAATTTAGTTATATAGTCACGTATAGGTGCAAAGGAGGCTGGAAAATATAGCTTTTTATCTGGGAAGCAATGTGCCCAGTTCATATATTGGAATTATTGTACTAAGGAACATGGAAAGAATGGATATTGGGAAGTTTATTAGTTGAGTAGATGCTTAATTGCTGAAACAGAGGTCCGAGCATACAATGGCTTAAGTAAGGTAGTTTATTTTTCTCTCACTTAAGAGTGGCTGATCTGGTCTGATGGTACAGCTTTGTTCCAAAGTGTCATTCAAGGACTCAGGTTCCTTCCATCTTACTGCTCCGCCATCCCCTAAATCTTTGTCATCATCTGCGTGATGGAAGTTGGGTCACTTGCATGTCCTTGTTCAAGCATGGTTCAAGCTTGAGAGAAGAGGAAACAGGATTTTCAGAGTGAGAAATTACCTTTTAGGCTAGTTGCACACAGATCACGGATGCTCGTATTGACTTAGCTGCAAGGGTTGCTGGCAAATGCAGTCTTCTAGCCGGGCAGCCAGGTGGACAGGGAGAAGTTGAGAATGGGAGTGAGGAGAAGACAAGGAAGAGACAACAAATAGAAGCAGAATTCATCATTCTGGAAAAGAATAAGTATTCCAAAGCCCATTGAGTTGCCAGCTGACTAAAACATGGCATGTGAGAGTTTATCTGCTGATTGAGTACGTGTACTTAAGAAATGAAGAACAAGGTCAGAGTCTATGTGTCAGTTTGTATATTTAGAGAGGATGAAGTGCTAATTGTATCGTTGAGACAGTTCTATGAATATGGACATCAGAGTGGGTTGTAGCCATCAAGGGAGGTTTTAGAGAGCCCAGCTGGAAAGTATGGAAGACTCTGGAGAGACAGAAGGGAGGGGACATTTCGGGTGAGGTGACTGCGCAGGGGCAGCAGGGCATGCAGTGTGTGCATAAAAATCCCGTGTTTGTCTGCTTGCTGCTTCTACCCTTTTTGCACATACAACCAACCTAACCTTTCTGAGGCCTGGCTCAAACCCTGTTGCTGTTGCGCTTAAAAATTTGTGATGATTCCAACCTGCTCCCTAAATGAAGCTTCTTTCAACTCCTTTATCTAGAAGTTTGGCTCTGGCTCAGCTTCCTTTTACAACCATCTCTCACTTTTCCCTCCACTCTGAGCTTTAACTGTCTATTTTTCTCCTGCTCTTTGACAGTTTTGCTTCCTCTTCAGATGCAGATCCTGCTACCGTGGGTGCTGGTGGGATGTTTGTGGGGTGGGCCTCTCAGGGCAGTACCTCTGTTAGATCACCTTGGGCTTGAGTTTTGGCTCTGTGGGTCTTGAATAGACACTTTATACATGTAATTTATCTTTGTATCCTTAATGAAGGAGCCCTAGTGGCACAGTGGTTAAAGCGCTCAGCTGCTAACTAAAAGGTCGGCAGTTCAGACACACTGGGGGCTCCAAACGCAATGGGGGCTCCAAACGCACTGGGGGCTCCGTGGCAGAAAGATGTGGCAGTCTGCTTTACAGCCTTGGAAACCCTGTGGGGGCAGTTCTACTCTGTCCTGTAGGGTCACTATGAGTCCGAAGTGACTTGTCGGCAGTGGGGTTTTTTTTTTTTAATCTTCATGAATCTAGCCCAATAATTGGAGCTAACTTTTAATAAGGGCTTACTACGTGCCATGGCTTACTAAGTACCTGATCTAATCCATATTAACTATTTAATCCTTAAAAAAAACCCTGTGAGTTAGATACTACTATTATCCCCACTTTAGAAATAAGGAAACTGAGCCACAAAAACTTAAAGGCCTTAGCTAAAGTCACAAAGCTAGAAGGTAGGAGAGAACTGTGTGGGTTTGTTGATTGACTTTAAGGATAACGTGATGCAAGGTGTCCAGCCTACATGGAGTGGAGGGTCCATATTGACATCATTGGGAAATGCAGTTGGACAGGCAGAGTCAAAGGTGTGAGGGCGGGCAAAGGGGGGCACTTGCCCACACCCTCTCGCATGTCCAACGAGTCGCCAGTGGTGTCCGTAGGCGGGTATGAGGGGTGCGGACCACACCGGATGACACTGTCAGAGGGGGTAACACCACGCGGTTCAGAGATAAGTCCAAGACCAAACTCTGCAGGACTTGAGCAGCTCCAGAAAGCCTGTGCTGCTGTCTGCTCTCGAGGTCGGCCAGGGTAATTCACCCGGATTCGCTGCTCCCACCGCCGCGCCCCTGGAGCCTCCCTGTCAGCCAGTCGAGCCCTGGACGTGGGTGCGGCGGGAAAAGGCGCGAGGGGCCGCGGGAGCGCTGGCTTCGCCTTTTCGTGGCTGCTGTCAACGCCTATACTTCATGAAATTTGGCAGGGGAGGGGTGGGTGGGTGTGGCAATTTAGAGATTGCCCCTAGGCACTAGAATGGGGAGGGTGCAGTTTAGAGATTGCCCCTGGGCCTGATTACCCAATAAGCAAGGTGAACCGGGCCCCATTGTGCTTTCCCATCAGTCTGCAGTGCACAGTTTCACCTGCCAGAGACGTGGTGAAACCCATGTGAAATTGCTCACCACAAATTAGCAAATACATACAATTGAGCTGGTTTGTACCTTCCTCCATGCAAGCCGGAAGGTGCTTAGTAGTTAATGGGCCCCTGGTATGCCCCTGGGCAGACTTAGGTGTTTTTATGAGTGAACTTGAAGGGTTTGGACTTGATAGGCAGTTGGATCACTACAGGTTCCCAGCCAGTGTGGAATGCCACGATGAAAGCTGTGTTAAACAGGCGTTCATGTTTGTGTGGAGCTTGACACTATACAAAGTGTCTTGACATATTTACTTCATTATATGACTCTGATAAGTAGATGCAATTATTCAGGCAGTCTAGAAAGAGAAAAGAGGCTGATGCAGTTAGTTCTCAGAGATTTGAAGGGAATAATGTGACCAGACTATTTCTGGTTAAAACTTCAAGGAATCAAGTACTAAATTAATACCTGAAGGCCGTGATCCAAGGAATTAATTAGAAGCAATAAATAGCAAATGAAAAACCATTAACCATCCAATGGAGTATGGCAAAACAGGCTCAAGGGATTGCAAAAACGGAACAGATAGTTTCTACGAATTATACAATAATGGAACCACAAAACCATATTGAGAACCTGGAAAATCAATCAAGAAAATAAGTACCTCTCATGCTATAAGAATATCTGAAGGGAGAAAAGGATAAGAGAGAAGTGAGGGGGAGAAAAGAAATGGTTCTAATTATTCTCCAAAACAGAATAGTTGCTGAAAAAGTTTATACAGCATATGAGAGAAGAAGGAAAGAGATGTCTTCATACAGTTGGAAGGCCTACAGAAATCATGTAGTCTCAGACCAGTATTAGTCTCAATACAGGTTTGCATTTTAGAGAGAAAAAAGCACCATCAAAATGGAAAGTCAAAAAAAAAAAACCTAAATAAATAATGAAAACTGGGAGAGTGGACAGAGCTAAAGGGAGAGGGAGAAGCTGGCCATGTCTGGGTGGTTCGACCCATATAGCTCTAGGCTAAGGAAGACAAGTAAGTGTAGGGGAGATAGAATGGTGTGGATGGGGAAATAGGTCTTTAATTAAGCAGTGGAGTGACAAGATCACATTCTGTTTTAGAAAGATGGTACACGGAGGAAGGGGTCAAAGTGAAACTGGGGAACCAGATCGAAGCCTGCACAATAGTCAAAAGCTGGACAATAAATTAAAAAGTCTGAAGAAGAATTGACACCTTTGAATTATGGAGTTGGCGAAGAACATTGAATATACCATGGACTGTCGGAAGAACGAAACAAATCTGTCTTAGAAGAAGTACAGCTAGAATGCTCCTTAGAAGCTAGGATGGCCAAGACTTCATCTCAAGTACTTTGGACATGTTATCAGGAGGGACCAGTCCCTGGAGAAGCACATCATGCTTAGTAAAGTAGAGGATCAGCAAAAAAGAGGAAGAACCTCAACAAGATGGATTGACAAAGTGGTTGCAGCAATGGTCTCAAGCATAACAACGATTGTGAGGATGGCACAGGACCGAGCAGTGTTTCGTTCAGTTGTACATAGGGTCGTTGTGAGTCAGAACTGGCTCAACAGCACCTAACGATGACAAACAGCAACACAATAGTCAAAAGGTGTCTGACGTAGGAATAACAGGATACAATGACTGAGTAAGTGTGCCAGGTGGGGTAGAAGAGAAATCTAGGACTGAGGTTTTGGGATTGAGAGACTGAGTGGGTAGTGGAATTGTTCACTAAGATAGAAAACATAGGAGGAGGAACATTTGGGAGGTGTGGGAGCTTGGTCTTAGACAAAAGGAATTGATTTGCTGGTATAATATGCAGGTGAAAACCCCTGGAGCCCGTTGGCTGTTGAGCTTAAATGCTGATATAAGAAAAGAACTGGTGAATGTTATGAAGTTAGAAAAAAAATACATCTAAACAAGGTAGAAGGATACAAATAATAAACTAATAAATATATAGCAGAAATTAATGACATAGGAGCCAGATATTCAGTAAAGAAAATCAACAAAGCCAGAAGTGATTATTTGAAAATACTAATAAAATAGATAAATTTTTGGCAAGATTGATCAAGAAAGAGAGGGCACAAATAATATAGGAATAAAAAAGGAGGAAATAACCTTAGACATGGTGTATTATCTAATGAGCCAGAATGCTCATTAGAAGCAAGGATGGTGAGACTTCGTCTCACATACTTTGGACATTTGATTAGGAGGGACCAGTCCCTGGAGAAAGACATTATGCTTGGTGTCAGCAAAAAAGAGGAAGACCCTCAATGAGATGGATTGATGTAGTGGCTGCAACACGGGATCAAGCAAAGCAACGATTGTGAGGATGGCGCAGGACCAGGCAGTGTTTGATTCTGTTGTACGTAGGGTTGCTATGACTCGGAACTGACTCAATGGCACCTAAGAACAACCTTAGACATAGAGGTTAATGAACTAATAAGTTACAACTCAACAGTAAAAATATAGATAACCTAATTTAAAAATGCGGAAAGGCTCTGAAGAGACATTTCTCCAAAGAAGATTACAAATGTTCAGTAAACACGTGAAAAGATGCTCAGTATTATTAGTCATTAGGGAAATGCAAATCAAAACCACAATGACATGCCACTTTATACCCACTAGGATGGCTATAGTAAAAAAGACAGATAATAACAAGTGTCTTAGTTATCTAGTGCTGCTATAAGAGAAATACCACAAGTGGATGGCTTTAACAAAGAGAAATTTATTCTCTCACAGTCTAGGAAGCTAGAAGTCCAAATTCAGAGTGCCAGCTCCAGGGGAAGGCTTTCTTTCTCTGTCAGCTCTGGGAGAAGATCCTGGTCATCAATCTTCCCCTGGTCTAGGAGCTTCTCGGTGAAGGGACCCTGAGTCCAAAGGACATGCTCCCCTCCTGGTTCCTTTCTTGGTAGCATGAGGTCCCTCTCCTCTCTGCTGGATTGTCTCATTTATATCGCAAAAGAGATTGACTTAAGATACAGCCTAATCCTGTAGATGGAATCCTGCCTCCTTAACATAACTGTCTCTAATCTTGCCTCATAGAGGTTAAGATTTGTAACACATAGGAAAATTACCTCAGATCACAAAATGGTGGACAACCGCACAATACTGGGAATCATGCCCTAGCCAAGTTGACGCACATTTTTGGGGGACACAATTTAATCCATAACAACAAGTATTGGTAAGGAAGTGAGAAATCAGACCCTTCATGTGTTCCTGGTGAGAATTAAAATGGTAAACATTTTATCAATACCTTAAAAATTTAAACATAGAGGTGCCATATAACCCAGCAGTTTCATTTCTATGTGTATACCCAAGAGAATTGAAAATAGATGTTTACACAAAAACTTGTACACGAATGTTTATAGTAGTGTTACTCATACTGACAGAAAGTGGCAACAGCCTGAAGATCTCTCAGCTGATGAATGGATAAACAAAATGTGGTATACCCATACAATGGAATGTTATTCGGCCATAAAAGAGTTAACGTATTAATCCATGTTCCAACATGGATGAACCTTGGAAATCGTATGCTAAGTGAAAGAAGCCAGACACAAAAGACCACATATTGTCTGATTCCATTTATATGAAATGTCCAGAATAGGTAAATATAGAGAGACAAAGTAGATTAATGGTTGCCAGGGGATGGGGAAAGGGGGAAAATGGAGATGACTGCTTATAGATACAGGATTTCTTTTTGAGGTGTGGAAAATGTTCTGGGATTAGATAGTTAGGATGGTTGCACAACTTTGTGAACTAAAAACTACTGAATTGTACACTTTAAAATGATAAATGTTATGCTTTGTAAATTATATCTCAATTTAAAAAAGGAAACAGATTTTTAAAAAGCAAGCTAATCAGAGAATACAATGAACAACTTTATGCCAAAAACCTGAAAACTTATAACCTGAATGATTTTGTATCCATCGAAGAAATTGAGTCAGTTAAAAATCCTCCAATAAGAAAGCTCCAGGCTCAGACGGTTCTACCAAACATTCAAGGGACAGTTAATGCCAACCTTAAACATATTATTTCAAAGGATAGAGAGGAAATAGTTCCCAACGCATTTTATGAGGATAGCATCACCTTACTAGCAAATCCAGACAAGGACAATATGAGAAAGTAAAATAGAGAAAGTAACTGCAGGAAGCAGCTACCACCCCTGGGGCTAGCGAGCTGGGGCATCAAAGGGAATGAGTTGAGGTTATCAGAACCTAGAAACTCGGGGAGAGACCTCCCAGAGCAGCGATCTGTTCTCAGCTGGCTGTAGAACACTGGGTTTGCAGCTCAGAGACAAGAGCTTAAAAACTGGCACATGGCCCAAACTTATTTTATGCCAAGAGTCAGAGATCATTTAATTTCGAGGAAAATTTTTAATATCCTTCCACTTCCAAAACAAGAGAAAATAAATTATGAAAAAGATTCACAAATAAATGCATTTGACAGAACACAAGTTTTCATTCCAAGTTTGAAAAGCACATAAGATTATAGAAAAACTAGTGCTAGAAAGCCAAAAAACCAAACCCACTGCTGTCAACTCAGTTCCGACTCATAGCGACCCCATAGGGTTTCTGAGGTTGTAAATCTTTACGGAAGCAGACTGCCATGTCCTTTCTCCTGCAGTGCTAGAAAAACCCTGAGAAATAAGCCATTTGTCAACATTAATAAACAGATTTAGTGCATTTACAAGTGAGCTTTGTTCTGAACATGCTCCTGTTTGGAGCTTGGGAACCTACTTCTCTTACGGAGACATTCTTACTCAATGGTGATAAGTTCTCAGGCCAGTTTACAAAATGTAATAATAATAATAACCAGCATTTATTGAGCTGGAAATCTGCTATATGCCAATATATTATGCCAGATGCTAGGGAGTAGTAAGGATAACATTTTAAAAAATGGAATAAGACTGGGAACTGAATCAGCAACCTTAAAAGAGATTGTTTTTGTTAGTCATCTAAAGAATCTTAAAAACCATGCAAGTAGTCCTTGCATTCCTGGATAAATATTCTGAGAAAATAAATGGCCTCAGGATTGTGGTGAGCAGTAAAAGGAGGAACATATATGAAGATGTTTAACATAGTTTGTGGCATTAAGCAGTTGCTCAATAAATATTAAGAGGAAAAAAAAAACCTAATCGAAGGCAGGACTCAGTCTGTAGTACTGAAGTGGATGTAGTACTTAGCATAAAATAAGAGTAAAACTAGAAAAAGTAATGCTTTTGGCCCAATTACTCAGAGGTGGTGAAGAGTTAAGAGTTGTGTTTTTGAACGTGATCAACATCTAGGATAGAGGAAGTGGACTATCCAAAGTGCATAGATGTGTGCCAGGGAAGTGTGGGTGATGCTTTATTTAAAAAAAAAATATATATATATATATAT
>NW_004443952.1:12203946-12246112 GCF_000243295.1 Trichechus manatus latirostris
AACAGGCCAATCAGTAACAGGACAATAGGTTTGGGAAAACAAGTCGTGACAAGTCTCAACATGTTGGGGACAAGTCTCAACATGCTGTGCAGCATAGAGGCCTGTGGGAGCTGCAGTTGTCAATAGTGTAGCCATGTTTAAATGGCATGTATCCCCACATATATATGTAATAAATCTAATGGAACAAAATAAGCAAAATCAATTAAAAACACTACAAATCACAAAGAAAAACCTTTAAAGCAAACTAACAGGAAAAGAAAAAGTAATAAAATAACTAAAATAGTTTTTCAAAGTTTCTGTTCATTTACATTGAGGCAGTGGTGGTCCAGTGGTAGAATTCTCACCTTCCATGAGGAGACCCAGGTTCGATTTCCAGCCAGTGCACCTCATGCGTAAATACCACTCGTCTGTCACTGAAGGTTTGTGTTTCAGCGGAGCTTCCAGATTAAGACAGACAAGGAAGAAAGGCCTGATGATCTACTTCTGAAAATTTGCCAGTGAAAACTCTATGGATCACAGCATTCTGAGCTGCAACTGATCATGGGGATGGCACAGGACTGGACAGCATTTCATTCCATTGTGCATGGGGTCACCATAAGTCAGGGGCTTACTTAGGAACAATAACAACAATTCATTTACATTACCTTATGTCTATAGGTGATTATTTATTTTTTAGCAATCATGTATTCAGTGTTCAGTGCCAAGCACTATGCTGGGCAGAGATTACAAGATGAATCAGACATGGTTCCTGTGTGCATGGAGTGAACAGTCTAGGAGAAAGCGCTGGCGGCACAGTGGTAAAGAGCTCAGCTGCTAACCAAAAGGTCAGCAGTTCAAATCCATCACCTGCTCCTTGGAAACCCTATGCGGCAGTTCTACTCTGTTCTATAGGGTCGCTGTGAGTCAGAATCAACTTGACAGCAACAGGTTTGGTTTGGTTTTTCATGGTCACAAACTGAAAGCATAATACAGGCTTACCCTTAAGTATAAGGGTAGCCGTCTTACACTCAAAATGAGAAGAAACAGCTGCAAGCATCCATTAATAATCGGAACATGAAATGTATGAAGTATTGAATCTAGGAAAATTGGAAATCATCAATAATGAAGCGGAACACATAAACATTGATATCCTAGGCATTAGTGAGCGGAAATGCACTGGTATTGGTGATTTTGAATCAGACAACCATATGGTCTACTATGCTGGGAATGACAAATTGAAGAGGAATAGCGTTGCATTCATCGTCAAAAAGAACATTTCAAGATCTAAAGTACAACGCTGTCAGTCATAGGATAATATCCATTCGCCTACAAGGAAGACCAGTTAATATGACTATTATTCAAGTTTACGCATCAACCACTGAGACCAAACGTGAAGAAATTGAAGATTTTTACCAACTTCTGCAGTCTGAAATTGATCAAACATGCAGTCAGGATGCATTGATAATTACTGGTGATTGGAATGCAAAAGTTGAAGACAGAGAAGGATTGGTAGTTGGAAAATATGACCTTGGTGATAGAAACAATGCCAGAGATTGCATGATAGAATTTTGCAAGACCAACGACTTCTTTATTGCGAATACTTTTTTTCAACAACATAAATGGTGAATATACACGTGGACCTCACCAGATGGAATACATAGGAATCAAATTGACTACATCTGTGGAAAGAGACGATGAAAAAGCTCAATGTCATCAGTCAGAACAAGGCTGGGGCTGACTATGGAACAGACCATAAATTGCTCATATGCAAGTTCAAGTTGAAACTGAAGAAAATTAGAACAAGTCCCCGAGAGCCAAAGTACAACCTTGAGCATATCCCACCTGAATTTAGAGACCATCTCAAGAATAGATTTGACACGTTGAACACTCATGACCGAAGACCAGACAAGTTGTAGAATGACATCAAGGACACCATACACAAAGAAAGCAAGAGGTCATTAAAAAGACAGGAAAGAAAGAAAAGGCAAAAATAGATGTCAGAAGAGACTCTGAAACTTGCTCTTGAACGTCAAGTAGCTGAAGCGAAAGGAAGAAATGATGAAGTAAAAGAGCTGAACAGAAGATTTCAAAGAACAGCTTGAGAAGACAAAGTAAAGTATTATAACGACATGTGCAAAGACCTCGATGTAGAAAACCAAAAAGGAAGAACACACTGGGCATTTCTCAAGCTGAAAGAACTGAAGAAAAAATTCAAGCCTCGAGTTGCAATATTGAAGGATTCTACGGGGAAAATATTAAATGATGCAGGACACATCAAAAGAAGATGGAAGGAATACACAGAGTCAGAAAGAATTGGTCGATGTTCAACCATTTCAGGAGGTAGCATATGATCAGGAACCAGTGGTACCGAAGAAGAAGTCCAAGCTGCACTGAAGGCATTGGCAAAAAACGAGGCTCCAGGAATTGATGGAATACCAATTGAGATGTTTCAACAAACGGATGCTGCACTGAAAGTGCTCACTTGTCTATGCCAAGAAATTTGGAAGACAGCTACCTGGCCAGACACCTGGGAGAGATCCGTATTTATGCCTGTTCCCAAGGAAGGTGATCCAACTGAATGTGGAAATTATCGAACAATATCATTAATATCACATGCAGGTAAAATTTTGCTGAAGATCATTCAAAAGTGGCTGCAGCAGTATATCGACAGGGAACTGTCAGAAATTCAAGCTGGATTCAGAAGAGGACGTGGAACCTGGGATATCATTGCTGATGTCAGGTGGATCCTGGCAGAAAGCAGAGAATACCAGAAAGATGTTTACCTGTGTTTTATTGACTATTGACTATGCAAAGGCATTCGATTGTGTGGATCATAATAAATTATGGATAACATTGCAAAGAATAGGAATTCCAGAACACTTAATTGTGCTCATGAGGAACCTGTACATAGATCAAGAGGCAGTCATTCGAACAAAACAAGGGGATACTGCATATTTTAAAGTCAGGAAAGGTGTGCATCAGGGTTGTATCCTTTCACCATACCTGTTCAATCTGTATGCTGAGCAAATAAACCAAGAAGCTGGACTACATGAAGAAGAACGGGGCATCAGGATTGGAGGAAGACTCATTAACAACCTGCAATATGCAGATGACACAGCCTTGCTTGCTGGAAGTGAAGAGGACTTGAAGCACTTAACTGATGAAGATCAAAGACCACAGACTTCAGTATGGATTATACCTCAACATAAAACAAAAATCCTCACGGCTGGACAAATAATCAACACCATGATAAACGAAGAAAAGATTGAGGTTGTCAAGGATTTCATTTTATTTGGATTCATAATCAACACCCATGGAAGCAGCAGTCAAGAAATCAAACAACGCATTTTGCATTGGGCAAATCTACTGTAAAAGACCTCTTTAAAGTGTTGAAAAGCAAAGATGTCACCTTGAAGACTAAGGTGCGCCTGACTCAAGCCATGGTGTTTTCAATCGCCTCATATGCATGTGAAAGCTGGACAATTAATAAGACCAAAGAAGAATTGGTGCCTTTGAATTGTGTTGGCACAGAATATTGAATATACCATGGACTGCCAGAAGAATGAACAAATCTGTCTTGGAAGAAGTACAACCAGAATGCTCCTTAGAAGCAAGGATGGTGAGACTACGTCTCACATACTTTGGACGTCTTATCAGGAGGGATCAGTCCCTGGAGAAGGACATCATGCTTGGTAAAGTAGAGGGCCAGCAAAAAAGAGGAAGACCCTCAACAAGATGGATTGACGCAGCAGCTACAACAATGTGCTCAAGTATACCAAGGATTGTGAGGATGGCGCAGGACCAGACACCGTTTTGTTTTGTTATACATAGGGTTGTTGGTGAGTTGGAACTGACTTGATGGCACCTAACAACAGCAACAACCCTTAAGTGTATGGTTTGATGCATTATGGTGGAAAGTAATCTTAAAGATACACGGCTGTTAGAAACTGTGTTTAAAGTATTTAGTGAGATATGAACATCTTACATACAGCTTAATGAAAGATGGACGTTCAGAGAAATGGAATGGAAAGATCATATTAGCATGTATAGAAATGAAAAAAGCCTTACTATCAAGTATATAAATGTTTAATTGTTTATTTTTTTCTCCTATAGCATGTGTATTATATTAAAATTCTCATGTCCAAACTCCCAAGGGACGGAGGTGAGCCAGTGGTTATTTGAAATGATGCTTCCTCTCACTGTCTCAGGTTCCTTGCCTGCAGAATGAGGAAAGAGTGTATATATTCTCAGTTCATGTGTAAGGCTGGGTCCAAAGATGTGTGTCCTACTTCTTTCCCCCATGAAGAGGATGATCAGGCTTAACCAAAGCCTTCTCTGGGGACCCAAACATTTCTAGACCTGTGTAATAGAGAAAAAGAGCCCTGGTGGTATAGTGATTAAGTGCTCAGCTACTAACCAAAAGGTTGGCAGTTCAAACCTACCAGCTGCTCCAGGGGAGAAAAGTGTGACAGTCTGCTTCCATAAGGATTTATAGCCTGGAAACCCTATGGGACAGTCTGCTTTGTCCTGCAGGGTCACTATGAGTTGTAATCAACTCGGCAGCAATGGGTTTGGGTTTTTTTTTTTTTTTCTTTTTTTGATGTGATAGAGAAAAGAGCCCTGGTGGTGTAGTGGTTAAGCTGTCTGCTGCTGACCTAAAGGTAGGTAGTTCAAACCACCAGCTGTTCCTCGGGAGAAAGATGTGGCAGTCTGCTTCCATGAAGATTACAGCCTTGGAAACCCTATGGGGCGTTTCTAGTCTGTCCTGTAGTGTCCCTATGAGTTGAAATCAACACACAACAACAACATGAATAGTCAACACATTAAAAAAAGTTATTTCTCATTGGAGAAGTTGTTACTGGGTTTTCTGACCATTATTTATTTTTACTGCCCAGGTTACCCTTTCCCTACTGCTCCTCCTGTGGATCCATTTGCCAAAATCAAAGTGGAAGACTGTGGAAAAACCAAGGGATGTTTTAGGTTGGTAGAACAACAAGTTGAATAACTTTAAGGCTAAGAAATTGATTCACTTTTCAAGGTAGTATTTAAATCGGGTGCAGTTCATTCTTCTCGGGGACTTATATACCCTGTCATAATTTAAGCAAACGCGAAGCCTATTTCTGCGGGCCACCCCAAGTCTTCAGTTTACAGGCCCTTTAACTCTAGTATTCACCAGGCACTGGAACATTCTTCTCTGGTTCTTAATTTAAATTCCTGAAAAAGAGAATCCATTAGGTCCTGGCCCAGGGCATCTCTTTGAGGCAGACCACAATAATTCATAGATGGCTGGCTAGCTTATGGCTGCACTGCCTTTGGCACAGGTTCTACTCTTAGCTAGTTGACTGCTGAGGAAGGATCATGTGATATGGGACATGATCGTGCTTATTCAGCCAGGGCTATGGGCAGGACAGGCAATGGTAGACATGTCTGATCCTCAGTATTTTTTCAAATAAATAGTCATGACTTACAGATATTTGTATGATTCTTACTGGTCATTAAGCCTTAATTATTGCGTCTAGGTTGGTACCTCACCTCAGGCATAGTGAGTCCCTACATGATTATTATTAGTATTCTATCAATTAGTATTAGTAGTCTATCAAGCTTACAGATGGGCTGGGGCTTGAAAACAGTAGTGTAAATAGTAGGCCTCCCCATGTAGACAGCTTTGTTTTGTTGGAAAGGCCCTCTTCTCTTCCATCGTTTATTTCCTGAAACAGATTGCCCTTGAGTAGAGGTTTTGTTGGCTACTTCACCAAAGTTTCTGATTTTTGTTGTTGTTAAAACGCTTAAGGTCTAAGGAGGATAAATCTAATACAGAGGTTTTGAGCTGTCTGCATTGTAAGGGCATTTCTAAGGAATAAAAAATATTCGATAATATGACTATTGAGGAAGATGACCAGCAATATATACCTCTGGTGACTGGGAGATGCTTTTGAGAAGGAAAGGAATGTCAGTACCTCACTGACTAGCGTGACTTGTTTTCCAGCCTATTCACCCTTCCTTTAGCTTTCCTTACCTCTTTTCAACTTTTTCACCCCAGTTTTGTGTTGCCTTGATCTTATATCTCTTGCCAGCTGCTCAGGGTATCTCTGCTAGCACGTGCCTTGCCTCGCTCCTTAGTCAGAATTCAGCTGCCTTGTGTCCTGTTCCTTTAGATACCCTCCATTTGCCAATAGAGCTGAGACTGTCTCACCCATTGTTACAATCATCTCTCCTTATGAAAATGATGTAATACAGTGTTCCTCAACCCAGGGCCTGCTGATTCTTAAAGGATCCACAAGTCCTCTGTAAGAAATTTAAAATTTGTGTTGTCATTTCAGTGGTATTCTTTAAAAAGATTAATGTATGCATAATCTGATTATCTGAATAACCACCTTATACTGCGACATGCCTTAGTGTATAAATCTGTAGTTGTATTAGCACCACAGGTAGCCCAAAAGAGCAAAGGCAAATTTAATAAATGATGCATTGACGCTCAGTGAATTCCAGGTGAACTGTTTTTTCAGTGCATTTATGAATGACAGTTTTGCTGCAGTTCAAGCAGATAAGAGTGGAGGAGAGTTGAGCCATCATGCTGTGTTCATTAGGGAGGGCATGCTCAACCCAAAAGACCCTGCTCAGGATCTCCCACATCCATATGAGCAGAAAGTTACTTTCCATAAAACCACATTATCCATTGCAAGAATGCTGTTAATTTAAATGGTCCTGGTTTTGTTTTTTATTTAATTTATATGTAAGTTGTAAACTTGTGTTAGTTTAATGGTTGTATGAAAATATGTAAGTAAAGATGAGTTGGTATACATTTAAGTAACAAAAACAATTTAAATTATTAACTCAGGATTTTTTTCCTCTAAAAGGGATTCAGAAATAATTCAGTAATCAACAATGTTTGAGAAACTCTAATGTAATTTAAAGAAGACTGGCTGGGAGTTTGGAGACCCAAATTCAAGTCCTATTGCAGTGACTAACTCACTGTGTGACCTTGGGCAAGCCCCATCCCGTCTGGACTGCAGCTTATATGTAAAGTGGAGCAGAGAATCTCCAAGCCCCTTCCTGAGTGAAACTGTGTTTTTAAGATCCCAGATAGCAAAAATCTAATTTATTTAACAATATTGCTTAGCATCCTGCCTGATAAATAGTAGATGCTCTCTAAATATATTTTGAATGAGTAGATAAAGAAGCAATAATATGTCTTTTGATATACCGTGTAGATATGGCAAACCAGGCTGTAATGCAGAGACCTGTGACTACTTCCTTAGCTACCGGATGATAGGGGCTGATGTGGAATTTGAGCTGAGTGCAGACACAGACGGTTGGGTAGCAGTTGGATTCTCTTCAGACAAGAAAATGGTAAGAAGCAAATCACAATAGAAGGTGATTTTTTTCTCTTTAGTTTGTTGTGCTACTTTAGATTTTAGATAATAGGCATGGTTATGTTTCTGTGAGCTACCATGCAACTTTTAAATGTGAAAAGCGAGTTTCTGGCATTTGGTTTTCTTTTGCAAAGCAAAGGAATAAATTGATCAAAGCATTGTCGACTATTATATTAGTAAGGGCTTTCTGATTATGAGTTAAAAAAAAAAATTTGAGCTAGCTTAAACTGAAAAGAAAGGGCTGGTTATAAGAACACAAGGTGTCTCGTGGTATTTGTATTTGTCAGCTATTCCATAATAATGCTGTGAGAAAAGCCTCTAAAATGACGTGGCCTATAACAGTAAGCGTTTATTTCTTGTTCACACGTCTGTGGGTTGGCTGGGACTCAGCTCATTTTAGGTAGGGATCAGCTGGGCTTTGCTCCAGTCTGTGGGTTGGATTCAGGTTTTCTTTATGTATTCTCTCATCATTCTGGAACTAGCATCTACCAAGGCATGTTCTTTTCATGGCAGAGGCAGAAGTACAAGAGCCACACAAGCATATTTCAAGCCTCTGCTCACGTCACGTTTGCTAACATCCTATAGCAAGTCATGCAGGCAAGCTCAAAGTCAAGGGACGGGGAAGATACTCGCCCTACCAAGAGGCCATACAAAGGTGTTGCTAGATAATATAATATATACTATATATAGTATGGAGCCATGGTGGCATAGTGGTTAAGAGTTTGGCTGCTACCGATAAGGTCAGCAGTTCGAATCCACCAGCCGCTGCTTGGAAACCCTGTGGGGCAGTTCTGCTGTGTCCTATAGGGTCACTACGAGTTGGAATTGACTCAACGGCAACAGGTTATATATAGTGTCTTAGTTATCTAGTGCTGCGGAAGCTTGAAGGCCAAATTCAGGGTGCCAGCTCCAGAGGAAGGCTTTTTCTTTCCATTGGCTCTGGAGGAAGGTCCTTGTCATCAGTCTTCCCCTGGTCTAGGAGCTTCTCCACGCAGGAACCCTGGGTCCAGAGGACGCACTATTCTTCTGGCTCTTGTTTCTTGGTGGTATGAGGTCCCCATGTCTCTCTGCTCACTTCCCTCTTTTATATCTCAAAAGACCTTGACTTAAGACAAAACCTAATCTTGTAGATTGAGTCCTGCCTCATTAACAGAACTGCCTCTAATCCCACCTCATTAACATCATAGAGGTAGGATTTATAACACATAGGAAAATCCCATCAGATGACAAAATGGTGGACAGTCACACAATACTGGGAATCGTAGCCTAGCCAAGTTGACATATTTTTTGGGGACACAATTCAATCCATAATGTGTAGTATATGATATATATGTATTATATAAGTATATAACAGGAGTCCCTAGATGGTACAAATGGTTAATGTGCTTGGCTCTAACCAAAGAGTTGGTAGTTTGAACCCACCCAGAAGGCGCCTCTAAAGAAAGATCTGGTAATCTCTTTCTAAAAAATCAGCCATTGGAAACCCTGTGGAGCACAGTTCTACCCTGACACCCATAGGGTCACCATAGTCAGAACTGACTTGAGGGCAAGTGGTATATAATACTACTATAGAGGAGTGAAGAATTGGGACCAACAATTCAATCTTCCACAGTACCCGTGGACAACAAAGACATCCGGACCCCAGAAAGGACTATGAGCAGGAGCAGTCAGGGCATCAGGAATCCAAAAGCCATTGTCAGTCTCTTACCTCTGCTTCTCTGTATACCTGCACTATGTTCTTTCCTCTCTTCCTCTCCAGCCCATCATTTACCACTTCACTATCCTAGGGTTCTTCCCAAACAGCCAGGCTTTCTTAGGCCTCTGTACCTTTCCATATGCTGCTGCTCTGTCTAGAGCACCCTTCCTCTTCACTCCACCTGGCCTGTTAGGAAGCTCATGCAGTGGTACCGGTGAGAGAGGAGAATGGCTCAGACCAGGGCCACACCAGTGAGGTGGTGAGAAGTAGCCAGGTTTCGTATATGTTTTGAAGGTAGAGCTGACAGGATTTGGTAGCAGTTGGATATGTGTTGTGAGAAAAAGAGAGGAAGCAAGAGTGACTCCTGAGTGTTTGTCCTCAGCCAAGTGGAGTTGCCATTAACTGAGACTGAAGTAAAGTGGGAGAGGAAGGTTTGGGAAAAAAGATAGGAGTTAGGTTTTGGACGTGTTAAGTTTGAGTTCCCCACCTATTTGTCAGTTTGTCATACTATGGTGCTATGGTGGCTTGCTTGTTGCTATGCTGCTGGAGGCTATATCACTGGTATTTCAAATACCAGCAAGGTCACTCACGGTGGACAGGTTTTAGCAGAGGTTCTAGACTAAGACAGACTAGGAAGAAAGGCCTGACAATTTACTTCCAAAAATTAGCCAATGAAACCTATATGGATCATAACAGAATATTACCTGATAATAGTGCTGGACGATGAGCCCTCTAGATTAGAAGGCAGTCAAAATACACAGGGTGACAACAGCGGACTCTAGCCTACTGATGAAGGTGGTGCAGGACCAGGCAGCATTTAATTCTGTTGTACATGGGGTCACCATGAGTCAGAGCTGACTCCACAACAACCAACAACAGCAACAAAGTGTGAGTTGTCTTTAGATATCTATGGCACAAGGCACAGGTTCAACAGAGAGGCCTAGGCTGGAAATGTAATGAATAAAGAATAATGAGCTATGGAAACTTTACTTCAGGGATGAAACCAAAGGTTTGAAGGCCTGAAGAAAATGTCTCATTATTGTTTTATGTTCCAGTTATCTATTGCTGTGTAACAAACCACTCAGAAACTCGGTGGCTTAAAACAATGGCAACAACATTTATTTTGTGCATGAATCTGCAATTTGGGCAAGGCTTGGTGGAGACAGCTTGTCTTTTATCCACTCCATGTCACCTGGGGAGGGCTGAAGGTTGGGGCTGAGTCATCTGAAGGTTTACTCACTCATATGCCTGGCAGATGATGCTGGCTAATGGCTGTGACCTCCGCTGGGGCTGTGGCCACAACACCTACACATGGCCTTCCCATGTAGTGTGATGACAAGCATTCCAAGAGGACCAGGTGGAAACTGCATTGCCTTTTATGACAGCCTCGGAAGTTGCCTAGTGTCACTTCTGCTGTGTCCACAAGCCCGCTCAGACCAAAGTGAGGAAATGTTGGCCCTCACCTCTGGGAGGACTGACTGTAACATTGTAGGGAGAATATGCAGAATGGGATATGATAGTGTGGCATCTTTGGAAAATTCAATCTGTCACAGTACTTCTGGTGCATTTATAATTACCATTGACCAAATTGCATTGTAGGCTGCATTTGAAAAACTTTCTTTTAATCTCATAATTCCAGTTCCCACTCTTTATACTTATCAGTTGTCAAGGATTTCATTTTACTTGGATTCACAGTCAACACCCATGGAAGCAGCAGTCAACAAATCAAACAACATACTGCATTGGGCAAATCTGCTATAAAAGACCTCTTTAAAGTGTTAAAAAAAAGAAGCAAAGGTGTCACTTTGAGGTCTAAGGTGCGCCTGATCCAAGCCATGGTATTTTCTAGTACTTCATATGCATGCTGGACAATGAATAAGGAAAACCAAAGAAGAACTGATGTCTTTCAGTTATGGTGTTGGCAAAGAATATTGAATATACTATGGACTGCCAGAAGATCAAACACATCTGTCTTAGAAAAGTATAGCCAGAATGCTCCTTAGAAGTGAGGATGGCGAGACTTCATCTCACGTACTTTGGACATGATATCAGGAGGGACCACTCCCTGGAGGACATCATGCTTGGTAAAGTGAAGGATCAGCGAAAAAGAGGAAGACCCTCAACAAGATGGATTGCACAGTGGCTGCAACAGTGCATTCAGACATAACAATGATTATGTCGATGGTGCAGGACTGGGCAGAGTTTCATTCTGTTGTACATAGGGTCACTATGAGTCGGAACTGACTTGACACCTAACAACAACAAACTTACAGAATTTTTCTCTCTACCTTAAAAGGCTTTCAGGGGCTCTGGGAGGACATGGTTCATGTTTAGCATAGTACTGGCACCCTTGTGCCCCTTAGGATTTGCTATTAACTTATCTTTGCTTCCTGTTCCCACTTTGGTTGGTAGAGTAGACTGGGGTTGGGGAGGGGGGGCAGTCTCCAATGGCTTGTTCCCCAGCCAGTTCAGAGAGGTCACCAGGAGAAGGAGCCTCCACCAGTTCCCTGTCTAGGCAGTAGGAGAATCGGTACAACTGGTAAGACTGTATGGATATGAATGTATATCACTTATCTGTTACTGTGGTGTTGGTAGGAGAAACAGTAGATGTGTGCCATATCCAGCAGTGGCTTTGGATTGAAATTGACCATTTCTTGTCCTGGAGTGTATTTGCACTGTATGTGGAGCTGTCAGATTAGGAGGTTCAGTGGAGTAAGGAACAGTCAAATTTTATAGAAGATCTTTTGTTATCTAAAGGCCTTTTCACTGTGTGAAAGTAAAGATCTCTCTTCTCCTGTTATTCTAAAAAAAAAAGCATAGATAAAAAAAAATTTTTTTTAGCTTGATGGATAGGAAAAGCGTAATGGAAACCTTTTATAATAACCTTTGAGTTTTTTAACTTGCTTTGAAAATTTTTTAAACATACAGTCAAACTGTAAGACTACTACAGTAAACTATATATTATGCTTCACCTAGATTCCCCAAAGGAAAGTATTTGCTATGCTTGTTTCATCTCTCCCTACTACTGCTACTGCTGTTACTACTACTACTAAGTTTATTATTATTATATTCGGGAACCATCTGAGATTAAATAACAGATATCATGATCTTTTAACCCAAGATTAAGGGCATTCTATTTCATTATATAGTATATTTATTAAATACAGGCAGTTTAACATTGATGCAATAGTATTATCAAATATACTGTCCATTTTCAAAGGTCACCAGTTGTCCCAGTACTGTCCTTTATGGCAATTTTTATCTTATGATCCAGGATTCAGGCTAGCATTACCATTGTGTTTAGTTGTCTTACATCTTTAACTAGTTGTTGTGGAGTCGACTCCAACTCATGATGATGCCATGTGTGTCAGAGTAGAACTGTGCTCCATAGAAGTTTTAATGACTGATTTTTTTGGAAGTAGATCACCGGGCCTTTCTTCCAAGGCACCTCTGGGTAGACCCAACCTCCAACCTTTGATTTAGCAGCTGAGTGAGTTAAACATTTGTACCACCTAGGGACTCCTATGTATCTTTAGTTTTCTTTGTTTTGAAATAGCTTCTTAGCCTTTTTTTTTTCTTTTGTCTTTGTGACCAAAAGTGTTTTGAAGAGTACAGTCTAGTTTTTTTATAGAATGATCTTCAGTTCGACTCTGTCTGATTGTTTCCTCATGATTAGGTTAGTTTATGTGTTTTGGTTAAAATAGTACATAAGTGATGATGTATTCTTTTCACAAAATCACATCAGGAGGCACTTGATGTCAGTTTGTCCTTTTATTGTGATGCTAACTTGGTTTTTATTCTCCGTCTTCTTTTTTTAAAAATTTTGTTGTAGTAAAATATATGCAACAAAAAGTTTGCACTTTAAGCATTTTTTAAGTGTACATTGAGTGACATTAATAACATTCACCATGTTGTGCTACCATCACCACTATCCATTTCTAAAAGTTTTCATCACCCAAACAGAAACTCAATACCGCTTAAGCAATAACTCCCTGTTCTTTCCTCCTCCCCCAGCCCCTGGCAACCACTAATAAACTTTTGTCTCTGCATTTGCCTATTCTACATATTTCATGTAAGTGAGATATACAATATTTGTCCCTTTGTATCTGACCCGTTTCGCTCAGTATAATGTTTTCAAGGTACATCTATCATGGTTAAGGCTTTTAGTAACATTTAAAATAATTTTTTTGGTAGCAGAATCCTGATCAAAAGGGGAGGAAATACAGAACAGAATTTCAGATTCTCATGGACTCCAGATTTCCTGGAGCCATAAAGGCTGGATGCACCCTTGAAACCGTTGCTCTAAGATAATCTTTAAACCTTAAACCAAAAATATCCCCTGAAGTCTTCTTAAAACCTAACAAAGTTTAGCTTAACTAAGAAAAAAGTATCTGCCTTGAGCCTTATGCTCTTTTAAGAACCGTCTATATGGGTTCAAACTGGCAATAGCAACTCAAAAGATTATATAGGAACTTTAGGGGGGCAGTGAGTTTATGTTAATGGAGGAAGAACAATTTGGAAAAGGAGGATGAGAATGATTGCACAACTGGAATGTAATCAGTGTCACTGAATTATACATGTAGAAACTGTTGAATTTGGTGTATGTTTTGCTGTATATGTTCTCAACAACAACAACTAAATAAATAAAATTAAAAAGAAAAAAAATTTGGGGGTGGGATCTCAAATTACAAAGTTAATGGCATGTATGCTTCTGAGTAAGATTTCTTTCTAGCAGAAAAGTTTGCAAAAGACAAACCTTTGACTTTCTCTTCTTAATTGCGTTTAATTTTAGGGTGGTGACGATGTTATGGCCTGCGTCCATGATGACAATGGCAGGGTCCGCATCCAGCACTTCTATAACGTAGGCCAGTGGGCAAAAGAGATTCAGAGAAATCCTGCCAGAGATGAAGAAGGAGTTTTTGAGAACAGTCGTGTCACCTGCAGGTTTAAACGCCCTGTGAATGTTCCCAGAGATGAAACAATTGTTGATCTGCATTTGAGCTGGTATTATCTGTTTGCTTGGGGTCCAGCCATTCAAGGTAGGCTCACATTTTAGCATCTGGATTAAATACCAGACAACATGGTGCTTGTATTCATTACTTACTGAAGTCACACTATGTGTGTAAGGGAGTGATAAGCCCTCTGGATAATGTAAAAGAAAAAGAAGAAACGACCCCTGTCTTCTGAAAGTTATAACGGATTTTATGGAAATGAGTTATACACATGAGAAGCCAGAGCAGTATAAGAGAGTATGTGATGTGTTATGTGATTAATGAAACAGGACATATGTCTGCTGTATGTGGGCTATGGGCTCTTTTTCATGCTCACCATGTTCTCATGTACTCTTTACCCAGTCCTTGAGAGGTAGAGGTATTATTGTTCTCATTTTAGAGAGTTTAAAAAACTCACCCAAGGCTATACAACTAATTAGTGGAGGCACTAAGATTCAATCCCAGGTCTGTTTGACTCCAGAGCTACTGAGTACTCTTAATCCCTATGCTCTAAAGATAAAAATACTGAACCAGGAAAGGGCTTCTGGAGACTTCTGTAGAGATCGACACCAAGCATTTATTTCATCAGCGCTCACTCACCCTTTTTTTTTTTTTTTGGGTGCTTGCCAATTGGGAAAACATTTGGGTGCCTCTAGATTGGTTACACCGTTACCATTTGTTGATTTCTCAGATTACCGACAGTGGATCTGCAACTATATCTTCAAGTACTTTCCGTACCCTGGGAAATAAGTTATACCTCAGCCTAGAGAATGAATTCATTTAAAATAATGAGATTTGGAATCTAAAAATTTGTATTTGAATGTTAAGCTGCCCCTTGGTAGCTGTATGATATTTAGCCTGTTATCTAAATTATGAACTTCAATTTCTTCGTATCTTAAATGAGGATGATAATAATAATGCCTACTTCATAGGATTAGTGTAAGAATTAAATTAAAACAAGAATTGGAAATTGCTTTATAAATTGAAAAAGTGCTGTACTTTTAGAAGATCATCTTCTTACATATATGGCATGATAGCCTCATGTTCAAAGCTCTCCCCAAATCTGACCTGCTTTGCCTGTTAAGCTTTCTCAGGGCTCCTATTGTTTTTCTCACTGTCTCCTAACAAAACAGGTACATTCCTATCCCATCTACTATAAAAAACAAAACAAAACAAAACAAAACCTGTTGCTGTAGAGTCAGTTGTGACTCATAGCGACCCTACAGGACAGAGTAGAATTGCCGCATAGGGTTTCCAAGGAGCAGCTGGTGGATTTGAACTGCTGACCTTCTGGTTAGCAGACAAATGCTTAACCACTGCGCCACCAGGGACCCATCCTATATACTATAGGCTTGTGCTTTTCCTGTTTCTTGAATGCCCTTCTAGTGCCTCTTTATTAACCAAATTATTCCTGTTTTCTTAAGGTCACTTAATAAACTTTGAGGTAAGGCTTGCAGAGGGTATGGGATTAGATTTCCCTCAAGGAAGATATGAACTGGACATGCATGGTTAAGCCTAGGAAAAACATGGCACTAAATAGACCTCGAAAAGGGCACTTGTTTACAGTATGAGCGCTGAAATAAGAAGCAGAGCACCATCTTGTTCGACAGCTGGGAACGTGTGTCAGGCAACTCAAATTTTTTGCCATTCTGCGCATGCCCGCATATGATTGTGGAAGCACGGCGGATATTGACTTGGGGGTTACAAATAAATTATAGTGAGTAGACAAATTCACAAGTACAGAATTCGTGAATAATGAGGATTGACTGTGAAAAAACCCTGACTCTGAGCTGTATGCCAAGGAGACCTTTGCCCGGAACTCAAGTGCTTTAGTTTCTCTAACTCAAGTTTCAAATGGACTATTCAGGGATGTCAGGCACTTCTAATCAACTTCAACCTTTTAAGCATTCTTACACATAGCCTTTCCCTCTTTCAGCTTCTTATCAAGCCAAACAAGCCCAAAGCCTTATTTCGTATCTTAATCCTCCTACTTTCCGTACCACCTCACTCTGCCAGATAGTCACAGACACACACACAGCACAGGCTGCCTCTTTATATTCCACAGACAATGAGAAAGGCTTCTGTCTATAAAGATTTTAGTTTGGTCAGGAAGTGTTGATGATGATCCAGATATAAAAGACATATTTGAGGGGAAAAAATAGTAGCTCTCGCTGTTTGAAATAAAAATACAGTTTTTCCATTTGGTATTAGTAAAAATTCATTCCAAAACCAAAAAAAGACCCATTGCTGTCAAGTCAATTCCGACTCATAGCGACCCTATAGGACAGAGTAGAACTGCCCCACATGGTTTCCAAGGAGCAGCTGGTGGATTTGAACTGCGAACCTTTTGGTTAGCGGCTGAGCTAAGTATTAGAAGCAGGCATTCACACAAGCTGGCTAAGTAGCCATCTGACAGCTGCAGTGCTGTTGAGAGATCAATAAATAGCCTTGTTCTGATGGGGGAAGTGCAGATTAATGAGAACCATTTTTTAAAAATAAATTTAGCTCCTTTTTCTGTTCATCATTATATGTGCAGCTATGGAAGATTCTGATCAATAACTCTAATACCTGATTCCAGATCTTTATAGTTAATGCTTATGTACTCACCACGAAAGACTTTTGTTTCTCTGTTGTTTGCATATATTATTTTAATTCTGTGCTTTTTTCGATTGCTTCCTCCCCTTTTATTTCTTTCTTAAAGGCTCTATCACCCGCCATGATATAGACTCACCTCCGGCTTCAGAGCAAGTTGTCAGTATTTACAAGTATGAAGACATTTTTATGCCATCAGCTGCCTATCAGACCTTCTCCTCTCCATTTTGTTTGCTTCTCATTGTTGCCCTGACCTTCTACTTACTGATGGGAACCCCTTAACCACAGCTGCAAAACCAACCAATTAAATGGATTGGAAAGTCTTTAGTAGAAATATATTTTTAAAGAAAATTCAGTATAATTTTAGCTTCTATGATTTTTTTTAAAAAAACAAAACGTATGATTTCAACTTTTTGGAAGAAAGAGCAAGCTTCTTTTCTAGTCAGACAGGATTGTTTAAAAATGATCCCATACTTTTGGAAAGTACTTAAAACTTTTCAAAGCATTTTCAATTATACTTCCTTATTTGAGCATCACAACATCTCTGAGTGGCTTGATAAAAATTATTCTTGCCATTATACTGAATGGGACCTGAGACCCAGTAAGGCTGCCTTTTTATGACCCACATGTCTTGGCTACGTGGTCAGATAACATGTAGCAAGGTAGAGAAAGAGCTAGGCATCGAAATCATGCTCTGAACAGCCTTTACTCTTCCTACTACCGCACAAGAGAGTAACCCTGAGTATTACTCAAGAGAACTTAAGTGGATGTCACTATTTCACAGTTAGCCTTTTAAGCAGAAGAACTTTCAAATTTCTATGAAGCATAAGACTTTTGGATATTTGCACCACTGGTGGGAGAAAAGGGGAATTACAGTGATACGAAAATGATTCATATTTATCTGAAATTTTTTCTCAGTGAGTAGCTATGAGAAAATTTTTTTTTTTTTTGATGTTTGGAAAAGTTAGAAATGGAACTGTGAGTATTCCTGAAGATATAAAATTATGTTAATCATAACAAATATGGGACTTCTTAGCAGTTAGAATTTGCACTCTTCCACTACTGTATTTTATAAACTAAGGTTTCATCTGTGGTTATAGCTAATTCTCTTGTCAAAGTCATAATACGTTAAGTTTGATTGAATATGTATTATAGCAGACAAAACAGCTTAATAAAAATTTAAGGTATTTTAATAATAAGTCAACATTTTTGGAGATCGTGGAGAGTTGGAGTAGAAACTTCTTTAAGATCAGTTTTGTTTTGTTTTATTAGAAAATAGGAAGGTGACTGGTAAAATGAATTCACCTGGAATATTCATTCAGAATGTTCAGACTTGAAAGTTAGACTGACAACATAATTTATAATAATGTCTTGACTTTCTTAATGCATTTCCTTTTTTTTCAAAGGAACCCAAGTGTTCCTTTGTTCCACACGCCTTTGCTAACAGCCCATTTAAGGGGAAGGAGTCTGTGGGTGTAGTTGTGCTCCCACATTTCCATCGTTGAGTCCTGGAGTTGTTTGGCTTGCCCATCCCCCACCTCCACACCTCAACTCCCACACCTGTTACTTTAAAGCTGGCTCCAACTTTTTGGATTTTGTGGTTAAGTAACATTGGAGACTCTGTTTTCTAATGCCACCTTCAGAATTCATGCCAGGAGTGAGAATTGGCCTATGGGGAGAGCTTTCAAATTCTTCCAGATTCTTCTGGTACTGAATTAAAATAAGGAAGACATCGATGTTCTGTGATGGTACACAGTTTTCCAAGCACTTTCACCAGAGCATAGGAGAAAGAATCCTCATTGCAGACGGGAAGACAGTAAATGACACCAAGTGAGTAATGGAACTGGGTAGGATTCTCGCTCAATTCCTCAGGTTCATCATGTCCGTGGCTCCACCTGACTACCACCACCTCTTAAGGAAGCCAGTCTTGTCGGAGGCTGGCCTGGGTATCACCTTCTGAGCTACAGCATTAGTTTAGTAGTGAGGATGCTGAGTATGCAGGCACTCACTTTGTAAATAAGAAATCAAACATTTTTCTATTTCACTCTCGTGTGTAATATTTCGGCTATATATTAAAAAAAAAAAACCACTGTCATCAAGTCAATTCCAACTCATAGCGACCCTACAGGACAGAGTAAAACTGCCCCACAGGGTTTCCAAGGCTGTAAATCTTAGCTGAAGCAGACTGCCACATCTTTCTCCTGTCGAGCGGCTGTGGGTTTGAACCGCTGACCTTTGGGTTAGCAGCTGAGTGCTTTAACCACTGTACCACCAGGGCTCCTGTTTCAGCTATAAAAAGGTTAAAACTAAAGAGAGACTTCCAGCTAATCTCTGTAGCAGACAGGGAAGGAATAAATTAATGGATTTCCTTTCTACTTATATTTCAAATCAACTAGCTAATTATTTCCACTCATTGTTTCTATCTTGATTTTTAATAATTTTTGCATATTTGTGCTTAGAACTTTCAGTGACTTCTCATTGCCGTTAAGGTAAAGTGCAAACCGTATTGATTACCTCCAGTATCATCTCTCGCCACCCCTCCTCACTTGCTGTGTCCCGGTAAGACTGAACTGCTCCCATTTCTTCTGATTTGTTCTCTCTCTCAACCTTTCATGGGTGTTCCGTTTTCCCAAACATTCTCCACCTCCTCTGTTTAAAGAACTCTTACCCACCTTTCATTTCACAGCTTCTCCAAACCCTTGGACTAGGTAGGTTTAGGGTCCCTGCCACATGCTTACATAGTACTCTGGGCTTTCTCATCATAACAGTCGTCATAAACAAACAAAACCTAAACCAGTTGCCATTGAGTCGGTTCTGATTCATGGTGAGCCCATCTGTGTCAGAGTAGAACTGTGCTCCATATGGTTTTCCATGGCTGATTTTTGGAAGTAGATCACCAGTCCTTTCTTCCAAGGTACCTCTGGGTGGACCAGAACCACCAACCTTTCAGTTAGTAGCAAGTATGTTAACAGGTTGTACCACCCAGGGACTTCAGTACTCATCATACCTTACTGTAATTGCTGGTTTGTCTTCCCTTACTCCCTAATAGTAAGGACCATTTCTCTTTACTCATCATTGTAGCTGACACTAGTATATAGTAGGTACTCAGCAAACATTTGTTGAATGGATAAATAAATGTAACTAGACTTCTGTGGCAAGTTTGTTTGAGTCGGAGGCTTGTAATTTATATACATTGCCAGACTGACCAACACTTAAAATCTTCCACCTGTGTTCAAAACCTAAACCATTGCCTCAGCAAACACTGAACTTTCCCTTTTGAAACATGAGTAGGAATATCATTAGTAACAACACTGTTTTGCCCTGTAGTGAACATTAGTTGACATTTTCAACAATAATCATTGTTCAGAAATAAGAATTCACAGACTAGGAATGCTAAACAGCATTTGACCATCATCTCAGAGAACCATTAACTTATAGACACACTGAAGTTGAAACTGTAGACTTCAATTTCATTTTTTCTTACCTAATCTAAGAAAATCAACTTCTACCATCTTATTTCTGTATCCTCATCTTCTAACACAATGCTTGTCACAAGAAGATACCCCACCAGTATTTGTTTTTTAATGCTCAAAAAGGATACAGTAATAATGTTAGGTGCCATCGAGTCGGTTCTGACTCATAGCAACCCTGTGTACAACAGAATGAAACACTGCCTGGTCCTGCACCATCCTCACAATCATTATTATGCCTGAGCCCATTGTTGCAGCCACTCTGTCAATCATCTTATTGAGGGTCTTCCTCTTTTTCGTTGACCGTCTACTTTACCAAGCATGATGTCCTTTTCCAGGACTGGTCCCTCCTGATAACATGTCCAAAGTATGTGAGACATAGTCTAGTCATCCTTGCCCCTAAGGAGCATTCTGGTTGTATTTCTTCCAAGACAGATTTGTTTGTTCTGGCAGTCCATGGTACAGTCAGTATTCTTCTCCAACACTACAATTCAAAGGTGTCAGTTCTTCTTCGGTCTTCCTTATTCATTGCCCAGCTTTTGCATGCATATGATGCGATTGAAAACATCATGGCTTGGGTCAGGCACACCTTAGTCTTCAAGGTAACATCTTTGCTTTTCAACACTTTAAAGAGGTCTTTTGCAGCAGATTTGCCCAATGCAGTGCGTTATTTGATTTCTTGACTGCTGCTTCCGTGGGTGTTGATTGTGAATCCAATCAAAATGAAATCCTTGACAACTTCAGTCTTTTTTCCGTTTATCATGGTGTTGCTTATTGGTCTGGTTGTGAAGATTTTTGTTTTCTTTATGTGTAATCCATACTGAAGGCTGTGATCTTTGATCTTCATCAGTAAGTGCTTCAAGTCCTCTTCACTTACAGCAAGCAAGGTTGTGTCATCTGCATAACACAGGTTGTTAATGAGTCTTCCTCCAATCCTGATGCTGGGTTCTTCTTCACATAGTCCAGCTTCTAGGATTATTTGCTCAGCATGCAGATTGAATAGGTATGGTGAAAGGATACAACCCTGATGCACACCTTTCCTGACTTTAAACCACGCAGTATCCCCTTGTTCTGTTCTTGATCTGTGTACAGTTTCCTCATGAGCACAATTAAGTGTTTTGGAATTCCCATTCTTCGCAACGTTATCCATAATTTGGTATGATCCACACAGTTGAATGTATGTAGTGCTGTTATAAGCATTTTACATGGATTAACTCATTTAACCCTCACAACAACCATAGGAAGGAGATTCTGTCATTAATCCAATTTTACAGATGAAGAAACTGAGGCTAATCATTTGACATAAATTACCTGTGCTGGCAGAGACTTTAGAGACCATTTAATTCGATGCATTTATTTTCCAAAGGGTAAGTGAGGAGGTGATAAGATTTTCCTATACATACATGCCCTCATGCACATTCATTAAAACTTTTAGTAGATGGTACCCCATTATCCACATCCAAATTAGCTAGGTGTTTCCCCACACTCCCCCCCACTTTTGTAATCTACCATGGGTAGGAGAACTTTTTATATTTCTATGGGGGGGGCTAAATTTTACTGTTTATTAACTTTCTGCTCTGCTTAAAAACATTTTGATTCATTATTTTACCAGGCATTTTAGTGCTTGTTATTAGATTTTTTTTTTTAATGATATGCAGATTGGACAGGACTGGAAGAATGTATTTGTCTCAGTTACCTAAAACCCAGGTCTTCTAACTTGAAACTCAGTGCCCTTTTATTGCTCCACTGTAGTCTCAAAGGTGAATTTATAAACATGATTTCACACAAAATGCAGGAGTCATATTAATTATCTTAAGTTGGCTTTTGTCATTGAGGAAATCAGAAAGTTTGGACAACTCAGGAATGGATACCCATCCCAGATGGTTTTTACTACTATTTCTGTAATTAAGTTTACTGTCCATATTCAAGATTTTGTGCTTAAGAGATATTACTGCTGAGGTTGTGTGTGATGACTGACTGTAGGCCATGGGTCTACAAACTTTCTGTAAAGGGCTAGATAGTAAATATTTTAGGCTTTGTGGTCTCTGTTTCAGCTCATCAACTCTGCTGTAGGCAATATGTAAATGAATGGGCATGGCTCTTTTCCAATAACGCTTTATTTATTGGCACTAAAATTTGAATTTCAAATAATTTTGCATGCCACAAAAGCTTCTTCTGATTTTTTTTAACCATTCAAAAATGTGAAGTCACTCTTAGTTTGGAGACTACATAAAAACAGGCAGCGGGCTGGATTTGGCCCATAGAGCATAGTTTGCCCACCCCTGTTCTTGGCTAAGGTACACACCAGTGTGTTACAATCAGTTATAAAGTGTATTGCCAGCAATTCAATACTCGTTAATCATAAAAATATCTAAGTTAGTGAATAATCTGTTTTTTAGATAAATTGTAGTTGGTTTATTGTCATCTCGATAATGGCATTCCCATGTACAATTCCAGTATATTTTCTGGAGTTGATGAGAAAGAGGTGGCAATAAAGTCAGAGCTGGGTAAGCAGCAGTTTATTTTACCTAAGCTGCAGCAATAGTGAGTCATTCTCACTGCTGAACTGCTCTTCATGGTGGTAATTACAACGTTTTAGAGTAATTTATTTTGCTGAAGATTTTTTTGTTTTATCAAACTCTCCAATACCCACAGAAGTGTTTTATGCATGTGACTGTGGCATTTACCTTGTGTATCATAGTGGAAAAGTATTTGAGAACCACTGCCACTAGGCCAAATGCTGAGATGTGTATACTTTGTTGTGTATAATTGTATTATATATCCTTGTTCTCTAAACAGAATTGGTTATATTTAGTGAATGGTCTGGTTGTTCTTTGTGTGTTTATATATATAGTTTATATATATGTACGTGTGTATACATGACGGAGTATGTGTGTTTATAAATGCCTACACATATATAGATGTATGTGTGTATATATATATATACACACATGTGCACACACACACAACTATCATTTGACCTCTTTGTCAGGGCCGTTTCTGCTTCTCATCTCTCTAATACATTAAAACCCAAGAGATAAAACATTATGCATATACAGACAAAACTGCCCTTGAATTTATAGTAATTTAGTTTGTAGAATGGACTCCTGGATCCTTTATTAATCCTTGTCTCTTCCATTTAACATTACCATATATGAATTGGTAGAATGCATAAAGTGTCATTGTTGAGTTTGACTTTTCTATACTGTTAGTTAAGAAACCAAGACTAGTGTTAGCTAAGTACTTGGCATGTTGATGCAGCCTATACACATTTTTTGTATTTAATTCGGTTCCTTATTCCTATGTCAATTCTTTAGTTTCAGTTGAACTTCTTTGATTTTATATTTAATAGATGAGTATAAGTTCTTCTTCACAAAAACAGTGGCTGTGCTTATATGACTGGAGACTGAAAAAATAAGTGAATCATCAAGTTATTTGGGATTTTGTTTTACTTAAAATATACTAATGCTTGGTAGATGTTTTTAGTTTTTCCTCTGGATATTTGCTATTAGTAGGCAGATAGCTGCTCAGCTTAATTCTTTTGGAGAGTTAAGTGATTTTATAGGGTTATGGAGTGCTGCAGCGGTTGTGGCATTCACCCAGGTCACTAGAACAGTTACCATTTCATCACCTAAAACACCCTGGCCATCTGGAAGAGTGGACGCAGCTTCTCTACATGCCTTATTCCCACAGATACGCTGATATGCTGGAACAATCTGGCTCCAGGAGTATTAATACACTTTTTTGAGACTGTCTACAAAATACTATTTTATAAAAACTATGCCTGTAAATAGACATCGATGGGTTATATTTCTTTTATAATAATTGTGCACCTAATGTTCAATTGTGATGGATTTTGAAATTTATGTATATTTATAAGCTTGTTCTATGTGAATTTTTATTCTTAAGATGTGTGGTACATTACTAATAAATACATGGATTTCTATTTATGTAAAGTAATTACAGCAATATTCCTAGATGCTACCTAAATGAGTGTTCTGTCCACTTGCCATTATAAATACCTTTATCTTTAGAGGACCATGTTACAGCCGGAATATATTAACTAGATTAAAACTTTAGTATATAAATTCTCAACATGGTTTGAAATTCTTCCTGTTGATGTAATTAAAGTTAGTTTATAATTCCTTATTGCTTTGCTCTGGTACATTTTTGGATTTCTGTTTGCTCATTTTAAATCCTTTTAGTAGGAAAGTCTCCCTTAATCTTTCCTAAATTTTTTTTAATTAAATTTTTTTGGTTGTTGTTGAGACTATACATATCAGAAGATACACCAATTCAACAATTTCTACATGTGCAATTCAGTGACATTGATTACATTCTTCGAGTTGTGCAACCATTCTCATGCCCCTTTTCTGAGTTGTTCCTCCCCCATTAACATAAACTCACTGCCCCATAAATTTCCTATCTTTTGAGTTCCTCTTGTCAATTTGATCCCTTATAGATAGATCTTAAAAGAGCACAATGCTTAAGGCAATCAAGGCAGACATTCTTTACTCGTTAAGCTAAACTATTGTTTGGTTTTAAGAAGACTTCAAGGGATATCTTTGGTTTAAGGTTTAATGATTTATCTCAGGGCAGTACTTTCAGGGGTTCATCCAGCCTCCATGGATCCAGAAAGTCTGGATTCCATGAGAATTTTCAATTCCATTCTGTATTTTCCCCCCTTTTGATTAGGATTCTTCTATAGACTCTTTGATCAAAATGTTCAGTAATGGTAGCTGGGCACCATCCAGTTGTTCTGGTCTCATGGCAAAGGAATCCTCCCTAAATTTGTAGACATTGGAGAAGTGACAGCTTGTCTTGTGTATTGACAAAGAGGGGAATCATGTTGCAGTTGTTGTTAGTTGCCTTCTAATCATCTCCTACTCATGGCGACTTTATGTATATGTAACAGAATGAAACATTGCTCTATCCTGTGCCATCTACCTGATTGCTGATATGTTTGAGTCCATTGTTGTGGCTATTTTGTCAACCCATCCCATTGAGGGTTGCAGTAGTCAGGTAAAAATCCTTGTATAGAAACAATTTGCAGAGTAAACCAGTATTTACAGCTTAAGTTTAATACCTTTATCAAGTAGTAAATGGAGATCTATAATCCCATTTCAAGAGTATCAGTTGGTTAACAGTGAATAGTTAACTCTTAAGAATTTCAATTATGGGCCTCATTGGTAACTAAAAAACCAAACCTGTTGCTGTCGAGTCGATTCCAACTCATAGCAACCCTATTGGACAGGGTAGAACTGCCCCATAAGGTTTTCGAGGCTGTCAATCTCTATGGAAGAAGACTGCCACATCTTTGTCCTGCTGAGCAACTGGTAGGTTCAAACCATCAACCTTTCAGTTAGCAGCCACTGTGTCACTAAGGCTTCTTATTGGTAACTAAACCGTATTATACATTAAGAATAGTTAGACTTTAGCTGTAGAGCCTAATGAATCATCAGGGAGGTATGAAAATTGAAAGTGTTGTAGCTGAGCTTCTGGTACTACTGAAGCTAGGTTGAGAAGATCAGGGGATGGCATGTTCAGAAAGAATTAGATGTTCCGTACATTCTACATTATAGCCACTAGTCCTCACCCAAAAAACCCCAAACGTTTTGCCATTTTTTTGGGGGGTGGTATTCTAGGCATTCCCTGTAGTATTTATTTGCAGTATTCTCAGGGGTAGCCCAGATATCAGAACTGACCTTGGCTGAGGTTTGACTTGGAAATTTCTTAGGGTTCAGTCCAGGAGTCCTGGTGGTGTAGTGGTTAAGGCGCTCAACTGCTAACCCAGAGTTCAGTGGTTCAAGACACCAGCGGCCCTGTGGAAGAAAGATGTAGCAGTTTGCTTCTGTAGAGATTTACAGCCTTGGAAACCCTATGGGGTCACTATGAGTCGGAATTGACAGCAGTAAGAACTCCAGGTGCAAGAGTCAGGAGATTAGCTGTAAAAAGAGACAGCTGAAATGGAGTGGACGTGAAAGTCTCCTGCATGTAGGAAGTCACAAAGCTTTAACGGCGTGTTCATTCATTCATTCATTCAGTAAATACTGGTGATCCCTATGCACCAATCCCCGTGCTAGACACTATACATAAGGAACTCTAGGAAGAATGGTGCTTGGTTTTGCCCCTAAGGGGCTCACAGCCTAGTTGGGGAGTCAGACACATAAACAGCATTACAATGAATGGTGGTGGTAAGGAACTGCCCAGGTGTGGTGGAAACCCAGCATGAGGGTCCTTATCCAACCTGGCATAGCCAGGAAAGGAGGTGGTGAAACTGAATCTTAAGGAAGGGGTAGAAGTAACCAGGCAAGGGGTGTGGAGAAGGATCTCCAAGAAAGGGGAGAGCAACCTCAAAAGAAAGACCAGCAGGGATGTCTTTTGAAAACACCGTCATTTGACAAAGTTTGTATTAGTTTCCTATTGCTACTATAACAAATTACCACAAACTTAATGGTTTAAAACAAAATAAATTTATTTTCTTACCATTTTGGAGACAGAGTCTGAATTGTGTCTTATGGATCTAAAATCAAGGTGTTGGCAGGGCTGGTTCCTTCTTGGAAAGAATCCATTCCTTATCTCTTCCAGCTTCTTGTGGTTGCCAGCATTCCTTGGTTTGTGGCTGCATCATTCCAACCTTTGCCTCTGTGGTCACATTGCCTTCTCCTCTATAGTTCAATCTCCCTCTGTCTCCTTCTTATAAAGACACTTTGTGATTACATTTAGGGCCCACTGCATAATCTAGGTAATCTCCCATCTTAAGATTCTTAATCATATCTACAAAGTTCCTTTTGCCATGTAAGGTAACATTCGCAGCCTCCGGGGATTAGGATCTGGGTGTCTGTGGGAGCCATTATTCAGCCTGCCACAAGGCTGGACAATAAAGAACAAGGCAGGGAGTGAGGAGAAGTGAGGCAGGGTGAGCAGAGGGGCTTGCAAGCCATAGTGAAGAGCTTAGACACCTTCCTACACTGGGTAGAGAGGCTTTGAAGGGAGGTTGTATTTTAGAAAGATCATGCTAGCTGAAGTGTGGAGAACTGAGTGGAGCAAGAAGGCAGGCAGAGGGACCACTTAGAGGCTGCCCTGCCTTCAGGTGGAGTGAAGAGGGTACAAACAAGTAATATATTGGATTCAAAGCCAGCTGGATTGATCTATAAATAAAGATAGTTTATATAAAGAGAAATTAGCCTGGCTAATTTGAAATGCATCCACCATCTGTTTTTCAGCCTTGCTCTGATTTGCAGTGGAAGGCTGGCTGTTCATGCCATTGGGCAGCATCAGCCTTAATTTGAGTATATGTCGTAGGGAGTAGAGCCAAGGGGAGGGGTGGGCTAAGAATTCCAAATCCTGATTCCTAACTCCAAGACTTCAACTGTGCCAGATAAAATGCAAATAGCTTTTGTGAGGATGGGGAGCCACCAATGAGGGACGCTTAAGGCCACTTTCTGCACAGGGAATTCTGGCTTTCAACACGTAACTGTTGATCACAAAGTTCCATTTACAGACAGCCATCCTCCCTACCATCCTACCTTAGAAAGGGAGAGAGAAACTGCCTTGATTATAGACTTTTAAGTACATATGTAGAACAAAACTAAACCCATTGCCGTCCAGTCATCTCTGACTCATGGCGAGCCCATAGGGTTTTCCTGGCTATAATCTTTACAGAAGCAGATTGCCAGGCCTTTCTTTTGTGGTGCCACTAGGTGGTTCTAACTGTCAACCTTTACATTGGTAGTCAAGTGCAAACCACTTGCACCACCCAAGGACTTATGTATATGTATATTTAAACGTTTAAGTATAAATGTATATATGTGTGTGTAAAATATACAAAAGAACTGCCCAAGCTTTTGCTTATTCATCTGGCATGCTTCATGCCTTACCTGGGAACATGGGTCTCGATCGGATCATCTGAATCCATTTGATAATCTCTTCACTGAACTGTTTCACAAACTAGTAAACTGTCTTCTGTTGACATGGAAAAGCAGGGCAGGGAAGGTTAACTGCAGCTGGATGGGACAGACCAGAAGGGCAGGAACCTAGAGACCGGACAGACTATGCTTAACTCAGTGAGCTGTCAGGACCTGCACTGTAAGTGGGGGTCTATGTCCCCACCTATAGGGAGAGGAGGGATGAAAGGGAGTAGGTAGGGAGCCAGGCAGAGCCTGATGGTATGAAACTTCTTCCCATCATTTATCCTTCAGTCATTCAAATTGGAAAAAAAAAATCACTGAATAATTTCTCACATACACACTAACTTACCTTCCCAAACTCTTTTCTTCTAAACCAATTATCTGCATTTTTGGTCTGCCAATTTTATCTAGTAGCAGACACTCAGTGGTAAGTTACAGCAGGGAAAGCAAATAACTTTCATCTTGTGTATCTACTTTGTTCAGTTGATAGTGGTTCCCTAGAATGCTCTGCTGAGAAGAGTTTTGAGACTGTATTTAGGGTCAGTGAGAATGAGTTCAGTGGTTGATTAGCAATGTCTGCCATGGATCTGCCATGGACTCAGCATAGTCCACGTGCCATGTAATTACCAACCCTGCTTTACAGTAACTACAATCAAAGACTTTGTCATCCCTATTCCAATCATCACTGTCTAAATTTCTATTGTAAAGTAACCATTATAGTTTGGTTCAGTTCCTAGAAGGTAGCTACTACATATAAAGGGCCATGTGGGAAGGGAAGTACGTAATGACTATTCAATGCCTACTCTGTGGCCAAGTACCATGTAAGATATTTATATACAGTAGTGTTAATCCTCACAACAGCCCTGCAATGTGGATTTTATTATCTCTATTATACAAATGAAGAAAAATGCCCAAATAAGTTAGCTCATTCAAGGGAATATAGCTAGAAAGTGGCAGAGTCAGCATTAGAATTCAATTCTGTCTACTTTAAAAGCCTCTGTCCTTTACAGCACATCTTGCAGCCTCTACAGTAATACAGTATTCATTCACTAATTTTTTTAAATTATTAAAAATAATAATGTGTGTAAGGCTGCAGGAAATACAAAAAACCTCAATAATGAGTTCTGATCCAATGGGGAAATTCAGTTATTTGTGAAAATGATTACAGTATGATATGGTAGGCACTTGAGTAGAGGTAAAAACAAGTGTTACAGGGGCACAGTGAAGGTAGCTGCTAATTCTTCCTAGATCAGAGAAGGCTTTACCAAGGAGGTGATGTTTTAGCTGGGACTTAAAGACAAATGGGAATTAACCTAGGTAGGCAAGAGGAAGAGCTGAGCTTTAGCCATATAGGACCTTATGTACCATGCAAAATCTTTCTTTTTGCAGTGGGGAACCACCAGCAATTGTCATTCAAAGGAATGACAGCACTAAATTTATATTTTAGAAAGATAATCCTCATAGCAAAGGGCAAGACTGGAAGCAAAGAAATCTATTAGGAGGATACTGTATAGTTGAGGCAAGAGAAGATGTGAGAACCACAGTGAAGGTGAAGGGTACAGAGTGGAGAGTTACTGTATATATTTTTCTATATGGTTGGTCCTATGAAGATAGAAAAGATGTCCAAAGTACAATCATTATTTTTGGGAGCTCAACTCCAGAGGAAGTTCATTGGTTTGTGCAACTGGAAAGCCAGAGGTAATGTGGTTTCCAGTGCCAGCTTGATCCACTATTCTGAGACTGTTTCACCTCCGCTGTGCCCTGAATGCCCATGGAGGTCATTCTTACCTGAGGTTGTTGGAGGGAGGTGTATTGTGGGACCAACAAAGAAAACCCAAGTAGACTCACATTTGGGAGGAGACTCCTAAAAACACAGAACCTCGGAACTAATGTCTTAGGCTGGGTTCTTTAGAGAAGCAAAACCAGTAAAGCGTATAAATATATATAGAAAGAGATTTATATCAAGGAAACAGCTCACATGATTGTAGAGGCTAGAACGTCCCAAATCCATGGATCAGGGTAGAGGCTTCTCCCAATTCACACAGCCGCAGAAGCTGGCGAGCCCAAGATTGGCAGGTCGGAGAGCAGGGCTTCCGCTCACAGGCTGTGATGATTGATGAATTCCAAGATCAGCAGGCAAGACTATAAGGTTTCTCCTGATTCACATAGCTGCAGGGGCTGGTGAACCCAAGATCGACAGGTCAGAGAGCAGGGCTCTGCTCACAGGCTGTGAAGATCCATGAATCCCAAATTCAGCAGATAAGCTGACAGCTCAAGTCCCAAGAACCAGAGGTGAGACGATAGGAGGCATCTGCAGGATCCAGAGTGAGCAAAAAGCCAGAACGTCTGCTTATATTCAGATGCAGGCCACACCCCCAAGGAAACTCCCTTTCATCTGATTGGCTACTCACAGCATATTCAGTCATGGGAGTGATCACATATAAACACTGAGAATCATGGCCCAGCCAAGTTAACACACAATCTTGATCATCATAACTAAAGATTTGAGTGGAGTGTTCATGTATTTAAATTTTTCTCTGTTGTCAACCAAATGAATATGCAGGATGCACAAATTTTTTCAAGGACACCCCACTCAACCATTCACTTGCTTAGCAAACACTTACTGATCCCCTACTCTGTACTATAAGTATCGTTCACTGTGTCAGGTGCTAGGGACACAGAGATGAAGCAAACACAGTCCCTGCTCTCAAGGTGCTCATATTTAGTAGTGAAGAGAGGCATGTAAACCACTGCCTTTGACCACAGTGTGGTGGTTGCAGTAATAGATGGGTGGGCAAAATCTTGTGGGAACCCCGCCCTGTGTTAGGCCATACACATATTAGTCTTTGTGTATGGTGCTTCAGTCTGCATTTCTGTTACAGTTACCTTCCTAACTAGAATTGTGCCTGAACCTGACACTCCTATTGCTTTGGCCCTCAAAGTAATTTCAAAGTGTTCAGCAATTTTGTTTTCCACTGAAACTTGGAAGCAGAGCACCATGACACAGCATTTTTGATTAGCTGAGGTGTGGCTCCAACACAGTTTAGGTAACATTAACAACCTCCCTTGTCCAATGCATACATATACAGTATCTATTTGCATCTATTGATAGGTGCTTTTGTTTAGCAATTAGAGGAAGAGAACTGAGCCTTTGGTTGGAGGAGGACAGAGGGGATGGTTTGGTCTTTGCTCCCTCACTGTCCCTTTGGATGGGGTTTGAGCTCCCAGGGTGAGAGGACTGAAGGCCAGACACAAAAGGAGCTATTCATGAGAGGATTTGTAATACATTGGGCATAGGTGACCAGGTTCAGGGCTTGATGACAAAAGGGCACAGAGTCAGCAAGTCAAGGAGAAAGACTTCTCCCCATCTCTGAATGGAGCCCAGCTGTGCTTTAGCACCCCGAGGATTAGAAGTTTAGGAGTATCCAGGATCTGGGAATAGTGACATCAGCACTGGCCCTCTTATAATGGGCACTGAACTCATCTGTGTGCGCAGCAGGGTTGACATGGGGTGGTGAGTGGTTGACTCATGTCTCTGGGCATCTACAAGGCAGCATTTATGGGCACCCCCTAGGAATAACTGAGGAAATTTTTCAGAGGGAGGCTGAGAACTTGAGGCAGTGTAAAATGGAAACTAAAAGTAAATATGACCATAATACATAATCATAATCTTGGAAGGCTTTAACATAGTAGTTTAGAAGCAAAGCAAAACGTAGGAACAACTGAAGTAAAATATTTACAGAGTCAAAGTCGAAAGACCACCTGAAGAACAAAGACTGTGACCTGAAACCTGAACAGGTGATGGAAAGAGATTACTTTCTCCTCTAATTAACTTTCTGAATCCCCTTACTTCCAAGTCTTAGTAAAGCAACAGTATCTGCATCTGAAAACTGGATAATATCTTCCCTGTGTACTTTAGGGGAGAAACAAAAATTATGTTGAAATTAATATGGAAAATTATTGAAAACAGGAAATGGTAACTTGCAGGGTTTTGAAGCACCCACATGTTGAATACTCAGTAAAGTTTTTTTTTTTTTTTTTAGTAAAAATGCTGTTTGGGGTATTTCATGGGGGGGTAGGCTTTGATCCCAGGACCTTTCCACCAGAGGAACAGAAGCACCTTACACTGCCCCAGCCATTCCTCTTTTTTGTGACAGAGGGGAAATTGAGGTTGGGGGCTTATTGACCTGATCACAGGTCTCAAAGAGAAACAGTGGCAGTGACTATGTTCTAAAGCTATTTCAGGGGTTTACATTTTCTAACACGAGCCCTGGTGGCATAGTGGTTAAGTGCTGGATGCTAACCAAAAGGGCAGCAGTTCCAATCCCCCAGCTGTTCTATGGGAGAAAAGACCTGGTGATCTGTTCCCATAAAGATTACAGCCTAGGAAACCTTATGGGGCAGTTCTACTCTGTCCTATTGTGTTCTTATGAGTCTGAATTAACTCCGCAGCACACAACGTTTACACTAGTAGTTGTCAACAGTGGCTGCACATTACAGTCCTCTGAAGAGCTTTTAGGAGCCTGGGTGGCACAAGCGGTTTTAGATTGGCTGCTAACCTAAAGGTTAGCACTTCAAACCCACGCAAGGGGTTCTGCACAAGAAAAGTCCTAGTAAACTACTTCAGTAAAGATTATGGTCAAGAAAACTCTGTGGAGCAATTCTACTCTGTAACACACGGGGTAGCCCACTCCATGGCAATAGGTACAGTGGGCAAGGGTAAGGTAAGGTAGCAGAAACTTAAAAAAAAAAAAAAGCCTACGATCCCGCTTCAGGCCAACTAGCATAGCAGATGAGTATGCATAGACTTAGGAGCCAAAACCCAACCACCACTGCCTTCCAGTCGATTCAGACTCATAGTGACCCAAGAGGACAGAGTAGAACTGCCCCACAGGGTTTCCAAGGCTGTAATCTTTCCGGAAGCAGACTGCCACATCTTTCTCCTGCTGAGCTGCTGGGATCCAACCGCCGAACTTTTGGTTGGCACCTGAGCGCTTTAACCACGGCGCCACCAGGGCTCCTTAGAAGCCATACTGCTTGCATTTGAATCCTCCTTCTGTCGTTTATTAGCTGCATGACCTTCACTAGGTACTTAACTTCTCTGTTCTTCAATTTTCCTCTTTGTAAGAGCATGATAATACCACCTTCTTTGTAGGGTTGTTATAAGGATTAAATGAGTTAATAGGAGTGAGATACTTTGAACAGTGCCTGCCATATAGTAATTGCTATGTAAAATTCTGTCAAATATACCAGAGCAAACACTTTTTAGTGTTTATTAAATAAATCAATAAAATAGAATCTGGGCATCACTCCTTTACGAGTACTCCCCACAGGATTCTAATGTGCAGCCTGAGTTTTCAATTTCTGAATGACGGGCCTCTTTGGGATCCCAGCCTCCTGAGAAGTTGGCATTAACCAAAGGCGAAGGGAACTTTTCTTGCCTCAGGATGTAGACCCTAGAAACCTGTTACTTGGACCCTGCGGGAACCAATGGGCGAAGGGACCCTGGGACGAAGAAGCTCCTCCCGTACTCTACTGGGAGATGTAGTTTTCCCAAGGTCCTGTAAGCATTCGGTGGCCAGCTGGGAACTACAATTCCCACAATACCGCGCGCTGGCGGTCCTGCCTCCCTCCCGGAGCTGTCGTCCCGCGCTCCGGTTCGACTTCCCAGTACCGCCTCGCGGCGGCGGCGGTAGCGGTTGTTGAGGCGCTATGGCTGATGGTGCCAGTGGCCTTGCTGAGGCGCCCAAGCCGGGAGGCTCCCCCGGCCAGGCGCCGCGGGTGCCGCGCGCCGTCGGGTTGGGCGGCGGCGGCGGCGTCGTGGAGACCCCACGGACGGCGGCGCTGGCGCTGCGCTTCGACAAGCCTATCAAGCAGGCCTTCTACAACACGGGGGCCGTGCTGTTCGTGTGCCTGTGCTGCGGCGCCGCGGTGCTCGTCTACTTCATCCTGGAGGCCTTCCTGCGGCCGCTGCTCTGGGCCGTGTTGTGCGGGACCTTCCTGCACCCCTTCAAGAGCTCGCTGACCCGCCTGGGCCGCCACTGGCTGCACCGCCTGCACCGTGCCCACACGCCCATCGTGCTGGCCGCGCTGTTGCTCCCGCTCTGCTTCGCCGACTACGGCGTGGAGGCCCTGGGCGAGCAGGCGCTGCGCCGCCGCCGCCTGCTGCTGTTACTCGGCGCTGGCGGTCCGCTCCTCTACGGCTTCTACTGTCTTGGCAGCTACCTAGGCGTGCAGGTGCTGCTGGCGTACGTCGGCGCGCTCATCTGCCGCGGGCTGGACTACTTCAGCAGCCTGTGGGTGAGTGAGCGACTGGGTAGGCTTCTCGCGCTTTGGGCCCTGTGGCCGCGCTGGGACTGCGGCAGGGTTGAAGCCCGGTCTCTCTGTCGTCCTGTCCGGCAGGCAGTACATTTCACCACATTCCCGGTTTCGAGTGCGATCCGGCAGCACTTCATCGTGCAAGGAGACCAAAGGTCCCCACCCTCTGCTGCAGGGATTTATCTCCTTCCTTCCCACACACCTGAGGAATTTGGCTCACTATCTTCGATAGAGAGGGTGGGAATAGTTTGGAACAGCCCTCACTGCCCCCTACCCCAGTCCTAATAGCCACTCTTAGGGTTCATGCCGCCTGGTTGAGAAATCGTTGCTGTGCTGCTCCATACCGTCGGCACAGGGGCTTGGTTTTATTCCTGGTTAGAGGGGGAGCGGCTTCCCCGGCCATCCTCAGCTCTGCTCATGTGGGATCTCTGGATGTCAGACCTGGAAGGGACCTTTAGAGAATCCAGTCCAACCTGCCATCGTACAGATAGGAGAGGTGACTTAACAGGTTAGGGCTAGTTAGGGACAAAGAGGGGACTGGTTGACTTAAATTTCTCAAGTCTTAAAACAGCTTTTTTAGAGACCAGGGCCGCCTCTCATTTCAGGTGATTTCAGTAGTTTGTGCAAGGCACTGGGTCTGAGCCACCTGGGCCTCTTCCTCTCTACACTCTAGTTTTTGGGAACAGCACATCTCTGACCTGGACTACTTCATACTTCAGCACACTGGGTAAAGGAGAGGTAGATTTGTAGTACTTGGACTCACCCTGAGCTTATTCTTAGAAAATCAGGGAGTTTTAGAATTAGAGGAAGTTCAAATTTACCAACTCAGATTATATTGTAGACCACTTAACTATCCAAATACTTAATTGCTAAAAACAAGCAGATATTTAATACATGAGAATGCTAATTGATCAATGAACAGTACCATTTAAAAATATTTTTGATTCACTTCTTTTGTTAGTGAAATAAAGTTCAGTGCACCTTAACATCATTATGTTGCAAAATAATCCACTTTATCTGTCATGCAGAGTTTTGACTTGCTTGAGATTATTGGTACAGTGAAGATTGATCCCAGGACTCCTGTCTTCTCTTGCTCTATCAATACCACTTCTCAGTTCAAATTAGAAGTTGATTAAGCATGTTTGTTGATTGCTGGGTTCTGTGAGAGATTAAGAGTAAAATGCAAGCTCTGCCTTCAAGGAGCATATAATCACATATAAGCATATTCTAATGGAGGTGATGGGCACAGATAAATGCTTATTACCCACCAACTGTGGGTCAGCACTATGCAGGGCATTGGGACCCCTGGTGGCGCAGTGGTTAAGAGCTCGGCTGTTAACCAAAAGGTCGGAAGATCGAATCCACCAGCCGCTTCTTGGAAACTCTGGGGCGGTTCTGCTCTGTCCTATAGGGTTGCTATGAGTCAGAATCGACTGGAAGGCTATGGGTTTGTTTTTTTTTCCCTCGGTGTGTACAGATGCTAAGTGATTAGGCAGAAGCCTTGGCCTCCAAGAGGCCTGGACTATTTTAACTGCAGTAAGAAGGGATGTAGAGCAGCCCTTTTCAACTCCTGAAGTCCTGGCATCAAGGAGAGGCTTCTGAGATCCACAGGATATGGTTTTCTAAGGTCACACGGTTTGTGACCAAATTTGCAATACACATTTATGGAGTCCTAGTTCAGTGCTCTTTCTCCTTCACCATGTTGTCCTCTCAATTCGACTGAAAAATTGGTTGAATGCCTCGTATATAAAAAGCAGAATACTGTGGGTTGTTCAGAAATATAGACAACCATGTTTGATTCCTGTCCTCAAGAGATTTAGTCTTATCAGAATGAGACACATTTATAGATTCTGCTAACATTTTTGACTGTAGATAGTGTAATTTGCTGTAAATTGCTGTTGGCAACATCAAGCAGCACATCTACCAAACTGTAGGAAATTAGAAAATAAAGGCCTAACATACTGAATGGTTTATTTTCATGCTAGAATAAGGAGTTGAATACATGAGTAAATTGGAATGATTAGTGGAAAGTGAGGCATTCTGCCAGCCTCAGTGGGAAGAGATGAGGAGTTGCATGCTTGTGAAGAAGTGCCCCCTGCTCAATGTAGATAGCTTTGAATATCCTTTTATTGAATTGAAGGTAAACCCTCATCTTTGTATTTTACTTAACTACGTCTGTATGGGCTGTGGATGAGTGGAAAGGAAGCAAGGGTCAAGATTGTAAAAAACAAGTCCTCAGCTGTCAGCCAAAAGGGCTGAGGAAGGCATGACATGAAGTGACAGTAGAAATCCAACAGAATTACAAAGAAACTGACACGTGGTCACGTGACTGGACAGAGGCGCCCCCCCCCCCTTCTGTAACTTTTGTATCTCTTAGTTGACAGTAGTTTGTTTTGTGTGCTCAAGCAGAGCTGCCAGTTATAGAAAAGTGGTCTGTATGTATTCTAGACAACTTAAAATTTTGAGTCATTTCATCCCTTGATGCTGAAGAGATGTATAGATGAGAGAGAGAGAAAAGTTTTGGTGGGTTTGAACTCGCCCAAACATTTTGGTGAGCTGACAATTCATACATTTAACCTCCAACTTTTGAGCATCTACTATGTGCTAGGCACTGGATTTTGTGCTATCATGTGTGCGATTTCATCCTCACAATGATCCTGAGAGGTAGGAGGGAGGGATTTCATAGGTTCGAAAACTGATTTAGAGATTGATCTGTTCATTTTGCCAGTAAATGTTGTTCAGCGGACTTAATCAGCAATTGAAGTTCCTCTGTCATCAAAACTCTAGCCATCTCTCTTTTTTCTTCTCTTTCTTTTTTATGTCTATTCAGTTATTTCCAAGTGCTGCCCAGTTCTTTGTAGTGTCCTAAGTGCCTGTGTTGTCCTTTGTTTATCCTCCCAGTTCAGTTCCTCTTCCCCTCACTTTGGGATTACTTCAGTCTTCTCTTTTTCTTGACTCCAGCCTCCTCCTAACACTCCATTCTGCATACAAGTGAAAGACTAATCATTTACGGTATCAGTAATTCTTTTTTAAAAGTTTCAGATGTGTTAGAGTATTGTGCTGACTTAGAAATGATTTTAAAAAACCTTTTATTTTTTACAGTCATCTATTACCCAGACATGAGTAAGTCCTTGGGGTGCTTGACATCTTCCCATGGTGTAGACTTGTGCAAGATAAATCTGAAAAGCTAACGGTCTCCCTCTGCTCCAGTGTTTTTCTTTGCTGGGAGTGTTTTGATCCTTTCTCCGTTAGTTTAGACTTGTTAGAAAATTTGAAGGTCATTTACAGTTTTTGCAATAATAATAGATTTGGTTTCCCTATGGTCTCTGATTCCATTGTTTTCCATTTTACCTTAGAAAGAAGCATAAGGTGGAAAGAACAGAAGATCGTAAGTTCTAAACTCAGCTCTGTCAGTAACTTGCTTTGTGATGTTGGACAGACCAGGGCGCTTCTCTTGGCTACTCAGCCCCAGTTGTGTAAAGTGAGGGGTTAGGTTGGATGATTTCTAAGGTTCCTTGATGTCCTATTTTACAAATTATGAGAATTTGGCAGTACTGCCTGAGAGGCTCTTAAGAAAAGTGCACATTAGTCAGCCAGCCAGGCCCAGTCTGTTCCACTTCTAAACTATTTTAGGTTTGTTTCTGCTTGCCTGACAACAGTGAAGAAGAAAGTTGCCAGTGATTCTTTCTCAGTTGGAGACTTTGATTATAAAGATTCTTAACTCTAAGTTGCCATATGACAAAGAGAACAGTTTTCAGATTAGAATACAGCTGTTTTACAGGAGAATGAAGTATCTGAAGCAGTCACTGACGGGGGATAAGATTAGGGCTGTGACTCCATAAATTGGGAGGAAGTCTGTTTTTTTATTCTCTCACAAAGACTTAGGAAACTGTTCTGCAAAAATGTGGAACAAAAGCAAGCCAAGTTGTTTTTTCCAGTTAATGCCCAGATAAAAATAAATAAAACAAAGACATAGTCAGAATGCAAAATCTCTACTTTTATTTTATGCGTTTAATATTTTATTCAACGAGCCAAGTATATGTTAATCTTGTCAAATGAAAGGAAAATGTCACAAATGTTATGCAGCATCTTCTATAGTGTCTAGCACACATTGGTGCTTTAAAATGTCTCTTGAATGTATATTTTGAAAAGAACACATTATCTTGAAGAACATAAATGTGAGAAAGTACTGTGCCCTCTTACGTACAGTTATTTCCAAGTGCTGCCCAGTTCTTTGTAGTGTCCTAAGTGCCTGTGTTGTCCTTTGTTTATCCTCCCAGTTCAGTTCCTCTTCCCCTCACTTTGGGATTACTTCAGTCTTCTCTTTTGGTTTACATCTGGAAGAAATTCACACGAGGTTTGCTCAGAGGGTAAACATAAAGTTGACCAGTTATACCTGAGTCTTCTGTGTTAGTGAAACTTAAAAATTAAAAAAAAAACCTCTTTTAAGGGCACACTTCTAAAGGGTTTTAGGCTAGAAATTATGTATGAAATGTAAATGTATAAATCCTTATTTTCAGTAAGTTATTGTTGAGAACATTTAGCAGCCTAAGTAAAGCTTATTTGTTATATAAAAAACAATTTAAGCAGCATAGAAGTTTACATGGTAAAAGGGAAAAGTTATCCCTTTTCTCTGCTACTGTCCCCCCTGTATAGATTTACTATTGTTAACTTATAGGAATTTAGCCTTCTAAATTATTTCTGTGCCTATGTGAACATATAAAATATAGGGTTCTTATTTTTTTAACAAACAAAAATGAGATAATAACATACATATAATTCTACACCTTGTTCTTTTATTTATCACTATATTGTGGACATCTTTCCCTGTTAATGCTTACAGATATACCTTTCTTTTTAATCATTCTACAGTATAAATGCTTTTTAAACCATTGGTAATTGTACAATCATAATGGTTTAATAGAAGCTCTAAAATGTTTTTGTAAATGTCCATACTCTTTGAACTACTATATTACTTTTGTGAATTTTTTCTGAGGAAACACTTTAAAATATTGAAAAAATGCACAAGCCAAAGAGGTTTTTTGTTTTAAAATTAAATTTTTTTTCTGTTTATAAAGATAATATATACTATCAGGTGAAAATTCAGTACTTAAAGAAAAGTATAAAGAAGCAAATTACTCCCTGAAATCCAACCATCTAGAGGTAATATTTTTTTAACATTTTGGTGAACATATTCTCACCGTTAAGAAATGTACACTTGCATACATTTATACTTTATCATTGAATGTAGATATTCATCATGCTTTTGAAAGTCTGAATAATTTTTCCATTTTTGGAAATAATCCCCTATCAAATAACATTTAAGTTATTACAATTTTTTCATATTGTAAACTGTCACAGTGAACATTTTTGTATCTGTCTGCACACTATGGACGTGCTTCTGTAAAACAAATTTCTAGAAGTAGGATTGGGGAGTATATTTAATAAGCAGTTACATGTTAACAGGAGGGACCAGTCCCTGGAGAAGGATATCATACTTGGTAAAGAGGGTCAGTGAAAAAGAAGACAACCCTCAATGAGATTGATTGACACAGTGGCTGCAGCATGGGCTCAGACATAGCAACAATTGTGAGGATGGTGCAGGACCTGGCAGAGTTTCGTTCTGTTGTATATAGGGTCGCTATGAATTGGAACCGACTCGAAGGTGCCTAACAACAACTATTTTAAACTCAAAAGTAATCTGTAAATTTCAGGTTTCCTAGGTGAAAATACATGCTTTTCTTTAGACAATGAGTTTCTCTTTAAAAATGTGAAGTACGCAGTCTTTTTTTTTCTCTCCTTGCAAGGGATACTACTTCCTTATGAGTACAGATTGAAAACAAAAACTTCTGGGAAATTGGTTTAAAAGTGTCATAGACATTAATACCTTTTTTGCTCAGGGCAGAATTTTGTGCTTTGTCATCCCTGACTTAAGGTCAGCTTTTGCTCAAACACTTTAGTGATGGTAGTTAATTCCATTTTTAGACAGCTGTAGTTTGTTAGAAAATTTATCCTCATATGGAGCTGAAATGTGTTGCTTCCTGATTCCCATCTGTTATTTAAGTCTAATGCCTCTTCCAGGTGACATTTTTTTCCAGCTCTTTGAAGATAGCTATGAAATCTTGGTAATTCCTTCTCTTCTCTAAGCTACAGTTTTTTAAGCTGTATCTCATAACTTATGATTTCCATTTCCTTTCTCAGAATGAATTTTATTGCAGTGTGGTGTGATCTGTTTGCATATGCCATGTAATCTGCTCTGAATTCATTGAAACAGTTACCTTCCCTGATACGAATGGTGTACTTTTATTAATAATGACTCACACCAGTCATGCTCCTGACTCGTACTGAGCTGAAAAATAGCTTACTGCATATGTCTTCTTCCCATTCTGTACTTGTGCAGTTGAGTTTTTGATCCTATAAGCAGTTCTTTGCATTACTTTTCATTAAATTTAATCTTATTTGAATCAGCCCCATTGTTCTAGCTTCAGAATGTCTTTTTGAATCATTAGGTCATTCCAATTTTTATTGACTACTCTCAGTTTTTTATAATCTGAGGTTATGATTAGTATGACTTCTAGGCTTTCATCTAAGTTATGACTTAATGTTTAATAAAGCTCTTTGCTGTAGAGTCGATTCCTACTCATAGCGACCCTATGGAACAGAATCCTATAGAACTGCCCTATAGGATTTCCAAGGTGGGTTCGAACTGCTGATCTTTTTGGTTAGCAGCTGGGCTCTTAACCACTATACCACCAGGGCAGGGTTTATTACTCCTGTGTGGCATACTGCTGAAGACCATCTGTTTGCTGAGGATTATTTTTGATTTCAACAATTTGTAGTTGTCAAAATCTACTGGTTATTTTTTTCTTTTTTTTTTTTTTTGAGGGATCCCTTGCAAAAATTGCAGTAGCTTTTGCTTTTCATTATTTTTTCTAGCACCACTCCCAGATTTTCTGGGCTCTAATCCTGGCTTGGTCATTTACTTAGTTGCTGAATAACCTTAGGTAAGTCACTTCCCTGAAGTCTCAGTTTCTTTCGTCTGTAAAATGGGGTATGATAATATTACTTATTCATGGGGTTTAAAAGAACAAAACAAAAAAACCAGACCCATTGCTATTCAGTTGCTGTTCAGTCAGTTCTGAATCATAGTGACCCTACAGGACAGAGTAGAACAGATCCATAGCGTTTCCAAGGCTGTAATCTTTACGAAAGCAGACTGCTACATCTTTCTCCCCCAGAGGGGCGGATAGGTTAGAGCCATCGGCCTTTTGGCTGAACGCTTAACTACTATGCTTTAGGAGGGTTAAATGAGTTAATATATATACAGTGTTAGAATGGGGCCTGGCACATAGTAAGTGTTATATAAATGTACAATTATCATACTCAGATTTTGTTTTGAGCGCTACAGTCATATCTCAAATTCTATTCCCAGGGTTACTTTATCTGGTCCTGGAAGCTTGAACTTTTTTGAAGCAACTGTAGTCTCACTTCCCGTAACATTGTATATCTGGGGCTTCAGATCTCTTTAATATTTCATCTGATAGAGTTGCTTGAAGAAGAATTTTTTTTTTGTCTTTCCTTTTTTTTTTACTTTTTTTTATTGTACTTCAGGTGAAGGCTTACAGAACAAATAGTTCTCATGAAACAGTAGTACACATATTGTTTTATGACATTGCTTAACAACACCACATGTCAACCCTCTAACTTTTCAACCTTTTTTTTTTTGGTGAAACTACACGTAGCCAAAGATACACCATTTCAAAAATTTCTACATGCACAGTTCAGTGACATTGACTACGCTCTTCCAATTGTGCTGTTATTCTCACTTAAGATGAAG
>NW_004443952.1:12253044-12273344 GCF_000243295.1 Trichechus manatus latirostris
ATTTTGTTCCTGCATTATTTTCCTGAATTCTTCCATTTTTTTGGTCTGTATTTTCCATGAATTTGTCTATTTTTTCCTCATGTTTGTCAGCTTTTTGCCTCAGCTCTTGGAGAATTCTGACTATTAGAGATTTGAATTCCGTATCAGGTTGTTCTACTGCATTTTCTTCCACTGTAGAGTCATCTGGTGTTTTAATTTGGACACCTACTGGAACCATCCTGTCCTGTTTTTGTAAATGTTTTGATATGGTCTGCTGTCTTCAGGGCATTCAGTGGTTATTTTTCTCGTTTATTGATTGTAGATTTGTTTGTTTCGTCCCCTTTTTTTAAAAAAAAAAATTGACTATGTCTGAGCAGGCGGACTGTGTGTTCTTTGTTGTTAGCTTGTCTGTGGGCAGAATACTTTTCTCCTTCTCCAGTTGGCAGGGTCAGTCACTCAGATATGGTATGGTAGGGCAGGTCTAGCTGAAGAGGAGTTACTGGGATGGGTTGTTTGTGGCACTTACTACAGGCACCAGAGCGGCTCCCTAATCAATGCAGGACAGGTTCCAGTGGGCCGTGCCTGTGCTGCTTGGTGGTGTGATGTCAAGCGTCCGGTGCAGGTAGGCAGGATGCAGCGGGGAGATTGTTATGTGTGGAGCTAAGATAGATATGGGAGAGAGGAGAGAGGAGAGAGGAATGGGAGCCAAAAACATACAAACAAAGATAAAAGAGTGCTAGGGGAGTTTGCCGTTGGAGTGGAGAGATGAGAGACTATGAAATGGAGAAAAATAGAAAGAGGAAGAGGAAGAAAAGAATGAATAAATAAAAATTGAAAAGGTTAAAGAACCATGAAGTTCCCAGGGATTTCACCGGTGCTGCTATGAGGTCTGGGGAAGTCGCTCTCAGGTGTTGCAGTACAGCCTGGCTAGAAGGCATAGAGGTATTCAGTGCCAGGTATTCAGGGAACGGAAAAAGAAGGAAGACAGAGAGAGATGAGAAACTGAGCAATGGAGAAAGACAAAAAAGGAAAAAGAGGGAAAACAAAACAAAACAAATTAAAAAAAAAAAAAGAACAAGAAAGGCCCCCCAAAAAAACAGGAAAGAAAAAAAAACCCCAACGAAAAAAGAAATGACCTCAGGGATCCCTCTGCATGTGTGTGCAAGCCGAGGCGGGTAGTGCCCTTGCCACGCAGCACTGCCTGGCCCGAAAGGGCTCCCAGCTCAAGAAAAGGAGAAGAAAGCAAACAGTTCAAAGGAAAGAAACGAACAAAAGTCCCGGGATCCCACCAGCGCCGCAGCCCAGACCAGGAAGCAGCTCCACACTCGAACGGAGCTCCACAGCCCCTCAGGAAGAAGTAAAGATGGCGCAGGGAGCCAGGTATTTGAGCGAAAGGAGGGGGAGGTGGTGAGAGGTAAGGAAGAAATCAAAAGAAGCGGAAAAAAGCAGCAACACCAGCAGCCAACAAATGGCACTCAGAGAGCTGGCCCGTTCGGGTGTGTGGAATCCAAGCAGCCAGTGATTCCCGGTCAAGAGATTGTGGCCACGGGAAGCAGAGGAGGCAGAGTGGGGGCGAAGAAGGGTGGGGGGTGGGAAAGTGTATATCACAAATTACTGGTTGTTTTATCTCCCGCTGGACTCTCTGTGAGGCTGCTTTCTCGTAGCCCCTGTTTGCTGGTCTCCGACAAGAGTCCAAGATGGTGGATCCGCGCTGTATTAGCTGGTAGGGGACCTCTGCATGAATCTCTCCTCACTCTCCGTTCTCTGTCAGTTTTCTCACTCCGTTTGGTCCTTGGCTGAGTTCTTTATCTCTTCATTTGATGTTTTAGGGTTTCAGGATTGTTGTATTCTCTGTTCGGCTTAGTTTTTCAGATCTTTGCTGTGGAGGGACGGCATGGTGCCTCTGCCTAGGGCACCATTTTGCCAGAACTCTCGAAGAATATTTTTAATATTGTTGTCATTGTAAAAGAATTAAACCAAAAAAAGAAAAAACCAAACCTGTTGGCCGTCAAGTGGATTCTGACTCATAGCAACCCTATAGGACAGAGTAGAACTGCCCCATAGGGTTTCCAAGGAGTGCCTTTTGGTTAGCAGCCATAGCTCTTAACCACTACGCCACCACCATGGTCTCCTGTATAAGAATTATTGCTTTATTAAAGGCAGTTTGGAAAATATAGAAAAAAAGTAAAAGGGAAAACAAAGTTTTACCACCCAAATACAACCAGTAACTTCTTAGTATATTTCCTTTTTCCCCTACCACATAGATGTAATTGTGTCATAAGTATTTTTGTATTTTGCTCTTTCCTTAGTAATAAGATACTGGGAATATTTTCAAGCTATACAGTCTTTGTAAAACAAACAGACCTGTTTTAATAGTTACATAACATTTTATTGAGTGAATCATATTTACCAGTTGTTAAACTTTTGGGTAATCAGCTTTCCAATGTTCTAAATTACACTCCAGTGAGCTACTTTATATTTAAAGCTTTTTCAGAATTTATTGTTATTTAGTAAGGGTAAAGTTCGAAAGCTGAATTGCCAAGTTAGAAGCTGTAAACATTTTTAAGACCCGAAGATTGTTTTTATTGATAGATATTATTGGAAAAAAGTAGGAGGTATTACTCTTCTGTCTTTTATAGTGATTATATCAGTTACTTTTTCTTTATGCTCTGGATTATAGCTCACACTTCTCTCTGTAATCCCCCCCTTTTTTTTGTCTTGCATGATTGAGGTCAAACTGGAATTTTACCTTTTTGGTATATTAATGTTTGGTGCTCAAATTTGTTCTGGATTATGTATTCCTTCCTTTTTTTGTAAATGTTCTCCTAAAATATGAGGTTATTACAGAGTTTCTGTGTAGGCTGTGGTGGTCTCTTGGAATGCTTTTTAAGTGCTAGAATCTTTTAGCTTTAGGGAAAGCTGAAGAGGAGACCCTGTCTGGCTCTTCTGTTGTCAAGTCTCGCTGTTTTTTCCTTTAGTGATATTATTTTTCAGGTACATTTCTTAAACTGTGCTTATAACTGTGGAGATGGTTGTAAACATCTGTTACTTAGACTATTTTAGCAGGGTGCAGGGTCGCACTTCAGCTGGCTTCTTTCTAGCTTTGAAAATTCTTTTCACCGTAACAAACGTATTTCTTAGGCTGTAATGGACTCTTAACCTGCTGCTTTTGGGAACACTTTTCTTTTTTTCCTAAACATTAGTCTGTAGAGAAAACTTCAGGAATCCCACAACATGAGGCTCTAAGTTTGTAACTTATAAATTGAATATTGTATCCTAAGTAATTATTTAGGAGTGCTGGTGGTGCGGTGGTTAAACTGCTTGAGTGCTAATCAGAAGATCAGTCAGCCTCTCCGAGGGAGGAAGATGTGGCAGTCTGCTTCCATCAAGATTTAAAGCCTTGGCACACGTGGTCCCATGCTGTAGAAGGAAGTAGAGATAGAAAAGAAAGTACAAATTGTATTGTTTTGATCCTAATCACACGGATTAATCAAATCCAAGCAATAAAAGTATTATTAAAGCCCATATTGTAACAACCAAATTTATGAGGGTCAGCAACAATCAAGAATAGTCAAGATGGGAGATAGCACAGTCAAGATGGCCATTCTTGACTTCCATGTTAGGAAAATTGTTGAAACAGCTTCACTCTGCCAAGCCACTAACCACCACCACTCCTCCCACCCCACCCCAGGCTAAGAGAGTGGCAGGCATTGTTCTGGCTGGTAAAACTGGCTGAACTAAATATGGTAGAGTCAGGTTAAGAAAGAGAGAGAGAATGTGTTTATGTGTATCTGTAAAAGACATAGAGATAGAAACAGAGAGTTATGAATGTAGAGATAACAAGTGGAAACAGAGACCCAAGATAGGTAGCAAGACACACTTGGAGAGATAGCATGCATATGGGACAGAGATGGAGAGAAAGAGAAGGCTTTACTGTGTTGATGCTCACAAGTCAAAGCCCACCAGGAACACACTGCTAGTTGAACAAAATTATTGGTCTTTGTAAAAGAGAGGGGCAAATACCATGTGGAACTTTGGGGGCATTACCCTTATTACAACAAGTATCAATAAACCCAACTTTATTTGGGAAAAAAAAAAAAAAGATTTACAGCCTTGGAAACCCTATAGGGCAGTTCTCTGCCCTGTACTTTGAGTCAGAATCGACTCGAGGGCAGTTGGGTGGGAAGTAATTATTTTATGCATGAGATTGTTTTGGGCTTTAACATATCTTAAATTAAAATTGTCTATTTTTTGTTAAAGAAAATATTTAAATAATATCATAGCATGAGATTTCAAATGCCTGTTTACTCCAGGACTTGATTTATCTGAACACGGGTGGAGAACCTAGTCATGTTCCCTTTAGCACCATCAAGCTTCATCTTATCTGTGCTGTATCCGGAGCTCTCATGGTATAGAGATGCTGGCAAATTGTGTATAATTATATGTCTAGTTTCATGTGTATGTATTTTATAATTGTATCTATATTTTATTTATTTAAGATCTGGACGTTGGTAGTTGGCTATGTGTTGACTGTTTCATTCAAGTGGAATGCAAGTACTGAACGCTACTTGAGAGCAGTTTCAATTCCTGTCTGGATTATATTGCTTTTTCATTTAGGTGGGTCACTTTTTAAAAGTCTGGCTTAATGTCAGCAGAGGCTGACCATGTGAATGAAAGTTAATTCTTTGTAGTATTATATGTTTCATTTAGATTTCTTTAAAATAATCTTTAGAAAATGTTATGCTTTAATCTTTCATTAATCTTTAATGAAAATGTTATGCTTAAAATGTGTGTCTTAATTATATTACATGTTCATTTTCAAAAGGTCCTTTAAAATCAAAGATAATCTTGAAAATTAGAGCACACTTGGACTATCATGGTCATTTCTGAGTGTCATACTTAAGGAGGATATAGACAAGCAGTTGAGGATGACAAGAGGTACTCACAATTACATTTGAGAAACGGTTAAAGGAACCAGAGAAGATGTTTACTCTGGATAAGAGAAGGAGTCTAGGCCTACAGGGCAGGAAGAAGGTAGAGATGAGGAGGATATAAATGAAAACTCATTTCTAATATTTGAATGAATATCTTGTGAAAGAGTGGTTTAAATAGATCTGTGTAACCATGAGGGATAGATGTTAGAGCAATGAGTACCTTTCAGGGAGATAAATCTCTGGTTCAGTGTAAGGATGATCAGTGCAAAGCCGTACAGAGTAGCGAATTTCCTGTTATTTGAGATGCTTATTGTCAGCTAGGATATGGTAGAGTTATTTTCAGCATGATACATATATTGGGATTCTTTTATCTCCAAGTCTGAGGCGTTAAGTTTTAATTTAAAAACAAAATTCAATAACCTAGAGCTATAGATAACCTATTAAAAGCAGTTTTTAGAGCTACTTACTGTTTAAAATAAAAAAGCAGAATTGATTGAGGAAATGTCTGTGCTTCGAGTCTGATGTTGAACAAAGCATTCCTCCCGAACTTTACTGACTTGAAGTACTAGAGAAGGTTAGCAGTAAGATCGCCTAATGTCTGATGTAACTCATTTTGAATTTGGGGAAGAGAAGGAAGGCAGACAGATATGCCTACGAGGCTCTAGACGAACTCGGGGAAATTCAAATGGATAGGGACCTATTCCTTGGCCACCTGTTAACATTTTCACATTACACACTTAGGAGGAGGCAGTGAATCTTTTTGTTGTGTCCTTTTAGACAGTTCTGCCCTTATTTGAGAGATTTATCTCACACCCAATGATACTTTCAGAAAATTAAGTCCATGATGCTGGTCAATCTGGGGTGAAATGGGTGGTTTGAGTTTGGGATGGTCTTAAACCCTGCATGTGCTTTAGAATTTACTTGATTCCTCAGGTGATAGAACCCATTAAAGGTGGGCTGGCACATGCACAGTCCTTTAGACCACACGGGCCTCTGAGAGAGGGACTGGACCTAACTGCTAGAAGCCCTGAATCTAGTCTTAACATTTGGCAGCATTTTTTTGCCCCCTCTGTGAAACAATTTTGTTGTTACATAGACACCAAATCGTTCTGTCAACCTACTAAACTGAAAAATGTTAACTTTTAATAATTTGCAGCATCCTTGGCTGGCTCCTGGAGAATTCCAGTATTCCTGGTTATTGTTTTCCTCATGTCTGTGGGCACCCTCTATGAAAAACAGAATGGAAAAGAGTCTTCTGGTAAGAAATAGGGCATTTTATTAATATTACTCTAAGAAGTATTTTGGAGAGTAGCTTTATAAAAAAACAACAACAAAAAAACAGCAATGATATGATGAAATGGCTTAAGTTTATTTAGAAATAATTTGTTTAAAATATTTTGGGTTAAACTACATACTTTTTTGTAAAATTTTATAACAAAATTAACCATTAATTTAAAATACACAATTTAGTGAAATTTAGTACATTCACAGTGTTGTGGAACCATCACCACTACCTAGTTCTAAAACATTTTCATCAGTTCAAAAGGAAACCTCATTCCCCTCTTCTTCCAGTTCCTGGCAAACACTAGTTGGCTTTCTGTTTTTATGGATTTACCTATTCTGAATGTTTCATGTAAATAGAATCATACAATATATGACCTTTTGTGTTTGACTTCTTTAACTTAGCATAATGTTATCAGGGTTCATCCAAGTTATAGCATGGATCAGTGCTTCATTCTTGTTTATGGCTGAACAGTAGGGCATTGTATGAATATACCACATTTTGTTTATCCATTCATTCTTTGATGAACATTTGAGTTGTTTCCACCTTTTGGCTATTGTAAATAGTGCTGCTGTGAACATTTGTATAAAAGTATTTGTTTGAATACTCATTTTCAGTTCTGTTGAGTATGTAATTACGAGTGGAATTGTTGGGTCATATGGTAATTCTTGATTTGACATTTTTAAGGAACCACCAAACTGTTTTCCATAGTAGCTGTACCATTTTACATTCTTTTTCTTTTTTAAATAATATTTTATTGAATTTTTGGTTCAAGTTTATGCAGCAAGTTAGGCTCTCATTTGACAATTTCCATACAATTGTTCAGTGACATTAGTTACGTTTATCGCAGTATGTGAAGATTCTGTGTTTTGTTTGTTCCCTTTCCAGTATTCTACTTTCCCTGTCCCTTATCTTCTCATCTTTGCTTTTGAGAAATTGTTGACCTTTTGGTCTCATACACATGGTTTTTAAGTAGGTCACCCATCTTACGGTTGATACCCTTTTTTCTGTGTGCCACTCTGCTGTTTCAGTAAAAGGTGATCTCGGGATAGGCTTGGTTCTAGGTTTAAAGAGTGTCTCAGGGCAGTAGTCAGGGAGTCCTCCGTTCTCTATTGTTCTAGTTTGTCTGGCTTTTTTTGTTTTAAAGAGTTTGAGCTCTGCTTCATATTTTTCTCCCATTCTATGCGGGACCAACTGTTGTGGCCCTGATCAGAAAGGTCAGTGGTGGTAGGTGGGCACCATCTAATTCTGGTCTCAGGGGGGATGAGTTTGTGGCTTTTGTAGACTTGTTTCTTCTCTGCACTTTTGGCTGCCTTGTTACTGTTTTCCTCCTGGCGAGTTGAGACCTGTAGTTGTGTTTTAGATGGCCATTTGTAAGCTTTTACCACCCCAGGTGCTACTCACTTCACTAGGATGCAGATTATGATTTTTGTGAATTGTGGTATGCCAGTTAATTGAGTTGCCCCATGAGACTATGGTCCTAAGCCTTCAAACCCAGAAAGTCAATGTTGGGAGGTGTTTGGTTGTGACTGAGGAGTATCCATATTTGTGCCTTCAGTGAGTATATGTGCCTGTACCCACATACTTGTATTTACCCGTACCTATGGATACTTCTGTCTGTTCTCACCTATGTATGCATGTGTATCTACTCATATTCCAGTTTGCCTGTACCCATCCATATGTGCTCAAATGCTTGTTATTACTTTGGTTATGCTGTGCTCACTACATCTACAATTGGTGCCACTTTTCCCATCACAAATATAATTAGGCTTTACTGTATAAAGCTTTCTTTCCCAACCCCACCCCCCCACCCCCTTTCTGGTAACCACCAAAGAACGTTGGTCTCTCTATTTTTGTCTTCTGTTAAAAGAGGAATACGGTGCGATTAATCACTTTTGTATGTGGCCTTTATAGCCGTGGACTTGTAACTCCCACCAAGATGATTATGTGGTAGGGTAATTGTGACTACCAAAGGAATTGGTCAGTTTTACCTTGAAAGAGAGCCAATTCCAGAGCAGAGGGGAGGAGCCCATCATCACCAAAGAAGGAGAGACTTGGAAACAGGAGATGACATGGTGGGCTTCCTGGCCCATGGAAAGAGAAAGCTGAGTGCTTTTGGGCAGAGACTGAGGACCAGGAAGAGGTGTGCCAGTGAGCACGGCTGGGAAGAAGCTGTCCTGATCAAAGAACTGTATCCTGAGTGTTCCTGAGCCTGAATTGTAACCATTACTTCCCTAATAAACCCCATAATTGTGAGCGTGGTCTGTGAGTTCTGTGTGGCCATTGCAACGAATAATCAAATCCAGCGGAGAAATAGAGAGTGCTGTGGAAAAGACAGTTGGCGTCAGAATTGGTCAAGATGGTTGAGAGAGGAGGCTTGTCTGGCCTGTGCCTCATGGGAGTCAGCCTTGTGCGTATCTGGTTCTCCGTCCCCCTTGTAGAATTGGAGAAGGTCAAACACCTCCCCCACGCCGTTTTTAGAAGGGATTGTACAGTATTTTTCCTTATATGCTTGACTACTTCACTTAGCGTTATGGCCTCCGAGTCCATCCATGTTATTATGTTTCACAGACTCATCATTGTTCTTTATGGTTGCGTGGTATTCCATTGTATGTGTGTACCACAGTTTGCTTATCCATTCTTCCGTTGATGGACACTTTGGTTTTTTCCATTTATTTGCCATTGTGAATAAAGCAGCAATGAACATAGGTGTGCATATGTCTGTTCGTGTCATTATTTGTAGGTCTCTAGGGTATATACTTATGAGAGGATTACTGAGTTATAGTGTAGTTCTGTTTCTAGTTTTTTGAGAAAGTGCCATACCGTTTTCCATAGTGGTTGTACCATTTTACCGTCCTGCCAGCAGTGGATAAGGGTTCCAGTCTCCCCACATCCTGGCCAACATTTTTTGTTAATCTGTTTTGTTTTTTTTTTTTTTTTCGTTATCAGTGCCATTTTAGCCAGGGTAGGATAGGGTAGCTATGAGTTGGAATCGGCAGTAGGTTTTTAAGATGGTATCTCATTATAGTTCTGATTTGTATCTCTATAATGGCTAATGGGAGCCCTGACTGCATGGTCGTTAAGTAATACAGCTGCTAACCAAAAGGTCTGCGGTTCAAATCCACCAGTCACTCCTTGGAAACCCGAAGGGGCAGTTCTACTCTGTCTTCTAGGGTCACTGTGAATCGGAATTGACTCAGTGGCAGTGGGTTTGGTTTGGGTTTTTAATGGCTAATGATCGTGAACACCTTTTCATAACGTTTGTTGGCTGCTTGGATGTCCTCTTCGGTGAAGGTTCTGTTCATGTCCTTTGCCCATTTTGTGATTGGGTGGTTTGTCTTTTTGTTAAATTTGTTTCAGTTTTCTATAGATTTTAGAGATTAGACCCTTATTGGATAAATTGTTTCTGAAGATTTTTTTCTTAGTCGGTAGGTTGTTTACTAGAGTATTGATGAGCATAAGTTTTTAATTTTTAAGTGGTCCCATTTATCTATTTGTCTTCTATTTGTGCATTTGTTGTAATTCTTGTTATCCTAAAAGATTAGGTCCCATAGTTTTCTTCCTTTGTTGTCTTCCAGAAGTTTTATGGTTTTAGATTTAACATTTAGGCCTTTGATCCATTTTGAGTTAGTTTTTGTGTATGATGTGAGGTATGGGTCCTGTTTCATTTTTCTTCAGATGTATATCCAGTTTTATCACACCATTTATTAAAGAGACAGTTACTGCTCCACTGAATGGACTTTGACCCGTTGTAGAAAATCAGTTGCCATAGATGGATGGGTTTAATTCTGGGTTCTCGATTCTGTACCACTGGTCTATGTGTCTGTCATTAAACCAATACCAGGCTGTTTTGATTACAGTGGCTGTATAGTTTATTTTGATATCAGGGAGTATGAGACCTCTCACTTTGTTATTTTTCTTTAGTATTGTTCTGGTTGTTCAGGGTTTCTTTCCTTTCCATACGAAGTTGGTCAATACTTTTTCCATTTCAGTAAAGAATGTTGTTGGGATTTGTATTGGGACTGTGTTGAATCTGTAGATTGCTTTAGATAGTACTGACATTTTTACTACATTGTCTTCCAATCCATGAGCACAGGATGTTTTTCCATTTTTGTAGGTCTCCTTTAGTTTCTTGTAGGAATGTTTTATAATTTTTATTGTGTCTTTTATGTTTCTGGTTAGGTTAATTCCTAGGTATTTTATCATTTTGGGAGTTACCGTAAATGGTATAGTTTTCTTGATTTCTTTTTCGGAGTATTCTTTGTTAGTGTAGAGGAACTCAACTGATTTTTGTGTGATGATCTTATACCCTGCAATGTTTCTAAGTTCTTCTATTAGTTCCAGCAGTTTTCACATGGAATCTTGAGGGTCTTCTATATATAGGATCATGTCATCTGCAAATAAAGATAGTGTTACTTCTTCCTTTCCAATTTGGATACCCTTTATTTCTCTTTCTTGTCTTATTGCTCTGGCTAGGACTTCCAGTACAGTGTTGTGTAAGAGTGGTGATAATGGGCATCCTTGTCTCATTCTTCTCAAAAGGAAGGCTCTCAACCTTTCTCCATTGAGTTAATGTTGGCTGTTGATTTTGCATATATGTCCTTAATTATGTTGAGAAATTTCCCGTCTATTCCTATTTTGCTGAGAGTTTTTATCAGAAAAGGGTGTTGAATTTTATCAAATGCCTTTCCATATCAGTTGATATGATCATATGATTCTTTTCCTTTTATTTATGTGGTGGATTACATTGCTTGATTTTGTAACGTTGAACCATCCTTGTAAATCTTGGTATGAATCCCACTTGATCATGGTGTATGATTTTTTTTTATCCATTACTATAGTCTGTTGGCTAGAATTTTGTTGAAAAATTTTGCATCTATGCTCTTTAGGTGTATTGGTCTATAATTGTCTTTTTTTGGTTAAATGTCTTTTCCTAATTTAGGTATCAGGGTTATGCTGGCTTCATAGAAAGAGTTCTGTAGTGTTCCTTCCTTTTCTGTGTTTTTGAAGAGATTAAGTAGGATTGGTTTCGACTGTTCTTTGAATGTTTGGTGTTATGATCCTGGTAAGAGCAATCGGTAATGGTAGCTGGGCACCATCTAGTTCTGGTTTCAGGTTAGAGGAGGTGTGAGTCATGTGGGCTGTTAGTGCTTTGGACTAATTGCTTCCTTGAGTCTTTGACTTTCTTTTGTTCTTCTTTGCTCCAGGCGAGAAGAGACCAATAGTTGCTTCTTGTCAATTCTTTGCATTATTCTGGCTTCTGTAAGAGAGATTTCCTCTTCTTCATGTATTGCTTTTGATTGTTCCTTCTTCTCTTGTGATTTCGTGTGTTTTACTAACTGTTGAACTTGTGCCATTTTGTTAGCAGCCAGCTGAAAGACCAGGGCATACACCTACCAGGAGCTCTGTGGGAGAAAGATGTGGCAGACTGCCTCTGCAAAAACTCACAGCCCTGGGAACCCCATGGGACAGCTCCCCTCCGCTCCGCAGGTTCAGTAGGAGTCAAAATGACTTAGAGGCAGCAGGCTTGGTATCTTCTCCTGATAACTGCTAGATGGCACTGTTATTCTTAGTTTTCTTTTTTTTTTTTTCCCAGTGCTGGTTCAGGAGTTCTGTGTGCTTGGTGTCTGGAATTCAGTATGCATACCTGGTGTCGTTGGTTAAGTTGTTCATATACGCTACCTTAAGCGGTGGGGCTTGACTTTTCCTGTAGTGCTGTTGTGGGGCTCTCTATGTCTTTCCCTCACCAGTGACCCTGCACGGGCACTCCCACAGTGTCCCGCTCTGAGCTATTTCCTTTGTCCCTATCAGGCTGAAGTATTCTCCTCACCCTTCTGCCCTTGCAGTTCCTCCTGGTCCTAGTGCCCATCAGTCTCAGGTCTCAGTGAGATTCAACAGTACTCTCACACAGCCCCACGTCTCCTTTTACCCTCTCCCAATCGCACAGCCCGTGAACTCCACGGCCAATTTGTGCCACCTTAAAAAAAAAAAGACAAAACCAGCTAGAGCTTCCTTAGATTAGCTCCTTTTCTGTGCTCCGTGTTTGGGGTGTTAACCAGCCCGGGCCCAAAATGGCTGCGATGAGCGAGTGCTCCCAATGTTAGTGGGTAGGATCTCCTGGCTTCTGAGCCAACCCAATTTCTTCTCTCCCCTGCTTCTGAACTCACCCTGACTATCCAATACTTCAACTGCTGTACGGAGTTCTGAGATGTCTGTGCTTGTTTTTATTTGCTGTTCAGTGAGTTGCTGGGGGAGTAAATGGGAGCATCCACTCACTTTGCCATCTTGCCCTGCCTCACACCATTTTACATTCTTACTAGCCATGTTTGAGGATATCAGTTTCTTCACATCCTCTCCACATCCATCCGTTCTTTTTTATTATTTTTATTATGGTCAGCTTATTGTTTGTGAAGTAGTATTTTATTTTGGTTTTGATTTTCGTTTTCATAAGGACTAATGTCTTTGAGCATCTTTTCATGTGCTTTTTGGCCTTTTGTATATCTTTGGAGAAGTGTTTGTTCAAGTTCTTTGCCCATTTTTTAGTTGGATTGTTTGTCCTTTTGTTGTTGAGTTGTAGGAGTTCTCTCTCTATGTTATATACTAGACCTTTGTCAGATACATGATTAACAGGTATTTTCTCCTATCTTGTGAGCTGTGTTTTCACTCTCTTGATGTTCTGCTTTGATGGACAGAAATTTTTAATTTTGATGAAATCCAATTTTTCTTTTGTTGTTTTTACTTTTTTATGTCATATCTAAGAAACCATTGTCAAATTCAAGGTCATGAAGCTTTGCCCCATGATTTCTCCTAAGAATTTTATAGTTTTAGCTCTTAAATTTAGTCCTTTGACCCATTTTGAGTTAATTTTTGGATATGGTGTGAGGTACAAGTCCAGCTTCATTCTTTTGCATGTGGAAATCCAGTTGTCACAGCACCATTTGTTGGAGACACCTTTCTTTTTCCATCAGATGGTCTTGACATCCTTGTTGAAAATCATTTGACCATAGATGTGTTTATTTCTAGACTCTCAACTCTGTTCCATTGATCTATATTTCTGTCTTTATGTCAATACCACAGTGTTTGTTTGTTTTAAATAATATTATGTTGTGTTTTTAGTGAAGGTTTACATAGCAGTTTAGGTTCCCATTCAGCAGTTTCTACACAAGTTGTTCAGTGTAGAAATGTTTGGTCACATTTTTTACAATGTGTGAACATTCTTGTTATTTCCACCCTGGTTGTTCCGTTAGTACCACAGTGTTTTGATTACTGTAGGTCTGTGGTACATGAAATTGGGAAGTGTGAGTTCTCCAACTTTGTTCTTCTTTTTCAGGATTGTTTTGGCTACTTGAGGTTCCTTGCAATTCCATATAAATTTAGGCTTCACATTTCCATTTCTGTAAGAAAGGGCGTTAGGATTTTTTTGATAGCTATTATATTGAATCTGCAGATCTCTTTGGGGAGTAGTGCCATCTTTATGATACAAAGTCTTAATCCATGAACACAAGGTGTCTTTACATTTATTTAGGGTTTCTTTAATCTCTTTCAGCAATGTTTTGTAGTTTTCAGTGTATAAATCATGTACCTCCGTGGTTAAATTTATTCCTAAGTATTTTATTCTTCTTGATGCTCTCGTAAATGGAATTGTTTTCTTAATTTCGTTTTTGGTTTGTTTATTGCTAGTAAATAGAAATACAGATGATTTTTGTATGTTTATATTGTATCTTACAACTTTGCTGAATTCATTTCACTTTAATTTTTTTGTGTGGATTCTTTAGAATTTTCTCTATATACAGTCATATTTTCTGTGAATAGAGTTTTAATTTTTCCTTTCCAATGTGAATGTCTTATTTCTTTTTCTTGCCTGATCGCTCTAACTAGCTTCCAGTATAATGTTGAATAGACCATGCTCTTTGAGAGATTATTTTTAAGGTACTCTGACTGAAAGAGGTCTGTATCCGGGAATCATTTGTTAAAGCTACATGTTTCTAATGAGCTGTAAAGGGAGAGGAGTACGCCCAACATATAGTAAATGGTCCATGGATCATCAGATCAGACTTACAGTTATCCAGCCATGTGGAAGCAGCTGTTACTGGAGAGGTAGATATGAATAGCATGCAGATCTGTAGTGACCAGCACTTTGCTCCTTGCTTCTTTCTGATGGTTATACATAAGCTGAAAGAAGAAATTACTCATTGCGGCAGATTTTTAAAAGAAAAAAATGAATTTCTCAGATAATAGTAGTTCGTTACAGAAAAGTTAAAAAATACAGAGAAACAAAAATAATAAAATAAAAATCACTCAAAATCCCACTGCCCACAGATTATCCAAAATGTTAGATAATGGTTTATCCCTTCAGACTTTTAAAAACATACACGCACTAAACTGGATGATAGTGAACATTTTCTGCATTTTAAACTTAATTGCATCATGAGCACCTTTCTGTATCAATAAATATACTTTTACAACATTATTTTTAGTATCTTCATTTTATTCTAATCACCAGGCTACTTGTGGCATTCTGGTATATAACTACCTTCTAAAAGTTGATTTTTTTAAATTAAGTTGCTCTTTGGTTACTATTTTATTTGGCAAATGGGTAATGTTTGACCGTTGTAAAACATCTTTTTATTAATAAATAGATGTTTAGAATTTAAAAATAACTACTTGACACAAAGAAAACCTTAATTATACATCCCTCTGACAGTGGAAAATAGGAAAGATTTTATTTTATTTTATATTTTGCTGTCTTTCTAAGTTTTCTCTGCTTAGCCTATCTTTCTGATCGTAATGTGTTAGACTCTGGTTACATTATCAGACCAGTAGAAGTAAACTTTCTGTTTTGGCAACTACTATAGAAAGCTTAGTGGTTTCCACTTGTACCTCTGGTTAGCTTTATCTCCCCTTTTTTTTTCTTTCTTGTTTGGTTTATTGTAAATGATTAAGATAGCTCTGCTTACTCCTCCGCCCAGGATAGTTTTCTCCTTTTTGCCTGCTTTTGTCCAGAGCTACAGTAAGTACTTTATCACAATACTATATGCACAGTGCAGTTCTAAGCCAGGGGTTTTAGATGGATCTTCTCTTGGGTATAAATTTTAGTCACCTTGTGGTAGCTGCCTAGAGACTTATGAGAACAGGAATTCTAAGACCAAGTTTTGAGTTTAGGGAAAAAGAGGACTATAGGTAGTTATTATCAGCCATAAATCCAGAACAGTGGTGTGGTGTCACACAAACCAGATTTCAAGTATTTGCATTCTAGGCTATTACAAGGAAGGACATCATGAGACACAATAAATATTGAGAGCAGGTTTGGAAGCACTCTTGACTTTTCTTATTTTGTTTTACTCTCATTCCAGCTTGCTTCAGATTAGATTATTCTCGATCTAGGATCCTTTTTTGATCTTCTAGTCTAGATAATCCTCATTATAAGCTAAATCTTTTTAACTCCCCACCCTAAGTTTCTGAATAGTTCTTTTTCTCCTGCCCCTACCATGCTGTTTTGAGCGTCAAAACTCAAACCATCTTATCTATATTGGGACAGCCCTTCCCTTTTATTTATGGTCATTTCCTTCTTGTAGATGACACTGTGATATAGTTAGGTACAAACCAAACCTGGTACCGTAGAATCGATTCCGACTGTCTTAGTCATCCAGTGCTGCTGTAACAGAAATACCATAAGTGGATGGCTTTAACAAAGAGAAGTTTATTTCCTCACAGTAAAGTAGGCTAAAAGTCCAAGTTCAGGACATCAGCTCCAGGGGAAGGCTTTCTCTCTTTGTCAGCCTTCTCATCAATGTTTCCCTGGACTAAGAGCTTCTCTTTGCAGAGACCCCACTCCCCACCCCACCCCCACTCCCTTTTGATTAGCAGTCGAGCTCTTAACTACTGCATTATTCGAAGTCCTGGTGACACAGTGGTTAAGGGCTCAGCTGCTAACCAAAAGGTTGGCAGTTCAAATCCACCAGCCGCTCCTTGGAAATCCTATCAGGCAGTTCTACTCTGTCCTGTAGGGTCGCTATGAGTCGGAATTGACTCGACGGCAACAGGTATTATAATATTATATTAAAACATTTTCAGTTTTTCTCCCGCAGAGCTGCAAAGTGAGTTCTAACCACCAACCTTTTGGTTAGCAGCCAAGCATTTAACAATTTTGCCACCAGGGCTCCTTATACGCTTACAGATGAGTAAATTTAGACTCAGAGAACTGTTACCTCTGAGTTTGAGAAGTGCTTCTTCAAAAGCTAGAGAAATAAGCGTCACAGGTATCTTTAATAGCCTGGACACCAGCCTGAGAAACACTGGCAAGTACAGCTGGATGCTGTTCCTCTTATCATTGGTAACTGTTATAAATGACCAGAAATTTGCAGGGAAGGCCAGATAGTTGCCTTAAACATCTTGGGAGAGCATGCAGTATGAATGAATAGGTCTCGTCCAGTTAAGCCTAAATTATAAGAAGAAAAGGTGCAAACGAAATTTCTTACTGCTTATTCTCTACTCCCCCAATTCTGATATGGTCGATTAAATAGGTCCAGAGAAACTCCTACTGGTCCATATCCAAGCCTTTGCCATTGACCAGTAGTACAATGAAGTGATACTAGAAGCCGTTGAGAGAGAGATGTATTTTCAGCATTAGTAATGGAAACAGAAGCCTTCTTCAAAGGGAACTCTGCATGCATGCTGGGAAGGTTTTACTTGGTATGCAAGTCCCTCTTTCCAGTAAGCATGTTTGGATGTATTTCTGGCAACTGCCACTATCTCTGTGAAGGAGAATGAAGTAGATCAAGAGGGATCTCCTTATTTAGACTGGTTTAAAACTGTATTTTTCCTTGATGGTTAAAAATATTATTCTGGCCATTGCTGAATTAGCCATATTAACAGATGTTATCTAACCTTTTGATCTGTTTCTTATGTTCCAGACTATGAGTTTCCATCCCATGGTGCTAAGCTGATAAGGCAGTGGCCTGCTTGTTTGGAATTGTGTAGATCCCCTGTTATTTGGGCCTCCACTTAATGCTGGCCCTGGCCCTGGGTAAATTGACACTTGAAACCTTGGATGCTCTTTTCTTTTTTGTTTATGGTTCTTGGATCCCAAGATTTGTTCCCTTGTCTATGTGCCTATTTTTAGCTGGGGCTTTTATCCAACACCATGACCTTGGCTAGATTCTTGGTCTTGGCATTCTTACATCTAGTTTATCATTTCCCTGCCTGAATTCCTGGGGTTATGGAAGTGTTGAAGGATATCACTAAGACAGAAGTCATTAAAATGCATTTCTGTCTGTTAAGAGCAGCTGCCAAATCTCATATCTGTAGTTTTGAAATATTCTTTGTTAATTTTTCTTTTTGTGCTGCTTCTTTAATTCCTTTGTGAAGCTTCAGGCACTCTGAAAATTTGCTGAATCATTTGTGTGTTAACTTGAATGATACTGCATATTTTTCATTGATTTAGCTAAAATTTATTGAATATTTATGTTTTATTGATATCAACAAGTTGGAGAAATAGTCTTTAAGCCATAGTTTTGAAGGTTGAATTTGTTGGTCTTAACTTTCCCTCAAGTTTTTCAGCATTTACTGTATTCAGGGTATTTTGCTTAGCTCTGTGTCGAGATCTAAAATTGTCTACTAAGGGGGATAAGACTTATGTAAATGACTATAATGTACAAAAGATGAGAGATACAGAGAAATACTATAGGAGTGCTAATGGCTTATGCTTTTAGTTTATAATATCAGAGTCCAATAGATTTTATATTGTTGTTGTTAGGTGCTGTCGAGTCAGTTCTAACTCATAGTGACCCTTTGTATAACAGACGAAACACTGACTGGTCACGTGCAGTTCTCATAATCGTTGTTATGCTTGAGCCCATTGTTACAGCCACTGTGTCAATCCATCTTATTGAGGGTCTTGCGCTTTTTTTGCTGACCCTCTACTTTACCAGGTATGTCCTTCTCCAGGGACTAGTCCCTCCTGATAACATGTCCAAAGCATGTGAGATGAAGTCTTGCTATCCTCGCTTCTAAGACGTGTTCTGGCTCTTCTTCCAAGTCAGATTTGTTTGTTCTTTTGGCAGTCTGTGGTATATTCAATATTTTTCACCAACACCATAATTCAAAGGTGTCAATTCTTCTTTGGTCTTTCTTATTCATTGTCCAGCTTTCACATGCATATGAGGCAACTGAAAACACCATGGCTTGGATCAGGCGTACCTTAGTCCTTAAAATGACATCTTTAAAGAGGTCTTTTGCAGCAGATTTGCTCACATGCAGTATGTCATTTGATTTCTTGACTGCTGCTTCCATGAATGTTGATTGTGGATCCAAGTAAAATGAAATCCTTGACAACTTTGATCTTTTCTCCATTTACCACAATGTTGTTTGTTTGTCCAGTGGTGAGGATTTTTGTTTTATGTTGAGGTGTAATCCATACTGAAGGCTGTGGTCTTTGATCTTCCTCAGTAGGTGCTTCAAGTCCTCTTCACTTCCAGCAGGCAAGGTTGTGTCATCTGCATAACGTAGGTTGTTAATGAGTCTTCGCCCTGTTCTTCTTCATATACTCCAGCTTCTCAGATTATTTACTCAGCATACAGATTGAATAAGTATAGTGAAAGGATACAACCCTGATGCCCACCTTTCCTGACTTTAAACCACGCAGTATCCCCTTGTTGTGTTCTAACGACTGCCTCTTGGTGTACACACAGGTTTCTCCTGAGCACAATTAAGTTTTTGTATAGATGACGATAATAACTGACATTTATTGAATGCTTCCTACATATTAGACAATTTTCTAAGCACTTTCTATATATTATTTCATTTAATTCTTACATGAGAAAGGAATTTAGTAAACCCTGTTTTACACATAAGGAGTCCTAGCAGGGCAGTGGTTAAGTGCTCAGCTGCTAATTGAAAGGTTGGGGGTTCAAACCCCCGCAGCCGCTCCGTAGGAGAAATATGTGCTTCCATAAATATTACAGCTTTGAAAACCCTATGAGGCAGTTCTGCTCTGTCCTGTAGGGTCACTATGAGTTGGAATCGACTTGATGGCAGTGGATATCTTACACGTGAAAAGACTAAGGCACCTAGATGTTAAGTAATTTACTCATGGTCATGTGAGTAGTAAGGAATGGACCAGGGATTTGAACCTGGGCAGTCTTGTTTCCTCACCTCTGCTCCTAATTACTGAATTGTATCACCTCTGTGCCTAGTAAATAAAAGACCTTTCATTCTCTGGTCCTGGTATCTCTCAGCATCCTTCTATCTCTCCAGTCTTCTCATTGTGTCCTATGTACCAGCCTTATGGAACTTCTTAGAGTTCATTGCACAGTATACTTTCCTTTCTCTTGCCTTTGTCTCTTTTCACCTGCTTTTTTGTCTTCCTAGTACATTTTTCTGCCCCGACCTCTAAGATACCTCTTCCTTCCTCTCCAAGGTAGACTTGTTCTAGCTTCTTTATCTGGCTAACTTTTGTTTTAAAGGATTTAAAGGATGACATCTTTTAACATTCCAGTCAGATAGCTCCTTTGGAAACCTTCCTCTGACCTCTCAGTTTGGATTAGGTTTCTATCTTGTGTTCCCAGGTGTTCTGCACTTACTTTTATGTTAGCTCTGAATCATAATTGGTAATTTAAGTATTAGACTGGGCTTGAAAAAGGATCTGAATCTCTTATCTCAGCATATAGCGTAGTCACCTGTTAGGTGAATGAATGCTTGGTGGGAGTTTAGAAATATAAATCACAGTGCAGCCACACTGAAAGTTCATATTTGAGGAGCTATAAAATAATCTTGTTGTTTTGGAGGTACTTAAAAACCATGAAGGGACTAAACTCCTCAGAGTCTCTCAAAGATGAGTGACTGCTTCATTAAATGACTTGTGAGGAGGTGAGTTTAGTAATTCGGAACACTTATCTATTCTTTGATCTTATATAAAAGAGAATACTTTGGGTTTTTTTTTTTTTATTTTAGGGGGACTGGAAGAATTTCTTTTCTTTTTTCTTTTTCTACTCTTTTTTTTTTTTTTTTAAATATTTTATTGTACTTCAGGTGAAGGCTTACAGAACAGATAGTTTCTCATGTAACAGTAACACACATGCTGTTTTATGACATTGGTTAACAACCCC
>NW_004443952.1:12280779-12283008 GCF_000243295.1 Trichechus manatus latirostris
CTCCGTTTGGTGTTCGGCTGAGTTCTTTATCTCTTCATTTGATGTTCTAGGGTTTCAGGATTGTTGATTTTCTGTTTGGCTTAGTTTTTCGGATCTTTGTTGTGGAGGGACGGCGTGGTGCTTCTGCCTAGACCGCCATCTTGCCGGAGTCCTCTCTTTTTCTACTCTTGAGTCCCAGGACATTAGCCATTAGGTGTTCCCAAAACTTTGCTCTTGAGTGTGGCCTAAGAACTCTCTCTTGGGTACACTGCTAAGCAGCTAAGTCCTGTCTCTCGTATAGTCAGTTTATTTGTGAAAATTTTTATCTGAAAGCCTCAAAAGAACCTTAATATATCAGAAATCCCATCTGATTCCCTTACATCTTATCTGTCTAACCATAATCTGGAAACTTGGTAGCCATCATTGACGCCTTTTTCTTTTTCATTCCCTTGTGTCCATTTATCACCAAGTCTGGTCCACTTTGACTCCTTTACATTTTTTGAATCCAGCCATTTTTCTCCATCTTTACTGTCACCACTGTTGACCAAGCTATCATCATGTCTTGCCTATACTACTACAGTAGCTTATCTCCCTGTACCTCTGTCCCCTCTAGTCTGTTCTTCACCAAACAGCAAGAATGATCCTTTCATATCTTAAAATGGATCATTTATTTATGGAGCAGAGCAGGACAGGAGGAAGGTAGATGTGACTATAAAAGGACAGCACAGGGATCCTTGTAGTGATAGAACTGTTCTGTATCATGTATCCATGTCAGTATCTTGGTTGTGATGTTGTACTGTAGTTTTGCAAGATTTTACCATTGGGGGAAACTAGGTCGAAGGTACATGGACTCTCTCTCTATTTCTTGGAACTGCATATGAATCTACAGTTACTCAAAAAAAAAGTCAACTTTTAAAAAAACAAAACAAACTGACATTTTACCGTCCTGTTTAAAATCCTTCAGTGCCTACCTAACTCTCTTAGGCTAAAGACTAAAGTCCTTAGTATGGTCTTCTGTGATCTGAATATCTTGTCTACCTCTCCGGCCTTGTTTATCCTGTACCAGTTTCCTACTAGTTGTCTGTGTTCCAGATACACTGACTGTTCTTTCATGGTTTTTAACATGCCAGGTTCTTCTCATTTACAGCCTTCCTACTGGCTTCCTTCTAGCCAAAATGCTAGTCTTTCCACCCCTTTGGTTAATTCTTTCTCATCTTTCCTGTATCAGCTCCAGCTTTACTTCTTAGGAAAAGCCTTTTCTGATTCTCCAGACTAACTCAGATTTTTCTGTTAGGAGCTTATAGAATACCCAGTATTTTTCCTTTATAGCAGTCATGGTAATTTATATTCATACATTTATTTGTGTGATTCTTTAGTTCATATGTGTCTCTTCCACTAGATTATGAGAGTAGGGATTGTGTCTTTATCCTCAGCACCGAACACAGTGAGTAATGAGTACACGTAAGACATGAAAGGCACTGTCTTTCTTTTTAGCCCTTGTTCTCTTATTGGCATCTCAGAAGCACCTTAGATATGAAGGCAGGAGAGTAAGGTCCCAATTCAGAGATCTGACTTATACTCTTTTCCCAAATCATAAGTTTGAACTTCTCTTGGATTTCCTAACAGTAAACCTCTTTGGGTCACGGGGGCATTTATTAAAGGAGGGATAGGATATGGTTGAGCAAGGCGAGTACTCTTGATCCTAATGGCTGGATCTTAGGAGAGCCCTAAGCTGAATCTACCAAAGAGCAATCTTTTTTTTTTTTTTAATTGTGCTTTAAGTGAAAGTTTACAGTTCAAGTCAGTTTCTCACACAAAAATTTACATACACATTGCTATGTGATCCTAGCTGCTCTCCCTACACTGTGACAGCATACTTCTCCTTTCCACTCTGGGTTTTCTGTGTCCATTTCAACCAGCTCCTTTTTGCCTTCTTGTCTTGCCTCTGGACAGGAGTTGCCCATTTAGACTCGTATCTACTTGAGCTAAGAAGCACTCTCTTCACAAGTATGATTTTATGTCTCGTAGTCCAGTCTAATCTTTGTCGAAGAGTTGGCTTTGGGAATGGTTTCAGTTCTGGGCTAATGGAGAGTCTGGGGGCCGTGTCTTCCGGGGTCCCTTCAGCCTCAGTCAGACCGTTAAGTCTGGTCTTTTTACTAGAATTTGAGTTCTGCACCCCACTTCTCTCCTTCTCCATCAGGGATTCTCTGTTGTGTTCCCTGTCAGGGTGGTCATTGGTGGTAGCTGGGC
>NW_004443952.1:12284062-12328485 GCF_000243295.1 Trichechus manatus latirostris
TCTTCTTTGGTGAAGTGCCTGTTTATATCCTTTGCCCATTTTTTTAATTGTGTTGTCTTTTTGTTGTTGAGGTTTTGCAGTATCTTGTAGATTTTAGAGATTAGACGCTGATCGGATTTGTTGTAGCCAAAATTTTTTTCCCAGTCTGTAGGTTGTATTTTGACTCTTTTAGTGAAGTCTTTTGATGAGCATAAGTGTTTGATTTTTAGGACCTCCTGGTTATCTAGTTTCTCTTCCGGTGTTTGTGCATTGTTGGTAATGTTTTATATTCTGTTTATGCCATGTATTAGGGCTCCTAGCATTGTCTCTATTTTTTCTTCCATGATCGTTATCGTTTTAGATTTTATATTTAGTTTTTGATCCATTTAGAGATAGTATTTGTATATGGTGTGAGGTATGGGTCTTGATTCAGTTTTTTGCAGATGAATATCCAGTTCTGCCAGCACCATTTGTTAAAGAGACTGTCTCTTCCCCAGTTAACAGACTTTGGGCCTTTGTCAAATATCAGCTGCTTATAGGTGGATGAATTTACGTCTGGATTCTCTGGATTCTCAGTTCTGTTCAGCTAGTCTATATATCTGTTGTTGTACCAGTACCAGGCTGTTTTGACTATCGTGGCAGTATAACAGGTTCTAAAATCAGGTAGCGTGAGGCCTCCAACTTTGTTCTTCTTCTTCAGTAATGCTTTACTTTTCCAGGGCCTCTTTCGTTTCCATATGAAGTTAGTGATTTGTTTTTCCATCTCATTAAAAACTGCCATTGGAATTTGGATCAGAATTGCATTGTACCTGTAGATTGGTTCGGGTAGAATAAACATTTTCACAATGTAGAGTCTTCCTATCCATGAACAAGGTATGTTTTTCCACTTATATAGGTCTGTTTTGGTTTCTCACAGTAGTGTCTTGTAGTTTTCCCAAAGAGCCATCTTAGGCTCTGGCCTGCTTGTCTCTGGTAGATGGCCAGCCTTGGATTTAATAGGTCCACTAATTTCCTATGGAGCTGAAATTCAGTGGTCTTCTGAACTGTCAGGACTCTAGATCATTGGCTTGGCAGAGTTCTCTGCTGTCACATTGATTATTGGCGTACTAAAAGTGTGGTCCCAGTTTATGAGTATAGGTATATGATTTGGTGATTGGAAAGATCAGTGTTCTTAGTTGTAGACAGTAACATCCATGCTAGCTAGTTTAAGTAGAAATATATACTGGTTAGCATATAGAATTTCTGCATGTAGAATTTTGGGGAATGATAGAAAGCCAAGCTTGGATCCTACATAGGCAGAGGCAGTGCAGCCAGGAGTAATACCCAGCCACACCAAAAGACTGTTTCAGCAGAAATCCCACCGCTGCTGCCACCTCTCATGAAGTTAGAAATGAGACACCAGAGCCCCTGGAACCTCTGCTATAGTTGCGGCCAAAAAACCATTCATCTCTGTGACTGTGCTTGATATGAGAACTATATGGCTTCCAAATTACACCATGCCACTTCCATACTCCAAGTCTTGTACAAATGTGCCTGCTTGGTAGAAACTGCATCACATGTAGGACTTTAGCTGCAAGGTAGTCCCAGAAATATGGTCTTCTGCTTTCTAACCTCTAGTGTGCAGGAAGGCGTGCTAGAACCTGGTGTTGTGTGAGCTAGTCTGCATCATGTGCCATAGCAGGTTAAGGCCTGACCATTACAGATAGACCTCATTTGCCAGTAAGTGTTTTATTTGAGTTTAGTGCAGATGACTAAGTTTGGTACTACCTATTAGGAACTTAACAAGGAAACATTACATGAAACAAGGTAATGATATTTTTTTGGATTTTCAAGTGGTAATTTTGCCTGTGCTGAATTATGTAGTTTATGGTTTTATATACTACCCATACATTTGCGTATTCATTCTCCAAATATTATTATTAAGAACATCAAGTGTAGAGTATCTATACTGTACTAAGAGCTATTAATACAAAAGAGAGTAGACAGTCTGCATTCAGGGAGCTCATAGACTTGGTGTGGCAGTGTTTCCAACAGAGGTATGCATTGAAGCAACTTAATGAAGTTAAAAAACATAAATGTGGAACTACACGTTTATGTATCCAATATCTGCCACACCCATCAGCATGAAGTCCTCAAATTAGAGGGATAGTCACAAAGCAAAGTCAAACTTATAAATCAGTTTCTCTGTGGGTAGCGCCCAGAAACCTGCATTTTTAATAAGCTTTCCTGTTGATTCTTAAATACCCTACCTTGGTGAAAAACCACTGATCTGGTGGATCAATAATAACTCTTAATGTTATGTTTTGATTGCAACAGTCATTTCCTACATTTTTCATTTGTTTTAAAAAGTTTAAAAAGTGGACATTTATTTTATAGGGGCAGAGCTACCAGGGCAAGTTATCTCCATGGCAGCTTCCACCCTCGCTACCTTGGCCATCTCTCTCACAGGCTATGAATCAAGCAGTGAAGACCAGCCCTCGACTCAGCCTACAGGTGACTGACGTTATGAAGGAATGTCTCCAAAGTCATTCTGGAAAATGAAATATAAATAGAATATAAAATTAAGAAAGACACTAGCATCGTAAAATGTTAATTTACTCTTGCTGGTCCTTCATTTTTTCTCTCTGATTTTTGTTTTTATACCTTATTCCTGCTCATCTTTGTTCTCGTGTGCCACTTTTTTCGTACCTTCAATTATTTTACCTTGGGTTTCTTATCTTGATTCTTGCTACCTCTGTTTCATTCTTTTCTTTTTTTAATGCTTTTCTTATTTCTCATTTTCCTTTCATGTTATTTTCCTTTTGTTGGTGTCCCACATATGTTTTTCCACATTTTACCCCACTTTGTCATTTTCTCATCTTGGTTTCTTATTTTTCATCTACAACTACTGTTCAGTTCTCCATTGTTTTATTTTGGTCTCATGTTGCTTTTGTTCCCACTGCCCCCATTCTTTTTTTGGCTTTTCTTTTTCATCTTCTAGTCATCCATTTCTCTGACGTTTCTTCTAAAAGTTTTCATTTGCATGCTTTATGCTATTAACGTATTGACTGTTTCCCCTAAAACAGACCTTATGCTTGTTCTGGCTTCAGTATTCTGTGTGGCCTAGCTGCAGAGGAGTTGCAGCCTCCTGCAAGATACCAGCTGGTAGATTTATACCAGCATTAGAGTCACATTATACTTGCACAGAGTTCAGGAATGTAGTAGGTCATCCTGCTTGTGATGAGAAGTCTAATAGTGCCAGAGGTATTTAGAGTTAGGGAATATGGTGAGTTATTTTTGAAGAACTGACTTTAGAAAAGTCTTGAAGGAAGAGATTGACTAAGAGATAGGCATTTGGGGTGGTGGGAATACTTCGTTTTTTTGCACACTGAATTATGTTTCCTAAGTGGAGAGGGAATGTTTTGGTTATGGGCTTATTCTTCCAAGTATCTGCCACACCCACCAGCTTGAAATTCCCAAATGAGATAGAGAGCAGAGTCACGCAGAAGCATGTCCTGTTTAGCTTGGGCTTTAGCCCCAAACCTTAGGGCAGAGTTTTAGTCCTGGTGAGGTGGGCTGGCTAACCATGGTGCTAGTTACATCAGTAGTAAAAATTTACTCCCAACAGTAAACATTTATTGTTAAAAGAAACATTAAGTAAATTATGATATAGAAGTCAGAGGACTACTACTACACAGTTGTTTATGAAAGTTATCAAATAACAGAGAAATCCTTTATTCAACAAATATTTAGTGAGAACCTGCTGTATGTCAGGTACTGTTCTCTATGCTAGGAATACAGTGGAGGGAGAACAAAACAGACAAGGTCTTAGTGCTCATGGAACTAACATTCACCTGAGGGGAGAAAGTGAAAAAAGGTAAATAGAACATGATACAACTATATAAAACTATGTTTTGTAAAAGACTATGGGTAAATAGGGGGTGAGATTATGGTTGTTCTTAATTCTTTTCTCTTTTTTCCTAGACTTTTCGAAATATACTTTTATAGTTAAACTTTTTTGTTTTATGAAAGGCAAATTGCAAATTTTAGGATCTTATTCATTGCCATTATCATAGTGTATACTGAGTAGTATTGCTTTAAGAGTTGTATGGTTTCTCATGTATATCTTTTGGTATAACTAGGGGATAGAAATAATATAACGCTGTAGTAAAATGTAACATCGTATTTGTATTATTAGAAAACAGTGCCTTATGTGAAGTAATTCTTTTATTAAGATTTCCTTTGTTTGGAAATTCCTCACCCCCAGCAGTCTGTCATTGTTTTATATCTCATTTAAAGAAAAACAAATATCTGAAAGCCTGGGTTCTTCATGTAAGAGCAGGTGGTTCCATTTTATGTGAAGTGACACAGAAAAGTCATATTGTGTCAGAAATATATATAAATACATGTAATATAAAGTTCTTTTAAAACAAGAAGAGTTTTTAAACACATGAATTCTGGTATGTGTTAATGTTGTTGCTTTATATGATCTGAATAGTTTTTATAGGTTAATTATAATTCTCAGCTATTTTGTTATGCATTTTTCTCTTTTTTTAATGATACACATACATGGTCATAAAAAACTTGAACAGTATAAAGTATATAAGGTAAGGAGTAGAAAATTCCCTGTCTCCCAACCCTAACCCCCCCAAAAAAAACTATTTTCCTCAGATTTAAGCACAGTCGATAGTGTACATATGCAAACATACATATGCATCTTTTTTTTTTTTTTTAAATCCATTGTAATCATACTATACCAAAAAAACCAAACCCATTGCGTTGGAGTCGATTCTGACTCATAGTGACCCTATAGGACAGGGTAGAACTGTCCCATAGAGTTTCCAGAGAGCAACTGGTATAATCATGTATTAACAAAGTTCATTTTGAAGGCTAAAAATAGGATACCTTAGTCAATTGCTCTGTATTACTGTTCACTGATGTGGATTAATACGGTGTGTGATTTTTTTCCTTTCCTCTTTAGAAACCACGGACAGGGAACCTCCTCCAAGATTGTCCTCATCTTCTTCAGCTTCCACTCCTTCACCCACTCTGGGCAGACAAAGACCTGAAATTGGAACTTTTCTTAGAAAGAAGAAAACTAGTGATATCTACTTTGTGTCTCTCGTTTGGGCCATCATTGTTGTCCAGATCTGGTTGAACCTATGGATTGTGCAGTTACTGCCGGTGCCTGTTGCAGGTCATTATCTGATTAATTATGATCTGATCTGATGTTTGAGGAGTATTTTTATGTTTTTACTATTTAATTTTAATGTTCAGTATTTTTACTATTCTAAATAAAATAATCTTTTGTTTACATTTAAATAATAAATTTTATTTTGGAAATGTATCACTTTGATAATTCTTTAATATTTCACTTTTAAGGTCACACATGTGTTTGAAATTGTTACATGAGATTGATAGCTCCCCATAGAGAGTTAACTATTTTCAGCCTTACATGATTCTGTGGAAGAGAATATTAACAACAATCAGAGTTTTGGGGTTTATGATTGAATTTTGACAGCTGCTCTTAGTGAAGTGCATTTTACGTTGCATTTTTCTCTCTCTTTCTTTTTTATTTGTGGTAAAATATATATAACATAAAATTTACTACTTTAGCCATTTTTAAGTGTACAGTTCATTGGCATTAATTATATTCAAAATGTTGTACAACCATCACCACTATTTATTTCTGAAACTTTTTTATTACCCAGAACAGAAATTCTGTTCTCATTAAGCAACAACTCCCCATTCTTCTCTCTCCTCTGCCGTTGTAGCCTCTGATCTACTTTCTGTCTCTATGCATTTGCCTACTCTAGATATTTCATAAATGGGTTCATATAATATTTGTCCTTTTGTTTCTAGTTTATTCACTCAGCATAATGATTTCAAGGTTAATCCATGTTGTAGCATGTCTCAGAGGTTCATGTCTCTTTATGGTTGAATGATATTCTGTTTTATGGATATACCACATTTTGTTTATCGATTCATTCATTTGTTGATGGACATTTGAGTTGTTACTATGTTTTGGCTATTGAGAATAATGTTGCAGTGAACATTGGTGTGCCATTATCTATTTGAGTCCCTGTTTCCAGTTTTTTGGGGTATATACCTATTACACTGCATTTTTAATTCAAAGGAATGTAGATTTTTGTGAAATATATATATGCAAACTCTTGATTTTTCTTTTCTTTGGCAGGCAATTGAATTTTATATATGTATACATATATACGTATTTGTGTATGTATATAAAATACGTATTATGTAAAAATGGAATCAGGGCTTTCCACAGATCATCATCATATTGCAGTTACAAGTCTTTATACCTGAATATTCTGGTAACTTAAGGCCCACCTTTATAGTGTTGATTCTCTATGAAACTATCTTCTAAGGCTGGTAAGAATAAGAAAGAGTTATCTTTGATTCAGGTGCATTGTAGAAGAGTCTTTTATTTGATTCTTGCCTCATTGCTTGGGCTTTCCCTTTTGTGCTATCATAGACTATATCAGCTTTATAAAGCTCTCAGTGGGTACTCTGGGTTCTGCCATCCAGGAACCTCCTAAATTTGATTAGTATTTATTTCCTCTGTCAAGGTTCTTCAGTACTGATTAAAACAATAGTGTTTTGAAATCTTATCTCTACCGTGGTCTAGAAGTCCAAACTGATTGGCCTGTTTATTTTCTAGGTCATTAATTGTCAAACTTCGCAGGTTTCTCATCAAATTGAACAGTTAATTAGATAGTTACCATTATTTTAAACATTAACTAGGATCAGAACAACTGTGTAAAACATACAGTATAGGCATACCTTCGAGATATTGCGGGTTCGGTTCAAGACCACCACAATATAGTGAATATCGCAATAAAGCGAGTCACACAAATTGTTTTGGTTTTCTAGTGCATATAAAAATTATGTTTACACTATACTGTAGTCATTTAAGTGTGCAATAGCATTATGTCTGAAAAAACAATGTATGTACTTTAATTTAAAAATACCTTATTGCTAAAAAATGCTAACCATCATCTAAGCCTTTAGCAGATCATAGTCTTTTTGCTGGTGGAGGGTCTTGCCTTGATGTTAATGGCTGCTGACTGATCAGGGTGGTGCTTCTGAAGGTTGGGGTAGATGTGGCAGTTTCTTAAAATAAGACAGCAATAAAGTTTGCCACATCGATTGACTTCCTTTCACCAAAGATTTCTCTGTGGCACGCAGTGCTGTTTGATAGCATTTTACCCACAGTAGAACTTCTTTCAAAATTGGAGTCATCCTCTCAAACCCTGCTACTGCTTTATTAACTAAGTTTATGTAATATTCTAAATCTTTGTTGTCGTTTCAACGATATTCACAGCATCTTCACCAGGAGTAGATTCCATCTCAAGAAACCACTTTCTTTGCTCATCCGTAAGAAGCAACTCTTCATCCATTAACATTTTATCATGAGATAGCCGCAATTTAGTCACATCTTCAGGATCCACTGCTAATTCTAGTTCTCTTGCTGTTTCCACCACATCTGCAGTTACTTTCTCAACTGAAGTCTTGGATCCCTCAAAGTCATCCATGAGGGTTGGAATCAACTTTTTCCAAACTCCTGTTAATGTTGATATTTTGACCTCTTCCCATGAATCACAAATGTTCTTAATGGCATCTAGAATGGTGAATCCTTTCCAGAAGGTTTTCAATTTACGTTGCCCAGATCCCCTCGAGGAATCACTTATCTAAGACAACTATAGCTTTATGTAATGCATTTCTTAAATAATAAGACTTGAGAGTTGAAATTACTCCTTGATCCTTGAGCTACAGAATGGGTGTTGTGTTAGCAGGCATGAAAACAACGTTAATCTCCTTGTATATCTCATCAGAGCTCTTGGGTGACCAGGTGCACTGTCAATGAGCAGTAATATTTTGAAAGATATCTTTTTTTCTGAGCAGTAGGTCTCAACAGTAGGCTTAAAATATTCAGTAAACCATATTGTAAACATATGTACCATCATCCAGGCTTTGTTGTTCCATTTATAGAGCACAGGCAGAGTAGATTTAGCATAATTCTTATGGGCCCTAGGGTTTTCAGAATGGTAAATGAGCATTGACTTCATGTCACCAGCTGCATTAGCCCTTAACAAGCATCATCCTGTCCTTTGAAACTTTGAAGCTGGGCATTGACTTCTCCTCTCTAGCTATGAAAGTCCCAGATGGCATCTTCTTCCAATATAAGGCTGTTTCATCTACATTGAAAATCTGTTGTTTAGTGTACTCACCTTCATCAATTATCTTAGCAAAATCTTCTGGATAACTTGCTGCAGCTTCTGCATCAGCACTTGCTGCTTCAGCTTGCACTTTCATGTCATGAAGACAGCTTCTTTCGCTAAACCTCATGAACCAATCTCTGCTAGCTTCAGACCTTTCCTCTGCAGCTTCCTCACCTCTTTCAGCTTTTGTAGAATTAAAGAGAATTAAGGCCTTGCTCTGGATTAGGCTTTAGCTTAAGGGAATGTTGTGGCTGATTTGATCTTCTATGCAGTCCACTAAAACTTTCTCCATTTCAGTAATAAGGCTATCTTACTTTCTTATCATTCATGTGTTCACTGGAGTAGCACTTTTAATTTGCTTCAAGAACTTTTCCTGTGCATTCACAACTTGACTAACTGACGCAAGAGGCCTAGCTTTCATCCTGTCTCAGCTTTCAACATGCCTTCCTCACTAAGCTTAGTCATTTCTAGCTTTTGATTTAAAGTAAGAAATGTGCGGCTCTTCCTTTCACTTGAACACTTAGAGGCCATTGTAGGGTTACTAATTGGCCTAATTTCGATATTGTCATGTCTTGGGGAATAGGGAGGCCTGAGGAGAGGGAGAGAGATGGGGGAACAGTCAGTTGGTAGAACAGTCAGAACACACATAACATTTATAGATTAAGTTAGCTGTCTTATATAGGCATGGTTTGTGGTGCAGTGAAACAATTACAGTAGTAACGTCAAAGATTGCTGATCACAGATCACCATAACAGATATAATGAAAAAGTTTGAAATATTGTGAGAATTACCAAAACGTGACACAGAGACACGAAGTGAGCACATGCTGTTGGAAAAAGGGCACCAATAGACTTGCTCAATGCAGGGTTGCCACAAACTAATTTGTAAAAAAAAAGAAAAAACAGTATCTACAAAGCACAATAAAATGAGGCGCAATAAAGTTATACCTGTATAAATGGTTGAAGTTTGTGTCTGCTTCTTGTGCCCTCAAACAGTACTTCTTAGGTAGTTGGAGCAAGATATAGTTGTAGTTGAGCAAGTCACAGTGTAAACACCATGGCTACGCTTCCTGTTAAGGAATTTATAGAAATACTTAGTGAAACATAGTTTAAATTGATCATCTAGATTGTTCCATACGTTTTTGGTTCTGCCAGATGATTTATGCTGGCAAATCCTGTGTCAGTGGCTGTTGGAAGCCCCCTTTCATTTGCCGGAGTTACATTTGTCTGAGTCATATCTTTAACCTCTGGTCATCATAGGAATTTGACATGGCCTTGGAAGAACAGGCTGTGAAGAGGGTTGCTCCCCAAAAGTGTTTTATAGCCTGTAATTACCCTGGGTTGTACTACAGACTAGGAGTTTTCACAGGGCCAGAATAATAGGGTCCTTTTTAGGGATTTTAAAATGCCAACAAAGGAGTTAAATTGGTTCTTGGTTCAAATGGTAAGCTGTAAACTGTTAGGTTATAATGCAGGGACTAAGAGCATAGGAATCCCTGGAGTTAGAGAAATTATAATGATTGGGGTCTAATTATCAGAGTCCTATCTGCAAGATGTGGTATTAATGATATTGTTCGATAATTTCCTCATTCTGTTGGATCATCTTAGTTTGGAATGGGCACAGATATGGGTCTCTTCCTGTCAGTTGGCCAGGTAGCTGTCTTCCAGATTTCTTGGCATAGACGAGTGAGCACCTGTTTGTTGAGACATCTCAATTGATATTCCGTCAGTTCCTGGAGACTTGTTTTTTGCCAGTCCCTTCAGTGCAGCCTGGACTTCTTCCTTCAGTACCTTCGGTCCTTGATCATATGCAGCCTCCTGAAATGATTGAACATTGACCAATTCTTTTTTGGTACAGTGACTCTGCATTCCTTCCATCTTTTGATGCTTCCTATGTCGTTTAATATTTTCCTCATAGAATCCTTCAGTATTGCAACTGGAGGCTGAATTTTTTCTTCAGTTCTTTTCAGCTTGAGAAGTGCCCAGCATGTTCTTCCCTTTTGGTTTTCTATCTCTAGGTCTTTGCATATTTCATTGTAATACTTTACTTTGTCTTCTCGAGCTGCCCTTTAAAATCTTCTGTTCAGCTCTTTTACTTCATCATTTCTTCCATTTGCTCTACCTACTCTACATTCAAGAGCAACTTTCAAAGTCTCTTCGGACATCCATTTTAATCTTTTCTTTCTTTCCTGTCTTTTTAATGACCTCTTGCTTTCTTCATGTATGATATCCTTGATGTCATTCCACAACTTGTCTGGTCTTCGGTCATTAGTGTTCAGTGTGTCAAATCTGTTCTTGAGATGGTCTCAATTCAGATGGGATATACTCAAGGTTGTACTTTGGCTCTTGTGAACTTGTTCAAATTTTCTTCAACTTCAACTTGAACTTTCATATGAACAGTTGATGGTCTGTTCTGCAGTCGGCCCTGGTCTTGTTACCGATGATACTGAGCTTTTCCATCATCTCTTTCAACAGATGTAGTCATTTTGATTCCTGTGTTATTCCATGTGGCAAGATCCATGTGTATAATCGCCGTTTATGTTAGTGAAAAAAGGTACTTGCAATGAAGAAGTCGTTGGTCTTGCAAAAGACTATCATGCAATCTCTGGCATCTTTTCTATGACCAAGGCCGTATTTTCCAACTACCAGTCCTTCTTCTTTATTTCTAACTTTCACATTCCAATCGCCAGTAATTATCAGTGCATCTTGATTGCATGTTTGATTGCATCTACAGGGAACTTCCAAAAATTTAAGCTGGATTTAGAAGATGATATGGAACAAGGGATAGCATTACTAATGTCTGATGGATCATGGCTGAAAGCAGAGAATACCAGAAAGATGTTTACCCGTGTTTTATTCACTATGCAAAGGCATTCAACTGTGTGAACCGTAACAAATTATGGATAACATGGATTAATTGTGCTCCCGAGGAACCTGTACTTAGACCAAGAGGCAGTCTTTTAACAGAACAAGGGTATACTGCGTGGTTTAAAGTCAAGAAAGGTATGCATCAGGGTTGTATTCTTTCACCATACTTACTCAATCTGTATGCTTAGCAAATAATCCAAGAAACCAGACCATGTGAAGAAGAATGTGGCATCAGGATTGGAGGAAGACTCATTAACAACCTGCGATATGCAGATGACACAACCTTGCTTGCTGAAAGTGAAGAGGACTTGAAGCACTTACTGATGAAGATCAAAGACCACAGCCTTCAGTATGGATCACACTTCAACATAAAACAAAAATTCTCACAACTGGACCAGTAAGCAACATCATGAAAGACAGAGAAAAGATTGAAGTTGTCAAGAATTTCATTTTACTTGGATCAACAGTCAACACCCATGGAAGCAGCAGTCAAGAAATCTAAAGATGAGTTGCATTGGACAAATTGCTGCAAAAGACCTCTTTAAAGTGTTAAAAAGCAAAGATGTCACTTTAAGGACTAAGGTGCGCCTGACCCAAGCCATGGTATTTTCAGTTGCCTCATATGCGTGTGAAAGCTGAATTATGAATAAGGAAGACCGTAGGAGAATTGATGCCTTTGAATTGTGGTGTTGGCGAAGAATATTGAATATACCATGGACTGCCAAAAGAACAAACAAATCTGTCTTGGAAAAAATACAACCAGAATACTCCTTAGAAGCAAGGATGACGAGACTTTGTCTCACATACTTTGGACATGTTATCAGGAGGGACTAATCCCTGGAGAAGGACATCATGCTTAGTAAAGTAGAGGGTCAGCCAAAAAAAGGAAGACCCTCAAGGAGATGAATTGACACAGTGGCTGCAACAGTGGGTTCAAACACAGCAATGATTGTGAGAATGGCGCAGGACTGGGCAGTGTTTTGTTCTGTTGTATGTAGTGTCACTATAAGTCAGAACTGACTCCATGGCACCTAACAACAATAACATCTGCAAGGTGGAGCCTTGGTCGCACAGTGGTTAAAAATTCAGCTGTTAACCAACAGATCAATAGTTCGAATCCACCAGCCACTCCTTGGAAACCCTTTGGGGCAGTTACCCTCTGTCCTGTAGGGTCACTGTGAGTTGGAATCTACTCGACGGCAGTTTGGTTTGGTTTTTATCTGTGAGACAAACCTTACAGATCAGGAAGACTTGCCCCTGGCCTCACCGCTTTCTCAGCTGACCTTTAAGCTGAACCCCTGCTTGAAAGGCCATAGTACAGCCCGACTTCATAGAATGCCATTCATATTGTGGTCTGTGAATGGTGCCCCCGGGAGTAGTGCAGTGCACAGCCCGAGGTGCCATTCAAAACAGCCCTGCCCATACTCACACTGCTTCTCTACTAAACTGTAAAAAGATTCAGATGTATTGGGCAGCATGGAGAAATAGGAACACATATCAGCCTTGTAAGGAAGAGGGCAAAGTTTGGCAAGAGTAGCTATAATAGCTAAGGAGATTGGGATATGTCAGGGGTTAATATTCTTTAGTCTAGAAGGGGGAAGGTGTGAGGGGCCAAGATTATACTCACTGAAGTCTTTATGATAAGAATATCTTATGCTTATATGAGCTGTAGAATAATCCTTAACTCCTCCAGAGTCAGAGAAGACTTTAGGAAGAAGAAAACATAAGGGCATGTGGGGATTGTTTGTAGTTATTTGGCCCAATTTCATCTATTTGGAATACCTTGAACTCCTCCTGCTCCCCCGTTTACATCTTTTTTTTAAATTCTGACTTTACTGTTTAGAAGTTCACATGAAATTGAGGGGCCTTTTTTACATTATAACCTTCTTATCTGTATTTCGTTTATGGATGTATTTTTTTATTTTCTTTATAGTCTGGATACTCAAAAAACTTGTGATTCACTTCGGAGTTGTGAACTTCCTGGAGAAACGCTGCTACGTGTGGTGGCAGGTCATAGAACACTTCCTGAAGGAACGGCAGGAAGCTCTAGCACCTTGGCCAGTTATCGGACTTGGAAAATTCTTGTTAAAAGTTGATAGCAAGGTATTGTATTTTAAGAGCATGGGCTGTTTTAATGGAGTTTATATATTTCATTGGTTGAAATGCTCCATTTCATGGTATATGGGGTTTATATTGTAATTGTTGATAACACATTCAATATCTAGTTCTGTAGTGTAATTTTCTTTTTTTTTCCTTTCACTGTCTCCTATAGTGAAATTTTAAAGTTTATGGTTTACATAATGATAAGATGGATTTAGTTTAAATAAGCATTGAGTAAGTTATTTTGTTTTTTTTTTTTGTTTTTTTTCCCCTCTAAAAAACGAGAGAAAGGGCTCTTACGGAATACTCAGTTTAACATCCTAATTTTATAAGGACCAAATTGAGATATAGAGAAGCTGAGTGACTTGTCTAAAGTCATATAACCAGGTAGTGGCTCAGTCCAGTGAATATATTTTGAGTACTTCCTGTGTGTCAGATATTATGCTGGATCCTAAGGAAAATCAGATGAATCAGGGAAATCAGATTTAGAAGTTCAGTAGCTGTAGAAGTTCAGTTTCTGATTAGTGGCAAGAGACAGCAGTTCAGTGAAATTCAGAGACAGTGGTTAGATTCAGAGGCCTAGTGGTTAAGAACATGGACTCTGAATCCAGAATCTAATTTTAGCTCTCTGTTCTGCTTAATTGCTCTGTGACCTTGAGCAAGTTTCTTAACCTTTCTGTGCCTTGATTTCCTTATCAATAAATGAGTGTAACAGCACCTACCTCATACACTGGTTGTGACTGTTACATGAGTTAATACATATATAATTCCTAAATCAGTGCTGCTTGGTACACAGTGAGCTCTATATATGTGTTAGCTTATTTGTGTAGGAAAAGTATGTACAGAGTACAGTGGTAGCACTGAGAAAGAAATGATTAATTGTGATGGGTGGTGGGAGAGGGAAGGTTTTACAGAGGAGGCGATGCTAGAACAAATTTTAAAGCATGAGTAGGAGTTTATTAGACATGGCAGGAAGAGAAGGTAGATGGAACAGTGCAGAGGGCACAGAGACTTCTCTACAGTGTGAATTCTTAGGGAACACCAAGTAAGTGGTCATGATTGGAACATATGAAACGGTGAGTGGTAGAAGGTAAAGCTGGAGAGTTAGGAGAGACTGGATCAAGAAAGTCTTTTCGTGTGCTGTGCTGAGCAAGTTGGACTTCATCGTAAAGGCTAGCAACTGTTTCCTTTAATGGTTCCATCATGACTTAAAGGTGAGAAATACCATTATGTGAAACCAATGTAGATATGGATTGAGAATAGTAACTGGAATTCATGTGAGGGGGAAGTAAATCTTTATAACCCGTTGCTGTTGAGTTGATTCCAATTCATAGTGACTCATCCTTAAAAATTTACTGGGTTGAAGGAAATACACATTTTCTTACATATTGCCTGACTATATTCCTGAAAGCTTACCAGTTTTAACTCCACTAGCAGAACATAGGAGAATGCCTATTCCTTGAGCCCTTGTCAATACTGAATAATAATTTTTTAAAAAGTCCCATTTAGTTTGGGTAAAAATGGATATCTCAGTGTTGGGGTTTTTCCCCTCCAACAATTTCTACATGTATAATTCAGCAGCATTCAATGTTGTTTTAATTCGAAATTTTTTAAAATAAAAATGAAATTGACCATCCTTTTATATATTTTTTGGCTATTTATATATATTTTTTGTCAGTTGCATGTTTTTATTCTTGTTCATTTTTTCAACTTTTTAAATGAGAATCAACTTTTCACAGATTTCACCTTATTTATCACATCTTCCTGGTGCTGGTGTGAAGCTTTATCTTACTAGAGCAGATTTAGCATTTAACTGTTACTTAGGTCAGTTTCTTTCTCTTACCGCTATCAAAAGTGACAGAAATGAAAACCAGTTTGCAGCTTTCTCAGGTACTTGTACTTGGAATGCTTTATTTAGGAAATCTCAACAGTGTAACATATCAGTTGAAGTTCTGGGGGCATCAAAAAATATTGTTATGGAAGCCAAAAACGAAAACCAGACCCATTGCCGGTGAGTCGATTCCGACTCATAGCAACCCCATAGGACAGAGTAGAATTGCCCCATAGGATTTCCAAGGCTGTAAATCTTTACGGAGGCAGGCTGCCATGTCTTTCTCTCTTGGAACGGCTAGTGGGTTTGAACTGCCAGCCTTTCAGTTAGCAGCCGAGTACTTAACCACTGTGGCACAAGGGTGCCTTGTTATGGAGCAGCCTGGTAAAAATTTGCCACTTTTATGTTAATTTATATGCGAATCTGTCCTTCTTAAGGAAGAAAGTAAAATGAATGAGATGACTATTTTCTACTATATAGAACAATACATATCAGAATAAATGGCAATCAGAAACTAAATATTTGTTTAATTGTAATTGATGCCAAAATTTTGTTCTCTCTAGTATATTTGAGCTACAGCTTTGGGGGAAAAAGAAATCTATTCTTCATTGTTCTATTAAATTTTGATTGGTTAGACCAGTGTTTCTGAAATGATCCATGTACAAGAGGTTATTTGAAGTGTGTGTCTAAACAGGCATAGAATGTGCTTTAGGGGAAATTCTGCAAAGAACATTTATGATCACTCTGAAATTAAACTTTTTAAGACTTTTTTGTATCACTAATCCTTAAATCCTGTGTTTACTGCTTTTTAGATTCTGTATTCATCAGAAAGAGCTTTACAGTGTTAAATACTGTGAGGTTCAGATGAGACAATGTTTATGTGAAGAAAAGGTGGATATTATATACAGTACAAAAATATGTGCATAAAAATTGGGATGGAAGAAAACTCACCAAATATTAATAGAATGTTAGATATGTCTGTTTTTTGACCAAGTGTTCACTGTTCTGAATGAGCACGGAAATGTTTTTCTCTTCTGAAGAATGTGAAATAGCGGATACTATAAGCTACAACCACAAAGTTCAATGAAAATTTAATATATGAACATGAATTAGTTTATACAGGGACTAAAAATCCTTTTGGTTCATGATATATGAAAGAATCCTAACATTTGTTACCCTGGTTTTCGGAATTTGGTGTGACTATTTAAATATACAAGTATTCAGGTTATTTTATGTATTTTTAATTGTTAACTTGCCAGCAAAGCTTGTGGTTACCATCATTTCAATCAGTGTATATTTTAAAGGAATACTACATTCTCTTGATTTTGAAACTTTGTTAATGCATTACAGTTTCTTTTTTCTTTTGTAGTTTCTCCTTTGTTTGGAATAATTTCCTCTCATGCTATCAGTGACTTTCTTTTCTTTTCATACTATTATTGCATTCTCTAATGATATTCCACTGTTCTTCTCTTTCTCACCTTACTCAAGCTCTGGCACTGGCTAAATAAGAAGGTAAATAAACACATGGATGTTGGTGTTTACTACTGAATTTTGTAACTTTTCCTCCCATCTCCCTTCTCACGCAATGTTTCTGTCCAAATGTCAAACTAAGTTTTGTTTTGTTTGAAGTTCTAATTATAAGCTATGGAAGGTTGTGAAGCCTGAATACTGTCACAATACTGTTTAGAATTTGATAAAAATGCAACAAAGGCTATTTAGGAAAGGATGATGTCTCCTTGCCCAAGTGTTTGTAAGCAGTTCTGTCTTTTAGTTCTTTTGTCGACTGTGTGTTATTTCCATTCCCCTTCAGCTCTCTACTGTGGCTCAGTCTGACACTCTAGGCTCTTTGCTCTGTGAGAGCACATTAGGCAGTGGTTACTGAAAAGGAAAGAAAACTCTTTCTTGTTAACTTGTTCTATCACGACACTTGCAGGGATTTTTCAAAAGATAAATCTGTGAAGTATTTGTGTGATTCCCTTGGCTGTTAATTTTATATATTGTTCCTTTTATAGCTAGTATTCCAACATTTTATTTTCAATTTATAACAGATTGTAGTTATGGCCTATAACATCTAATTTAGTAAATTTCTCAAAATATGAGGTTGTAAATGCTTTGCATGATTGGCATGGAATTATAACAAGTACCTTTCTGATAACTTCAATAAAGGCTAACCTAGATGTATCAGTAATGTACCTATGATGTAGAGTCCACATAAACAAGTTCTTGACTTAATTTCATCTGATCCCTAGGACAGATAGAAGGAGATAACATCATTTATATATATTGTTTTTAAACACAGTAAGACTCTTAAAAGTCTTCAGTGGAAATATTATAGCAGTTTTTTAAAAAAGGTGTGATACTTTTTGAAAATAGATCAGAATGAGACTTTCGAAACTAAAGATTAGGATTTCATTTTTTTTTCCTGCTGAAACTAAGGAAAGGGGAAACTGTTGATGGTGCCTAAAGTTTTAAATTGTAGATTGAAAGTAATGTCTAACATACACCCGTGCGCGCGCACACCCACACACACACAAGGTTGTATGCAACTCCATTCTCTACAAAACTAGTATTAGTAATTGAGGTCAATCCTTGGCAAATGATAGTGCTGCAAGCATAAATCACATTTTCTTACTTTGATCAAAGTAGGTGGTTTTGTATATCTCCCCAATTTGTATATATTGAAATGAAGTTGTACTCGAGATGAGAGAAAGGAGAACTAAATTCATTAGGTTCAGTTTGATTTAACCTTCAGTGATCTAAATGAGTGAGATTTCCTATTTTACAATCCTAATTCATAATTGAATAGTGTGAGTTAGTTTTAAAAGATTCCTAGGAGATCAAGTAACTTTTTTCTATTCTTTGATGATTCTGTGTAGCATAAATGAAGCATTAGTGTAGGGTCAGAGTAACTGCTTGAAGTTCTGAGAGTTTGTGTTCGAGGAAAGTAAATAAATAATTTGAGGACTATTTTATTACATTACATCTAAGAACATTGTAGCATTGAATATTTGGTATGTGAAAAGTTAAAGTGGAGTGAATTAGGTAACTAGTTCAGTTAATGGAAATGTAATTTCTCTATTTCCCAGGGCCTGATTTTTATTCTTTAATATCTTTGTTTGCACTAAGATTCATCTGCAACTAGAATTTGCTTAAAAAACAAAGAAAAACCTACAGACCCAGAATATTGAAATAGAAGAGAAACTCAGTAGTGGAAAGACACTTTCCTAATAGATTGAAGAATAAAAAAATCAGTCAGTTTTTTTTTTTAATTGTGGTAAAAATATATATAACAAAATATTTTCTATTTCAACTTTTTTTACCTGTGCAATTCAGTAACATTAATTATGTTCACCATGTTAGGCAACCAGCACTACTACTCATTTCCAAAAGTTTTCATCACACTTCACAGAAACTTACTGCCCCTTGGACAATAGGTCAGTCAGTTTTGAAGTTTTAGAGAATCTTTTGGTATAACTATACATTTACCAACATCTCTAAATTTGAAAAATGCGTGCTCTTCATTCACACTTCATGACTTTCAGAATATCACCTTAAAATTAATTCCTTTCACCGTTTAAAAATTAAAGTAACTTCTCACAGCGTGAAAGACTGGGGAACTTATAAGAGACTGCAGTTGCCACAGACAGGGCAGTGATGACAGGTGATATGGTTTCCTTTGCCCAGAGCAGTGTGTGGGACAGGATCAGCCTCATCTAGCACCTCTGGCATTTCTTTAGGAATTGGCTCCTCCGTTCCTTTCTTCTCCCTTGTTTCCTCTCTCCATGTTTCTCTTTCCATCTCTATGAGTTTCTGTTTCCTTGTGAGTGTTGTTGCATTGGCTCTTCCAGAGAGTTAGTTTTTTTTCCTCCATCTAAGTTTTCTATCCTCTTTGTTTTATCCTCTCAATTAGTCCTTACTTCTGTGCACCAGCACCCCCCTTTTCTTATGTTTTTCTTTTCTTCTCTTGACTTTGTTCATTTCCCTTTTTTCCTTAATGTGGCTTTCTCTTTCTCTCTTTCCCGATCTTATTATCTCTTAGGCTGTCTCCCTTCTCACCCTGTTCTTTCACCTTATCTTGGCTGGCTGCAGTGTAAACAAAAAAATTTTTTTAGCTTATGTATTGAATATCTGAAATGCTTTTATTTATTTAAAATTTTAAATGAAACATTTAACTCTCACTGTATCCCTTGAATATGTTTTTATTTAGGTGACTCTTAGTGGATTTTTTCCTTCCCTTGGGTATATGGCTTCTGACAGGAAATAAAAATGACCCCACCCCTGGTTTAAAAATAATAAAATTTGATTTTGTAATGTTGATGTACATAGTGTGTTTGTGAATATTCCATATTTTCTTTCAGACAGATTCAGATATCTATGCTTTTTAAATAGTACATCATTCATTTTTAAAATATATATTTCAGATACGACTTTTCTAAAAAACACAGGCTTCCTATTTTCAGAGATTGTAATTTGTGAATACATATTTGGTTTTGCTTCTGAAATTATTTAATTTATGTTTAATCAAGTGTATATTAACTGGATGCCTGCCATGTGTCATGTACTGTGTTAGGTTTTAAAGATAGAGAGTAGTGACATACTAGCCCTTTCCTCAGGAAGCTGTCTCAAGAACTAGGTGATGGTGCAACTTTTCAATCAGTTTCAGTGATTTTAGAACTTACCTTCAAAATATGACATTTGACCTTCCATATCTTAGAACTTGTTATTACTTTTTTTAATCTCTGCTTTGTCTTGGATGCTTCAGTAGCATGCACTGAACATTAGCTTTACTGTTTGTAGCTATAATTGTCAAGATTTAAGATGAACTTTTTATCTTTGAATTCACTTTAGCATTACCTCTTAGTGACAGTTTCCTTTATGAAGGATAGATAAGGGGGAGACAAGCTTATAAGCATTGAGTAGGAGATGAATGTTCTAGAAGTCTATTAGGTTCATGAAAATATTTCCTTCCATTTGGTTGAAATAATTAATGATCTATGTTTATTTGAAGTCAATAGAATCGGAACATTAATTATGACGATGATTTTAAACTCACGTATTCCCTTCGGTTACTTGACAGTAAGTGGCCAGAATCCAGGCATTTTAAAACAATATTTAAGAATTTTAATATAGACTTTTTAAAGTACTATTCCTAAAGAGAGGGAAAGGATGCAAAATAATTTCTTAAATGTGCTACTTAAGTATGTAGAGTTAATTTTAGCAGTGTAGTTTTAAAATTTTCTTTGCTCTTGTATGTTTTATTCTCTGTTTGGAGAGTATAATTTATATTAAATTAAGAATAATTTACTCAGCAATGCTGTAGCTCATGTTGAGTTGGGGTGCAGTGTGCTTCAGCAGTCATCAATCTAATTCATTTTAGTTTTAAAACATTAAATGGTAGCCATGTATGGCAGGAATCCTAGGATTATTGTATATTCTGAAAACAAAAACTTTTTTAAATGTAGGACTGTTTTTTATTTTGAAAGTTGAGGGAAATTATAGTCAATACAGAACATCAAATAACATTTAGGGAGATCTTAATTTTAATTAGAGATTAAGGATGATTATTCTTCATTTATAGTTACTTAACTGTAGTTTGGAAACCCTGGTGGCGTAGTGGTTAAGAGCTCAGCTGCTAACCAAAAGATCAGCAATTTGAATCCACCAGGCATTCCTTGGAAACCCTATGGGAGCAGTTCTTCTCTGTTCTTTAGGGTTGCTATGAGTCGGAATTGACTCGATGGCAATGGGTTTTTTGTTTTTTGTTTTTTTTTTTTGTTAACTGTAGTTAACTCATAAAGCTTATTTTTTAAAAAGAATAGAGGTTTTGAGTGGAATATCAGATTTTTAAAGTATTTTATTATGAAATATTTCAAATATAAAAAGGCATAAAGAACACCCATCTTGAAAAAACGTTGCCTAAATAATTGAAGCCTATTTTGTACCCCTCCCAACATCTATCCTCCAACTCCTTGCCACCCAGGGTAACTATTATCCTGAATTTGATATTTATCATTCCCTTAACATTGGACTCTAGTATTACCGTTTTTATAAACGCTAATGAAATCAAAGGAAAAATAAATATTTTTGAATATAATCCCTATTTTATCTGTATAATTTAGGATGTACCTGTATTATAAGGAGCATTCTTTTTCTAGAGTCATCAGTATTTAAGTGTGATGCTTCCTTTGCTAATTAACATTAAAATTTCATGAGACTTGAGGTCAGCTAGTGGACTGTCATTATTTTGTTTAGAATAGTTACTGTGCTTTAGGTATAAGTTGAAATGTGAGTTGCCACAATATGTGAATTCAAACATAGATACAGGGTTATGTTCAAATTGACTGTGTTTTCTTAGATATGACAATAATGAACTTCAAATTACAATAGTTAATAGTTAATTTTCTGAAGTTGCTTACAGCTTTCACTGTTTTAATCAATATGCCATAGTTTGCTTTGCAATGCTTAATATCCCATTTTTGTCTTAATGATATGTGAATGCATTTTTTTTTTTAAATTAAGTTGTACCTGAAAGATAAGTAATCCTCTTTTTCATTTCTGTGCAGATGATCATCTGGTTGGAGAAGATGTTAGACAAAATAATTAGCATTTTCATCATATTTTTGTTAGTGATAGGAACCCTTCTTTTAGCTCTGCTCCTGACTGCAAAGGTAGAGTACAATTACTCTTACCATTAATAATGTCTTAATTGTTAGAATTGTAAAAATCTAGCAGACAGCATGGAAAATGTTATTTGGCTTATAAACATGTATAGCAGCTGAAGTATTTATGATTTATACTAATTCTGCCTTGAATTTGCCTAGCATATTTTCTTTTCAAACTTTTTACATGAATTTTTATTTTATCATCATCAAAATCCTCAGGAGGAAATGCAGATGAAGAACATGAAATACCGAAGAACAAGAACTTCTCTCAATAGGAGAACTGTGTTGTGGTCTCATGACTCCTAGTCCAGTTCACTAGATCAGCATTTCTTGATTAGCTCCTTCTCCTCCTATGTCATTGGCCTTTTCTGTTGATCTACCATAGGATCTTTTTATTATTATTATTGTGCTTTAGGTGAAAGTTTTCGGTGCAGATTAGTTTCCCACTCAAAAATTTATACACAGATTGTTTTGTGACATTGATTGCAATCCCCACAATGTGTCAGCACTCTCCGTCTTTCCATCCTGGGTTTCCTGTGTCCATTCATCTAGTTTTCCTGTGCCTTCCTGCTTTCTCGTCTTTGCTTTTGGGCAGGTGTTGTGCGTTTGGTCTTCTACCATAGGGTCTTTATTTCTCCCTTTCCATATCCTTCTGTTTACATTTTCTCTCCCCTTTTATCTCATCAGAGAAAATCATTCCTTTTTCAAAGCACAGCTAAAATTTTACTTCTACAGTAATACTTCTTATTGACTCTTACAGTGCATCCTAATCTTTATTTTCTCTGAACTCCACTGAATTTGTAGAGTTTATCTCATGTTTTGGTATGTTTTTTAAGAAATTGTGATGCTTGCATAAAATCATGAATATGAAAATTCTGTATATCGTGCTATAGAAATATATTAGTAACTTATCATTAATCTAATATACAGTAGTTTGCTAAATAGTTACATTATTTCTTGCTCTGTGACATCGCCACTTGGAAGTCCTATTCTCAGTCAATCTCAGCCTTAATATGTCCTCAAACCTCGAAGTTTTTCTGTTTTTGTCATATTTTGACTAAACCAGCCACTATACAATCTTATCTTCCGTTCTAGTCCTTAGAGAAGCTTTTCACCAGTATAGTCTTCCATCTTCCTTGCTTCCCTTTCTCCTATCTCTCCTGCTTTTCTTCTATTCCATTTTTCCTCCTTTGTCCCTTTGCATAGAGTCTTCCTTTGTGCCCATTTTAATTATGTTCATTTTCAAGTCCTTTTTCTTACTTCATCCCATGCTTCAGTGAGCTTTTGCTTCCCTGAACTTTGATAACATGTATTACTGAACCACTTCTTTGTGGTCTAGGACTCATGTAAACAGAGCTTTTGAAGGAACCTTATTGGTCCATCTAGTTCATTCTCCCACCCAATAAAGGAATCATTCTCCAAAACATTTGTGACAGTATCCACTTGGATGTCTAATAAAAACAAAAACAAAAAACCATTGCCTTCAAATCAATTCCAACTCATAGCAACCCTATAGGATAGGGTAGAACTGCCCCACAGGATTTCCAAGGAGCAGCTGGTGGATTCAAACTGCTGACCTTTTGGTTACCAGCCAAGCTCTTAATCAGTGTGCTACTAGGTCTCCAGATATCTAATAGACATCTTAAATGTAACATATCAAAAACTGAACCCAAGACCTTTACCCTCATATGTTCACACAGTCTTCCCATTTCAGTAAATAGAACTGACCCAAGAAGAAATAGAAAATTTGAATAGCTCTATATTAAGAAAAGAAATTGAATTAATATTTGAAAGTCTTTCCACAGAGATGAGATCATTTCCACATGGCTTCACTGATTAATTTTATCAAACATTTAATGAAGAAATAATGCCTATCTTACAAGACCTCTTTCAGAGAATAGAGGAAAAGTAACACTTTCAACTCATTTTATGATGCCAGTATTGGCCAGATACCAAAATCAAAGACATGCAAGGAAAGGAAACTGCAGACCAATTTCCTTCAAGAACATAGACATAAAAATCCTTAACAGATCATTAACATTAAATCCAGCAGTATATAAAACGGATAATGCTGTATAACCCTGTGAAGTTTATTTCAGAAATGCAAGGTTGGTTTAATGCCCAATTATCAATTAAAGTAAGATATATCATGAATCCAATCACGTCTTACCATCACTAGCATTACAACCTTGCTCAAGATACTGCTCACTTGAATTATTGCAGTAACCTTCTAACTGATCTTCCTGCTTCATCCTTTGCCTCATAGTCTGTTTTCAAGACAGCATCCAAAGTGATCCTTTAAAAATTTAAGTCAGATTATGTTACTTCTAAGCTTAAAGCCCTCAATGATTTCCTCAAAATGAAAAGTCAAATTCCTTACAAGAGCCTATAAGGCGTTATGTGATCTGGCTTTTTCAGGCATTTGATTCTCTCCCCACTGGATCTGAAATTAGTGTGTTTTCCCTTTCAAGCTATAGTTTATGTTATGTTCTCTCTACTTTGCTGGGGCCAGATGGAATTTGCAGTGGGTGGGAGTGACACTCAGTAATGGTTATGTGTGTCTTTGTTAGAATACCTATGTAAACTTCATTTAAACTATAACAATAAAAAAAGAAAAGTATACCTATACTCTGTTCTGGGTTTTGTATGTCACTTGTCCTGGCTTTTATGCCATTTAGTTGAGGTTGTAACTCATTTCCATGGAAGAATACCCTCAATTTTTGTATTGTTTCCCCAGTTCGTTACTTACTATGGAGCTTTCACGGCCTCATAGAGAAAGAGAGCAAGCGAGAGAGAGTTAACCTGTTCTTTTTCCTCTCTGATCCATTTCTCCCCATGACAATTTCCTTTCTTCCACAGAAAAGGAAAAAGATATGACTAGACATGGCTATCTTCTTAGTTTTGTTTTTTTTTCCCCTCCAGATTTGCATGTTTATATGTGAGTACTCAATAATTTGTCAGCTCACCTATATGGCTTTTGGGTGTGGGGGTCAGTTCAGGAATGAGCTATGTTATGCCTTTTTGCTGTGTTTCAGAGTGTTTTGTTTCTTTAGTTGATTACTATTTTCCAAAGTGTATCAAATTATGTTATGCCTCAGTCAGGAGCAAGGGAGAATGAAGAAAACTAAAGACACGAGGGAAAGGTTAGTCCAAAGGACTAATGGACCACAGCTACCACAGCCTCCACCAGACGGCGTCCAGTACAACTAGGTGGTGCCCGGCTACCACCACTGACTGCTCTGACAGGGATCACAGTAGAGGGTCCCAAACAGAGCTGGAGAAAAATGTAGAACAAAATTCTAACTCACAAAATAAGACCAGACTTACTGGCCTGACAGAGACTGGAGAAACCCTGAGAGTATGGCCCCCAGACACCCTTTTAGTTCAGTAATGAAGTCACTCCTGAGGTTCTCGCTTCAGCCAAAGATTAGACAGGCCGATAAAACAAAATGAGACTAAAGGGGCACACCAGCCCAGGGCAAGTACGAGAAGGCAGGAGGGGACAGGAAAGCTGATAGTAGGGAACCCAAGGTCGAGAAGGGAGAGTGTTGATATATCATGGGGTTGGTAGTCAGTGTCACAAAACAATTCGTATACTAACTGTTTAATGAGAAGCTAGTTTGTTCTGTTAACCTTCATCTAAAGTACGATAATTAAAAAAAAAAAAAAATTATGTTATGCCTTTTTCCTTATTTGGGTGTTGTGGCTAAATTTTCCCTCCTTATTTTGTTGGTTATTGGGCAAGACAAATTCTGAGATTTTCACTTGATTTTTTTCACTTAAAAACCACTCAGTTGCTTATTCGCATTATAATTTCATAAGCTCATGTGTTGGCTTTCCTTACATACACATATGTAAACTAAGTGTATTTATACATTTGTGTTTATTATAATGTCTAGGTGTACATACTTTCACATATCTTTTATCTTTTTCCTTTAGGTATATTGTTGAGCTTATTGAAGGCAGGGAGCCATTATGTACTTACTTCCCATAGTGTATATCATAGGACATTATATATAGCAGCTGTTCAGTCAATGTTTCTAAATTAATTGAAATTAAGATACATAATTATTTGAGACTAAACACATTGTTCTGATAATAGACTAGAAAAATAAATGTTACACTGAGTCTATTATTGAGATTCTTTTTTTTTTCCTTGTTCCTAATATAGGTACATCAAGAGAGTGTACACATGATTGAAGTCACAAGTAATTTGATTAATGAAACACTAGCAAATCACCCGGAATGGGCAAAGTAAGAGTATTGTTTTGAACAAAAATAAAGATAAATGACCTAGTTCAGGAGCTTATTTGCATGAAATGATCTTCATTGATGCAGCTACATTGGAAGATAAAAGATAGAGTTTGATGAATGTCGTCATTTTCACAGAGGAATAGCATGTAATACAGGGGGGCAGTATATAAGATTTTGGGAGCAATTTATGATTGATGGTAACTTTTATTTGATTTACAGTTACAACATGATTATAATTTACAAAGTACTTTCACCTATATTATGTTGTTTGTTTCTCACAGTGACTGAGGTAGATTAAAAGAGATTATCCCCATTTCACAGATGAGGAAATAGTATCAAAGGTTAAAGAAGTTGAAATAATAATCTGTGAATAGAAGAGTCAGCACTCATACCCAGTGCTTCCAACCAGGTGAAAGGAACTTTACACTATAACTTGTAGCCCTCAACTTTCTGTATAAAGTTGATGTATTCCCAAATTGTATTATCTTAGAGGATATGTCAACAAGCTATGACTCAGGGCCAAATCTAGCCACTTGATTTTGCAGACAAGGTTTTATTATAACACAGCCATGCCCATTTATTTACATATTGTCTGTGGTTGCTTTGGTGCTACCAGGGCGGAGCTGAATAGTTGTAGTATGTCTCACAAATCCTACAGTATTCACTAACTGGCCATTTACAGAAAAAAAAAAAGTTTGCAAATTCCTGTCTTATAGGATCTCTTTAAGTATTCGTTTAATTTGGCTTCCGTAAAGGAGTTTAATATCTTTGTGGGAAATGTTTAAAAGAGCTATGCTTCTCACCTAACTGAACTTGATGACAGATTACATGGCCTGCTTTTTTATTAATTCCAAGCTAGTCACTAATTTATAAGTTGAGATTTAACTTGGTTTTCTCTTTGACTCTATTCTTTTATTTAAAATTTGGTTAGGTTATTTCTTTACTTGAACTTGGTTTAAAATCATATTTGAATATTCTTAAAAGGGAAAAAGATTGAAGGGTACAAGACAGGAGCTTCTGAGACAAGTGTAAAGCTCTTAAAATAAACCAGGTCAGAGGTGATGAAGACCTAAACTAGGAACATTTGCAGTGAGGCTGAAGAGCGACAGGTTTATAGGATCTTAAGGAGATTAGTTGGTGATTAACTGGTTATAGGAGGAAGAAATCATGTGTGACTCATTTGGAGTTTCTAGCATTGACAATTAGTGATGATGGCCGATTCAGCAAGATAGGAAATAGAAGAGTAGATTTGATGGGAAAAATAATTCACTTGCTTTTTTACCTGTTGAGTTTAGAGTATAGGATGAACTGGTTAATATTAAAAATTTAAACCACTACTGATTTCACATTCTACTTTCTAATTTGTACAAAATGTCTTTTTTTTTTCCCCCTAGTTTAAGACCATCACTTTTATAGGCATCGTTACCTTCATGACTGTCAGTGGCAGTTGGCTTTCTCTTTATGACCATCTTTCACACACATACACACAAAAGCAAGTTATCCATTCTGATTTACTGCAAAAATGACTGCAAGTACATAAAGCTGCTGTGATTTGATACTGCACGTTTGACTTGACTTACTGGCTATTTGACTGCTTTCCATACACCAGCTCTGTAGCATGTTTTATATTTGGGCCTCAGGAAAAATGACTAATTACTGCTTGCCATGGCCTTTTGGCATCACTCTTGAGTAGTTGAAATCAGAATTGTTATATTTGTGAATGTCACAACATCTCTAGTATAGAAGAACATTGTGAGGAACAATTTAGAGATATATGAAAATATTGTCTCTTTTGAAAGCACTAGGCATGTGTAAAGGATTACATATGTAAATGTACGTATGTAAAGGATTAAGGCATATTATGTAGGCTGCTTAGTTAACAGGAAAATGGGGAGGGTCATTCTCACTGCACAAGGAGTAAAGCTTGTAGACTGCCTTCCATGTATAGTTGGAACTCTGCTCAGGAGCTCCTCACATCTTAAAGAAAAGATCCTCAGTGGATAAAGAAGTGAAAATAATTATTCACCCTCCTAATTTTCTGTTTTCTTCCTCAGTTCTTCACTTCTTTAAATCATGATTCTCAAACTTTAGCATTTATCAGAATCACTTGCAGGACTTGTTAAGGTACAGATTGCTGGGCTCCAGCTCCCAAGTTTTTCATTCAGTAGGTCTAGTTTAGGCCCAGGACTTTGCATTTCTAACAGATTTCCAAGTAATTCTGATGCAGTGGGTCCATGGATCTTACTTTGAGAACCACTGTCCCAGGTGTTTATGCCCTGAATAAAGAGGATAAGGCAGATGACCCAGGACATGTATGGGCAGAGAAACCAGGCAGAGCAGATGAGAGGGAGGTTGAAAGGAAAGTGGATCTAGGAGCTGAGGAAAGCTTGAAGGGAAACGCCCAGTGTTAGAATTAGGTCAGTTGGCCTGTGTGTCTGGGTATGATTCATTTGTATCTATGTTTCGATGTCCGATCAGTATTTGTTACCGATTGCTTAAGTACATCAGGTTCAAAGAATTATTGGTGCAGTAAATTAAAAATGCTTTTTTCCCGTTTTTATTTATTTTAAATCAGTTGGCTTCCTGAGGCTCAGGTAGTGCAAAGAGCCCTCAATTCTGCGGCTAACAATGTGTATCAGTATGGACGAGAATGGATAACGCACAAGGTAAGGGAAGAGCCTCTCTTTATGGCTTTCTCTTGGAGGGCCTTCATTGGTAGTGACTTCTTGCTTTGATAAAGCATAAATGGACATTTTGTATATAACAGTTTTCATATTTATAATAGGCTTAAGTCTACAGGTCAAAACATACTCCGGTGAAATTATACCTTCTGGATAATCACATTGAATTGTGCTAGGAGCCTGATGAATCTGAGAGGTTGGTCATTTACTTCTTTTTCAAGACAGATCTGATTCATTATTTGTACTTTAATGAGTCTTCTAATAGCAATGATTAAGTTCATTAAACTCATGCTCTCTGGCCCAGTCTTTCTTGTGGCTTGCATTATGAATTTGTTGTATAAAAGATAAGCAAGTTGATGTAGACCTCAGAACTGTCATGGAAGGAAGTTCAAGCCTTTCAGGAATATGTTGACTGACTTATTCTGCTGAAAGCATAGCGTTTAATTCTTGATTATCTATCTGGGGGAGATTTTTATTCTGGTATTATTTTTACCTTTTTGAGAAAAGGACTAAGAAAGAGAATTCTGGATAGCTGGAGAAATGTGCCTTAGGTTTTAAGGAAGTAGATTTTAAATTTCTGAGTAAAGATAAGTAAGGAATCTTTTGCGTCAGATTCTAAAAGGAAAGACAGCTGAAGAGGGATGGGCATTGCTAACAATAAAAATTGTAAAATATATGTGATCCTGATTTAGAAGACAAAGGGATGGTATCTAAAAAGAACCACTGAATGTCCATCAACTAATAAATGGGAGGGAAATGTGATATATCCATACAGTGAAGTATTTAACCATGAAAAGGAATGAAATACTGATAAATGCTACAAAATGGATGAACCTTGAAAACGTTATGCTAAGTGAAAGAAGCAGTCATAAAGACTACACACTATATGATTTCTTATATGAAATGCCCAGAGTAGGCAAATCTTTAGAGGTAGAAAGTAGATTAATGATTGCCAGGGCTCGGAGGATTGAGGGGAAATGAGGGGTGACTGCTAATAGGTATGAGGTTTCTTTTTGGAGTGATGAAAATGTTCTAACATTGATTGTGGTGATGGTTGCATAATTCTGGGAATATGCTAAAAACCATTTAATTGTACACTCAGATGGGTAAATTGTATGGTATGTTCTGGGTCTGTAATGCTCTGCTTTGCATGTTAGCAGCACAGTTTTGGGAAGAGTATTTTATAACATGCTGTAAAATTATGCCAGGCCTTCCTTTACTTTAATAATTGTGGTATTTTAGAGTTATTCACTGTTGAGCTGGGAAACTGCCAAAGGAGATGCCAGTTTGAAATAATGGATTATTGCAATAAAGTCACTGTGTGGACAACCTAGACTGGATGCTGACTGTAACAATATTAGGGCTCTTCTGGTTAAAGGGGACGCTCAGAAGCTGATAAGAGAATGACAGGAAGAGCTGGTAACAGGAAGTCAGTAGTTGACAGATTTAAAGTAACTAAAGGAAATTAGACTAGCATTAACTGTAGTTTTTAATAATTTGGGGTAATTTGCTATTAGATTGTCTTTGTTCATAGGTTATATATGTTATAGTTGAAAGAACATTAGAATAGGGATTTTTTAATCCTAGCTCTTCCCCTTAGCTGTATTACCTTGGGCCTGTTATACATCGTTTCTAAGTCTGTTTTCTCATCTTAAGATCAAAGGTGATGACAAAATCCTTTTCTAACTGGGTGGTGGTATAAAGATCACATGATACAGGTGGAAACCATTTGTAAGTTGTAAAATGTTGTGCAAAGATAAATGGCTTTTTACTGTATCCACTAATTTATGTTTGGTTTATGAATAAATCAGTTAAATATAAAGGAAAACATCGGGCAGATGTATTTGCAGCAGATATGTCAAAGAATTGGTTCAAATATACATAAGGCCAACATCAAGTGGGCAGAAGGTATGGATAGGCCACCTAAAAGGAAATACACATTGTAAACTAACATGGAAAAATGTTCACTCTTGTCGCTGTCGAAGAAAAGAATAAACAATTGGTTACCATTTCACATCTATTTAAATTATCTAACATTTTATTAGTCTATAAGGCTTTGGGAAATTTGGTTCATTTATACCTTGTTAGGAAGTATTAATTGGCACAATTCTTATAGAAGGCAATTTAGCATTTTGTTTGATTGCTGTACATGTTATCTTATTAACAATAAGAAAAAGCTGGGTATACCACTTCCAAAGTCCACCTTTCAGCCAGAGATTAGACAGGCTTATAAAACAAACAGTAACACATGTGAGGAACATGCTTCTTAGTTCAATCAAGTATACAAGACCAAATGGGCAACACCTGCCCACAAGCAACGATGAGAAGGCAGGAAGGGACAGGAAAACTGGATGAATGGACACGGAGAACCCAGGGTGGGGAGGGTTGGGGGAGAGTGCTGACACATTGTAGGGATTGCAGCCAAATGTAACAAAACAATTTGTGTATAAATTTTTTGAATAAAAAACTGATTTTTGCTGTAAACTTTTACCTAAAACAAACAAACAAAAGCTGGTATAAGAATGGTCATTGCAATGTTATTTATAACATTAAAAATTAAGAACAATCTATATGTCCTATGACTGGGTAATGATTAAATACTAGTATCGAAACTTAATGATCTATTATGAAACCATTAGAAAATAAAGATGTAGGCTAGTACTTGGAAATGCATGTGGTACAAAAGGAAGCATAGAATTCTGAAGTATATTGATGTAAACAGGCAGAAAGTTACAGAAGAAATAGGAAATGGAGACAATTGTATTAAGAAAGTGAGACTATAAATCATTATCTTTTTAAAATTGTCTTTAATATTATAGTTTTACTAATAGATAAGGGAGATAAGACATAAAAATTAGCCTTCCTCTAATTTTTGGTATCAGTGTACTTGATTCCCACAACCCAGAAGTCATTTTGATCAGTCGTAACTAAGACCTCACAGCTCTCAGCAGTCACACTAAGGGAAATATTTGTGTTTATAACACAAATACAATTTGTGATAAAATTTTATTTAAAGCTCTATGGTAATTCTTAAAAGAGTAGTGATAAATGTAACGTGAGACTTCTGTATAATGGATGAGTGCTGGGGTCACGTAGAACAGATATCTCTGGGCAGATAAGATCAGGTAGGTCAATGATGATGGCTTCATTTACGACATTCTCTGATAAACCTGAAGTAATTCTCATAGAGGCCTGAGAATAGAGAAAAGAAAACAGCAGCAACTTGAAGACTAAGGAGAGGAAATTTACTGGGAATGTTGAGGAGTAGAGATTAAGAAAAAAGAATAATAACTTGGCTAGAAACAATTAAATAGTCTGGAACATTTTAGTTTGATTTAGGATGAATGTAAAGATCCCAGCATGTATTCATTTTACTGGATTGCTGCCTAAAATATTGAACCAGATTATATCTGTATTTCTTCCAGCTTCATAAAATTTTAGGAGATAAGGTGAACAATACTGCTGTAATTGAAAAGCAAGTACTAGAACTCTGGGACAGACTGTATCACTCTTGGTTTGTAAAGGTAAGTTATTTTAGCTAAGGATTTTAGTTTTAAACTAATAGAGTCCTTTTATAGACTCATTAACTATACAGGATTGTATTAATATTGGAATTGCACTTATTGAAATTTTTTAAACAGCAAGATCTTGAACCTCAGGTCGCTGAAAGTCAGCTTGAGTTGCTGGTAGTCTCCATGGCAGAACCCATCAGTCCCTCTGGTGTGTGGGTATTCTGTTCTCTGTATATTATCTCTAGCATCTCCTCCTCTGAACTAGCACTGTGCAGGAGAGATGAATGCAAGCCACATAAGTAATTTTAATTTTTCTAATTTTTAATAATTTGCTTAGCCCTGTATGTCCAAAATATAATCATTTCATTATGTAATCAGTAGAAAAAAATTTAATGAGTTAACGTGCTTGTATGTATTTTCTTCCATACTGATTGAAAATTTGGTGTCTATTTTATACTAACAATATCTCAGTTTTTGGACTGGCCATCTTTCAAGTGCTCAATAGCCACACGTGGCTAGTGGCTACTGCTTTGGACAGCCCAGCTCTAGATGTTAAGAGTTTTTCTTTTTGAGGAAATGAAAATAGATCTAAAAGTTGAGACATCTTTATTTTAAACCATACTTGTATGCTGCTTGTGCTTATGAACTCTTACTTCATAGTTTATGATGGAAAATAATGTCATTTTTTGCCAAGTATAAAAATGATGGTTTTGAAAGGTTATGCCTAGCCATGCTGTACACTGGGTTTGGCAAGGCCTTTGGGGATACAGGTAGAGAGTGGGGAAGAGTTGGTGGTGATTTTTTCCAGGATTGATGTAAGGAAAGGGGGACCATATATAAATCCCTTAACTTGGGAAGAAGGGAAGGAGAACTGGATTTAGAATTTGAATTTGTTGGTTAGTGACCTGTGTGGGCCTGTGCACCCTTGCCCTGGTATCAGTTGAGGGAACAGTGTTCGTTTTTGTAGATTTCAGAAACTGAAAGTTAAAGCTGATTGGGCCTCTAAGTAGAATATATTTGTTCCCATTTGCTGAAGAATCAGAAAATCAGAGAGGTTATTTACTTCCTCTATTAATTCTAGGCTTCTGCTTATAAACAAATAGCTTTTACTGTCCTCACCCCATTTTAGCTTCATTTTATGGTAGAGGGAGGCCAGTTCCTTGAAAGCATAGGCTTGTAAGTGGTTAAGTATATTGCTTTCTTTACCTCTTTCTCTGGAACCTAATGTCTTTCTGCATTGCATAATGGAGATTAATATCACTATTCCATTAGCAAAAGTGGGAGAATGGAAACACATGAAAAATGTTAAGAATTTACCTCTATTTCTACACTTTAATGCCAGCAGTCACTTCATTTAGTCCATATCTCAATTAAATTTAGCTATCCCTGCAATCTGCCAATATAATTCTCTTCCAGACAAAAGAGTTAGATTTTTCTCCTTATTCTTGATTCTTTTTTTATATTTTTCTCTAACGCTGTTGTCTTTATCTTGTGTGGAAGATGATTAAAGGAGGTAAGGGAAGGAGGAAAAAAGAAAAAATGGGAGACCAATAAAAAGGTGGAGGGGCAAATAAACAAAGAATGAAAGTAAATGCTGTGTTAGTGTACTGTTGTATATATTGAGAGATAAAGTGTGTTCACAAATGTATTTAGGAGGGAAGCATTTGAGCTGTACTTAGACATGGTACCTGGAATGTAATCAGAAAAATACTATATTTCAAGTATTTAGGTAGTGTTCTTGATTTCTTTAAATAATGTAAAATTTCTCACCTTCAAGTATTCAATGAAGTGCTCAGTGGACCTAAAACAAAATAGGACATTTACACTCTTTATTCTTTAGGTTAAGATGGAAATTTTATGTTTGAACTGTTTATTCCATAGAATGTAACACATTCTGGAAGGCACAAAGGACAGAAGATGCATGTAAGTCGTCAGAATAGCTGGCTGGGAGACATTCTGGACTGGCAGGATATCGCTTCCTTTGTTCATGAGAACATTGAGACATTTCTTTCGGTAAGTAGTACTATTTATGGTTAAACTGGACTTAGAAATAAAAACAGAATGCTAATTCTCAGTGTTACTTATTTAGAGCTCTTTAACCTGAAAACCCATTGCCATCAAGTCCCTGTTTTTAATGCCGCAACATTTAAAGTTTCGAGAACTCCAAATGCACTAGAAAGATGTCTAAAAGCCATAGGTGTCAAGTGTATTTACCCTAGTGGCCCCTCTGTAGTTTAAGAGTATCCCAGAGATGTTGAATCACCAAGCATATGAGCGACACTGTGGGCTCTCACATAGGTATCCTCGTCCCCTTAAGCTGACCAGAATGCTTTAAGTCCATTGGTCTGTCTTCACTAAGAATGAATCTTTCACCCTTGCATGCCTTTGTAATATGCACTGGTCATGGGGAATATTGGTTTACTCATTTTTGTATCTCTTCTAAATATTGACACATTTTGTTATACAGTATTAAAAAAAATCAGCACCTATCTCCTCAGAAAAAGAATTTAAGTATTAGAAAGCTATCAAGGTCACAATGACCAATACAGATTTTTGAAAATTCTAATTTTTTTCTTGAAAGCGCAAATGTTATCATTGACAGCAAATACTATCAGTCATTTCCCTTGAAGTGACAGGCTCATTTTATTCATTTTTGAAAAAACTCCTGCCAAATACCAAGTATGCCAGTCTTGTTTTATGTAGAAGTGGTATTCTATGAAAAAAATGACTAGTTTAGCTCTTACCTCATTAACACAAATGCTTTTCCTCCATACAACCATCATACTTTAGTAACTAGCAGATGTGTTTTATGCTTACTTATCATTTAACACACAGAATATCAAAAAGACAGATACTCAAGAATTGATATTTAATAGAATTAATAATTTTTATTGCTTCCTAAAGGGCATTCCTAAGTGAAACTGGCACTAAGTATGTGGTGGTGGTGAAGAATACAGTGAATACTAGTGCAGTTTGGTGCCACTGCCTTGATTTGGGCTAAGATGACAGCCATTTTACCTACTGTTGTTTTTGTACTATCAGTGCAAATGTCAACACAGTGAAAAAGGCAAATATTTGGGTATTATGAAAATAGTTTTGACCTCACAGACCCCCAAAGGATCTTGGAGACTGTAGTTGTCCAGAGGCTACACTTTGAGAACCACTTTTCTGTTCTAACTTGTGGAATACCTATTAGTCACATGTTGGGCCTCTGACATGGATTTCTTAATTTAAAAAAAATCTTTTCTACTTTCCATTACTCTTTCTCTTTCTCCTCCAACCCCCAGGAAATAGCTTTACCTTTACTTTTCAACTTTGATTGATTTTTTTTTTATTTCTGCCATCATATTTCTAACATCCAGCAGCTCTTTCTTATTTTCCGAACCTTCCTTTTTTATTTCTGAGGATTATTGATAACAAAATTTTTAAAAAGTCTTCTCTCTGTTTGCTGAGTTTCTTTAAAGTTTATTTTACTTTCTTTTTCATGTTAGAGGCTATCCTCAAATGTCTGGTGACCCTTGGCAGTCTGTTCATTTTTAAGAGTGAAGCACTAAAAAGCCAGTTAGAAGGTCACAAGCAGAACCTATAGAAAAGCCCTAGAATTCCACCCACTTGCGTGACCTTCTTGATATTCATTCAGTACTTATGTTGCTACCCTTGGCTAGACTAAAGTCAAACTTAGCTAGTGTTTTCTGCTTTTGACTTGGGATACGTTTTGTCTGTATAGATCTTTCTAGTTTTCAGAGTTTCAAGTGCCTTGTTATCGCTTGTGGGGAGTCCCTGGGAAGTACAAATGATCGACGCACTTGGCTGCTAACCAAGAGGTTGGAGGTTCGAGTCCACTCAGAGATACCTCGGAAGAAAAGCCTGGCGATTTAATTCTGAAAAATAAGCTATTGAAAACCCTATGGAGCACAGCTCTACTCTAACACACGTGAGGTTGCCATGAGTCAGAACTGACTCTGCAGCAACTGAGGGTGGGGTTATTGCTTGTGGTTTCACTAACTTTCTCCTTTGAGCCTGGCATATAAACAGTTAACATTCTAGTCCTTTCCTCTGTCTTCTCCAACTGAACTCCTTGGGTATACAAAAAAGATTACTTGATTGTTGTTGGAGGCTATCAGTCTATAATTACTATATTCAGTTAATTTTGTAAGAGTTACCGCGGGGGCTTTTTTCTGTCAGTATGACCGAGAAACTATTTAAAATGTTTTTGGATAAAAATTCCACAACGACTGAAACCCCGAAAAGAATGCTTGTCAAAATCACAAGTGAAGACATTGTTGGTTTGTTTGTTGGAATCAGTGGCATTATTCATTCAGTCTTTATTCCACAAGGTCAAACAGTCAGTCATGCATATTTTTGTAGGCATTAATGAAGCATTTTCAAGATTTTATATAAGGGGTTTTTGTAAATGGAACCAGCCTGCCAAAATTCTCTTATGAAGACTGAGCTGAGGTTTGCAAGAAATGCTGAGAGCAACAAAATATGCTTTTATAACTGATAAATTTGAGGTAGGAAAGTAATGGATAGGCCTTTCTTTAACAGAACAGATGGTATAACTTGAACATACGACAAAGAACAGAACTGCTGTTTTGGAAAGGGCAGCAAAATAAAAATCACACATTATGAGTTCTGGTCCCAGCTCTGGTTCCACTTACTAGTTCTGTGCCTTGGGGCAGTTTTTAAAAATCTCTGAGCCTCAGTTTGCATATCTGTAAACTAGAGATGATCTTACCCACATTATTTCCCTTGCAGCACTGCTATGAGGTTATGGAAGCATTTTGAAAATTGTAATGAAAGGTGATTTTCTGATCATTTTGTTTTCATGTTTTTCTTTAAGAAGGACAGTCAATTTGGGAAAAATAGAACAAATATTATCGTAAGAGAATTTAAGTTCATGAAGAGATAGGTAATGAAAACATGCAGGTGTAGGTATTGTACAAATTCCTTTAGTAGTATTTTAATATACATTAATAACTTCCTTCATTCCTAGTATCTAGTCCTAGAGAATTTGTAGGTGATGGAACAACTGAACTTGGTAGGTCTGAGGGAGGTCATTGTCTACTTCAGGAAAGATTTTTAGCTGCAGAATTCTGCCCTTGTCCCTCTGTGTTCGTTAACATTTATTGTGATCTTTATAGTGTTGTCTCTAAGGAACCAAGACCAAATTACTTTGGGTATGATGAAAGTGATGCTTTCTGCATTTATAGATGAATCTAAGTTGGGGGCAGGGCAACGAATCTAAAGGTGGGGACATCTAATAAGACAAATGCTAGAATTTCATGGCCTTAATGTTGAATTCTAAAGGAAAAAGTACTCATGATCCTCTGAGCTTAATATAACCATAGGTTGCTGGTTTATTTTCCTATGAGTATTTTTTCTATACATACCATTTTTTACATAGTTATAATCATACTATATATAAAACTTTTGTATGCTGCTTTTTAAACATGGCGTTATAAGTATTTTTCTTTGTTATAATAGAAATCTTTTTAATGGCTGCCTGATATTAGGAGCCCTGGTGGCACAGTGGTTTAGCGCTCAGCTGCTAACAGAAGGGTTGGTGGTTTGAACACACCAGCTACTCCATGGGAGAAAGATGTGGCAGTCTGCTTCTATAAAGATTTATAGCCTTGGAAGCCCTGTGGGGCAGCTCTACTCTGTTCTGTAGCATCACTATGAGTCAGATTCAACTCGACAGCCACAAGTTTTAGGTTTTTTTTGGGGGGGGGTGTTATTTTGAGTGGATTTACCATAACTTAACCATTTTTGCTTAGTATCGAACATTTCGATGTTCTGTGTTTTCCTTTTTCATTTTAAATTATGTTCAGTTCTTGCCTTTCAGTTTTTGGTACTACGACATTAGATTAAAAGCACACTAGAACAGCGTAGAAACTTTTCCATCAGGTTTGGTTCTGATATCTACCTTTCCCTCCTCTTTAGATTTTAGAGTCTCTGTGGATTGTTATGAGCCGGAACGTAAGCCTGCTTTTTAGCACTGTCACTACGCTCCTGACCATTCTCTTCTACAGCGGGACTGCCCTTCTCAATTTTGTACTGTCTCTGGTATGTACATATAGATAAGTACACTTCACATTTCCGCCAGCATTAAAGTATGTTCATGGTTCCATTTGCTTTTGTGGGTGTTTATCTTCCTGTAGTTCCTAAATGTGATTTTTTAAGAAGATACTGTCCTTTGTTTTGCAGATAATTTTCCTGACCACACTATTTTATCTATTAAGTTCCAGTGATGAGTACTACAAGCCTGTGAAGTGGGTGATAAGCCTGACACCATTATCTCAGCCAGGTCCTTCTTCTAATATTATTGGCCAGTCTGTGGAAGAAGCTATCAGGTAAGAATAAGATTTATGCTATTTTTATTTCCTTCAGAAAGTGCTTTACATGAGAAGCTTGTTTTCTGTCTTGAGCTTCCAAGTAACATTCAGTGCTAAACTAGTAAAGGTCACTGATATTTTCACAATTTTTATCTCCTTTTGAGAAGATAATATGAGCAGTGCAAATGTTAATAAATTTCAAAGCAGTTTTAATATCTTGCTCTGAAGCCTGTGATTCACAAAGATTTTATGTCCTGCCCCATCAGCTTTTTGCTCCCCAACAGGTTTTTGCTTCAGCTTCTGTTATCATGTCACTTGTTTAGGAGGACCCCCCCCTGCCACCACAGGCAGACCTCACCTTCTCTCAGATTCCTTCTGTTCTCAGGAATTCCAGCTTTGCCCAGGGAAGAGAGCAGGCAGCCTTCCTGTTTCCTCTTTCTCCCTCAGCGGCCTGGCTGCGCCCTGTGCAGCGGTTGGGTTGGACGCTAGGAATGCAAAGTCTTTGGTTTTCCTAAGTCATAGGCTCTGTATGCATCGCAGGAACTTTTATCATGCTTTCTGGGATCCATGTATTACAGACTTGGTTTCTGGATGAGATTATTCTTCAGCTTTTACTATTGATAAGTTTTTTCCAGCTCACTGGCTCCCAGCTTCCTTTTCTATTTCCCCTTTACTTTTGCAGCCTAGGCCGTTCTGAGCTCCTCCCCCAACCTCTATCCTCATTGCTGTTAACTCAGTAACAAGACTGTGTGACATTTTTACTTCTTTTGAGTGGCTCCTCAAACTAAATCTTCAAGTAATCTATTAGAACTTCTTTCCTAATGGTTATTAGCTAGGTGGTCTTAAGCTTCTCTTGAAGAGTAAATCTTTGGCTAGCATTGATGTTCCAACATACACTTAAAAAATAGCACTGTTTGGAACTAGTCTTCCACAGAAATCTTGATTTGAACTGGTAATCCTGTAACAGCTGATCTTTTTTCACTGTATTCATGTAAATAACTGGTAAGGCTACCCCTCTGATCTCTGGAAAAGCCTCAGTTACATTCAAGTAGGATGCATGCTCCTGAAATGTGTTGTCTCTGGAAACTTTTGTTTAGGTTTCCTTCCTTTTTCCTGCTAGCAATGCCTGGGTAAAGTCTTCACCAGTATCTTGCTTCGTTGGTTGGACACCAAGTCAGATCAGAAAATAATTGTTCTTGTTCTTAGTCCCTGTGTGCCCTGGGGTATTTACGTGGGGGCTATCCATATAAAGATTTCAGGTTTACGGGATGTATCATCTAATGCAACAGCTTTCAGAATGAAGCTGTCTTAGGGAAGTGGTCTCACTGGCTTTAGTATCCCTTCTAAGCCTATATGACTAGGTTGCCGTCCTTACTAAGTGAAATGATGGAAATTTCAGCACTAAATTAACTTTTGTTTATTTAAATGACATGATTCTGACTCAAAAAAGTTTATGCAAATTATACCAAAAAATGAAAAATAAACACCTACCTTTTCAATAGGATAAAGCTGTTGAACCAGCCCTATTAGAGGCTGGCAGGAATCCTCTTGTCAGTGTGACTAAGTGAAACCCTATAGAAAAATATCTTCTTGTCCATAAAAAACTTCAAGAAAGATGCTTCATTCTTATAAAGTAACCTATGTTAGCACTGACTTTGATTCTCAAAAATACTTGTTTATTTTAAAAATCACTCTTCTCCAAATTTTCTTGTATTCTGCTTTCTTAGAGTGAGTGAACCACTTGTTGAGCATCCTCTATTTAAATACCTGTCGTCTTTTTTCCATACCACCTTTGTTTTAGTGTCGTGGTTGCCGGTAGAGCTATGATTCACACCTAGGTCCAGCTGATTCAAAATATAAGTCCTTCTGTTACACCACGATCCAGGAGGAGCTGCTTAGGGGAGAAGATCATGAGTTAAATTTGTGGTGGTGTTAAGACCATTCAAATGGACATATGAGGCGTTCGACTGGAAATTTACATCTAAAAAAAAATTAGCAACTCTTAGTACCAGAACTATAATCCTAATAGTTCTCAAAACAGATGTATTTTTGTGAGTCTGGTAAATATGGTACAGACTAGAGAATTTGCTGTAGCCTGGGAAATTTTTCTAACTGTAGCCATATCCGATTATATAAACATTATAATTCAACATGATTTTTAGCAGTCTGCATCTTTTTTGTCTATTTCTTTACTGGATCAAATTCAAGACTTAAAATATACAGGTTTTACACAGATTCTTCTGAAGAGCCTTCATGTGCATATGTATACATATACGCATGTATGTATGTATGTGTCTATATATGTGTGTGTGTAAATATATTTGTGTATTTGGGTGTGTCTGTGTATGAATGATAGCAGTCACTTCTGTTTCTAAGAGCTTTTGTCAGATTTTTCATTCTGAAGGATTGTAATCAAGAAGGAATATGTTTCTTCATGAAGAAAGATTTTTAAGAGGAAAAATGTACAAGTGATTATCAAAATATTGTAATATCCTCAGTTTAATCTGCAAATTATCAGTGATATCAGATTTTATAAGTATCAATCATTAATCGTTGTAATTAAGTGGAAAATCATTGTACTCATTTTATATGATTCATTAATAAGTTAAAAGTGTAATTTAAGTTAGGAGTTAACTACATGACCAGATTTGGAAATTGTTTTTCAAGCTTTGCCTTCAGAAGTATGTGGCTACTGTAAAATCACTGTCTCATTGAATTTTTGAAAATTATTATTCTCAATTGTGAATAAGTGTTCTTCTAAATTGAGTACATTTGTGATTGGGTTTCCAGTTTATGAATTTTTGAGTTAGTGGCATGCATCCTTTATCCCCAAACCATTTTCCTCCCCTTAGCAGCATGTTGTCTCCTGAATGTATGCATCACATTCCTCCTCCCTGATGCTCCCATTCTGCTTGCTCTGGTGGAGATATTGCACATTACTAAGTTGCATGTTGTCAACGCCTCAGTGCAATTTAGTATGTGTGATATTTTCACATGAGTGCATGCACACGGGGTATGGCTCTTGCTTGCTGGAATCACAGCTTTTGGTGCTGGTGGGTGGGAGTTCCACTGATGAATTAGATGGGAGAATGTGTGTACTGTGAGATTTTCCTTTAGAAAAGTGAACATTCTTCCCACCTTACCCATCAGTTTTGGAGAATTAAAAGTATTTTGTTTGAAAAAATCAGTGTTGATCATTTAGTAAATTAGTATTTCCATTTTTGACTTTGAGTAAGTTAAATAATTCATTAGAAAGAAATTTTCATGGACTTAAGTTTCTAAACGATACTTGTTTAAATGTATAAGGAAGGGTTTAAAGCTATAGGAAAATATATTTCCATTTATTTGAAGGGCTACCTCTCCTAACACTGAAATAGTGAGGCAGAATCTTTTATGCATATTTGGGAAAATAAAATTATCTAGAATTCTTAAATAGTAATCAAGCCAGTATATAATGCCCTTTTAACCTACCCATTTAAAGATTGGTCTAATAAACCTAAACCTTTACTTTTTTAAGTTTTCAAGGAAAATGACTTTTAAAAAATTTGTATTTTATTTGTCACTGTGATGCTTTAGAAATTGCCAAATTCACTTTGATAAGCTTATATGGAATAAGTTTTGAGATACAGATATTTACTATTTGCCTATGTAATTGTAACAGCCTCTTTTTATATAGAGGAATGTGTTAATTTTTTGGGTAGTGTCAGAGTAAGCACCGATGATCACTAGGCATTGCCAAGGATGCAAACCATGCATTAATGATATAAAAATATTGAATTAATACCACTACTTCCAGGGTTTCCTGATGATCTGATGTGATGCTTCTGTTGTGTTGCTTCTGTCTGTGGCTCACTACAGTTTTCCAGTGGGGAGGGAAGGTTTCTGTGTAAGTGGCCCTTCCCGTGTCTCCCTTAGCAGCTCTCTAGGTCTGCATGTACAGCATGACCATTCCCCTCACCCTGGAAATCCAGTGTCCGCCAGGTTTCTGTACATTTTACTGTGGAACAGGGTTTCTGGGGCAGATGAACCATGAAAGGCAGGGAGATATAACTTCCCAAGAGGGATTGGGTCCTAGATCAGGGGAGATGGGAAATACGTGTCCCAACTGATAATCGTATGTGCTGTGTCTCCAGAAGTTGACCTGCCCCTCTCCACTTCCTCAGCTTCTTCTTGAAGCACACCATATTGCAGTGAGGATAGAATACTGGTAAGGTGAATAAAAGCTATTGTGGGAAATGATAGTCTTTCTGTTTGACCTTTAAAAAGAAAAGAGGGCAGAACCAATGTAAAGAAATGTTGGGAGGTAGGTGGAATTTGATTTTGGACTCTTCACTCCTCTTTTTCCTTGTTTCCTTTCTACTTCCTTAGACATGCTCTTCCCTATTTTCTGCTGTTCAGGCCGTCATACTCTGAGTGCATAGAGCTTCTTGACTACATTTTGTCCTTCTCCCCACCCCACTCCTTGCTTCAGATCTCATTGCATTGAAAGCAGGTCATCTAATCAAATCCTGAATTGTCTTGTCACTTTTCTCTCACACAGTTTAAAAAAGTAGCAAAGAGCCATCTTGTTGGTCAGAAATGAGAGGGCTGGTGGCTGAAGTGAAGTATTAGAAAGTTTGCGAAAAACTAGCAGTTTTATCTTAGAGTTTTATAAAGCGTGAAGACAAAGTACTTCATAAGAATTAAAGATCTTAACTGATAATTTGAAATCAGTTCTAGCCTCTGGTACAGAGGAGGTATATAGTTGTGCAAATGAGACATGTATACACACACTTCTAGTGCCACACAGTATAAATATACAATTAGGGGGAAATTTAGAAGCAGAGAAAAAGCTGATTGTGTGTGTGACTCTTAGAACTTTTACCCCACAGAGAGGTGTGCTTAGATGGGGTATACTGGATTGGATGCACTATAAGCCAGCCTTCCAGTGGGGAAGGACCTTGTCCCATGATGGTCTGCATGTGGTGTGGGGCAGGGAAACATCTATAGTGTTCAATAAACAGTGTTCATCTATGGTGTTACAGTTGGCTATAACAGTGAAAGGTCTCTGAGCCAGAAGGTGGCCTTGTTAAAAAGGTAGAGCCTCCAGCTCAGTGGCTAGTTTCATTCTCTTCTTCCATTGAGCTAAATCAGACCTGCTGAGGCTGCTCAGCTGAGCTAACAAAAGAGGGGAGGGAAAGAGCTTCCAGTGCCTGAATTTGATTCTCTTCAGTTGCTGAATGCTGGGATAACTTGGAGATGGAGACAAATTGCCAGTAATCTTGGAGGAATCACTGAAAAGAGGTCCCAGAAGACTGAAAGTAGGCATGTATTATTCAAAAGAGAGGGAAGAGGATGACTGTGTATTATATAAATAATAGACTGGTGAACTTGATATAGGTTTCCTATAAATTTCTATAGTGGTACTTGATCATGTGGTATATGAACAGTTATAAAGGGAAGGAAATGCTTGATGGAACCATGGATTCACGCAGAACAAGTCATATATAGTTACCCTTATAAACTGCCACAAGTCATTCTACCATGGTTTTTGCAAGAGATTTGATTAAGTATATTATAATGTCTTCCCTTGATAGCAAGACAGGGAAGTGTTCACCAAACTTGAGTATCCAGAGTGTTGATTAATGGGTTGGTATCAGTCTGTAACTGAAATAAGAGATTGATCATTCACTGGTATGATTGTCAGGGATATTTTTTTTTTTAATTGTACTTTTATGTGAAGGTTTACAGAACAAATAGTTTCTCATTAAACAATACACATATTGTTTTATGACATTGGTTAACAACCCCATGACATGTCAACCCTCTCCCTTCTCGACCTTTTTTTTTTGGTGAAAATATACATAGCCAAAGATAACACCATGTCAGAAATTTCTACATGCCCAATTCAGTGACATCGATTACGTTCTTCCAGTTGTGCTGCTATTCTCACTTTAGATGAAGGTTTACAGAACAAAATAGTTTCTCATTAAACAGT
>NW_004443952.1:12328585-12346351 GCF_000243295.1 Trichechus manatus latirostris
AATTCAGTGACATCGATTACGTTCTTCCAGTTGTGCTGCTATTCTCACTTTAGATGAAGGTTTACAGAACAAAATAGTTTCTCATTAAACAGTACACATGTTGCCCTATGACAATGGTTAACAACCCCACTATATGTCAACACTGTCCTTACTCAACTTTAAGTTCCCTATCACCAGCTTCCCTGTCCCCTTCTGCCTTCTGGTCCTTGTCCCTGGGCTGCTGTGCCTCATTAGTCCCGTTTTTTATGGGGCTGTCCAATCCCCGGCTGAATGGTGAACCTTGGGAGTGACTTCACCACTGAGCTAAAAGGGTATCTGGGGACCATACTCTCAAGGTTTCTCCAGTCTCTTTCAGGCCAGTAAATCTGGTCTTTTTTTTGTGTGTTAGAATTTTGTTCTACATTCTTCTCCAGCTCTGTCCAGAGCCCTCTGTTGGATCCCGGTCAGAGCAGTCGGTGGTGGTAACCGGGCACCATCTAGCTGTACTAGACTCAGTCTGGTGGAGGCCCTGGTAGCTGTGGTCCATTAGTCCTTTGGACTGATCTTTTCCTTGTATGCTGTTCTCTTCATTCTCCCTTGCTCCTGAAGGGGTGAGACCAGTGGAGTATCTTAGATGGCTGCTGACAGGCTTTTAAGACCCCAGACGCTACTCACCAAGGTAGAATGTAGAACACTGTCTTTACAAACTGTGTTATGCCAGTTGAACTAGATGTTCCCCAAGACCATGGTCCCCACAGCCCTCTGCTGTCAGGGATATTCTTGCATTGATTAAAGTAATAATTTCTGGTAACCCCTTGAAGCTCTATTGTGCATGCCATTAGTTATGTGCCAGATAAAGTTTTATTTGATTATGAGAATAAATTACTCCTAGTAGTCTCTGCACTTAGGTTCCAAAGAAGCTGAGAGATGAGTGATTACATGCTTGGTATTTTGGGTTATTATTCATATAGCCTGATCAGTACCTTACAATTTAAAATAATTAAACCAAAAGTTACTAGTATGCTACTTGCACCTCAGCACTGCCATACTCTATCCTTCTTCATCAGAAAGCAAAAATGGGTATAATTCCAAAAACTGGAAGGAGGAAAGAGAAGCTTACTATATGCAATTGCTTTACAAACTTTACTCCATTCCTTGGCTTGTGGCCCCTTCCTCCATCTTCCAAGACAGCAACGTAGCATCTTCAAATAGCTTCCTCTCTCTCTTACCTCTCCTTCCTTCCTCATGTTTCCTTCTCTGATTCTGACCCTATTGCCTCCCTCTTTTTTTTTATTTTTTAAAATTGAGGCTCACGTAACATAAAACAAACGTTTTAACCATTTTAAAATGTATAATTTAGTGGTTTTGAGTATATTCACAGTTTGTGCAACCATCACCACTGTCTGATTCCAGAATTGCCTCTTACAAGGACCTTTGTGATTACATCAGGCCCATCTGGATAATCCAGGATAATCTCCTCATCTCAAGGTCCTTAACTTAATCACACCTGCAAAGTCCCTTTTGCCATGTAAGGTAACATATTCATAGGTTCTGGGGATTAGTACATAGACATCCTTGTGGGACCATTATTCAGCCTACCACATAGGCACTTGGCAAACGTTAATTTCTCTTTATTTTACCTTCTCAATTCAGATACACTAGACTTTTAAGGTATAAGCTTCTAGAATCTTCATCATCATTAAAGTCCTCTGAGTATTAGTCAATGTATTGATCGAAAGAACTCTAACAATAGCATTAGTAGTAGCTACTGTTTATTGAGCACCTACTGTATGCTGGGTCAATTACTAGTGCTTTAGATGCATTGTTAGCTTTTCATGGGCTGAATTGCTCCTACTGCCAGTGTCTGCCCACAGAATGCCATAAGTATGGAATTTATCCTCATACCTTGAGGAGATGTAATGGTAATGTAGCAGGAGTGACTTCTGGTTGGGTTCATGGACTATAAATTTTTTCTGAACTGAGAGATCAAAACTATTGCTAGTGTTTCTTATGAAGTTAAACAGACACTGTATCACCCAGTATCTCCACTCCTAGGTAGGTAGGTAAGTAATTAAATAAATTAAAAAAAAATTGCTAGAGAATTTACATAAAGGATGTTTAAAAAGTTCGCCTACCTTTGGTAAATCCTGAGAGGATTTTTCTCTGCAGTTTATTTAAAAACTTAGATGTGTCACATCACAAGTAATAAGGTAAACCACAGAACCCATTGCTGTCGAGTCAAATTCTGACTCATAGGGAAGAACTGCCCCATAGGGTTTCCAAGGCTGTAAATCTTTATGGAAGCAGACTGCTGCATTTTTCTCCCACGGAGCAGCTGGTGTGTTTGAACCACCAACTTTTCTGTTAACAATCAGGCACTAATCATTGCACCACTGGGGCTCCTTAAGTAATAAAACAGAGGGGAATACATTGCCTTTTCATCTCATGTTAGAAATGCACTCAGGGTCCACAAAATTATTTACAAGTTGCCTTAGTAAGAGTATCACTAACAATCAGTATTCTCAGAAGTAGAGGAAAGAAGACTGTGTGCTGTTTCCTACATGTGGTTCTTTTTGGATTGAGCTTTGCTTATTTGCCACCCAGAAGGATGATACTATTGTTATGTTCTCTTGTACCTTCAGTGTCAACTTTTATTTATTTTTTTGCTTAAAAAATTTTTAAATAGCATAAAGTTAATGAAAATACCACATCTGTACCTTTTCTCATTGACCTTCCCAAACCAAACCAAACCCCTTGCCATTAAGTCGATTCCAACTCATAGCAAACCTATAGGACAGAGTAGAACTGCCCCATAGGGTTTCCAGGGATCACCTGGTGGATTAGAACTGCTGACCTTTTGGTTAGCAAGCAGCCATAGTTCTTAACCACTACGCTCCCGGGGTTTCCCATTTCTAGTCAAATTCAGTACTTTTTTTCTTAGTCCTTATTCTCATTAATCTCTGTGGTATTTCACCTTATCTTTCCCTCCTCAAAACTTCCTTTTCCTTTGGTCTCTGGGAATACTACACACTCTAGTGATTTTCTTTCTTCTACAGAAATGATATCATTATCTCCTTGACTGGTGTATTATTGTCCTTTGGTCCTTTATGAGAATGTAGCCCATTGCCCATTTTCTCTAGGCTTACCCTTCAGGATGTTTATCCTTCTTTATGATCAGTCTTTGCTGCTGCATCTTAAAACTTTTGTCCTGAGTTTTCTGTTTAGCCTTCTCTTATTTCTAGCTACCTCTAGGGTATTTTCATCATCCTTATTGGCTTACCATACCTCAAACTAAACTTACTCCCTTTTCTTCCACGTCTTTCTCATTCTGGCCAGCTCCTTGTCTTTGAGACACTGTCACTCTTTTAGACCCTTCAGGTTCAAAACCTGAAACTCTGTCATTTCCTCCATTCGGTTACTGTTCAGATCCTTTATACTTCTTGTAGGCTGTCTCCTTTCCTTTCAGTCTTATTGACACCATTTGTATCTCGACCCTTATTGTCAGGTCACATGGCACCTTTAAGACATTCTCAAGTGAAATCTTGGTCAGGACAACAAATAAGGTTTCACAATTTGGGAAGCCACTCTATCGTCACCAAATCCATGTCCCAGAACCCTATTAAATGACCGAATCACTAGATTCCAGAGCTTGATTTTACTCTTACACCATGCCTTCTAGAATGCTTTGGAAAAGGTTGGTGTTTCTTTTTGTGTGTACAAATGTTTCCTTTGCTGCTACTGTCTCTGCTTTTTGGAATACAGATAACTTTTCTCATGAATAGGAGTACCTCCCCTGCCCTCAACAGAATCCTGTCTTTTATAATTTTGTGATACCTTAGGATTACTTAAGGTACTGCCTTTGTGCTCTCTTCTGAACAACTCCTCATTCTCCTCCTTACACTGTGCTACCTTATTAATCTTCCAACTGAAAAGTAAAACTGAAGTCCCCAAGATTGCAGATTTTTATGTATCTACATTCCTATTAATCACTGAATGTATGTGTCTTTTTTTAATCCCCTTTGTAGTTTCTTCTCCTTTCTGATTTTACTTTGGAGTTTATTAAGAATTTTTTCTCATAAATTCTTCCTGCATGACCTGCATTCTTTGATAGCATTTACAACAGAAGTTAGTTACATTTGAGGCTTGGTTACATAGTTGAATAAGTGTGGGAAATTGATACTTGTAGATGAGAAAAGACTGATGAAGTACAAGTTATACTATTCCTCACTTGCTCTTCCCAATGGGGAGGGCTGACCAGAGCCTGAATTTCTTAGAGTTTAACCATATTCTCTGAAACATGTTACTCACATGTTTAATTTTATTTCTATCCATTTTGGCCATGAACTATTTGCTTCAGAAGTGAAAAGGAGATGAACTATTGAAGTGAATAGGGTATTTTTAAGGTGCTTCATTACATTTATTTTTTCTTCATCAGAAACTTTAACAACAGTTTACTAAACATGTATTTTCAACGTTCTAAAAGTATGTCTAGATCTTTTTGCTTCTTTAAAACAAAGTGAAAACAGGCTCTTGGAACAGGAGAAAAAATGAAAATATTAACAGATTTGGAATGAAGTAGCTAAAAGCCTCTAAGTACAGTCATGTGTGGCATAACATCCATTCAGGCAGTGTCAGACTGCATATATGTCCATGGTCCCATAGGTTTTTTTTTGTTTGTTTGTTTGTTTTTAAGGGAAACTTGCTCTCCTTTTGTTTATTATTTCCCCCTAATGGTTTTAAGGAAACCTTGGTGACGTAGTGGTTAAGTGCTACAGCTGCTAACCAAAATGTTGGCAGTTCAAATCCACCAGATGTTCCTTGGAAACCCTATGGGGCAGTTCTACTCTGTCCTGTAGGGTCGCTATGAGTCGGAGTCAACTCGACGGCAACAGGTTTTAATGGTTTTAAAGCCCCCAAAGCCCCCAGAATGAATGAGCAGCAAGGCTCCAGAGCGCATCCCAATACCCAAAGGGCCTTCTCTGCCTCCTCCTTCCCCTCCTTCTGGCTTCATTTGTGCGACCAGCAGATGTGCAGCCTTTCACACCTGGTGTAGGGCAGTGCCTGCCATAGCTGCTCAGTTCCTGCCGTGGGTGGGGGGGCGCTTGCAGGCTCCTGGCTCTGGTTGGCAGCCGTGGCAGTGGCCACACGATTTGGAAGCAGCAGCACCAACAGGGCGGCGGCAGCCAGGGCCACCACCACCAGCAATGTTCCTGCACCCGTGCACGCACACACCCTGCCTTACCCTCCCCTGCACCCTGATGTGCGTAAAGTCCTGATCCTGCTGCTAGCGCAGCCCCCTGCTCGCCCAGCCGCAGACCTGGCAAGGCCAGCCTCCTTCATCCAGTGGATGCAGTTCTGGGGCTTTGTCTGGTGGGCTCCCATAAGGTTTTAATATAATAGGCTTTTTGGGGATTTAACTATGGATTGTATGGAGACTGCCTGTATATAATGCGGTGTTTACACAACGTCCAGATAGCATAACGTCCTGTTTCGCAGAACATATCGTGGATGTTAAACGACACGTACCTGTATTGATTTTTCTGAATCACAAAATGATACTGTGTTTATTTACTTTTTCTTTTATCTTTGGACATTCTAGAGGGGTGTTTGATGCTTCCCTCAAAATGGCTGGCTTCTATGGATTGTACACCTGGCTGACTCATACTATATTTGGCATCAATATTGTATTCATACCATCAGGTAACAACCATACCATAACTTCCATTGTGCTATATTTAAAGAAGTTAAGACATTTTACATGCATTAGGAAATGTCTTCTTTGTCAAGTTTGAAATACTAAATTTTATAGCTGTAGATCTAATCGAGTCCAGATTAGGAACAGAGATATGATACGTAATATGTTTATTGCTGTATCTCCACAAGCTAGAACAATGGTAGCACATAGAAAACACTGCATAAATATTTGTCAAATGACTGAATGCCCTAGCACTCAGCACAACACTTTACATATAACCCACGCTCAATGACTGTTTGAACTGAACTGGTTGGCAGGGAGCAGTGAGTTATCAAATAGGTTTGTCCCATTTGGGATACTGTCCTGGGCACAAGTTGCATGCTTCTGAGGGCAGATAGGCTGCCTCCATACATCCCAAGATCTGTTCTGATAATATCTTAATTCCATAAACACCAGGTACCTAGGGATTCTAAATTTAATGATCATCTTATTCTTTTTCTGCTGTGTTATTTTTTCCTCATTCTTCCTCCTTTTTCTTCCTGTATTTCTGTGGCTGCTTATCTTCCTAAATGTATCTGCCTTCCATATTTACCTCTACCACCATTTTTTCCTCCTTTTACTTATGCCCTCTTCCTTCTTTACATTCCCAAGTTCATTCATGTTCTTTCCCACTTTGGTATCCACCATCCCACCCTCTGACATGCAAGCACCCTGAGAGCACGTGAAGGTTGTTACTTTATTTTAACCCTGTGAGGCAGGCAAAATAGGTGGTGTTATTCTGTTTTATAGATGAGAAACCAAAGTTTTTCAAGGTCACACACCTGGTTAATAGTAGAACCAGAACTAGAACGCTCGTCTGCTGACTCTTAGTCTGGAGGGGAGCCAGATGGAGAGAGTACTAGAACAACTGCTGTGAAAGGGGATGGGCTGAAAGTGAGGTCCTTCCAGTGTCAGGGTTATTTTGGTTTTGCTTTGTAAATCATAGTCCATTTTTATTAGAAAGAAGCAAGGTAAAGGAATATGCACTCATATTTTAGGTTTAGAAACTAATTTCTAATTTGGCTTTGGATTTGGTACAAATTTTGACTAATGCTCTGAGGTTGCGTTTATAGGACTTTATATTCACTGGTAACCATTGATCAGAATAGTAATCGCAGGACACTAAAATTTTGTTGCTTAAGAGCAGATTCACAAAGTAGGTATACCCTTTAGAAATATCTTCATCGTCAAGTTTTAAGAGATTGGACCTTTAGTTAACTAGAAAATTCAGTTAAACAGCATGTATCATTGCCCTAAAACTTGAGTTTGTATTTGTTTAACTTATTTTGGTGGAGATTTTTAAGCAGGAGGAGCTAGTTATGCTGTTTTGTTACTGTTTTGATGATGATGTTAAGTTGCTTTCCCTTTTTTAATTTTTTATTAGCTTTGGCAGCAATCCTTGGAGCAGTGCCATTTCTGGGGACATATTGGGCAGCAATACCTGCAGTTCTAGACCTGTGGCTTACACAAGGGTTAGGATGCAAAGCCATCTTACTGTTAGTTTTTCATCTCTTGCCAACATACTTTGTAGATACTGCAATCTATTCTGATATATCAGGGTAAGTATTCTACAGAATTTTTAAAGTTGCTGGTGAATCATCCAGGGAGAGTTGTACTACTTTTTTTTATAGAGTTTTTTTGTTGCTGTTTTTCCTTTTCTGGGAGCAGGAGAAGAGGACAGTGGTGGTAGGATTTTTCAGTGAAGTAGCCTTTTGTGTTCCCACTGATAAAAGTTTAATTTAAAAACAACTAATGTAAGGTATGAGATTTTGTTACTATATAAGTGTTGTTTACATTATATGATACCCTGGGTGAATACCAAATTATGAGTAGTTATCTCTTGACTTAGTGACATTTAACCTAGGAAAGACATATTAACAGATGTACATAAAATATTTTAAGTACAATAAAGAGGTAGTGATTATTTTCAGAACTTCTTTGCTTTTAAGGAAAAAAAAAGCATTATTAGGTTGTATTTCTGAGGATTTCCATATTAAACCAGACCTCTGCAAGTTAATGTCTGACAAGCAGGATTTAAGATATAATAGTATGATTGTAAGATGAAAGCAGGTTAAATTTAAGTCAGAATAAAAACTCTGGCCATAATATCTAGCTATCTTTGTAGATGTTTATATCTCTTTCAGAAATTACATTAAGTAAGTCAAGCTGATTCTCATTTAATCATGATAGTAAATACATTCCCTATCCAGATTCACATTGCTTATTGGAATCTAGGATGTGACCAAGTGTTGAATTTTGATCAGCAACTCCTGTTGGTATGGTGCTGAACAGTTTTTAGCAGAGCTTCCAGACTAAGACAGACTAGGAAGAAAGGCCTGGTGATTTACTTCCAAAAATCAGCCAATGAAAACCCTCTGTATCACAATGGTCTGACTCCAGTGTGCATGGAGTCACCATGAGTCTGGCCAACTTGACAGCAGCTAAAAATAACAACAAATCAAATTTAGAATATGGTCTACTAAGACTATTGTAATAGTTAATACATTAAATTTTCTTTATGTAAAACTCACCATTACAATAAGGGCTGGCAGGATCCAGATTTATAGAAAGAGTTCCTTTCACTTAATTTGAAATTATCTAGAGATAAATTGTGTGCCCACCTTGTTTTCTCCTTAGTAAGTTAAAGTAGAAAATAATTTGATAATAGAACTACTCTGAACCCCAAAGTTTCAGAGTAAAAAGAAATAGGCAACTCCACAAGTAAACTTTGGAGGAAATTTTATGCTTAAAACTTGAAAGACAAAGTTAAAAGGAGAACATCAGAGTGTGTTTAACAGTTGAAGTTTAAACAGTAGGAATAGGTATACAATTCATACTTAGGTGCTTTCATTTCTTTAAACTTTGCTACAAATTTTATATTAAGGTTTATAGCTAGAACTTAAAACTTACACGTGGTTGTATTTTTAATAATAAAATATACCTTAGGAAAATGAGAAGGAGCCCTGGTGGCGCAATGGTTAAAGCAATTGGCTGCTAACCAAAAGGTCGGCACTTCGAACTCACCAACCACTCCAAGGGAGAAAGATGTGGCAGTCTGATTCCATAAAGATTGCAGCCTTGCAAACCCTACGTGGCAGTTCTACTCTGTCCTACAGGGTCACTATGAGTTGGAATTGACTCAGTGGCAGTGGGTATTAGGAAATGAAACGTTTAGCATAAATTGTTTTGTTTTTTAATAAATTAAGCTTTTATTTAAAAGCCCTACACTTTCTTTTTTTTTAAATGCTTTAAGCAGTTTTGATAGAAATTTTCCTTGAATTTGTGGTTTAAGGAAAAGCTTACTTATTATAGCATACATATAATACTGCCCTAAGTTTTTTTTGGAATGAGGTAGACTCATTCACTGTAAGTTTTATTGAACTATAATGTAATACAGAACATTCTTCCAGGGCATTTAGTTATTTACCCCTCACTAAATTGTTGTACTCATCTGTGTTTAAAAACTAGAAAACAAACATGTCTTATTTCTTACTCCCTTGTATGTCAGTGGTCATGTCTTATCGTTACCAGTGTGTTGTGCTGCTATAATCTATTTCATTCTACTTATGTGATACTGTGATAAACTGGAAAGCAATTATGACTCTCCTGTGAAAGAAAAATCTTGGGCTTTATGACAGATATTTTCTGCATAAGGCCTTTTTTTATTTACAATGTTAAAAACAGTATTTTTGGAGGTTGCCAGAAATCTAACCTATGAATAACAGGGATGCTGTTTTGTTGTTGTTTTGTAAAAAGCATAATTAATTGAATTACATCCTAAATTGTACCCAGTTAATTATTCTTGATGGAGGAAAATCTAATAGTTGGCTTATGTAACCAGTCTGAGGTCAACATTAACCCACCTTAGGTGGCTCCCTGTAATGAGTTCAGAGTATCGCTTAACAATACGGACTTCTTCCTTTAGTTGATGACCTATAAAGAGAAGCGTATGTCACACACATGCTGCATTTGCAAGGAAATTCTTGCATCTCAATATTATTACAGTCAATGTTCAGTTATCTGTGTTGAGGTAATCTAAAGCTAAACCTAAAGCTGATAATATAATAAAAAGTATGCTGCATTTAATCATTAACTTTGTGTTAAGAGAATGTATTTCAAATTTACTACAAGGTTTGTATTTGTTAAAACTCATGAACTAATCAGTGTGCTCTTCATTCCAGAGGTGGCCATCCTTACTTGACTGGTTTGGCAGTGGCTGGCGGAGCATACTACCTAGGCCTGGAAGGAGCAATCATCGGGCCCATACTTCTCTGCATACTTGTGGTTGCTTCCAATATCTATAGTGCCATGCTGGTGAGTCCCACGAATTCAGTGCCTACGCCAAACCAGACCCCATGGCCTGCTCAGACTCAACGGTGAGTTAAAGCAGAATGGTCATACACCACATGTGAAAATTGAACCATCCTGTCTGTGTTTTTTATTTGACTAGTCTGTCAGGATACAGGTATTTCAGTGCCAGTGCTGTGCTAAAGATTGCATAAAACACTAAGGAAATATATATCGTTTGTTTATAGACTTATGGGTTTTGAAAACTAAATTGAGTCAGAATTGTTAATGTCATGAAAGATCAAAAATAAATAAAAAAATGAAAAGGCACTTGTGGAGCATGGTATACTAGATTAAAGGACCATCAAGAAAAAGGACAACCAAATATAATGCATTAATTCTTGCTAGGATCCTGGATTGGGGTGGTAGGAATATATCAGGACATTTCTGGAACAAGTGGGGAAATTCGAATATGGACCATATGTTAAATACTATTATATCAATGCTAAATTTGTTGGCTGTGATAATGGTACTTTGGTTATGTAGGAGACTGTCCTTTAGGGGTGACATGTCATGATATCTATAACCTATTTTCAAATAGTTGAGCCAAAACAGAGAGGGAGAAAGTGACTGTAGCAAAATCAGCCATTGGTGAATCTAGTGAAGGGCATACGGTTGTTAACTGTACTGGTATTTCTCTGTAGATTTATACTTTTTCAAAATAAAAGTTGGGAAAAATTATTTGGGAACACCAGTATAGAGTTGCAACTTATTATTTTGTAAGTAAACTTTTCTTTTTGAGGTATATCTTGCATATGGTGAATTACACATCTTAAATATAGAGCTTGATGATTTTTTCATAGTATTTATGCAACTATCAACCCATATCAAAATATAGAATATTTTTCTTACTTTAGAAAGCTTCTCCAGGACCCCTCCTTTTCTGGTATTCTAACCTCTGTCACCTTAGATTAGTTGTGCCTTCTTGTGAACTTCATGTAAAAAGAATATTTTAGTATGTACTCTTTAGTCAGGTTTCTTATGCTGAACATTGTATCTGTGAGATGCTTCCATGTTGTCTATCCATGTAGCAGTTGTTGTTGTTGTTTTTATTGCTACCTAGTATTCCAGTTTCTTCATTGTAGTATTAATGGACATTAGGGTAGTTTCCAGTTGATGGCTGTTATGAATCAAGCTGCTGCGAGCATTCTTGTACATGTCTTTTGGTGGACATGAGTGCTTATTTCAGTTGGTTATATACCTAGAAATGGAGTTGCTGGGTATACATCTGTATTAACTTTAGTAGATACTGCCAAGTAGTTTCCCTACGTTATTATACCAGAAATTACATTTTAAAAACAAAAAGTAAGAAGGACAATCTCAGGATAAAAGGATTTTAACCTTCCAGAGAATACATTGCATTTTCTTTAGTTTTTCAGTTGGAAGACACGGTTTTTCCTGCTGTTGGATATTATAGTGTAATTGAGGAGTTATTTAACAAGTTGGTTCTAATAATGTACTTAGTGAAATGGTCTTATTTTTTACTTAACATTCTTTTAAAACATGGTTCTTTGTATTTTGTTTTCAGTGTTGTATTTTGTGAAGAGAGACTTGACATTTTAACTCAGAAGAAGTAGAGTAAAGCTTCTGAGTTAGAGCTGTTTGGTTCAAGGGCCATTTTAGCTATTGCAAGGCACTTGATGGCAGGGAAAAATCAGTTTCCTCAAAAAGAATAAATACAGTCAGAGGTACTTTGGTGGTTTTGACCAAAGGTTCACCATTTTGGGGATGGTGACACTTTTATTTTTTTCTGCCTTTGCCTCTCAAAGGAGGCAGATACCTGAATGGACAGTTTCTTCAAAGCAATAGAGAGCCTTTGCTAACTTGATATTCTATCCTTGGGACTCACCAAACAAAAAGCAAAAAGCAAGAAAGAAAATTGGTTGATCAATATTTTGCTGTTATTTTAGGAAAAACTTCCAGTGATTCCAGATTAGCAATACAGAACTTAGTTTGTAAGGTGAAACAAAAGAAACTAATACGAATTCCTCTAGAGGCAAATGATTTCTTTCCCCCTTGTCCCCTCCTGAACGTTGGAAGATTTTTGGTTGTTGACTCCTGTTAGGAGTGCGGCATTTACTTAGTAGCTTTAGATTGGGCTTGTTATTATGTGTGCAAACATAATATAAACTGGCAGGGCCATTGCCTTGTGGAACCCTTGATGTCAGCATCTTTTGATTCCTCCTTTTGGGCTAGTAAATTCCTCAGAGAAAAATCTTCTAATCTTCCTCCTAGGGGTTGAAGGCTTTCCTGCTAGCATTCTGGGAGCCAAGATGAGGAAAAGGATTACATGTGTTTAAGATATAAATATTCACTTAATCTCCCAATTGTCATTACCCCCATCCTCATCTCTGCCTGTTATCCCCTAGTCCAGTTTTACCTTCTCCAAAGGGAAAAATCTCTAGTTTTCTGCCGAGGAGGGGAGAGGGTAAAGGGAGTTACTTGGCTGGAGGGAAATAAAGTGAAGATATTGGGGAGGGGAGTCTTACTGCTTTTTAGCAGACTTTAAAAACAATTCTTCTCTGTTTAGCCCCACCTTCAGCCCCACTTCAGAGTTATTTGATACCACCAATTCCTGAGCCTTTTGGGGATTTTGATGAATAAATCAGATTGTTTCTTGGCTTTTCCCACTACTGGCTTAGGATTCAGCTTTTTAGCGTATCCTAGGCCGGTTATCAGCTGTCCACCTGCTGTCTACCTTCAGAAAGTTTACAGTGTTTGCCTCTTCTCAACTTTTTATTTTTTTGATGAGTTTATGCTTTTTAAAAAACTCTTTTACAGACATCCTAATGGAGTTTTGGGAGAGTCTGAATTCAGAAAGTGTGTGTTCAATACGTCACTCTTTAGTGAGACATCTAAATGACCTCTTAAATAGTTACAAAAACAGACACTTCTAACGTTTATAGGAATTTACTGTGTGCCAAGTTCTGTGATAAAAGCTTTACATATGTTATCTTGCTTATTTTACTTAATCTGTCCAATATTTTCATATGACATTTTTAAAAAAAAAAAAGCTAACCCGTTGCCGGTGAGTCTATTCCGACTCATAGCGACCCTATGGGACAGAATAGAACTGCCCCATAGGATTTCCAAGGATCAGCTGGTGGATCCAAACTGCAGACCTTTTGGTTAGCAACCAAGCTCTTAACCACTGCGCCACCATTAGGTACTGTTATCTTCCATGTTTTATAAATGAGAAGATCGAGGCTTAGACAAGTTAACTTGCCTACAGTCATGTAGCTAATAAGCAGGTGGACTAGTGTGTTTCAACTCATAATCTTTCTCTCCCTTTTTCTTCCCTAATCCACCTAGAAAATAACAACATTCTCCTCTGTTTCCTAGCTCAGTAAATGTTACCCTCAGCTTACATTTGCCATATTGTCATCCTTATTACATCCCATGCCTTCATTTATCATCTTGACCAAGTCCTGTCAGTTCTACCTCAAAATCTATCCTTGCCTTTTTGTTTCCAATGCATTTCTCACCTGGACTGCTGCATAGTCTTAGTCTCCTACTGAACCTCTCAACATCTCCTCTGACTGTTTTCTGGTCTGTTCTCCATATTGCAGCTTGTAATCCATACAGGCACATCTAATCATGAAACTCACTAAAAAGGCTTCCCATTGGTTTTAGGAGAAAAATCAAAATCCTTGACATGGCTGGCAAGGCTCTATCTGATCTGTTCTGTTTCAGAACTTTAATTTGCCCATAAGACTTTCCATGCCTTCTTTCTGTCTACTTCTCCAGACTCATCTCTTTTTGCTGCCTGCCTTGCATTTTATTTTCTAGTCATATTGAACTTGTTTTAGTTCCCTGAAATCAGTCTAATCTTTGCACATGTTGTCCCCGCTGTAAAGAATACCACTCCTTTCCTGCCAAGTCTAGGTATTATGACCTATATTTAATATATTCTTCTTCTGAGAAGCATTACTGGAACTCTCTGGACTAAGTGAAATGTCCTTGCTATGTGTCTCCATAGCATCTTGCACTTCTGCTATGCGAACTTAAAACATATGTGTTTAATTAATTGTCTTTCCCACTGCTTGGTAAGCTTTCTGAAGAAAGGAGCTGTAACTAACTTGCTTACATTGTTTTACAATTTCCAGCATGGTACTTAGCACATAGAAAGTGCTCAGTGAAAATCTGATGAATTAATAAATCAGTGAAACCAAAAGCAAATCAGACAAAAAGATTTTTTGCAATACAACATTGAGGTTGATAGAAGAGGATGGGACATAGTAAGCCACAGACTTAGAACATTATTCAAAATGGAAATGAAGGGATATGCATCATAGTTGATGGCATGTGCTTTGTCACAAGTTATGTAACTGTGTGCTGGTGATGGGTTTAGGGAGTACACACTCAGCTGTGCGGCGCCAACTAAGCAAGTTAAGTTAATCACTTAAAGCTTTTTATTTTTAAACATCCAAAATTCGTTCTACATCTCTTGGAGGCTGGGAGTCAGCAACTCTTGAGTTGCTAAATGAGAAACTATTTAAATATTTATGTAGAGGATATGGGGGAGTGGGAGGTAAAATGAATTTTAAAATATCTCATTGAAATTTTGGGGGAAACAGATCCTAAAACGTTTTCAAAGAACAAGTAAATGAAAGATCACACTACACAATCCCCATTGCTATCAAGAGACATAAAATGTTATTAACAATTCTTTGTCCCCTCAACCACATGCGGTCCCATTCTACATTGCTATAAATGAGAAATTTTACCACTGTGGCTTTTAGGAGCTTAATCTTTATGGTTTGGGGAAGAACACTGTATTTAGATGCTTTAGGTAGGGCAGTAAACATTTTTAGAAATAAATTCTGTAAATGCAGGTTTATGTCTTTCTAATCCAGAGAGTTAGATTTATATGAGCCCTATTGATTAGTTAAAGCTGTGCCTCATGATTAGGCCAGAAACCAATAATTTCTGCATCTCTAGGTTTGTTTTCCTAGAGCTAATTAGAGGTTTGTTTAAGATCAGTGTTACTTCTGTAGGGTTTTACATACATACACACATACCCTGCTGTCACAACTCATCTAGAAATAGTATTGAGATGGAAAATAATTGGTTACTTTTATCAGCTTGCTTTCACTTTGTTTTCTTCTGTGTCCTTTTGGATGTTTTCTTAGCCTAGAGGCAGAATTGAATAGTAGGTGTGAATTTTAAGGTAATAGCTAAGCTTACTTGTCAGCAGAAAGCAGTCTCTAAGCCAACCACAGTCTTAATCTTATTTCATGCATCTTTGCCCCGAGGCAGAAGTTTTCGTTCGTAATTTAGAGAAATTGAATAGTTAAACATTTCAACTTGCAGGTGTTTAAAAATAGAGAAACAGTTAGGTGAGACTGTGAAAAATAGATCTATAAATAAATGGGTAGGTAGATAACTACAACAGTGGCTTTCAACTGGGGGTGATTTTGCTTCCCTCAGGGAACATTTGGCAATGTCTGGATACCTTTTTTATTGTCATGGCTCAGGAAGTGCTACTGATAGCTAGTTGGTGGTGGCCAGGGTCTTCTAATGCACAGAACAGCCCCCTACAACAAACAATCCTCTGATCCAAAATGTCAGTAGTGCTGCTGCTGAGAAACTCTAATCTGTATATATGTAGATATTAGTATCTAGATAGAGATGAATATTAATAGATATAAATATATGTATTTGGAAATTATTTTCAGTGTAAAAATATTTGAGGAAACAAGATTCATTCCAATTCTTAAACCCTTTTGAAGTGGACAGAGCCATGGTCAGGAAGCCTACTCATTCTCAAAGCTGTTCCTTTGGAAGTAGAGCTGTGCTAGTTAGAGACATGCTTCAGAGGTACAAGAAGCTTAGGGCATATTCAGTGAGCCTTGAGATGATCGAGCATCCTTGAAAATCTCTTTTCTATAAATTTTACAGGTGCCTCCTTTGACATTGAAGTACTTTCTACATTGTGCTAAGGGGTTGGTTTTTAATTTATCTTTAAAATATCTATGTAACAGTCGTAGTTGGATGACTTGACAGTTGAGAAGACAAAAGGGATAAGAGAGGTAGCATGAGTGTGGAATTGCTTTTGAAGTTCAGATTATGTGCTTTATGAGTTTTTAGATGATTTCACCTAATGACAACTTTTTTTTTGGTTATCTTTTATTTTTACAACTAAAAACTGAGGAGTTCTCTGGTATTTTGACATACTTATATTCTCTGTTAGTTCTCTCTTTTTTTTTTTCTTTTTTTAATTGTACTTTAAGTGAAAGCTTACAGTTCAAGTTAGTTTCTCATACAAAAATTTATATACACTTTGTTATGTGACCCTAGTTGATCTCCTGGTACTGTGACAGCACACTTCCTCCTTTCCACCTCGGATTTCACGTGTCCATTCAACCAGCTGCTGTCCCATTCTGCCTTTCATCTCGCCTCCGGACAGGAGCTGCCCATTTAATTTCATGTATTTATTTGAGCTAAGAAGCACTCTCTTCAAAGTATCATTTTATGTCTTATAGTCCAGTCTAATCTTTGTCTGAAGAGTTGGCCTCGGGAATGGTTTCAGTTCTGGGATAACAGAGAGTCTGGGGGCCTTGTCTTCCAGAGTCCCTCCAGTCTTAGTCAGACCATTAAGTCTGGTCTTTTTACTGAATTTAAGTTCTGCACCCTACTTTTCTTCTGCTCCATCAGGGACTGTCTGTTGAGAGAGGGTGGTCACTAGTGGTAGCCAGGCACCATCTAGTTCTTCTGGTCTCAGGCTGATGAAGTCTCTGGTTTATGTGGCCCTTTCTGTCTCTTTGGCTAATACTTTCCTTGTGTCTTTGGTGTTCTTCATTCTCCTTTACTCCAGGTGGGTTGGGACCAGTTGATGCATCTTAGATGGCTGCTCACTAGACTTTAAGACCTTAGACACCACTCACCAAAATGGGATGCAGAACATTTTCTTAATAAACTTTGTTATGCCAGTTGTGTTAGGTCTCTTTCTAATGAGAACATAGAATAATCTGTTTTCAATAACCAACACTTGGCTACTGGTATGAAAATAAAATTAGCTTTATTTGACTATGGTAGTCTAAAAAGAAACAACATAGTATAGTGATATGGTTACAAATTAATATAACTTGAAGACTTTAAAATTGTCTTGAAAAATGTTACTATTTTAAGCTCACATTTTTTTCAGATTTTTTTTATTGTAGTAGTTTAAATAAAGTTTACATTTCAAGTTAGTCTCCCATACAAAAATTTATACATACATTGTTATATGACCCTAATTGCTCTCCCCTTACTGTGAGAGCACACTCCTCCTTTCCACCCCTGATACCCCATGTCCATTCAACCAGCTCCAAACCCTCTCTACCTTCCCATCTCACCTCCAGACAGAAGCTGCCCATTTAGTCTCTTATATCTACTTGAGCTAAGAGTCACACCCCTCGCGAGTATCACTTTATGTCTCACTGTCCATTCCAATCCCTGTCTGAAGAGTGGGCCTTGGAAATTGTTTTAGTTCTGGGCTGGTAGAGAATCTGGGGGCCACGCTTTCCAAGGTTCCTCCAGTCTGTCAGACCATTAAGTCTGGTCTTCTTACTAGAATTTGAGTTCTGCTCCCCACCTTTCTCCTGCTCCACCAGGGACTCTGTTGTGTTCCCTGTCAGGGTGGTCATTGGTGGTAGCCGGGTACCATCTAGTTCTTCTGGTCTCAGGCTGATGAAGTCTATGGTTTATGTGGCCCTTTCTGTCTC
>NW_004443952.1:12346488-12348719 GCF_000243295.1 Trichechus manatus latirostris
TGAGTTCTTATAATAGTGGTCTTATACAATATTTGTCTTTCTGTGACTGACTAAATTCACTCAGCATAATGCCCTCCAGATTCCTCCATGTTATGTGTCACAGCTTCATGGTTGTTCTTTATCGTTGAGAAATATTCCATTGAGTGGATATACCATAATTTTTTATCCATTTGTCCGTTGATGGGCACCTAGGTTGTTTCCATCTTTTTGCTATTGTGAATAGTGCTGCAGTGAACACGGGTGTGCACATATCTATTCGTGTGACGGCTGTTATTTCTCTAGGATATATTCCAAGGAGTGGGTTAGCTGGATCGTATGGTACTTCTATTTCTAGCTTTTTAAGGAAGCACCAAATTGATTTCCAAAGTGGTTGTACTGTTTTACATTCCCACCAACAGTGTATAAGTGTTCCAGTCTCTCCACAGCCTCTCCAGCATATATTATTTTGTGTTTTTTGGATTAATGCTAGCCTTGTTGGTGGTGAGATGGTATCTCATTGTATTTCTCTAATGGCTAATGATTGTGAGCATTTCCTCATGTGTCTGTTAGCCACCTGAATGTCTTCTTTGGCAAAGTGCCTGTTCATGTCTTTGGCCCATTTTTTAATTGGGTTGTTTGTCTTTTTGTTGTTGAGGTTTTGCAGTATCTTGTAGATTTTAGAGATTAGATGCTGATCAGATTTGTCATAGCCAAAAATTTTTTCCCAATCTGTAAGTTGTCCTTTTACTCTTTTGGTGAAGTTTTTTGATGAGCATAAGGGTTTGATTTTTAGGAGTTCCCAGTTGTCTAGTCTCTCTTCTGGTGCTTGTGCATTGTTATTTATGGTTCGTATTGTGTTTATGCCGTGTATTAGGGCTCCTAGTGTTGTCCAAAGCTCACATATTTTTGTGTGTTCCTAATTGGTAGTATTGTTGTAAAGGAGCAAAGTAACTTCTATCCAGAAGGATGATAATAAATCTGTGCTTCATATCTGAATCATTTGATAACCAACCAGCTAACCAACAAATAAATCAGAAAACTCACCATCAACATAACTCAAAATAACAGTGATTAAAGGAGCTAGAAGTTTATTCCTTTATTTCTGCTTGTGTAAAAGAAGCCCAGAGGTAGGCTGTCCAGGACTAGTATGATTATTCCACAAACATCTGGGCCCAGCTTCCCTCCATCCTGATGTTCTTTCTGTCAACCTTGGTATATGACACGTTTTGGTCCAAGATGGGTGCTTGAGCTCATGTTTGTTGATAAACTCTGGCCTGGCCATCTAGGCTGTTCAGACACGTGGACCTGACCGGGTGACACTTGGGCATGTAAATTATGTAGCAAAGGAAAACTGACTACCACAGTCCTCAGGTAGATACCTCATGTATGCAGGAGACCACCGTCATACCATGCAGCCCAGATATTTCCTGCCAATTAGCAAGACTCATTTAGCTTTCCTAATGTGGGACGGAGGGAGTACAAGTACAAGGTCATTGGTTAAAAGACCCCACTTTCGGACCATGGTCTCAGGGAGCATCTAGCTCAATTGATGTAACACAGTTTATAAAGACAATGTTCTACATTCTACCTTGGTGAGTAGCATCCGGGGTCTTAAAAGCCTCTGAGCAGCCATCTAACATACTCCACTGGTCTCACCCCTTCAGGAGCAAGGGAGAATGAAGAGAACGAGATACAAGGAAAAGATTAGTCCAAAGGACTAATGGACCACAGCTACCAGGGCCTCCACCAGACTGAGTCCAGTACAGCTAGATGGTGCCCGGTTACCACCACTGATTGCTCTGACCGGGATCACAACAGAGAGTTCTGGACAGAGCTGGAGAAGGATATAGAACGAAATTCTAACACACACAAAAAAGACCAGATTTATTGGCCTGAAAGAGACTGTAGAAACCCTGAGAGTATGGCCCCCAGACACCCTTTTAGCTAAGTGGTGAAGTTATTTCCGAGGTTCACCGTTCAGCCGGGGATTGGACAGCCCCATAAAACAAAATGGGACTAATGAGGCACAGCAGCCGAGGGACAAGGACTAGAAGGCATTAGGGAACAGGAAAGCTGGTGATAGGGAACCCAAGGTTGAGTAAGGACTGTGTTGACATGTAGTGGGGTTGTTAACCATTGTCATAGGGCAACGTGTAGTAACTGTTTAATGAGAAACTATTTTGTTCTGTAAACCTTCATCTAAAGTGAGAATAGCAGCACAACTGGAAGAACGTAATCGATGTCACTGAATT
>NW_004443952.1:12348819-12355820 GCF_000243295.1 Trichechus manatus latirostris
GAAATGTTGTATCTTTGGCTATGTATATTTTCACCAAAAAAAAAAAAAAAAAAGAAAGGTCGAGAAGGGAGAGGGTTGACATATCGTGGGGTTGTTAACCAATGTCATAAAACAATATGTGTACTGACTGTTCAATGAGAAACTATTTGTTCTGTAAACCTTCACCTAAAGTACAATTAAAAAAAAGAAAAAGACCCCACTTTCCTTCCCCTGAACCTCATCCTTCAGAGCTTGGACTATGCTCAATCAGGTGTCCTCCTTTATAGTAAAATTTCCACTTACCCCTTTGTCTTTGCTCTCTCAGTTATTTTTTCTCTTTATCTAAATCATGTCCACTTTTCAGCCAGTAAGGAGGAAGGGCTGAAGTATATTGTCCTTCTCTTCTAAGCACACTGCTCAGAAATTGCACAACACTTCCACTTATTGTTCATTGGCCAGAACTTAGTCACATGGTCATATGTAGCTTCAGGGCAACATAGTGTTTTAGTTGGGAGACAATGAGTCCAGCAAAAAACTGGGCTTCTTAATACTAAAGAATGACAGACAACTAGCAGACTTTGAAACAATACTCAGTGAAAATATTGAGAAAAAATAGTATATAACATCATAAAGCCTCTCAAAGATTATAAAAATAAGATACTGCTTTTATAGTAGAGAATTACTAGATAGATTTTTTTTTTTTAATTATCTGTGATTTGATTTTTTTTTCCTCTCTTTTCCAAAAGCAAAACTATTCATTTCATCTTCTCTTTTTATAGGACTTTCCGTGACATTTCTGATGATCTGAAATCTTCAGTAGAGTGACATGGCTTCCACTGTTACGATTTTCGTAGGAAGCTCAACCGACAGTGAGTTGGGCTCAGCTCTGGCCTTCTGTCGTTTTAGCTGTGCCCAGCAAGCAGAGCCCAGAAAAGAAGCAGAAACCTCCTGACCTTATATACAGAATGCCTGGACAAGAGAGAACTTGCTGTGGGCTGCTTTGCATTTTAAAACACAGCTTTAGAGCTTAGAAATGGGGTTTGCTCACTTAACTGTTTCTAAAATGGCTTGAAAAGTTTCAATTTATACACTGGTACCATGGCTTGGAATTTTCCCACTTTGATTATCTGTATTATTATATGTATTTATAAAGTTATTTTAAGAGGTCTAACCTACTCGCTATTAAAGGTGTATACTGTGTAATTTTCTCCCGTTTAAGAAACTATTCTTAAACTTTTCTCTGACAGTCACTTTTCAATGAAGAGAATTTTCACCTTTCAGTATGTAGCTTTGTGAGCTGGAAAAATGAGTTTTCTTCCCTGCTGTCACTCTGTGGAGAGCCCTGGTGGTGCAGTGGTTAGGCACTCGGCTGCTAACCGAAGGGCTGGTTGGTTGAACCCACCAGCAGCTCTCCGGGAGAAAGATGTGGCAGTCTGCTTCTGTAAAGATTATATCCTAGCAAACCCTATGGGGCGGTTCTACTCTGTCCTTTAGGGTTGCTGTGACTTGAAATCGACTCATTGCACTGGGTTTGGTTTTTTTTGGTTATCACTCTTTATCCTCCCGGGTTTAAGAAAGAACAAATCTTAAGTGTAGGAGTGGGTGTGGCTTATTTGAGGTTCAGTTGTATGTTGCAAATATAGGAGATAACAAAGGTTGAAGCTCTTTCTCCTTTCCCTTTCCCCCCATCTCCTATTACACCACTATTAAATTCCTAAAACTTGGCTGACCACATTAAGTACTCATTAACCTGCTATTAATGGTAATTATATGATAGAATTCATGCTGTGATTATAGTTTTTTCTCCTCTAATGTTTTGGTTTTGTTTTTTAAGTGAAAAAAATCTCAGGAATAGCTATACTCTGTTTTGTTACGTGTATCCCTGTTTCATTATTTGAAATTCCACTGATTAGTTACTTACTAGCAGTAGAATTTTGTATTTATGTTGTATTTTTTGATCATCACTTAGCACAGAGCCTTGCACATAAGACACTATATGAATGGTTGTTGAATTAAATTGTAACTTTTCAAATATCCTAGATATTATTATAACCAGCATAGTGTTTTACATTTTGCTAAGCCTTTTTGTGTATGTTATTTCACTACCCTTTCACATCAGCTTTCATATAGTTTCACATTATTTTACAACAGTTTCACATAAATGGGGAAGCTAAGGTTTAAAAAAGTTAAGTGACCAACTCGAAGTCATAAAGCTAGTAAGACTTGACCTCAGGTCTTTCTGACTCCATAACCTGCAAACTCTGTTGTGCTACGGAGCCTTCCCTCTGATATCTTGCCCAATGTTTCCCAATACTGTGAGTTAGATTTTGCTATCCATTTGTTATGAATGAATTTAGGACTTGTCCTGCAGTTAATGACAGGGCTGGGACTAGAGCCCAGCTCTTAGCTTTGTGTCCTTTCCACTGTACAAAAACAATCATCAGACTCTTCCTCTGCCCCAAGGGAATATGGAGGAAAAGGGGTTCACTAAGAAGTATAGTTAATAATAATTAGCTTAAATGTGTTCTGATATTACTTAAGAAAAACACATCTGGAAAATGTCGCCATGAGTTCTTTGACCATGAGTAGACTACATGCAGATCTCTTGTTTTTATTATGAATCCTTCAATAATTACAGTCTGACATTCTGCCATTTGTTAGATAGCTCATTCTGTTCTTTAGTCAGTTGTTCATTAATTCAGAAATTTGTTGAGAATTTGCTAAACTCTAGGCTCCACTCCAGGCACTGTGCAGGGTGCTATAGGGAGATAACTCATTAGAAGGCCTTCTTTTCATCTTAAATCTTGGCCAGATAACATGTAATGCTACATTTAAAATTTTTGCATTAAAAGGGTTAAAAAAGAAATCAGGTTTGTTTTTTGTTCATTGTATATTGATAAATTTATAGCTGTAGTGAGCACATGTTAATAAGAGACATATTGTACACAATGAATTGGTGTACACGAATTATGTTCCTCTAAAGTGCTTTTGGAGCCCTGGTAGCACAAGTAGTTAAGAGATCGTCTGCTAACCAAAAGGTCAGCAGTTTGAATCCACCAGCCTCTCCTTGGAAATCCTATGGGGCAGTTCTACTTTGTCCTGTAGGGTCGCTATGAGTCGGAATCTACTCGATGGCAATGGGTTTGGGTTTTTTGTTTTTTTTTTTTTGTAAAGTGCTTTTAGCTGTATAAAGTGGTACTGTGAATAACTAAACTTAAGCTATTGTGTGGATGTTGCTGGGCATAATTGTTAGGATGAATACGGAGTTTTTAGGGGGAAACTCTGAGCACTAAGAGAATAGTTTAGAGTTGCCACAATTAGCAGCAATGATGCAATATCACCCTGAGATATCAGGAGGAGAGGTGCCCCACAGTGCTACACAGTCCCACTCAGGAAATTTGAACTGCCCCAGTCCTCCAGTGACAGTATAAGGAATAGAAAGGTTAGCTAAGAGAAGTGTAACGGGGACCTTCAAAAATAAGAGAGGAGCATCCTAGCATGCCTGCTCTCTACCCTATTCAAAGACTTTCAAACATAGTGAAAAGATTTAATGGAATTTTCTCAGGGCATAGAGACCGAGCGGTATGAAAAGAGGAATCTCAAGTTCAAGTCTCAGAGATAACCTGTCCTCAGATTCCCAGTCAGAATTTGACCCAGAAAGAGCATTTCCCTAGGAACAAACCATGCATTGATGAAGTAGAAGTTGCTTCAGTAAAAACCAAGTCCATAAATCCTATCACAATATATCATTTTATAGCTGTATTAAAGATTAGTTTCAAGTACACATTCACTCTTCATTTGTAAGCTGAATGGGAGGGGGTGGTACAGGGATTGAAACCCTCCATACAGATGTGCTCCTCTCTTTTCTGAAAGAGGACAGGATATGGAATTTTCAGCATAAACTCCATGTCATCTAAGTCCAAAATTCCTATCACACTCTATTCCTAAAAGTAATCTCTGTCAGACTGCCTTAGATGCCAGTCTTGCTTATTTTTAAAAATTGCAAGGGCTCCTAACACTCTTTTCTATGAGAGATGGTTAGCTGGCAGAGTTCTTCCTTGATTTCTGAGACCGGTGTGGGTTGACTCTTGACAGTGAGAGGATACCTGAGAAGTGTTATGGAGACCCTGTGTTTAAAAACTCTGTAGCCTTAGGGAATGGCAGCTGTTTATACCAGTAAAGTGTGTGCTGCTAAAGGGCTTGCAGATGAGGTCTTCTGGCTAAACTGGGTCTTAACATGAACTCATGGTGACCCGTAAGGACTTCCTAGTACCTCTAGTTCCCACATGGTTGTATTGGTGCTTCAGGAATGTTCAGTACTGGGCAAGAAATACTCAGAAATTCAGGCCATGATGGGTTAGATTAAAGTAGTTTAGTGAGCTATCAAGAGCTTTCAGTCTCAGGGTTTACAGGAAGAATCCCTTCAGGGCTTCGCATACTCTCATCTTGAAAGTCTCCCTAGACCCTTACATAAGTGTTATAGTGAGACTTAGTGGGTGCATTTCACAGTGGAAATAGTTTCTGGTAACATACTCCGAAATGCTAGTTCTAGCTAAGAACAAGTACTTTTTGTTTTTACAATTTCTTGTCTTTATGTATTTTGTTATGAAAAGTATTTATTTCATTAACATATTGAGGACCTACAAGAAATACATATATTATCTGAAACCACCAAGTAATTTTTTGATGGTTTAAAAATTAAGATAATCTGCCTCCTGGAGTCAGAAATTCTGAGCTAGAATGGGTCTTACATAACGAGATGATTCTGTCATTTTCTAGAGAAGAAAACACGTTCATAGGTTAACCTGACTTGTCTAACACACACAGCCAGTTACAGAATTCTGAGTAGAATACAGTTCTTTTTTTTTTCCTCTCAGTTCGTTGTTCTACTTTTTTCCCCTTTTCCCTGTAGTTCAGCAGCATTTGCCAAAATGTGTTCCTTATAGCAGTAGTTCTAAAGGATGTTAGTAGAAGTTGTAAGAAGGAAAAAAAATGTGTGGGGGGAAGGGGACTTTATGGTTGATTAAAATTGAGGAATGCTGAATTTGTTTTCTTCCTATAGGACTTCTAAGAGTTTTTAACATCCGTATTACCAAAACCAAACCAAACTCGTTACCACTGAGTCGATTCCAACTCATAGTGACCCTATAGGACAGAGTAGAACTGCCCCATAGAGTTTCTGAGGAAGCGGCTGGTGGATTTGAACTACTGGCCTTTTGGTTAGCAGCTGATCTCTTAAACACTATGCCACCAGGGCTCCAGGACAAACTATTATATGCTGTGAGTTTTTAAGAGGGTTTAAAGACTGTTTTTTAGCCTTCCTTGACTTCAGAGTACCCCTTCCTTGTTTATTCAGATAATCTCAAAGGACTACTGGTCCTTTAGGAAACATGGCTGTAGAGTAAGTTTACAGCCCTTTAGAAGATATCCCTGATGGAAACACTGAATAATAAATCTGTTACCATGGTACCGTGTAATCTTTAAGTTGAGTGAGCTACTAGAAAGAGCATGTTTGCAGTTCTGAGCTATACTTACAAGTATAGAGATTCTTCTCCACCTGTGGTGTGTAAAGTCAGTATTTGTTTCATTTTGCAAGTTTGTAAAGAATCAGTTAATGTGCAGATACAGTGGTGATGCTATTACATTTTAATAATGCTTTTGTATGGCACTTTAGAGTTTTCAGACCCCCTTTTCATAACCCTGTGAGGCAGATGTTAAAAGTATTATCCTCATTGTACAGATGAGGCACTGGAGACTCTGAAAGGTTTGTTGTCATTTTCCCCTAAGTTTATAGCATAAAATGACGGAGTCAGAATTTCAGTTACAGGACTTCCGACTCCAAGTCCAGAGTTCTTTCCTCCACACCTGGTTTCTTTCTTTCTTTTTTTTTTTTTGTTTCCGGCTTTATATTATTCAATGAAAGGTGTGGAAGTAAATCTGAAAGTAACATCATTTTGGCTTATTATCAAATACCATTTATTTTCTATTGCAGTGACCAAGAAAGTAACTTTCATTGTAGCTAACCCGAAGAAAACCCTTCTTTTGTCCTTTGCAGTGCCACTTGTTTAGGTGACTAAAGTGTTCTTGGAAACATTATTTAATTTTGAAATCAAGATTGGATGTATCTAGTTGTAATTGTTAATGAAACCTTTTGAAAATTTATCAACTCAGCATTCTCAGGCAAAGTAAAGATGGTTTGAAAGTGAAAATATTCAAATACAACAATAAATATTCTTTATACTCACATACATGCTGTTTCTTAGCTTTAACATGCTTTGACAACTTACTGATGTAACTTCTTTGTAAATGTAAAATATTTATATTTTGAAATAAAATTACCAGTGTTGAATGAATCGGATGGTAAACTTAGTCTCATTTCTGTCAAGAAATTTGATCTTTAGTGAAGCCAAACTTTAATGAATATGTCCATCTGTCTCAGGTCTTATGTCTTCCTTTTCTTTGGTTACACTGAAGTTTTGTTTTTTTTTTTTTTTGAAATATGGCCAACTTATGTAAGGGAAAGTATATTTGGTGAGTGAATGCTTAAATGGGGTCCAAGGCTGAGGCCCTAAGTTACGGCTTTCTTCAATATAGGACTTTCACCCAGAAGAAATAACTGCTCTGTGTAGCACCGGTAAACAAACCTGAAGAGCCAATAAGGCGGAAGTACTGTCAGAAGCACATTTCAGCAGTGCTTGGGAAAGACCTTTCAGATACCTGGAGTTGGTGGTATCAGTCTGACATTATGAATGGAGAAATGATCCTGGCTGAGGTGTAGGGTGAACTACTACCAGTTACCCTCCAGTCGATTATGATACATGGTGATCCCAACTGTGAGAACTGCTCCATAGGGTTTTCAATGGCTGTGATGTTTCCCAAGTAGTTCTCTACTCTAGTGGTCCAGAGCAGCGAGGAACCCACCCAGGAGTCGCCTGAGGAGAGGAGGAGGCGGGGCAGGCAGTGGAGTCAGAAGTGGGGGGCTGGGCTGCGGAGAGCGGACTTGCACTGGAGCGCGTAGGACA
>NW_004443952.1:12355965-12364427 GCF_000243295.1 Trichechus manatus latirostris
GCGGGCTGACTGGCGGGCAGGCGGCGGGCTCGCAGCGGCGCGGAGTCTGGGCTTAGGCGCCGGTGGAGGGCCATGGCTGCCTCTCCCGGCCCTGCCGGTGTTGGCAGCGCCGGAACATTCCACGGCTCCGACTCGTCGGGCTTCGCCTTCGACTCGGGACTCGAGATCAAAACTCGCTCGGTGGAGCAGACGCTGCTCCCGTTGGTTTCTCAGGTAAAGTGGCCCCCAGCGCGGCCCTTCGTCTCCCTCCCGCCGCGGCTCGCGATGGCGGCGGCCGCTTGCTCCGCCGGGGCTGGGCTCCGCGTGGGGACGGCGTCGTCGGTGTCGGGCGGCCTGGCTGGGGCTTGAGGACGGGCCTCGGCTCAGGAGGCGGGAGTCGGGGCAGTGTGAAATGCGGCAGCGAGGACAGAGTGGGGCTGAGCAGCAGGGAGGCTGCGGGGCGGCGGTGGCGACTGGGTCGTCCCGGCGGAGCCCGGCTCGGACTTTGGTGCCCGGCCTGGCAGGTGCGCTTCCCGGGCTGCTCCTCCAGGACCCGCTTCGGGGCTGCGGCTCCAGGCAGCCAGCGGCTCAGCGAGGCCCCCTCTGCTGGGGCAAGCAGCCGTGCCCAGCACCCGGGAGGCTGAGATGACTTGAAGGCCCTCAGCTGCCCCGGGGCCCTCCTAGTTGCCGCTAATCAACCAACTGCGGTCACACTTTTGAATCCCCAACCCAAACCCAGGACTGTCGGCCACTTTGGGCACTTCTACCAACCTCCAGGTCCAGCGTGCTCTCCCCAAGGCCTTTGTCCCTCTCCCTTGCCTGTGTGTCGGCTCCGCCTATCTCTCATTCACCCTGGGCCACCCTCCACCTTCTCCTTAACCTGCCAGCTCCCCTCAGTCTGCCTTTGTCTGGCATCTTGGAAGAGAGGACTGACTGTCCTAATAGTTAACCAGGATACGCAGCCTTTTGCCAAATCCCACTTTGGGATGTTGTTGGTCATAACAGAAGTCAGGAATCAGCTAACTGATGCTTAGTTTTAGAAAGGTTTTTGTTACTCTGAGTTGATTTATACACAGCCTGAGGGCTAGAATTCCTCATTCAGATCTGTTGTAATGTGCCAACCACTGTGAGGAGTGAAGAGTGGTGTGCCTGCAGGAGCGGGTTGGCGATGTGTGACTCACAACTATTGTAAAATCTTTATGATTCATACGAGTATTATCAAGATTTAAGAGGTAGAATGAATCTTTGAGTTACTAGACTCTTTAAAAAAAAAAATTTCTTACAACATCCTTGATACCTGGTCAACAGTTCTGTCCTTAAACATTGATGGAAAGCCCGTAGCTTTGAGAGATGGCCTGTTCAGTAAAATTTTAAATTTTCTTCTCCATCACAGCCCTGCCAGTATTTGAAAATAGCTGCCACACATGTCTCTAGGCTCCTGTTATGTTGATTATATAAATAGCCCCAATTTCTTCATCTGTGCTTATTTTAGCATGGCTGACAGTAAATAAATATACCACACACACACACACACACACACACACACACACACACGTTTGTGATTGAGGTACCGGCCAGTGGGAAAGAGTGCTGGGATCAGTTAGTAATGTCTGTGGTAATTGGTCCCTTCACCCCAAGAACAACAACATAACTACAACTAAAAGTGAGAAATACTGGAGCAGTTTTAAGAGACAGAGAGGTGAGAAGAGAGCAGCTGAGTTCAAGTTGATAATGTTTTGTAAGCATTTAGTTAACAATATATATATAGTGCTCCGGAGTCCCAGAGGCACCTTGGAAGAAAGGCCTGGTGATCTAATGGAGCACAGTTCTACACTGAACCAGCTGGGTTTGCCATGAGTCGAAATTGACTGGACAGCAACTGGTGGTGGTGGTGATACAGTGCTCTATTAACTCATTTAACAATCCTACGAGGTGGATATATGTTTATTCTCATTTTACAGATGAGGAAGCTGAGGAATAGGAAGGTTAGATAATTTGCCATCAGTCTTTCAACTAACCTGAAAACCAAACCTGTTGTTATTGAGTCGATTCTGACTCATAGTGACCCTATAGGACAGAGTAGAACTGCCTCGTAGGGTTTCCAAGGAGTGGCTGGTAGATCAAATTGCCATCCTTTTGGTTAGCAGCCGAGCTCTTAACCGCTGCACCACCAGGACTCGGTCTTTCAACTAGTAAATGTCAAACCAGGATTTGAACTTAAGCAGCCTGGCTCTGTAGTCAAACCCAGGGACTGTCCACTCTAGAGATTAGAAGCAGTGATGAGGTCACCTAGTAGCAGGTACTGAAAAGAGAGTCTACAATGGAAAACAAGCTGGAAGGTTGTTGCATTCTGGAGAAATGGTAACCTTTCACAGTATCACTGCTAAAAATGTATCAGTTCAACAGCTCTGCATTGTGTAATTCTAGGGTAAAAGAGGGTGGGGAGAGTAGGAGAGTGAAGGAGGAAGAATGTGAATTGCTGATGAGAGTTAACTAGAGGTCAATGCCAAAGGGGGGAAATGCCAGCTTTTTTTTTCCTTTTCATTTTTTTTTTTTCTGTTAAAGTCACTTTCAGGGCCCAGCTAAGGTTCTGCATCATACACGTTTTGTACTATAACTGATATTCCTAATGATTTACTGTTGTATGCTGTCGAGTTGATTCTAACTCATAGCTACCTGATATGGTAGAGTAGAACTGCCCCATAGGGTTTCCCAGGCTGTAATCTTTATGGGAGCAGATTGTCAGGTCTTTTCTCCCACGGAGTTGCTGGTGGGTTCAAACCGCAGACCTTTTGGTTAGCAGCCGAGCACTTAACCATTGCTCCACCAGGGCTCCTAATGATTTACTGTACTCAACAAGGAAAAGTTAAAATTATGCTTAAAATTAAAAAATGGATAAAGCATGGTCAGAATACCCTGTTAACAAAATAGGAAAGTGTGGAGTACAATTTAAAATGATTTTAAAGTTTCAGTGAGTGCTTAAAAAAAAACAAAAAACCCATTGCCATCAAGTTGATTCCGACTCATAGCAACCCTGTAGGTCAGAGTAGAACTGCACCATAGAGTTTCCAAGGAGCGACTGGTGGATTTGAACTGGATTGGAACCGTTTGGTTAACAGCCAAGTTCTTAACCACTGTGCCACCAGGGCTCCACAGTGAGTGCTTAGGGGATTCGACTAGAATGCAAGCCCCTCAAAGAGCGTTACTGGTAAGGACAACAATAAATGCTTGCTATTGATATTTAAAATATCCTTGTGGACATTTTAAGGAATCCGTGTTTCCTGGTAAAACATTAGTGGGATAATACTGCAGCGTGCTTAGAAAATGAGACTTTTGGACATAAGAGTTTTTCTAGAGAGCTAAAATTTGAATCCCCTAAGTGAGTGGTTTCCTTAAAATGTCCACAAGGATATTAAAGCATCAATAGCCAAGTATTTATTGTTTCCTTACCAGTAACTACTCTTTGAGGACCTTGCATTCTAGTTGAGACAGGACACATACAGACTAGCACATCCCAGGTATCAAATGGAAACTATCAATAGTAAGTCTTGTAAGAAAAGAGCTCAGAGAAGGCATGGATGAGTCAGGATGATACCGTGTAGAAGATAGGGTCTTGAGGCAAACAAACAAGTAGGAGTAGCATTGTACATTGTAACAAATTTTAAGCAGACAGTTTCTATTCTGATATCATCTACTCCCTCTGACTCTCCAAGTGAAAAGTCTGGGGCTACTAGCCTTATTCTAGGAATACAAGGTTGGGTCAACATTAGAAAAAATGTATACAACTTACTACTTTCATAGAAAAGAAGAGATACATGTTCATTTGGGCAGATGCAGAGAAAGCATTCGATTAAATTCAGTTTCTAATATGCTAAAAAGTACTTGGCAAACTAGCAATAGATGGAAATTTCCCTAACCTGATAAAGAGCATCTACAGAAAACCTACAGTTTACACCATAAAAGTAGTCAAATTTGAAACAAGCATTAAAAAAAAAAAAAAAAAAAAACAGAAACAAGAGGAAGATGCTGCTATCACAGCTTTTATTCAACACTACTGGAAATCCTAGCCAGTAGAACAAGACATGGAGAAGAAATGAAAGGTATAAAGATAGGAAAGGGAAAAATCAAAACTCTCATTGTGATATAATTATCTTCATAGAAAATTCAAAAGAGTCTACAAATAATTATAAAAATTAGGAGTGTTTAGCAAGTTTGCTGAATGTAGGATGCTAAAGTCAACTGCATTTCTCTGTATTAATAACAAACAGAAAAGATAATTCTAAAAAGATGCCAGCTACAACAACAATTACAACAAAAAATGAAGTTCCTAAGAAAATATATAGCAAAAGAGATGCCAAATTTCCTGAAGAAAATTTAAAAATGTTATTGAGAACCAAAGTAGACCTAAATAAATGGAGAAGAAATACTGTGTTCACAGTGGAATCGGCTTGATACTATAGAGATATAAATTTTCCCAATTGTTTTAAAAGTTTAATGTAATTCCACTGAAAATTTCAACAGGATTTTTTTGGTAGAATTTGATTAAAGTAATTCTAAAATAAATAAGAGCCAAGAATAGCCAGAAGGAAAACAAGGTAGGTGGACTTGGTCTAATAGATATCGGGACTTACTATAAAGCTATAGGAATTAAGACAATGTGAGTATAAGAACAGAGGTGGACCAGTACATCAGTGAAACACACCAGAAAGCCCAGAAACAGATCCACTTACATACGGAAACTTGATATATGACAGAATTGGCACTGCTGGTCAGTGGGGAAAGGGAGAACTTTTTAGAAAATGTGGCAAGGACAATTGGTTATCTTGATAGAAATACATCAGATTGGATCTCTGTCTCACACCATACACAAAAAATCAATTCCAGGTAGAATAACAACATCCATATCAAAGCAAAAACTTATAATACCTTCAGGAAGCAGGGGGGAAAAACGGACAATATCTTCATAACCTCATGATGGGAAAGGATTAAGTACACCAAAGTACAAATTCTAAGGGAAGATTGATAAATTTGACTCCATTAAAAGAATCTCTGTTCATCAAAAGACTACAAGAGCTAAAAGATAAGCCATAGAGTGGGAGAATGCAATTGTAACATGAATAATTCACAAATGATTCATAGTACTTAAAATATGTAAAGGACTCCTATGGATCAAAAATGAAAACATTAGCAATTGAAAATTGGTAAAAGAGATAGTCATCTCACAGAAGAGGAAACAGATGGCCAAAAGATCCATGAAAAGGTGTTCAACTTCATCAGCAGAGAAGTACAAGTTAAAGCCATAGTGAGAACAAGCATTGGTGAGGAATGTGGAGCTGGTAGGAGTGTCAGTGGTACAACCACTTTGGAAGACAGCTTGGTTTAATCTATTGAAGTTGAAGGTAGGCGTGCCCTATGGCCCAACAATTTCACTCCTAAGTCTGTACCCCTAGAAAAACTTCTGCACGTGAATTGGGGACATAGATTGGGATTAGCATTTTTATTTCTAGTGGCCAAAAACTGGGAACTACCCAAATGTCTTTTAAACAGTAGGGTGGTTAAATAAATTGTACTGTGTTCATACAATGAGATATTCGGCAGCAGTGAAATGAATGATCTGTAGCTATAAATTTTAATATGTATAATCTGGAAAGCATGATGTTAGGTTAAAAAAAAAGCTCAAAAACAGGCAAAACTAAGCCATATATCATTTAGAGATACAACATGTGTGAAAGAATTATAAGAAGGAAGTGATGAACACAAAACTAAGGACAGTGGTTTCTTCTGGGCAAGGGAGGGAGGTAACGTAGATAGGAAGAGGCCCACAGGTCTCACGGGTTGTCAGAGGTACTGGCAGTGTTCTTTTAAGCTTGATGATAGGTGCATGGTCTTCTTTTATGTCTTTAAACTGTACATTTATTTGCTATATATACTCAAATGTTACATATTTTGTAATTCAAACAATTAAAAAAAAAAAAAAAACTCAAGCTATGCCTCAAGCATATTTTCCACAGGATAATTCCCCCACCTCCTTTAATAATCATTTTATTCTTCCTGTCAAAGTTCCAATTCCCAGTCTTATAATGTCTTTATCCAAGGAAGGAAAGAGGGATATCTGACACAGCTCCACCCTAGGGTGAAACATTATTCCACTGCCCAGTCTTTTCCTGTCTATGATGAGTTACTTCAGTCACCACTTCGCAGACCCTTTAAACTTCAGAGGTAGCTCACCTCATGTTCATATTACTATCCGCATTGTCCTTGAGGCTGTTCAGGTTCCTTGTTTCAGTAGGTTGGAGATGAGTAACGGGGCTCTCTCTGCTCTTTGCTGATTTATGTGCATGAATATATGTGTGTTTTTAATTGCAAAGATAAAATATATAAGATTCAAATAATAAAATGCTGTATAAAGTAAGTGAAAGGGCCCTTTTTCTGCCTCCTTGAAAGCATTCTCCCATGATTTGGGTGTTTTCTTCCATGTTGTTGTTTTTTAATAAACAGTTAGCTGATTTTTAAATCTTGTAATTCTGAAAACTTACTGATGAGTTAAGCCAGAGAGGAACTTTTCTGTCCCAGGCTGGCACCTTTATTATTTGCATTTCAAGGAATTAGACTTTGTTCTTTTTTCCTAGGCTGCCACCACTCTCCCTCACCACTCCCACCCCAGTCTCCTTCACTTGCTTTCTTGCCTCCTCACAAAATAAGAGAGTAAACTAAGAAAATCCACTTCAGTCAAGGGTGTGTTAGTCTAGCAAACAAGAATAATGTCACAAACATGTGGAAAGAACAGAATTTCTAGAAATCTAACCAGCATAATACTATCTAATAATTACACAGTGCTTTCTATGTACCAGGAGCCCTGGTGGCTCAGTGTTTAAAGAGCTCAGCTGCTAACTGAAAGGCAGGAGGTTGGAACCCACCAGCCGCTCCGTGGCAGAAATATGTGGTAGTCTGCTTCCTTAAAGATTTACAGCTTGGAATCTCTATGGGACAGTTCTACTCTGTCCTACAGGGTCGCTATGTGTTGGAATCAACTCAGCGGCAATGGGTACTACGTACCAGACACTATTTTAAGTACTTTACGTTTATTAATTTATTTATTCCTCACAATAACCTTATGAGGTGGGTACTGTTATCCCCATGTTTACAGATGAGAACACTGAGCCACAGAAAGATTAAATGGCTTTCCACATAGTCACATGGCCAGAATTCAAACCAAGGCAGCCTGACATCAGAGTCCATGCTCTTGAGTGCTAGGGTATAACATACTTTGTTGATGATTGGTAGTTCTTGACACACTGTATTAGAAGATATCAAACGAGCCCTAGTTCTTATTCTTTTATTCCACAGCAGCATTCTTCAATATGCCAGATCCTCTTTCTTCCCTATGGGATACCTTCTCTGCCCTCTTTTCTGGTTCATTAGGTGCTCTTTAAAATCTGGTGTCAGGGCAACTCCAGGTTGTGACTCCCAATTTAATATGCCTCCTGTTTCCGTAGAATTACTAAAATTTTATTTGACACGTTATAATTTACAAAGCAGTTTCACTAGCTTTCTTTCTCTTGATTCTTAATACAATCCTGGAAGGTAAGAGTCAGTTGAGTGATCTTAAATATAATGACTAAGAGTATAGGCAACGTCCTAGCTTTGTGACCTTGGTCAAGTTATGAACCTCTTTATATTTTAAATTCTTTATATATAAAATGAAGATAATTATAGTATCTAATCGTACAGAAGAAATGATGAAGTAAAAGAGCTAAACAGAAGATTTCAAAGGGCAACTGGAGAAGACAAAGTAAGTATTATAATGAAATGTGTGCAAAGACCTGGAGATAGAAAGCTGAAAGGGAAGAACATGCTTAGCATCTCTCAAGCTGAAAGAACTGAAGAAAAATTTCAAGCCTCCAGTTGCAACATTGAAGGATTCTATGGGGAAAATATTAAACGATGAAGGAATCATCAAAAGAAGATGGAAGGAATATACAGAGTCACTGTACCAAAAAGAATTGGTGGATGTTCAGCCGATTTAGAAGGTAGCATATGATCAGGAACTGATGGTACTGAAGGAAGAGGTCTAAGCTGCACTGAAGGCATTAGCAAAAAGTAAGGTTTCAGGAATTGACAGAATACCAATTGAGATGTTTCAACAAAAGGATACAGTGCTGGAAGCAGTCACTTGTCTATGCCAAGAAATTTGGAAGACAGCTACGTGGCCTAACGGCTGGAGGTACATTATATGTACCCATTCCAAAGAAAGGTGATCCAGCAGAATGCAGAAATTATCGAACAATATCATTAATACCACACTTAAGTAAAATTTTGCTGAAGATCATTCAAAAGAGGTTGCAGCAGTACATTGACAGGAACTGCCAGAAATTCAAGCCAGATTCAGAAGAGGATGTAGAACCAGGGATATCATTGCTGATGTCAGATGGATCCTGGCTGAAAGCAGAGAATACCAGAAAGATGTTTACCTGTGTTTTATT
>NW_004443952.1:12364527-12462303 GCF_000243295.1 Trichechus manatus latirostris
TATGCAAAGGCATTCAACTGTGTAGATCATAACAAATTATGGATAACATTGCAAAGAATGGGAATTCCAGAACACTTAATTGTGCTCATGAGGAACCTGCACATAGACGAATAGGTAGTCTTTCAGACAGAACAAGGAGATACTGTGTGGTTTAAAGTCAGGAAAGGTGTGCATCAGGGTTGTATCTTTTCAGTTTATTCAGTCTGTATGCTGAGCAAATAATCCTAGTAGCAGACTATATGAAGAAGGATGTGGCATCAGGATTGGAGGAAGACTCTTTAACAACCTGCAGTGTGCAGATGACACAACCTTGCTTGCTGAAAGTGAAGAGGACGTGAAGCACTTACTGATGAAGAACAAAGACCACAGACTTAAGTATGGATTACACCTCAACATAAAGAAAACAAAAATCCTCACAGCTGGACAAATAAGCAAGATCATGATAAACGGAGAAAAGATTGAAGTTGTCAAGGATTTCATTTTATTTTGTATTCACAATCAACACCCATGGAAGCAGCAGTCAAGAAATCAAACAACGCATTGCATTGGGCAAATCTACTGTAAAAGACCTCTTTAAAGTGTTGAAAAGCAAAGCTGTCACCTTGAAGACTAAGGTGTGCCTGACTCAAGCCATGGTGTTTTCAATCACCTCATATGCATGTGAAAGCTGGACAACGAATAAGGAAGACTGAAGAAGAGTTGGTGCCTTTGAATTGTGGTGTTGGCAAAGAATATTGAATATACCATGGACTGCCAAAAGAATGAACAAATCTGTCTTGGAAGAAGTACCACCAGAATGCTGCTTAGAAGCAAGGATGGCGAGACTTTGTCTCACATACTTTGGACATGTTATCTGGAGGAATCAGTCCCTGGAGAAGGACATCATGCTTGGTAAAGTAGAGGATCATTGAAAAAGAAAGATCCTCAACAAGATGGATTGACACAGTGGCTGCAACAATGGGGTGAAGCATAACAATTGTGAGGATGGTGCAGGACTGTGCAGTGTTCTGTTATACATAAGGTCGCTATGAGTTGGAGCTGACTCGAAGGCACCTAACAACAGCTCATAGAATTGTAAGCATTAAATGATTTAGTACGCAAAATGCCTGGTACTCTTGTGCTCAATACATGGTAGCTAACCTTATTTTTGTTACTCTTTTTACATGGTAAGGAAACTGAAGTTCGATCTCAGTTTTGTAAAGCTGTATATTTCAGTATGTGTGTATATATATATATATATATATATATATATATATATATGTATACATGTTTAAAAAAAAGGCTTGGAAGAATTATGCCTAAATGCTCACAGGGCAGTGGGATTATGGATGATTTTTATTTCTTTCAGCTTTCCTAAATCCCTCTACCCCTTTTGTTTTAAACAACCAACATGTATAGCTTTTGAACTTCCCTTTGAAAAAGTTGGAAAAGAAGGTAATTTTAGGACATAATTATATTTTTTAATAGAACTTTTATAAATTGACTTAGCTCCTCCAAATATCAATTTTAAGCCATGCCTATATTTGGATTGAATGTTTTCCAGACTGTTTCAAGTAAGAGGAAGACAGCCACACCTAACTATGCACTGGGGAGGATGCTTTTAGTGGAAAGCAAAATGTGTGTTCAGACTGAACAATAGGTGGTATTTTAGCCTAATTGCAGAATCCTCCTTTGTAGTTGAAATTTTAAATGTAAATAAAAGATTTAATAAACACAAGCTGTTTTTCACTCCTGAGTGTCTTCTAAGGTGGCAGCTTGAAATAGTCAGGCCTTCCTGATTCTAAACTATTAATACTGTACTATATAAAGTGGTTGGTACATAGTAGTTGCTCAATAAACAGTGATTTCTTTCCTCTTAATTCTCTTTTCTGGTCTTTGTTCATATATCTATACAAGTTATTTCAAAATTATACTCAATGGACATGTACTATTTGGAATCTGTATTTTTCATGTAATATTCTTTAATAAATATTTTTATATGTTACCATAGTCCACACACTAATTTTCTAAGACCTTTTGAAGATTTATATTTGTTTCAAAGGACTGAAATTGTCACCTTTTGTGTTTTATTTCAGGGCCTGGAACCAAGTGTTAAAACTCTTGGTATTTCATTTACTTTGAATCTGATGCGACAAAATTTAGAGAAGTATAAAGTTGGCGGTTCAAATCCACCAGCCAGTCCGCAGAAGAAAGATGTGGCAATCTGCTTCTGTAAAGATTTACAGCCTTGGAAACCCAGGGGGCAGTTCTACTCTGTCCTGTAGGGTTGCTGTGAGTTGGAATCAACTCAACGGCAATGGGTTTGAGTTTTATAAAACATAGATTCAATAGTTATTCTAAAGTGTCTAGTTAATTCAGTAAACATGTTTGGCACACATACTACATTGTATAACCCATGCATCATGCTAGGCAGTGGAGTGGAATGCCAAGGAGAAGAAGATGCTCTCTCTACTCTCACAGCAGCTCATAGTCATAGTAGAGGAAGCTAGAGCTGAAGTACTTTGGTTTTCTGTGGGTTCTGCAAACGTAACAATCCATCTTCTCTTACTTCTCTCCTATGTTTAAGATTTTTTGAAATATCTGGGGGGCTTATGGAATTGTATTGCCCCAGATCACTGCTCTCAGGTGAATTTGGAATTTTAACTAATGGAGAAATTGTCATAAGGAGTGATGCTGGATACTCCGCTGTCGTCTTTGGGTTGACCATCAATTTAGTCTAAGGCTAGTCCAGGATGCTGTACTTAATTTTCTTGGTCTTTGTGATACAGTTTTTTTTTTTTTTTTAAACACATTGGATAAAAATTTAAGCAAGCTGCTTTTATTTTTTATTTTTAGATTACCACACTTATTAATCATAAAGATAATACCAAAAAGTCTGATAAAACTCTGCAAGCAATTCAGCGTGTAGGACAAGCCGTCAACTTGGCAGTTGGAAGATTTGTTAAAGTCGGGGAAGCTATAGCCAATGAAAACTGGGATTTGAAAGAAGAAATAAACATTGCCTGTATTGAAGCTAAGCAAGCAGGTATGTGGATATTGATTTTGAAGGCTTTTCATACCAATTTGTTGTTATGGATATGATGACAAATTATTGTTTTACCTTGAGTAAAGATGTGTACTGTGCTTTAGCCCTCTGATTACAGATGACTAGGACAGGAAAGGAGTCCTGGTGGCACAATGGTTAAGCGCTTAGTTGCTAACCCAAAGATTGGTAGTTTGAACCCACCAGCCACAGAGGGATAAAAGACCTGGCTAACCCAAAGGTTGGTGGTTCGAACCCACCGTAGAGGGAGAAAAGACCTAATGATCTGCTCCCGCAAAGATTACAGCATAGGAAACCCTATGGGACAGTTCTACTCTGTCATATAGGGTCAGTATGAGTCGAAATCAACTCAGCGGCTCACAACAACAGAGCAAGAAAGGCCCGGAGTAGCTTCCAGGAGTATTGAACTTATCTTAGGACTTCTTAAGTCCTAAATCTGAACCATAGGACTCTTACAATGATCAGGGTAATGGTCTGCCATCCTCACTATCAGCCACTGAAATGTGAGAGATACAGGGAAGTGTGAGGCATAGACTCTGCCCTTGAGGAGCATATTAACCTACTCACTACCATGTAGGAAGTGGAAATAAACATCACTACATATCAGTCACTCTGCAGCAGACAAATCATTGTGACTTCAAGTTTCACAAGTGCCCACAATTCTCCAGAGCTCGTGGCACAGAAGCATAAGAGAACTGGGGTCTTTTAAGGGATACAAATGGTTCAGCTTTATTGATGTATCATTTATCCATTTATTCTTTTAATAAATATTTACTGAGTGCTGGTTGTATGCATACATTCTTCTAGGCTATAGAGATACAGCCCTGTACAAATCATCAGAAGTCTGCCCTGATGGAGCTTGTATTCCAGTGAGGGCAAAAGGCTATAAACAAATGAATAAATGTATAATGTCAAATATTAGTAGTTATCTTGAAGAAAAAAATAAAGCAAAGTAAGGGTTAGGAGAGCAATGGAGGTACTGTTTTAGAGAGGGCAGTGCTTCTCAACTTTGATGCTGTTGGCGTTTTGGGCTGGATAATTCTTTGTTGTAGAAGGCTGTCCTGTGATTTGTAGAATGTTTAGCAGCATGCCTGGCCTCTCCCTACTAAATGTCAGTAGACAACCCCCCACCCTCGCTGTGACAACTAAAAATGTCTTCAGACATTGCCGAATGTCCCTTGGGGTCAGTATCATCCCCAGTTGAGAACTAATAAGATAGGGGTTCAGGAAAACCCTCTAAGGAGGTGACACTGGAGCAGAGACTGCAATGAAATGCAAACACCAGCTATGTGAATATCTAGCAGAAGGGTATTCCTGGCAAGAGAATGTCAAGAACAGGTATGGCCTTTTAGGCAATGATAGGAACTATAATGGCTCCTCTATGGTGAATAGACTTAGTGGGGGTGAGGGGGGAATCAGAGAGACCAGGTAGGAGGCTGTTGTAGTGCTTTAGTTGATAAATGATGGTTACTTAGACTAGGTGATAGCATTTGAGGTAGTGAGAAGCAGTTACATTTAGATATATTGTGAAGGTTGAGCTGATGGGATTTTTCGATAGTTTGAATGTGGGATATGACAGAAAGAGGAGTCATGGATAACTCCATGGTTTGGAGTGTGAGCAGCTAGGTAATTGGTGGTGCCTTTTACTGAGATGGGTAACCTAGAGGGAGGAGCAGGTGTTTTTGGAGGGTCATCATGAGGACAAGGGAGAGAATGAGATAAGGCTGAGTAAATGTGGAGGGACCAACTAGATCTTACATGGTCCCATAAACCTATTGCTGTCAGGTCGATTCTGACCCATAGCAACCCTATAGGACAGAGTAGAACTGCCTCATACGGTTTCCAAGGAGCAGCTGGTAGATTTGAACTGCTGACCTTTTTGGTTAGCCGCCAAACTCTTAACCAATGACTTCAGGTATTATTCTATAGGTGAAAGGGAGACACTGAGGAATTTTGAGCCAGATGAAAGACACATAGTTTTGTGTTAGAAATCTTTCTGGTGGTGTGGAGGAAATGAACAAGTAAGATTTGGTTGGGAGATGATTGAGGCTAGAGGCAGGGAGATTAATATGGAAGCTTTTCCAATAAACCAGGCTAAACCAAGGCAGTGTTAATAGGGGCATACAGAACAGGAAGAGTACACAAAATACTCAACATAATAGATAGGCCTTGGTTATTGATTAAAAGGAAGGGGGGACTCTGGGTTGATTTTTAGGCTTCTGGTCATTTACTGGGATACAAAAACCTGAAAACCTTTTGGCCTTCAGTTGATTCCAACTCACAGTGACCCTATAGGACAGAGTAGAACTGTCCCATAGAATTTCCAAGGCTGTAAATCTTTACAGAAGCAGACTGCCACATCTTTCTCCCCCAGAGCAGCTGGTGGGTTCAAACTGCTGACCTTCTGGTTAGCAACCAAGCACTTGACCACTGCACAACCAGGGCTCACTGGGATAGACGATAGGTTATCTGGGGCGGGCGTGGGCAGGAAGATGTTCTTATTTCATTTATAATTTATAATTTGATTGATTTTAAAATTTGAAATTGCCTGCAATAAATAATACACGTACATTAAAACCATTAAAATAGGAGATGAGAGTAAATACGCCAGAAATTTTAGCCACCATTGTTACTCTAATTAAACATGAAGTTTATCTTTGCACTTCCTAGAAGCCGAGACAAAAATGTGGGAAACAAAAGGTTATATAATTCTCATTGTTGGAAGGAAGCAAGCCAGCTAAGCAGGAGAAGAAAGACTTTTTTCCTAGCACTAAATTATTGTGTGGGTGTTTACACAACAGTCATTGTGTAATGCAATGGACAATTCAACTGAAAATGCAGAGATGTTCTTCATATTGCTATTTCTTATAACAACCCTTGATTAAAGCTAAGAGTCGAGGTTTTTTTAATGAAAGGGCAACTTGAGTCCTCCTCACCTTACTGGCTTTCTATAGTGAGTCACTGTTTGCAGTATGGAGGGAAAGTACATGATATACTGACAAAGGCTCCAGCAGACTACAGTACTCTGCAAGTACTGTAAGCCTAGGCAGCTCCATAGGTGAAATATTATGGAAGCCATTTGATTTCATGGCTTCTACATGTCACCTATCCTCCTCATTTGAAGTGCCCTTTCCTTTCTGGAGAACCGCCTCCTGTGGTCACTCAGATAAGAGAACGAGAATGGTGCCTCCGGAGTTTCATAATACGGAAGCCATTTTTCTTTTAACATGTTTCTAGTCCACTCAGCCCATAGTGCTCCTTTCCTCTTCTGGACAGTTTAACATTCATTTGAGTGAAATAATCTAAAGTAGTGATAAAGAACTAGGGCTTTGGAGTCAAAATTCCTGGATTTCAGTCTCAGCTATTCTACATGCTAGCAGTATGATATTTGGCAAACTGTTAAACTTTTTAAACCTCATATTTTCTTATCTATAAAATAATACTGCAATATTAATATTTATAGAGGTGTTTGAATATAATGCGTGGAGCTGCATTATATTGGCACATAGTACATGCTCAATAATCATTAGCCGTCATCATTATTTTTATTAGTTTTACTTTTCTTTCCTTTGTTGAACTATTGCATTTTGTTTTTACCTTGTGCTTGGCTACCTAATCAGTTTTACATATTATATGGGAGGACAATAGATATTTGTGTTTGACTTTGAGTTTTCACATTAAGACACAATGCTAGCTAGTTAGATATAACAAATTAAAAATGACAACCATGAAGCCCTAAGACAGCTTTGTGACTTTTTCAGGGAACTAATTTCTAAACAGTCTATACCTTGAATAATGCAATAGACATTGTTTTTTGTCTGTTTGTTTATAATGTTTGTCCATTTGTTTATAATTTTAAGGGAGCATTTGACCTTGTTGGTGGAGCTGACCAAATGTTACCACCCAGTGAACTTATGAGTTAAATGCCTAGAAAAGTCAGAAAAGGGAAAGGTTAAATAATGCCATATGTACAGGCTCGTATGTAATATCTTTGGCAATTGAGAGCTACAAAAAAAGTAACATTTCCAGAGGTCCAGAGGAAACATTTAATCCTTTCAGCTATTGGTGGTACAATTCGTGCTGGTACTTTTCCTAAGCTCTGTTTTTCTCCCTGTATTTTACCATAAAGACTTTGTATTAGTTGTCTATTGCTGTGTAACAACTTAACCCAAACTTAGCAACTTAAAACCACAAACGTTACCTTGCAGTTTCTGAGGGTCAGGAATCAGTGGCTTAGCTGGGCAGTTCTGATTTAGGGCCTTTCATGAGGTTGCAGTCAAGCTGTGGGCTGGGTCTGCAGTCATCTGAAGGCTTAACTGGGCCAAAGGAGCTTTTTCCAAGCTCCTGCCATGGTTTTTTAGCTGGCTATAGGCCAAAGGCCTTAGTTCCTCATCTTATATATAGGCCTTTCTGTTCTAGGTGCTGCTTATGACATGGCAGCTGATGTCCTCAGAGAGAGAGGAGCAAGAGGGCTACCTCAGTGTCTTTTATAACCTAATCTTGAAAGTGACATACCATCGCTTCTGCTGTACCAACCCTGGTGCATTGTGGGGACAACACAGTGATGTGAATACCAGTAGGCTGGGACCATTGAGAGCTATCTTGGAGACTGGTGACTATAAAACTAAAAAATACCAAACCCATTGCCATCAAGTCAATTCCAACTCATAGCAACCCTGTAGGACAGAGTAGAAGTATCCCATAGGGTTTCCAAAGCTATAACCCTTTTACAGAAGCAGACTGCCACATCTTTCTCCCACGGTGCGGGTGGTGGGTTTGAACCACCAGCCTTTTGGTTAGCGGTCGAGTGTTTAACCACTGCGCCACCAGGGCTCCTTCTGGTTACTATAGACTTCCTTTATTAGTAGAGGGGGAGAAAGATGTGGTAGTCTCCTTCCTTAAAGATTTACAGCATTGGGAACCTTATAGGGAAGTTCTACTCTGTCCTATAGGGTTGCTATGAGAATCGAGTTATGAGCTGGTAGGACTTCAGCTATTGCTCTTATACAGATGATGTCCAAGTCTGTATTACCGAGTGATATCTAGTGTTTTATCTTCTGGATACTCCTGTGCTATTTTAACTCCTGTTGTCTGAAACTAAATTTATCAACTCCTTTCCCATGCCCTTCTGATAAGCGACATAGGTTCACAACTTGAAGCTTTCTTTTCCCCAAACTCTTCCTTTTCTTCTTATCACTGGTCAGGTAATTTAATATTTTCTTTCCTCAGTATTTCCCAAATCATCATCATCTTTATATTCCTATGGCTACCATCTAGTAAAGAACCCTGGTGGTACAGTGGTTAGGTGCTTGGCTGCTAACCAAAAAGTTGGTGGTTTGAACTCACCCAGCGGCTCCACAGGAGAAAAAACCTGATGATCTGCTCCCGTAAAGATTACAGCCTAGGAAACTCTGTGGGGCAATTCTACTCTCAAGGGCACACGACAACAACCATTTAATAAGGTCCTTAGTACCTCACACCCGTAATTGAAATAACTGTCTGATTAGTAGCCTGACTTGAAGTCTCTCCTTTCCAGTCCATTTTATCTGCTCCTACAAGATTAATCTTCCTGAAGCTTGACTTTCATCATGTCACATCCTGTGGTTCATTAAAATTCAAATACTTTTACATAAGATCCTTAGCCTGTGGGCTGGTACATTACTAGGGGTATGTGATAGTATTGACAAGAGGGCTTTCATGAGAAAATAAATCCATCACACACACAGGTTTATTTAAGACTTAAAAATTATCTTGACCACTATAAGAAGATTAAAAGTTTTTTTATCTTAAGTTAAACAGGAAGGAGTTTTGGAAAAAGTTATAGCCTGGTTTCATGTTTGCGGAGAAAAGACTATATTTTTTTTTTTTTTTTTTTTTGAGAGATAATGCTATAATAGAAATCAGAAGGTTTTGGTAGAAAAAGTGAAGAAGAGAATTTTTCTAGAGGGTTAGGAGTTTACTTGGTAGATTGGTTTATCATAAGCGTTATAAGAAGTACAGATTCAAACCCAAACTTGAGTGAGGGTCGGCCTGTGGTTTGAATTCTCAGGAGGAAGGCTTTTGTTTTGTTTTGTTTCCCCACCCAGAGCCCGGACTGACTGACAGACAAGTTTCCTTATTGCCCCTTTTTGTCTATGGACAGATTCTTTCCAGGCCCTCTTTTCACTGAAGATGTAGCCCCTTGGAGCCCAAAGCCTCATCTTCTCTCCCTGAGTGTCCATAAAAACACAAGCCTCTTTGGATTGTAAAGATTAACAATACCGCCCCCCTCCCCCACCCAGAGAAAAGATCCCCAGTCAAAGCCTTGGCACCTGCCTACTGCTCTGGTTTTTCAGTTCTTTTGTTTTGGGCTCCAAGGAGTTCTCCTACTAATTGTAGAAAAGGAGATTTTTTAAGATTGTGTCACTTCCCATATGACTGGAAACAAAAGTTGTATTTTTCAAAGTGAGTGAAGACAAAAATTTGTCCCAGTTCTTTAGAGTATACTATTATTTTGTCATTTGAAAGCCTTGTATGATAATCCCTCTGCTCATCAAGGATGAGCTGTTCATGTTAGTGATGTAAGACTCCAAAGCCAAAGTTCTGACTGTGGAGAAACCTACCTTCAAAGTTAAGGGATAGTCTGAATTTTAATGTAAGCGTGTCTTATTTTCAGCTTAACTTTTCCCACTTGCCTTTCTTGGTAGGAGAAACAATTGCAGCACTTACAGATGTAACCAACTTGAATCATCCAGAATCTGATGGCCAGATCACAATTTTTACAGACAAAACAGGAGTTATAAAGGCTGCAAGATTACTTCTTTCTTCAGTGACAAAAGTGCTGTTGCTGGCAGACTGTGTAGTCGTTAAGCAGATAATAACATCAAGAAATAAGGTATTTTTCTTCCTGATATTTCTGTATTTGTGTCTTCCAGGCTTGTTCAAAAGTGTTTTTTCAGGTTAATTACCAGTAATTTGGCAATTCTTGTCGATTATAATTGTTTATAACTGTAAATATCTATAATTTAAAAGTGATATTTCTTCTATACCTGTAATTCCTGAACTATGTGCATACTGTACCTAAACTTTTGAATGCAAAAAGTCTTCTCAGAAAATCATCATTCTTTTGTTGCTTCTCGATAAAAACTGTTCATGTGTACAAAATCCAGGAAGAAAAGCTGAACCATGACAATGTATGTAGTAGAAACCTAGTTGATAAAAATTCTGAACCTATCGGTACCTTTTTTTCCAAGTCAGAGAGTTAACAGTTTAAGAGCTTAAGAAAAAATTCAGTCACTGCAACTATATACTCAATTATCTGCAGCTATAAAATTTCTGTATGCAGAGTCTCTAAATATTACTGAATAATCACAAAACTTAGAGAATGGATTTAAACTCTTTCAGTCCAGAACTCTTCCAATCTCTCAGATTATAGTGGTGTTCCTAGAGCAGGAGAATCCAGGGCATCTACAATCACTTCTTTCCTTGGATAATTCCCTAGGCAAGGGGGGTGGGGGGCAATCAACCCAGGAATGGCTTGTCCTGGGAGAGTTTGAGGAGAAAACCTCAAGACACTTGATGAGTATTGAGTAAATCAAAAAGTGTAAGTTTAAAGAAAAAAAAAATGAAGAGGTGGATTAGGCAGTGTTAGAGGAATAGAAAAAATTTCCCCTCTTTGAAAGGTGGAGTTCCCGCTCAGTGTGTTAGTTCTTATCTGTGCTAGTTGCCTGGACTTCCTGAGCTGCCAGGGCAGATTAACATGCCAAATATCATATCCTCATTAAAGCTACATAAACACAGGATATCTGTGTTTTCTTTACCTATCTTGGTCTGAGTAAAACTAATCCAGTGCTATTATTTTAGAGAAAGTTATTTGAAAATATGTTCCACATCCATTTCTTTCTCATGTCAAGAAAACATATAACAATGTCTGTTGGCTCTACTACAGATTCAGGTTCTTTGTTCACCCTTGACTGTCTAAAGCTTCTTGACAATTAATTTTTTTGACATAGGCAATTCCTGACTGACCCAAACTGTTTTCCTGCTCTGTAAGTCTAAAACCTGCCTTACAACCCCTCACTCTGCAGATGGCCTTCTTCTACTTTCCTGAGGATAATGAGGTTCCTCCAATTTTGTTTCACTGAACCTTAAACCTTCTGTTTGTTGTCACTTATCCCACTCCATTCCTAGTTCTCTGAAGATTTTATTACTGTAGTCCTGCCCCTTCCACATTTTCCAGATGTTGTTAACTTCTCTTGTATACTTAGTCATTACTTTTATTCTTTTCTTTTTACTCTCAAATCAGCCCAGGTCTCTCCATCCTAAGAAACAAATCATTCCCTAGATGATTCTGCCTTTGAATCTGTTTCTGCTTGTCTGAGCCCCTCCTTCACTGTCCTCTTTTCAGACTCCTTCTCACCTTTCCCCTAGAATTTAGAATTTTCTTTCTTTCTTTTTTTCTCTACTCAACCTTGAAGTCTCAGTCTCAGATCTGTCACCCTGCTAATAAAATACTATTAATTCTCTATTTTGCAGGTTCTTGCAACTATGGAAAGACTAGAGAAAGTGAGTAGTTTTCAAGAGTTTGTCCAAATATTCAGTCAATTTGGAAATGAAATGGTGGAGTTTGCACATCTAACTGGAGATAGACAAAATGTATGTATTTGCCACATTTTAAAATCTTCAGATAAATGCATGCTTTTCAGTTTGGATGTGGGTGTAGTCTTCTGGATCATTTGGATTGCTTTCTTTGCTTATGAAATCTATAACCTTGGCCTTGAAAGCCTTTCATAAATAAGTCAGAATAAGGTAAGTAGATCTGTATGTCTTTTTTGCATACATATAACAGTTAAATATGTTCCTACCTCACATACTGGGAAACGTCATACTCACCCTACAAGGCCCAATTTGAGTATTTCTTATGCGTTTTTATGGAGCTTTCCATTTGATTCTTCTACTAGGGCTGAGGCAAATAAATTGAGTCATCATATATATTCTTACAGTGTTTTGTTAAAAGAAAAATATTTTGTAACAGATGAAAATTTTATGCAATTCAAATTTTAGTGTCCATAAATAAAGCTTTATTGGAACACACCCTTACTCATTCATTTATGTACTGTCTATGGCAACTTTCATGCTACAATGGCAGAACTGAGTGTTGGAACAGAGGCCGTGTGGCCCAGAAAGCCTAAAACATTTACTTTCTGGTCTTTTTTTTTTTTTTGTTGTTGTTGTGCTTTAAGTGAAAGTTTACAATTCAAGTTAGTCTCTCATACAAAGATTTATACATACATTGTTATGTGACCCTAGCTGCTCTCCCTATATTATGACAGCACACTCCTCCTTTCCTCCCCAGATTTCCTGTGTCCATTCAACCGGCTCCTGACCCTCTCTGCCTTCTCATCTTGCCTCTGGACAGGAGCTGCCTATTTAGTCTCATGTATCTACTTGAGCTAAGAAGCACACTCTTCACGAGTATCATGTTATGTCCCATAGTCCAGTCTAATCTTTGTTCTGAAGAGTTGGCCTTGGGAATGGTTTTAGTTTTGGGCTAACAGAGAGTCTGGGGGCCATGTCTGGTCTTTTTACTAAATTTGAGTTCTGCACCCCACTTTTCTCCTGCTCTGTCAGGGACTCTCCCTTATGTTCCCTGTCAGGGCAGTCACTGATGGTAGCCGGGCAACATCTAGTTCTTCTGGTCTCAGGCTGATGAAGTCTTGGGTTTATGTGGCCCTTTCTGTCTCCTGGGGTAATATTTTCCTTGTGTCTTTGGTGTTATTCATTCTCCTTTGCTCCAGGTGGGTTGGGACCAATTGATGCTTCTTAAATGGTCACTTGCTAGCTTTTAAGTCTGGTCTTTTATTGAACACGTTTGTCAATCTCTGATTTAGATGGTAATAACCAAGTTATAGGAGTCCCTGGGTGGCGCCAACAAACATTCAACTACTAACCAAAATGTTGGCAGTTCAAACCCACCCAGAGGCATCTTGGGAGAAAGGCCTGGTGATCTGCTTCTGAAAGGTCATAGCCATGAAAACCTCGTGGAATGCAGTTCTACTCTGCAACAGATAGGGTCACCATGAGTCAGATTCAACTTGATGGCAGCTGTTTTGGTTTTTTAACCAAGTTATTATTAGAGTATTTGGCTCTAGACTGGATCAGCAATATTTGGGTACCTTCTGTGATAGCACTCTATTGAAGACTCTATGAAGAGAAACCTCCCCCACTACCCTCACCCCCCAAAAAAAAAATCAAAGAACAGTGCTTGCTTCAGGGTTCATAATCTAGTTGGGGAAAATTGTCAACCCAAGAAACATCTTAAGAACATTTCAGACTAGCATACTGATTAAGTTCAGGACAAACGAACTTCATGGTGAGATGAATAAACAGGTAGATGGGATTAATTGTACATGATCCTTGAACGAACTGGCTTCTAAACTTGTGTCTTGAAGGAAATAAAAATCAATAGATGCTCAATAAATAAGTCATTTTTAACTAATGAAGATGTAGGATGTTATTTCTGGCTAGGAGTAACATGTGCCACATGGACACAAGAATGTCAGGTGTAGTGAGTGACCAGAATGTGAGCCATGTGGTAGCCTCCCCCTATGTCTCAGTTTCTCACTCTTTCACCCTTTATAAAGGCAGCTGTTTCTTTTCACTCGTATCATGTTGATACATTTAGACTGAAGAGATGGCATTTTATAAAAGTTTACTCTGTAATGTTAGATTAGTATTTTCACATTTCTATTGTCATAAATGGAGCCCTGGTGATACAGTGGTTAAGAGCTCAGCTGCTAACCAAAAGGTCAGCAGTGCGAATCCACCAGCCACTCCTTGGAAATCCTGAGAGGCAGTTCTACTCTGTCCTATAGGGTCACTGTGAGTCAGAATCGATTCAGTGGCAATGGATTTGGGTTTGTTTTTTTTTTGGTATTGTCATAAGCATTTTAAATTTCCACAAGATACTCTATTAAGCAGATTTAGTACCACATTTTACTTAATCATTTATTATTTAACATTTAAGTTTCTGATTTTTCAGGATTATAATATGCTATGAATGAATGCGTTTTTAGATATATAAATTGATTTCTAAATTTATTCTTATTCTCATGGGATAGATTTCCAGAGCTAGAATTACTGAGCTGTAGAGTGAACATATTTGGAAACGCTTCGTCAGTATTTCCAATTTGATTTCCAAAAGGAATATACCAATTTGTAGTCCTACCAACAAGCTGTAGTATCATCTTAAAGTAGATTCTATTATTGCTGAGTAAATGAATTTTTCAAGAAATTGAATTGTTGACATGATCCTAGAATCCTTAGTGATTTTATTTCATTTTTAGGATTTGAAAGATGAAAAGAAAAAGGCAAAAATGGCAGCAGCTAGGGCGGTTCTTGAAAAATGTACAATGATGCTTCTCACAGCTTCAAAGGTATGAAGATCTTTTTACTGTGTTGTAAATTAAGAATTAGAAAACCTGATGGAAGTGCATCTAATTTATTTATTTCATATTTTAAAAAGATTAAGATGATAACTTAGAATATAGGCCATAATAGTCAAATCTCAGTTATTCTTTAGGAAGAATGCTAATGTACTTTTCCAGCTCCAAACAGCAATTAATCTACAGGTCACTGTGACTGAGCAACTAAACTGACGGTGGTCGGTTAGGTGCTGTGGAATTGAGGCCTACCAGACATAGCCACTGCCTGCAAGGTTTTGCCAGTCTTGTTGGGGAGCCAGCATACATGCTGTAGAGAAAGCTGGGCAAGTTAGGACCTGTTAAATAACCGTGGGGTATTATGTCAGCCCTTAGTTTGTTTATGCTATAAATTCATACCTCTAATTCCCTATTCTACTTTTAACAAAATTATCATGAGTTTCCAGTTCCAAACAGCAGTTAGCCAGCAAAGTGGTACAATTCAAGAATCAACCAGCAAACCTCTTATTAGCAGTTTGTTTAGAGTTACTTGGGCCTTTTCTGCTCAGAGTATGTACTCTATGCTAGCACCAGAGAAGCCACAAAAAGAGAGATTTATCAGTGGAGCCCACGGGGAAGGCTGTGCTCATATCTAGGTCTCTGAGTTTTTTATTTACATCATTTTTTTAAAGTCAAAAATGCATCCACAGTCACATATCATCTCTTAATTTTTCCTCATTCTTTTTCAGTTCTTGCACATATAAGACAATATTTTAAAATAGTTTTAATCATGATGAAGATACAGGTTTTTTTTTTTCCTTCAAAAATTTTAAGTAAACTTATTATTGGAATATGAGGATAAAGTTTTGCACTTTGAGTTTTTCACTTAACCTTGCTATCGCTTTTTACTCATCCTGCTTCCACTTTAGTGAGGAGAAGGAGCTGGGTGAGCCAGGGACCCAGGAGATTTTGGTAAAGAACCATTTTTATTAGCATGACCTGTTCTGTGTAATATTTTGTGTATTAGGATAAGGGTCAAATATTAAAATGAAAATATTCAATTTTTTTGAAGACGTGCCTTAGGCATCCTAACTGCGAATCAGCTCATAAAAACAAAGAAGGAGTATTTGACCGGATGAAAGTGGCCTTGGATAAGGTCATTGAAATTGTGACTGACTGTAAACCAAATGGAGAGACTGACATTTCATCTATCAGTATTTTCACTGGAATTAAAGAATTCAAGGTAAGAATAAATAGAAGAGTATATTTTGATTTTTTTTTCTTTCCACCTAAAAGGAGCATTCTTTTACGTAGTACCCATATTTTTGTGTAATCTTTTAGAATAGATGCTTCATAAAAGCAGGTGTATCTGTTAAAACAATGCCTCTACAGACAAACATAATCTTCAGTACCATTGGCCTTAGTGTTGTGTATATAGAAGAACACTGGTCTTGGGTTATAGTAGCTACCTTGGCCCTGTTTATCCACAATAATAGGAATTGAGCAGTGCCGTATCATCCATGGATGATGACAGGCAGCTAATCATTTCTGCTGGAATTCTTACTCTTCCTTATGCTATAGAGCTAGTACTTTGAAACTGTGGTAATAATAAGTAGTATTAATGATAACTAAACAAACAAACAAGCATTAACATTTATTGAGCACTTACTATGTGCCAGGCCCTATTCTGAGTGCTTTAAATGTATGGACTCATATGATCCTTAGAAGAATCTATGCAGTAAGTATTATTGTTATTATCCCCATTTTACCATTGAGTAGACTGAGAAACAGGGATTAAGTAACTTGCAAATTAGTAAGTGTCAGAGTTGGGATTTGAAACCAGGTAGTCTGACTCCAGAATCCCCACTATTTTAGAGAAGAACTACTCATCAGAAGTCAGAGAGATGGTAAAAATGCCCCTGGGAAACCTTTGGGAAAGAGCAGTCTGAATCAGAAGGATCCTAGGAAATCATCTAGTACAACCCCTGATTTCACAGTTGGAGAAAGGAAGGCCTGCGAAGGTACCTAATATGCTAAGGGTAACCCACTTCTATAATGGACAAGGCTGAGGCAGGATGGCCTTCCTTCCATCTTACTACACTTTGACTTTTAGTAGTATGAAGGTCTAAGTAGGAACATGGGGTGAGAGGAAGAAAGTGATAGAAAGAACATCTATTTTGAAGATACAGGGACTTAATAAATATTATCTTAATAAATAGTAACCCCTAACTGTCCTTTCAGGTGGATATTATTATACCTGTTTTTTTGAGGAGGAGAGCTAATAAGTGGTGGAACCATTTTTAGAACAAGGACTGTCTGATTCCAAAGTGCATGACCTTTCAGTTTACACCTCCGGGTTTGTTTATATGATGCTTGAAGAGAAAGAGGCAGCAGGGATCAGTCATTTTCTTAGAATTTTTATTACTGAAAAGGATCTTAGAGATTGTTTTTCTAATTCCTTCTTTTTATAAAGGCTGAGAGAGGAGATGTCTTGTCAAAGGCCAAAGGATAATTAGGGAAACAGGTAGGATTAGCACTAGATCTTTTGCCTCTTGACACTGCTAGGCCCTTTCTGGTTCCAGGTTATCTAGGAGCAGTTCTATCCAGGTGGCTGCTGCTGCTGCTTCTTGCTGCTGACTCTTTCAGGATCAGGCATTCTGGAGATTGAATAGGCTCAGTCTCATGGGACAGTGGTTATCTTTTTGGCATTTTAGTTTTTTCTTATGGAGAATATAATCTGTAGAAAGTGAATACTGTACTCATTACTGTGAATACATGAACAAATCTTATGAAACCATATAAATCAATGGCTTAAAAAAAAATGAAAAACTCTACTAAATATTGCTGTCTAAAAATATGTATATAGTCTACTTAAAGGGAAATAAAAAACTTTAACATAAGTGGTATTTGTTCAACATGACTGATTTTTATGTTTTAATTCTGTTTAAATTCTCAAGTTCTCAGACCCTCATTGTCAATCCCATGCTCACTTTTATCTGTGTTCATTCCTAGCTTAAAAAAAAAAAATCCTTCTGCCTACCTAGGTGGGAGCAATTACTCTAGTGATGGCCAAGAGGAGAAGGGGAAGCAAGCACCCCCCTACGGCCTCTTGACCTTTCTGAACCTTGGTATTTTCATGGGTCATGTAAAAGTGGGTCATGTGTTAAGAATTAACTTGAAATAATATTTGTGAAAGGACTTCAAAATGCTAAACAATGTATCATCATGTTCATCATGACCACAGTTATAACCATTACTGCTTATTGCTTCTTGGCCCAAGTGATCTCTGACATATTTCATGAGATAAAGGTTAAGTAAGGGTAAGTGCATAACATAGCTTACAAAGCTAAGTGAGAGAAAGATTGCACAAGTGAACACGTGTCCATCACACATTGAAGGAACTCTAGTGTAGTATGGCTGAAGCGGAAGGTTGTTTTGGGGTGTAGAGAGTGAGGTAGACTGTTATCTCAGAGGTATGTGAGAATAAGACCATGGAAGTTTTTGTGCTATACCATGGAAGTTTGGGCTTGATTCTGTAGGTGGTGCAGAGCCAATTAGAGGGAAGTGGAAATATCAGAAGATTTACATTTTAGAAAGATTATAGCAGCCACCAACTGTAGGAGGCTTTAGTCAGGGAAGTGCTGTTGGGGACATAAGACAAAATACAAGGTGACTAGTTAGGTGACTAGGAGAGTGTTGCTGAATTAATGAAGGAAAATTTATTCCTTTCCCAGTCCCTCCCACACTCCACACCTTCCATACCCTTCCCCTTGGGCTCAGCACATATTCATATTTGGATGTAACATATCTTCCAGAACTTTGCCTAGGCATTTCTCAGCTGAATATCCTTTACCTAGAGACTAGCTCATTTTTCCTGCTGGTTGGTACATGTTGATGTTCTTTCTGCCTTGGTACTCACTGGTCTCATAGGAAAAAATGTGGTTAACAACTATGGAATGAAACTCTACATGGCTATTAGTGGCTCTTGAGCAATGCGTCCTCCTGTTCAATGGAGAATATAGTTATCACTGGACACTGTATTTCCCTCAGCCCTCAGACACGGAAAGAAATTGCTGGTGTCTTCCCAGGCAGTATTAGAAATTACAGCCCATTGTGGTTGGGTGGGAGCATTGACTCACATGAACGTATATCCTTTTTGTTCTCAGATGAATATTGAAGCCCTTCGGGAGAATCTTTATTTTCAGTCCAAAGAGAATCTTTCTGTGGCGTTGGAAGTCATCTTGGAGCGTACAGAGGACTTTACTGATTCTGCCTATACCAGCCATAAGCACAGGGAACGCATCTTAGAACTGTCAACTCAGGCGAGAATGAAACTGCAGCAGTTAATTTCTGTGTGGATTCAAGCTGTAAGAATTTTTTTCATGAAAGTAAATCTTATATAGCTTTTCCCTAATGCTCTGAGAAATGTGAAAGCTAACATAATCACCAGGAGTGTGAATTTGGTCCAGAGTTCAATAAAGGAGTCTCATCCTTCTTTCCCTCCTAGTTGGCCAAAATATCCTTCCCATCCAGCACTCACAGTGTTTGTTCCTCACCCTGGCCAGTCTGGGTTCTGTGCCACTGTCACCATCACTAGTTCACCCTGTTGTCCCTATTCTTCCATCAAACTCACTTGTGGAAAATTCCTCCCCAAAATGCTTCTTCAGAGTGAAGAGCAGAGGAGTAGACCCCTACCTAGAGGTTCTTGGGACCTGAGTCTTACTGCCGGAGCCATTCAGATGTGCACAGTTCTTAACTCTGAGGACAGCTGATTTACAGACACAACGCTTTAGAAAACTTATTGAGGTCTAGATGAAATGAAGACAAGGGTAGATCCAGCTGGCAGGTAAAAGATTTTTCACCCTTGCACAGATTCCTGGTCTTAAATAGGCTCTGGTATGCTTAAAACATGGGAGGTTACTTGGGCAGTGTGGTAAAGACTGACAGAAGTGAGATGATATAGGAAAAGTGTACCTAATTTCATATAAAGGGTAGATTACAAAATTGTAGTTGAGAGAGGACAGAGGCCTGAGATATATCTTTGGCACCATTTATTTATTTCTTAGACCCAGGCTATTTCAAAATAGTGTTTAACATGGTTTATAACATAAAGCATAGATAGAACTAATCTGGAAGTCATGAACAAAAGCTTTGGCAGTAAGGCTAAAGAAGGATGAATATGGATAAGTGTGAAGAAAGAAGCAGCAGTTTACTTCCTTGCAAATAGATTGATTTATGAATGAAGAAAAGATTTGAATCAGATTTCTCTGATGTTTTCTTGGCATCATAATAGAGCAAATGTTTACATTAACTGGGAAACTTGCCCTAGAGTAGAGTGGTGTCAGGGATATGAGCAACATTTGTGTTTAATTTGAATTATCTATGTGGTATCTAGTCTGAGCAGAAGATTGCTTCTGTGTTAAATATTTTCACCTAACATTCAGTATAAAGTGTTTCTTGTGATGAAATGCTCTCTGAATTAGGAATCCAATTCTATCAATACTTTGATTTGCAATTAGCACCTTTCGTGTATTTTACAAGCACTCGGGTCTCTGATTCTACATGTCAGATGTATTGCTCATTCATTCATTTTTTTCAGCAAGTGCTGAGTGCCTTGTGTATGCCAGCCACTGGAAATCTAAAGATGAGTAAGATAAAACCTTTACCTGCAAGAATTTTACAATCTAGCAAAATGTGAGAAGGGGTAAAATAAGTACACAAAGCTTCATAAGACAGGGCGTAGACCATGTGTTGAGGGGCTTTGCAGGAAGGTGAATTTACATTTAGGGAGAAGAATCAAGAAGGCTTCATGAGGTACTGACATTTAACTTTGGTTTATTCATTCAAAGAATTAAACACCTACTACCTGCCCTGTGCTGTGCCAGGTACTGTGATGTCAGTGGTAAACAAAATAGGTGGGATCCTGGACTTGATGGAGCTTATATAGGTCTAGTGGGGAAGACAGAGTTTAAACAAAAAATCAAACAAATAAACTTGTAATTGCAAACTAGGATGACTACTTAAAGAACAAGATTAGAGAGGGCAAGAAGAAGGTCTAATTTAGATTGGGTAATCTAAGAAGACCTTCTTGACTAAGACATTTATGTAAGATGAAGAGGAATAGGACTTTATTTTTAACTAGATTAAGAGTGAAAGGAAGAGCATTCCGGGCAGAAGATAAAACAGATTTAGTTTTAGACATGATTAATTTATTAAAGAAAAGTAGACTCCACCTGTTAAAGTGGGAAAATATAAGTAATAGCTAAAATAATATTTTCTACTGTTATAAGCAAGTGAATTTTTAAAATCTACTTTTCTTGTAGTTCACATAATGATATTAAAATTTATTATAATTTGTAGTTCAAGTAAAATTGGAATTACCAATTTAAAATTTAAAAAATGAGATAACACCACATATATACTTTTCAAATTTTTTAGCAAAGCAAGAAAACAGAAAGTATCGCTGAAGAGCTAGAACTCAGTATATTGACAATCACTCACAGCCTGGATGAACTTAAGAAAGAAGTAAGTATAGTTTGTTATCTAACTTGGTTTAATTCATTACTAATTTTCATGTTGTATGGTATGTATGAAATGCATTAGTATTATGTCCCTGTGCCCAGAAAATGGTCTTAAAACTTCTCGTTTGATCTAGTTATTTTGAAGCCACCACTTTGTTAGTGTCATCTTTCTCAAAGCCTCAATCAGATGTTCTGTCATGAAACATCAATGTTACCACTAATTATGATGTCTTTTGCAAATACTTTTTTAAGTAACTTGTTGAATTATTGAAGTCTTGCAATTATTTACTTTAAAAATTAGACACGGTTCAAAAATTTACCTGGGATCCATCAGTTCTCTCACTTGCATTTCTATATGCTTTCTTGGGTTGGAGACAAAAAGTGGCATTAAAAGCTGAAGAATAATGCACAACCTGATCTCTGCCCATAAAAGTGTACTGGCATTTGGATGTCATAGGAAAACGTGGTGAGAATGGCTGTCTGAGAAAACACAGGTTTCTGCCTAGCGCCCATACCCTTTGGCTTTTTCCTCATTTATACATGGGATGTCATGAAACAAATAAAACGGTATTAGAAGAAAAATACGTTTATATTTAGGGTTTATTATCTTATTTCCATTGAACTTACCAAAAAGTTAATTTACTACAGACCCAGTAGGGTTTCTTTCAGAAGCTGAATAATTATTTGCTCTCTTGCTGCTGTGTTAGGTAAATCTTACACATTGATCCCAAATTAGGGTTGTTGATGCCATCCTGGGAGATAAATATGTGCAAGTGATTGTTTATTGGCCCTTTAAAAGGGGGCTGTTAAATCAGGAGATAGTAGTATATTGAACAAGCATAACTCAGGTTGTGAAAAATATATAACTTTATTTCTGTTTTTCCCTGTCCCTTTAAAGTCTACTCATAAAAATGATATTTGATGGTGAAAATCTAAATGCTTTCCTTCTAAGACTGGGAACAGGCAAAAATATCCACTCTCATCACTTTTATTTAACATTTTTACTGGATAGTCAGTGCAATAAATCAAGAGAAAGAATAAATGGCACACATATTGGAAAAACCAAAAACCAAACCCGTTGCCATTGAGTCGATTCTGACCATAGCAACCCCATAGAACAGAACATATTGGAAAGGAAGAAGTAAAAGTATATTTGCAGATGACATGGTTGTGTACATAGAAAATCATATTTTTAATGTACCCTTAAAATGGTATATTTTGTTGTATATAAGTTATACCTCAATAGAGTTGATTTTTTAAAATAGTCTTTTGGTTGAGAAGATTTTCCAGTTCCCTGAATGAAAACTTGGTCATCTCATGACTTATTTGGTCACTCTCAAGTAACAGGAAATCCTATGGTCACTTAAATCAGGGGGTAGCCAACTATAGCTAGGCCACCTGTTTTTGTAAATAAAGTTTTCTTGGACACAGCCATGACCATTTGTTTACATATTGTCTATGGTCACTTTAGTGCAGGACTGGGTAATTGTAACTGAGACCCTGTGGTCTGAAAACCCTAAAATATTTATTATTTGGCCCATTACAGAAAAAGTTTATCAATCCCTCCTTTAAGTCATAAAACAATTTCAGTTCAAAAATTAGAATGTTCATTCCAATATATTAATCAGTATTTCCATCGTCATTCAATTGTAGGACTTCTCCTCTTTCCCCACTCCCCTACCTCAAGTAGGACTTTTGGGGAAGGTGTGATTGTCTTCTCCCTTTTTTACTTCCCTTATCCTCCATTATCTAGCTGTTGTTATTGATCTTTGCAAGGCTGTGGCACAGGATGAGAAGAGAGGAAGGGGGGAAACCTCATGTTCTTAGTGACTGGTGCCCTTATAAGATAGATGGCTTTGGGCCCAGTAGATGTTTAAAGCTTTCTGTCTCATGGATACTTTAGTTGGGTGCCCCTACTACAACTCCCATATCATGTTGCTTCTTCTACTCGTCCACCTTGAGGTGTGCCTGGAGGTAGGACTCACGGTAAGTACTCTATTAGCTCTTCAAATAGATCCGCTTCACAAAAACATCTCCTCTCTCTTATCTCTAATTTTTAACTCTTTTATATTTTTTAAGAGGGTCAAGAATCAAGAGCATGAAGTTGGTTTTTGGATGTTTCTATTATAAATTATATACATGATGATGTGTTTCACATCTTACTTGGTACTGATTGTTGTTGTTAGTTGCTGAGTCGATTTGAAACTTCTATTTTAACGTTCTGCTACACATAGAAGGACGTGGTTTTCTATGGTTTAAATATAGCTAACCCATTTTTTTTTAACCTATTCAATTTTAACTATTGTTAAAATTGTGACTCTCATTGGAGCATAAAATCATTATTTTTATCATGGACTTTGGTGATAGACTCAGTGGCTTCCCACAAGCTTCATTTTCCTCACCTCTTAAATGGGTATAACACTATCAACCTATAAGAATTTTTATAAGGATTAGGGGAGATAATGTATATAAAGCTGCTGTCAGTACGTTGCACAGAGCAGGAACTTACTAAATGTTTTTTCTCCCTTCCTTTGTTAGAGTTGTTAGTGTATTGTCTCCAGAACTTTCTTGTAAATTTTATGTGATCTTGGGCAAGTGACTCAATTTCTGTGGACTTGTTTCATAGTCTGTAAAATAAAGGTCTGGCAGTAGATATTCTCTAAGGCCTTGATGGTTTAAAAAAAAAATTTTTTTTTTTAAATTCTTATGTGGCATTTAGTTTCCAAAGGAAGGTGTATTTTAATATGTTTTTGTTCCTGACTGTAATTATCACTTGACTGCATGAAAGCAGACTAGTCTATTGTTAATTTTGTAGAAAGTCCTGCCAGTTTTTAATTTGAATTGACACTGGACTACTTCCAGGAAAAAAAAAAAATTATTCAAATAGGCATAATTCAAAGTCATATTTTTTTAGGGCAATGTTATTAAAAATTATTTATTTCTGGAGTACTCTAAAATAACCTGTCACATCATTTAAAAAAGAAAAGAAAAAGACAGGATAAGGAGAAGAAAAGAATGTGTTAATAGTGCCCAACGATGTCCAGTGTGGGTGAGCCGTGCTTAAAAACCATTCCACCCAAGTCAAATAAACTTCGGGGTTTTTGTTATTCTTCTATCTATTGTTTCTACTGGGACCCAATTTGTTCATAATATTAATTTTTTTTCCTTCAGAGAGTAAAGTTCTGGGTAGCAACTATAAATAGACTGTAACACCCCTGAGGGAAGGCACTGTGTTCTCTTTGCCATGCATGTCCGGCATGTAGCACAGTGCCTGCCATGATGTAGGTATTTAATAAAATTTTGTTACATAGCTAACTGACTGAATCTCATATTAATACTTTTTCAAAAGTCTGTTAGAAAACTTGAGAGAATGGAGAACCCAAGGTCGAGAATGGGAGAGTGTTGACATGTAGTGGGGTTGGCAACCAATGTCACAAAACAAACTGTGTATTAATCATTTAATGAGAAACTAATCTGCTCTGTAAACCTTCATCTGAAGCACAATAAAAAAAAAAAGAAAACTTTAAAGAAGAGAGGAAGTGGGGAAGCAGAACATTCTTACTGACTGTTGCCCTTATAAGATGGCTTTGGGCCCAACAGATGTTTAAAGCTTCCTGTCTCATGGATGTTTTAGTGGGTTCTTCAGAGTCTCTTTTGCTGGATGCCCCCTACTACAATTCCCATATCTCTTTGCCTCTTCCACCCCGATGATGAGCTGCCATTTCATTTTTCTCCCACTACTCTGAATACCATACTCTAACATTGTTCCATTCTTCACCAACTGTAAGAGCAGCAGAAGCATTCTTTTTTTTTTTTTTTAACTGAGAGAGAAGCTACGTGGCAAAGAACTGGTTGATCGGAGGATGAAAAGGGGACAAGGCTACTACTCTGCCCCTGGATGTCCAGTTCATTTTCTACGAACAGCAGTACTGCCAGCACCAGGGGATTCAAAGATGAATCTGTTATCACTCCTGCCCTTGGGAGAACTTACAGGCTCCCCAGTGCTACACAACTACTAGTATTACCACAGGCACCTTTATACTTTCTGCTCCACAGATCAAGTGGGACTGCTTCGAAGTTTCTGCTCTTTAGTTTCTAAAATGCTTATGAAGCGCTTGATCAAAAAAACCTTGTTTGTTTTCTTTCCTTCAATACCCTTTACCTCACATCTGCAGCTTCATAGAACAGCAGCACAACTGGCAGCAGATCTCTTGAAGCACAATGCTGATCATGTGGTTTTAAAAGCATTAAAACTTACTGGAGTAGAAGGGAATTTAGAAGCTTTGGCTGAATATGCCGGTAAACTCTCTGAGCAGAAAGAACAGCTCATTGAGGTGAGTAATAGGTTTGCTGGATAAAAAGTTATTATTTCATGACAACTATACTATCATAAAGAAATATTAACTTGAATATAACTTTTGGTTCTGATATGAGCATTTTTTCTTTCTCTTTTGGAACCTTAAAGGTATACATTATGTCTGTTCTGTTCTTACAGCTTTTGGCCTCTGAAACAAAACAGAACAAACAACTCTAGGACCCTCGAATGCACTTCTTAATCTTCGTTTTCTTATCCTCCCAAAGAGATTAGACCTTGGAGTTAGAGCAGTGGGGTACATTGCATGACTTGTTTCTGTTTGCATCAGAGTCTCAGCAGGAAAGAGATGGCACACTTAAATTAGGATGGCTTAAGGACTCAATAAAGCAGCTTTTTGCAAATGCACGGGCAGGGTGTGGGGGAACCATAGTGAGAGTACAGGAGTTGGGGCTAGTGATAGCAGAGCTGATGCCACCCTAGGCCCAAATTAACAGGATGAGTGAGTGGTTACTGAAACATGGAAGGGAGAGGTTCTTTCTGAGAGGACTGCCTTGAGAGGCAATGATTTTTGAACTAGACAGGGCACATAGGCACATAGACAGCCCAAGGTGATCCTGCAGAGAAGGAGCATAGGAATACTGTCCTTATCCCCACTGTTCTATTGCTGGAACTTCCCCTTGGCCAAATGCAGGTCAGCCTTCCAGCGCCAAAAGCAGGTTTGAGAAGTGTCTTAGTTATCTAGTGCCACCTGAACAGAAACACTACAGTTGGATGTCTCCAACAAAGAGAAATTTATTCTCTCACAGTCTAGTAAGCCAGAAGTCCAAATTTAGGGCATAAGCTCCAGGGGAAGGCTTTCTATCTCTGTCGACTCCGGAGAAAGGTCCTTGTCATCAATCTTCCCCTGGACTAGGAGCTTCTCAGTGCAGGGACCCTGAGTCCAAAGGACACACTCTGCTCCTGTCACTACTTTCTTGGTGGTATGAGGTTCCCCCATGCCTCTTAAGATTAGGTTTAAGAAAACCTAATCTTATAGATTGAGTCCTGCCTCATTAATATAACTGCTGTTAGTCCTACTTTATCAACATCATAGAGAAGGGAGTTATAACACACAGAAAAATCACATCAGATGACAAAATGGTGTACAGTCACACAATACTAGGAATCATGGACTACCCAAGTTGACACATATTTTTGGGGGGCACAGTGCAATCCATAACAAGAAGAGAGAGTGGATATAGAAGGTCAAAGAGAAGACATCCAGCACACTACTCCAACAAACCTCTCCTGTTTTGCTCAAATCTTTATTATGTGTTAATGGTGCTTCCCTAATTCAGGCATGCCACTTTCATAATAATTCCAATATGCCTTATTAATTAATATTCTAAGCCTTTTACCTATTGAAAATGTCAAACATCTGGCCCCCTCCCCCAAAATTGACTTAACCCCTGTATACCTTGTATGTATGAGGTGTGTCCTAGTCAACATGTATATAAATGCACAGATATGAATCATCTAGCTAACTTCATATTATCTGATATACTTTGCTAATGGAATCTCAAAGACTCATGGTTAGAAGGAACCTTGCAGACCAACTGGACTAGCTTTACTTCTTTACATAGCAGCCTGAAAACTGCTAGGGAGTATTCTTAAAATGACTGTAGCTGAACCTCCTTTATTTAATAGATTTGATGTTGCTGTGTTTGTAAGCCAAATATGACTATAGGATAACTCTGACATAGTTTAACTGTGAGACCCTGGGCAAGTCACTTCTCTCGGCCAAATTTCTTCATATATAAAATGTGTGGGTACTACTAGATCTTTTCAAACATTTCTTCTCATTCTAATATTCTGTGACCACCTTGCCATGATTGAGAAGTAGAAACAGTATGTTATACCCTATTTGTTCCTAGAGAATTTGTTGGTAGCCAGTATTGTCTATAATAATCTTCTCATAGTGTACAAATGTATTTTAAAGGGTTTTATAAATTATGTTTATAATTTTTAAATTTTCTTTATTAATAATAAAATGATGCTGTGTGTTGGGAAGAATGAGAATGTAAAAGTTGAACTATCCAAATGTTTTCTTGTAGACCTGCCGATTGTTGCGACATGTATCTGGGACAGAACCTCTTGAAATAACCTGTATACATGCAGAGGAGACGTTTCAGGTGACTGGCCAACAGGTAGGATCAACAGCAGATTGTACCTTCTATGTTATGTCTTGTCTGAGTGCCATGACAAATTGTGTGGAAGGAGAGTGTAAATGGTTCTGTATAACCAGAGGTCAAATCTACTGAGAGAAACAAAGATAACAGAATTTTCATTGGTTGTTTGCCAGAACATAGCTAACATTCCAGTGGATTATTGAATCATCTGCCAAAATGGAAATTGGCCCATTTAATTGATGCCCTAGTTTCTGTCTATTTTAAATGAAGCCCTTTATAATGAGAGTTGTTACAACACTTTTGGAAAGTAATTTATCATTATATAACAAGCCATAAAAATATTCACACATTTTGACCCAGTAATTCCTAAGGATGTAAAGAGATAATAATAATTATAAAAAGGGTGTTTATTGTAACATTTTATAATAAGATTCAGTGGAAGCAAAATAACTCCTAATTTAGGCAAATAATACATTAGGACTTTAAAATAATAATTATGATAACCAGAATTGGCAACGTGGAGTTCTTTGAGTTGATTTGAACAATGGCTCTACAGTACAATGCAGTCTCCAGTGTGATTCTGAGAGCTGTGATTTTGAAATTCACACTTGTGTACACTGTTTCTTTAGATAATTTCTGCTGCCGAAACACTGACATTACATCCATCTAGTAAAATTGCTAAAGAAAACCTCGATGTATTTTGTGAAGCTTGGGAATCTCAAATTAGTGACATGTCAACACTGCTAAGAGAAATCAGTGATGTGTTTGAAGGAAGACGAGGTGAGAAATTGTCCACATATTAAAATATAATTTTAATGTAACTCTGTTGATTTCTTAATGTCAAACCTCAGATGCAAAATGAATTATTTTGGGTTATTTTTACAGTAAAATATGTTTCACAGAAAAATGATGAAAATATTTCTCCTTTATTTTAGCATCTAAGCAGTAAAATTTGTTGTACAACAGTGTAGTAGATTTCTTTAAATTAATATTAACATTCTAGCTTTCCTATGGAAATGAAGCCTTTTTACATTTCTTTTAAATTGCTTTTTAGTTTTAGTACAAAAGCTGTTCTAAGATACAGTAATTCTCTGTTAACTTTAATTCTATTAACTTCATAATGAAATGAATGTAGCTATTTGATTTTTGAATTGCTTTCCTTCCACTTGGATGAAATCTCTTCCGTTGCTTACTACATAATCTTGGAATATTTCATGTGGTGGGTAAGTTCACTGGTATTTTACTCTTTATTTTAATATCAACTTGGAATTTGGTTTATTCTCCATTGTACAGCGTGTCCTGGTATTTATGTTTATGTGTTATATATTTTTCCCCTTGGAATGGCTTCTGTTAGTGTCAAAGCATGCTTGTTTGTTTTTGTTTTTAAATAAAGTGTCATATGAAGTCACAGTAACATCAAATTACATATTTATTTTTACTGAATATAAACTTTCATATTTAAAAAAATACCCATTTAGGATAAATATTGATATGCTTAAAAATCAGGGAATTATAGACTTTGTAGGTATAACATCATTTGTAAAGTATAATAAATATTTGCCATGCTTCCACATTTAAAGATTTCTGTAATAGCTGGCTGAATGGTATACCATGTTGATACTTTGATAAAATATTTGTAGTTATATGTATTTTTATATGGGGCAAGCTTCACATATTAAAGGGTAAAGTGATATAATTGATCCACATTTAAAGAAGAATGATCAGTTAGCTGTAGGAATTGTTTAGGAAATGAAGAGAAGTACCATGGTGTGATAAAAGGACACCTGGCTGGGGCCAGGCAGAGCATTGTTATCAAGACACAGCTCTTTCTCTAGCTTGTCTTGGACAAGCACATCCTCTCCCTGGGCCTGAGTGTTCTCATCTCAGTGATGAAAGAATTGGGCTGTGTGATCTCAGAAGCCGTTGCCAGCTCTGAAAGTCTTTAGCGAACACTACCTGAAGTCAGTATACCTTTGAGCTCTAGGCACGGGGAGACCCCTAAGCGTGTCTCGGTGCTGCCCGTCTCTCTTCAAAGGCCAGAAGAAAATTGTCTCCTAGCTTTGTTATTAGGTGTCATCAGCCCATCAAAGTATGAGGCTGGGGAGAGTGCCAGAGAATGGCCCTCTAATTTTCCAGGGTGAAATCTGACTTTGGGCACTTGCAAAAGTATTCCATGTACACAGTGGAAAGCCCTACTAAATAGCTACAGCTGTTTCAACAACAGTGTGGCCCGAACCTGGCCAGCCAGGTCTCGCCTTTACCAGAGCAGCATTCAATTCAGTACAGGTTTCTCTCATATTCTTTTCCAGTGCTGGTTAAGCCTTTGTTTTCGTTCATGAAAACTTGGGGGATGGCCAAGTTATCATCACTTATATTCTTTCTGTGTCCTTGAGCTAGCGAGTTCACCATCATGTGCAACTGGAATGGAACCTGAATTCCTGTTTGTTCTAGTTTGTCTCTGACCAAGGGCCTGAGTCTTTGTCTTTGTATCTGGGATTCTTGTGGTTTCTAAACCAAGCTGTTGTACCAGAATTTTGAGCTAACTTTTTGCCTTTCTTTTATTTCTACAAAAAAGAGGACTTACAAGAGTTTTATTTATTTTTTCCCCCCTCAAGGAAGGTAACAGTCATTTAACAGTTATTCCTGGGCCAAGAACTGAATAGGAGATAGCATTAAGAAGTTGATAAGCTTAAGAAGATTGTTTTTGTTCTGAAAAAAAAAACAAAAAACAAAAACCAAACCCCTTGCTGTCGAGTCGACTCCAACTCATGGCAACTCCTTGTGTTACAGAGTAGAACTGCTCCACAGGGTTTCAGTGACTGTAATCTTTACAGAAGCAGATCACCAGGCCTTTCTTCCTTGGCACTGCTCAGTGGGTTCAAATGGCCAACTTCTAGATTAGTAGCCAATCACAAACCACGTGTGCCACTCAAGACCCTTTTTGTTCTATAAATACAAGTAAATTTCTTTCTAAAAACAAGGGGGGAAGGTTCCACTTTCCACACAAATGTTAGCTGCCGTCATCATCACCATTATTCCCACCACTACCATACAGTAAAGCTAAACAGACTGTGAGAAAACATTAAGTCCAGTTTTCTCCCCTTAATCTCAGTGTCTCTCATATCTCCTAATGCCTCTCTCACTGTCTCCTTTCCTCAGTGAAGGTATTGGGACTGGCCCTTCTGGCCCCACAGTGGAAGATCTGACCTGTGACCAGTAGAAGAGAGTCTGCCCCTGCTTCTCTGTATAAATGAAACTCTTCCCTTCTCCAGTGGGGAAATGACCCCGTATGAAAGACTTCTCCCACTGAACAGCTAATGCAACGTTAAGTCAGTACTCCCTTTTTTCTGCCTTTCTCCCAACAAAGGAGGCCTCTTTAAAAAACATCTAAGGAGATTCAGGGAAAAACAAAAATCACAGACTACTAGGGTCTGTATGGGTAATATTGTAAAAATGATTGTTTAATGCATATGGCTGTAATAATACAACCATAAAAATAGCTACCATCAATTGAGAATTTACTGTGTACCAGGTACTAAGTGCTGAATGTGCATTCTCACTTAATCCTCTCAATATCCCTATGAGGCAGCTATTAGTTCCACATTTTACTTTTAGTTAAACGGAGGCTCGGAGAAGTTAATTTGCCCAGGGTCCTACAGTGAGTAAACTACAGAGAGCTGGGATTCTAACCGAGGTCTGACTGGTGCCACACTATTACTCAAGCAGCTAGTCCCACTCCAGAGTGAAGTCTTACCAGCCCTGAAGTGTTCTAATGAGAACACTGTCAAAAGTACTTACTGCTGCAGCTCTGAGTTCTGCTTTTATTCCCTCCCAAAGCCATTCCAGAAGTAACTGGGAGATCCCAATCTCAGGCAATTCAGAAGATCCAAAGCAAGGAACAAGCAATTGGGGGCCAGGAGAATGGCTTCTTGTTTAGGTCCACCACTTACTAGCTGAGGATGGGACAGGCTAAATTACAGAAGAGATAATTGGGAATAATAATTAGTGATGCAGGCCTGGGCACATTACCTGGCCCCTTCAGTTTCAGTTGCTTTGTCTCAATGGACATAACTGAAATAATCTGTCATATTGCTTAGAATATAATAAGTGATAGCAGATGTTTCATGTTTTTTTTTTTTTTAACAGTTATGTGACATTGAGCAAATCCTTTAATCTCTAGCCATCAATTTCCCATCTTTAAAACAACGAAGTTTGACTAGATCAGAGTGCCACCAGTCCTCATTCTTGCTCTATGACGAATATTGCTAACTGATTGTGATATTTTTTGCACTGCATTCACCCATGGCCTCCCAGTCTTTCTCAGCACAGGGCTCAAGCAGCCTCTATGGATAGGCCAGAATTGAAATGGAAGAAGAAGCCTATACTTATTTTTGGACTAGATGGTCACTATGGTTTCTTTCAGTTTCAAATTGGATGTTACATAAATGATCTCTTCTTTAGGTTTAGGTAACCTAGCCTCAAAAAGTTCTATGAGTCAGAATCGACTTGATGGCAGCACGTTTGGTTTGGTTTGAACTTCCTTAGGGCTGAAACTCCACCTTAGGTCGAGGAACCCCACTGCCCTCAATCAGTTGTTTAACTAGTAAAGTATCTCACTGTTCAGAAGGGCATCCCTATGTGTAGTTAATTGAGATATTGCTGTTCGATCTGGTGCACTGCCCTTCTTCATCCTGATTTGCATCATGAAGTACATGAACATAGCTTTTTCTACAAAGAAGTCCAACCCTGGGTTCATCATTATTGACTGGACTGAGTCCAGTGTACATGTTCTTGCTGCTGTTCTCTAGGGTGGTTATGACAGACCTGCCCATTACCTTGCACCTGCCAACTACTTTCCATACAAAGGACAGAGTGTATTCTTCAGAGCCCGATTCTCTTTGCTACCATTATAACTCATGTTATAACTATTATTGAAAAGCCATTGCTGTATTCTAGCCTCCTTAGTTCTATTCTGCACATCTTGACTATTGTGACTGAGAAAATTATCAGACATGTTTGCAAGTATCACTTAAACAACCACTTAAGTGCCCATTAGGAGGCCAACACCATGCTCGGCAATGAGAGGGAGCTTTTAGTGTTCTCATACTTTGAAGTCAGGATCTGAGAGTGAGGTCATTGTCTCTCAAATTTCACAACAGGGCCTCCTGGGATTGTATCAAGAACTCAGAAATCAATACTTGTCTTCCTGCCTTTCTGCTGTTATCCCATTCTACCTTCTCACCCAAGCCTCCAGGGAGGCCATGGTCTTGGTATTAGAGGGAACCAGATTAAAAAAAACAAAAAACAGTTCCCTTAGTAATGAACATGTGCCAGCATTTAGAATTTGAGATTATTTTAGACAAATAAATGTGAAAAAGAACCCTTCTCTCATAGCTTGTAGACTATCCTTTCTTTAAGGAAGCTGAATTTCCCTTGTTCTGTTTGAACCATTGTAGAGTTAATATGCCTGAGTTTCAGTTTATAGGGATGTACCTCTGACTAAATTATGTAGGTCAATTGCTGGTCTTGGATAGCATAGTTTCCAAACCACTCTCTTTTTAAATCGGGCCTCCTGCAGAAACCTCATTTGGTTTTTAGTTCTGTAACTACTCTTCTCATATTTCTGATGGCCCTGATTGATAGCCCTGCACCTATTTTATCAATTGGCAGATTGGATGGGTGAGGTAGAGTTCACTGAAATGGGGAGAACAGGGAGAAGGACATGTTTGTAGACAAAGATGAGCTTATCTGGGGGACATATGAGTCTGGAACAACAGAGTGATTCATCCAAACAGGAAGTGATGGCCTACACTACGGCAAATATAGTGGAAATGGAAATAAGAGGACTTGTCTAAGAATTTTTAAAGTAATATTGGTAGGATTTGGTGATTAATTGAATGTAGAGGTGAGGTAAAGGGAGAAGTTTGAGGGTAATAATTGGGTTTGGATTAGAATATATCAGTCCTACTCCTGGGTTTAGCTAAAAATCTGCATATCCTTTAATGGTTTGGATTCATTTTAAGTTGGTCTGGGGACATGAATTCTTTTCTGATTGATCGTGTCATACAGAGGCCCGTCTAGAACCACAACAGCTAATTATTAGAACTTCTAATAGGAAATAAACAGAGGTATTGGCGGTTCAGTGGTAGAATTCTTGCCTTCCATGCAGGAGACCTGGGTTTGATTCCCAGCCAATGCACCTCATGCGCAGCTACCACCCATCTGTCTGGAGGCTTACTTGTTACTATGATATTGAACAGGTTTCAGCGGAGCTTCCACACTAGGACAGGCTAGAAAGAAAGGCCTAGTGATCTACTTCTGAAAATCAGCCGATGAAAACCTCTGGATCACAAGGGTTCGATCTGCAACCAATCATGGGGATGTCTGACTGGGCAACATTTCATTCAGTTGTGCATGGGGTCGCCATGAGTCAGGGATTGACTCAACAGCAGCTGACAATAGGGAATGATGTAGTACATCTTCAGTGAAATACCAAAGCTTTATTCTTTCGTAGAGTTGCAGAAAGACTCCAGATTTTAAGAATGAGAACAGCATTTCTCATTTAGGTTTTCATAAGAAGTCATTTTGGTAGCCTTATAAGATGAGAGGAGCCCTGGTGGTGCAGTGGTTAAGAACTACAGTGAGTTACAGCTGCTAATCAAGAGGTCAGCAGTTCAAATCCACCAGTCACTCCTTGGAAACCCTATGGGGCAGTTCTACTCTGTCCTATAGGGTCGCTATAACTTGGAATCAACTCGATGGCAACTTTTTTTTTTTTTTTTTCCTTTATAAGATGAGAGGGCTTTTTGAACTTAATTTTGGGAACTTATCTGGAGATATAAACTCAGAAGTAAAGATGGCACAGTTGTGGTGTTGACTAATAAAGGATTTAGGGAATATTAAACCTATATGATTCCCTGTGAGGACAGTGCTCTGAAAATAATTCTCTATATCAAGTATCTGTACCAAATATATTTCCCCAAGGAGTTCTGTTTTTCCAATTACTTCTAATATTTGTAACATGTTTTCATCAGGTAAATTATTTGTTTATGCTATTTCTTTAATTTGATATAATAGCTAAATACAATTGAGTCAATGCATGCTTGGTTTTTGTGCAGTCAATAATTAAAATTATATGGAAAAAACAACTGTAAAATTAATTATAAAATAATTCAGATGTCTGCCACAATTGAAAAAAAGAAGAAAAGATCTAAGTAGAGGAGGAAAAGCTATTATTTATAGGAAGATAGTTTAAATCAGTGGTCCCCAAACTTTTTTGATTATGTACCAAATCAAAAATGTTTGGGAAATCCTCACCCTCTCCAAAATAATTCAGATTCATCATTAGTATTGTCTTCCCTTTTTTGGAGCCCTAGTGGCACAGTGGTTAAGAGCTCAGCTGCTAACCAAAAGGTCAGCAGTTCGAATCCATCAGCTGCTCCTTGGAAAGCCTATGGGGTAGTTGTACTCTGGCCTATAGAGTCACTATGAGTCAGAATCCACTTGATGGCAACAGGTTTTTTTTGTTTTTTTTTTCCCTTTTTTGTGTTATAATCAGATGGTTTGATTTCTGATGGAATTGGGGGGAAGTGGGATACCCTTGCTTGTATAGCATTCAGTGGCAGCCTATCTGAAGAATGATAATTTTTGCATTTATTCCCAAATTTGTATGAGCCGTTCTGAGTCTAACAGAAGGACGAGAGTAGGGAGCAAGACACAGTACCTGTAAGAGGACCACAGGGACTGGAACTGCCAAGTGATAAGTAATTGGTGGGTGGAATTGGTAGTAAACCAGACTATACAAAATCTCACTTTTCATTGTATCTGTTTCTCCCTACTTTCTGATTTCCTCAACTAAGATGTATTGTAACAGTTGGCTTTTTTTCCCCCTGTGGAGAGTACACGTGCACATCTCAGGGTCATGGGTACTCTGGAGGAGCACAAGGTCAGATAATACAAGAATGATTCACCTAAGCTAATTATACATAAGCAATGATTATGCCCTCTTTTATAGCTTAGTAAGACTACTTTTAAGGATATTATAGACAGGATTTGAATTAAGATAGAAGATGAATTCAGAGAATCTCAGTGATCTGAAAACCATATTCTGTTATCTTCTTAGGCACAGAAGATACATTTTACATCAGGGCTAAGAACAAGTCAGGAAATAACATATTCCTCTTTAAGTCTCTTCCCTGTCCCCCAATTCTGCTATCAGAAAACCATTAATAAAATTCCCTTACAATTCTGACATTACAAAGAAATGATTTGAATCAGAAAACTGTTACCAAGTACCATTAGCTGACCCTTAGCAACAGTTCCTCTTCCAGATTAGCACTGTCTGTCCAATAGTGCTGTCCAGCATTACGGGAGCCACACGTTACTTAAAATGTTCTGGTAGCCACATGAAAAAAGCAGGTGAAATTCATTCGAATAATATTTTTTATTTAACCCAATATATTAAAAATATTATTGTTATAATATGTAATCAATATATAAAAGTTATTAATGAGATATTTTACATTCTTTTTTCTTTGTACTAAGTTTTAAAAATCCTGAACATATTTACACTTATAGCACATCTCAATTCACACTAGCCTAATTCAGACTAAATTCCACAATTTCAATTGCTCAGTAGTCACATATAGCCAGTGGGTTCCATACTTAACAGCACAGTTCTAGATGAGATTTTAAATATGTTATGAACAGATTCACTCTGTTCATGTAATAGTCATTCTGTAAGAAAGAGTGCTCTTACATTATATTTATTTTTATTAAGTTGAACTATATGAAATTGTTGTTTTTGTATTTCAAAATGGTTAAATATCAGCAATTTCATGTGGTTCAACCTAATATAGCTGAACATACTTCCTTTCCTTATTATCAAGAAACAATTACTTTTCAAATCTTATTTTGAATTCCTACCCTAGATATCACAAAGTAGCTTTATAAAATCTATCATCCATTGTAACCTGACTTCATGTACCATCTGGAAGCTGGAAAGATAAAGTGGGCATTACACATCTCCTTCCTTTCCTTGGTTATTGAGCTTCCTGCTGTGTGTTAATTCACAGCCAAGAGACTGGTTATTTGCTTTATTTCATCTCCTTATCTTCTACACTGGGGTTATTCTCTCCCTGTCTGGGAGAATGCATTATGAGGTTAGTTGTAAATGATTTGGACTGGTACTTGCAGAAAAGGAAGGAAGTGCTGATACTGACATTGATGAAAGAGGAATCAGGTTTCATTAGAGCCAGGGAGCTGTAAAAGGAATTCACTGTGAATGAAGTTGGAAGTAATGGAAGTAGACGCCAGTGAGACAGTTTGCCTTTCTGCCTTCATATCTGGGGGAGGCAGAGATTAGCCAGCATATGTGCCTCAGAGATGCGACTCAGTGCATTTTCATGTTCATCAATCGAATCATAATTTTATTTCTGAATAACATGTAATTAAGACTGAGTTATCAAAATGAATGTATTAGTAACATTTGTGTTTAATAATATTTTTTAAAGTTAAATGTAAATAGTAGAAAATATACTAAGAAAAATTTTTTGAAGTTATATGTGTTATTTGTAGGAGAGAAGTATGGCTACCTTTCACTTCCAAAGCCAATGGTAAGTAAAAGAGTTTTATACATTTCAGAATTCAAATTATGCTATTACCTGCCTATTGCTAGTCCCCCTTCCCCCCTCAAAAAAATTGACGTTATGGAACAAAGTTAGGATATTAAATATTGACTAATGAGAATCTAGTTATTTGCAGTAGCAATCTAGATATAGCCCATACTCTGGTTGTTTGTGTTGGGTTTAGGGGATACAGGAAGTAGGACAGACTTTGTGATTAATAAGAAGCCATAACCTGAGGTCAGAGTCTTTTTGTACTTCCTCTCTTGGGTCTAATTCATAAGGTCATGCTGGAACTATGTTCTCAAACTAAAAACTTTCCTAATGCTTTATACATAAGATGAAAGTATGCCATATATTTGGAGAAGAGATACAATGTGATATATTAGCTGGGCACTGGTCCTAGGATCCCTCTTGAGAATAAAAATTCCTACCTTCTGGATCATAGCATTATGACATCAGTCATGTTACCCAGATGACATTTTGATGACCTTAGTAATTCGTTTGTAGAGATCATTTTATAGTTTTGACTACAGTGCAGGATATGGAAATCAGAGATTATAGTTAAAAAAAAAAAAAAAAAGTCTATTATCAAGAAGGACCATTCTTCTAAAACCACTAAGTATCCCAACAACTACTTTCAGAAGTCGAGGGAAAACAACCGACTGTGTATAAACAGCTTCTGAGCAGGAAGTAATCTTGACAACATGAGAAAATTAAAGACTTGTAAATTATATCAAGTATAAAATTATACCTGTTTCCCCAACCACAAAGAAAGGGGTGCTTTGATGGCTCACAGTATTTATAACAGGTCAGACTTTTTGGGTGAGAAGGATAAAAATCATTCATTTATTCATCAAATATTTATTGAGCACCGACTATTTACCAGGCACAATGCTAGGCAGAAGAGCCCTGGTGACGCAGTGGTTAAGCACTTGGCTGCAAACTGAAAGATCGGCACTTCGAACCTACCAGTCACTCTGTGAGAGAAAGATGTGGCAGTCTTTTCCGTAAAGATTTACAGCCATGGAAACCCTATGGAGCAGTTTTACTCTGTCTTATCGGGTAGCTATGAGTTGGAATTGACTCGACAGGTTTAGTTTTTGGTTTTTGGTATGCTAGGCACAAGCAGCCCTGATGGCACACTAGTTAAGTGCTCGGTTGCTAACCAAAAGGTTGGTGGTTCAATCTCACCACCCACTCCACAGGCAAAAAGATTTGGCAGTCTGCTTCCATAAAGATTACAGCCTTGGAAACCCTGTGGAGAAATTCTACTCTGTCCTATATGATCACTATAAGTTGGAATCAACTCAGTGGCAGTAGGTATGCTAGGTACTGGTGAAATATGAAAAAGACACTAAAATGTAAATTGCACAGGTAGGGATTTTTTTGATGTTTATTCACAGTGGTATTCCTATCACCTTGAACTGTACTGGCATAGTTTGGCACTCAGAAAACAATTTGCTGAATGAGTGAAAAAGATAAGCATGTTTCTTGCCACTATGAAGCTTACAGTTTAATCCAGCACTGTCAAATAGAAATATAATGCAAGCCACATAAGTAATTTAAAAATTTCTAGTAGCCGTATTAAAAAAATAAAAACAGGTGAAATTAATTTCAATAATATATTTTATTCAATTCAATATATTATCATTTCAACATGTAATCAACATAAAATTATTGAGATATTTTACATTCTTTTTTCCATACTAAATATTCAAAATCTGGTGAGTATTTTACATTTATAGCACAACTCAGTTGAGACTAGCCACATTTCAAGTGCTCAATAGCCATGTGTGCCTAATGGCTACCATATAGTACAGGTTTAAACTCTTAAAAAATAAAAGTGAAGACAGAGGGGAGAAAAATTATTGAAGATTACTAATGGTAACAGAGCAGATGGTGAGTATCAAAAGAAAGAACTGGCAATGAAGAGATAGAAAATAAAATGGTGAAGTCTGGCAATGTAGAAATCACAGGCAGAATGACTGATGGTGGAGGGGAAGAACAAATTATTACAAAAGGGCATATACACCTACTCCTCACTTATTGGCTGTCTTATTATCCGACATTTCACATTCACGACAATAGTAAAAATCTATTGACTATTTTGCACATTAATGACTATGTATTACAGTAATGAATGCTGAGGCGCCAGGCAAGAGTAACGCTGGCTGTGAGGGTTATGCGTCAACTTGGTTGGGCCATGATTCTCAGTGGTTTGGCAGTTATATCATGACGTAATTTGGCAGTTATGTAATGATGTAGTCATCCTCCATTTTGTGATGTGATGTAGTCATCCTTCATTTTTGCATAATGCCGATTGTTACATAAAAACTTAGTCTTTGGAACCTAAGTATGTCGATAAATGAGGAGTAGGTGTAATTAGCTATTTAGTGCTTACTTTTTGAAGAGCGAATGACATGTCATACTGAATTACAGCATTAGAAAATTGGATGTAGCTGGTGAAAAAGCAATGATAACACTGCAAAATAATTTCATAGCTTTTTTAGAAAATAATTTCTATGCCTTAAGCTATCCTCTGAACAATTTGACAGTATAGATAAAAATTTGTCAATTTTTGGCATTTTAGGCCAACTTAACCCTACCAGATGGTATTATAGCTAGTATTCCACTGGGGCTAATCAAATAAGCATAGATTGACTGTTCTTGCAAGTGCTATAACTTTAGGCTACCGCAAAATACATTTTTTTGGAGAAAAGACATCACCATAGAGCTTTTACTAGGTTGAATGGAGCAAAGATTTTAGTAAAAAAATCATTTCAGAATCATGAATCATTTCCTTAGCTGAAGATAGCATAGCTGATTATATTATTTGAAAATTGTATCTCTCCTTCTTAGGAAGTAAAGCTGGAGTCTGGTGCTATTTATATTTAGAGGCTTGAAATGTTTTGCTTTACATCACAACTGATGCATCTGACTGTACTGTAAAATAGTGTCCACTAGATGGCAAGCTTGGTTACATTATTAAGGTGGCTTATTTACCTTTTCAGGCGATCTTTTAGGTTCCAAATTGGAATCGACTCGACGGCAATGGGTTTTTTTACACACTTTAATAATAATAATTTGTAAAAGAATATAAATAATGAAAACACAACTAAATTGAAAAGAATAAAGTGAAGTATAAAATTCTAAATAAAATAAAACACTAAAAACCCTGAGGGTAGTCTTAACTTTCTTAAATGCTTTATTGTCTTTTAGTCTACTAGGCCAAGGAAGAAGATAAAGATGAGGTGATTATAGGGGAGGAGTCAGTCAGAGATCACTGATCATTTCATTTATTTTCTAATGAACACAGAGGCAGCTTATACTGAGGAGGTGTATGTGTGTGCGTTCTAGTTTTGCTATGTTTATTTTCTGTCCTTAACGTCTTCTATTTCTTCTATAGTTAATATTGTTAGAAGATCTCAAAAGGGTTATGTTAAATGAGCCAATCTAAGCTCTGTGGGATAGGAAAAGAAGGGAGAAGTTGAGGGTATTGTGTTCTGCAGTGAAACTGGAACAGACTAGCTAGTCAGAAAAAAAGAAGTCCTGGTAATAATAAGGGAAACAAAAAACTGAGATATACAAAAGTATTGGTGATGATCTGTTTCTAAGCTAAATGGGCACGTGAGTGTTTTATTATAATTTATACTTTGTGTGGAGGAGCCCTGGCAGTGCACTGGTTAAGCATTTGGCTGCTAACTGAAAGGTCGGTGGTTCAAATCCACCAGCTGCTCCATAGGAGAAAGATGTGGCAGTTTGCTTCCTTAAAGATTCCAAAAACCTATTTCCATAAAATCGATTCTGACTCATAGTGACCCTATAGGACAGAGCAGAACTGCCCCACAGGGTTTCCAAAGCTGTAATCGTTAAACAAGGGGGCACTACTACAGAAGACATTGGCCTGTTTTTCCTGGCCCTGGGTTTCAAAGCAACTACCTGTTCAAAGCTAAACTTGCATATTAGCAGAGAGTATTTATAATTGGTTATTTAATTTAAACTGCTTAATAGAGTTTAACTATACTAAATATGTTTAAAGTTTTATTACAGATACTTCCTATTACTATTATATTTCCTCATAATTAAATGTACTGCTTTTTAAGGTATCTTAATCTTTTTTATTATCACAGAAGAATAATGCTAATCTGAAATCATTAAAGCCAGACAAACCTGACTCTGAGGTAAGGCTTTTTCCTTTGTAATAATCTTATATCTAATATTCCTTTTAAATCAATAATGACAAAGTTATTATAATTAAAATGTATGCTTTATAGGAGCAAGCCAAGATAGCAAAGCTTGGACTTAAACTGGGTTTGCTCACCTCCGATGCAGACTGTGAAATTGAGAAGTGGGAAGATCAGGAGAATGAGATTGTTCGGTATGGACGGAACATGTCCACTATGGCCTATTCTCTATATGTATTTACTAGGTAAATATAGTTACATCTTGATCTTTTTTTAGTCAGTATAATATCGAGTGTAAAGAAAAAGTGCCACGTTAAATGACTGATAGGTTAAAGTATCAAATACATGGTAAAAAGACTAAAAGTGGTTTTTATGACAATGATTTGTGTTAGATTACTAACTTAAGGTTGGTGGTTCAAATGACAATTATGTAATGAATGAAACACGAAGACATTTAATTAGGATTTAGATTTAGAAGGGATTCTCTTCTAGGTTTGTGCCTATTCTTCCCATCAGTTTGAAATAATTTTGAATTCTGCTTTTTGCCATCCTGTATTTCAGTTGTCTCTCCCAGCCAGCATCAGTAAATTTAGAAAACATGCCTTTTACATCTTTATACAAGTGACTGATTAAACACAGATAAAAGAATAGAGCTATGGGGCCTACCACTGGAGACCTCAGTAGGGTGCCAAGTCTCCATGAATCAGCATTCATTATGTAGCAGAGAATTTTCCTAACTTTATTATTACCTGACCTACATTCTCCATCTTGTCCATATTACAAGACTCTTGATGACATGCCTTGTCAATGCTGATCACATGCCAGTCTTCCATTACAGTAGTCTATACATATGGTATAATAATTCCACTTGGCTAAACATTTGTTATCTGCTCAATAATCTAAAGTTTTCTCAAGGAGTGACTTCAAACTATTTACTCATTTTCTGAAATCTAACTTTTTCAATCTTGGAAACCTGGAAAATATTTCATATCCTCAGTTTTCTGCCCCTTCTCCTACTCATTGTGGTTTTGAAAAGATTATCAGCAGCATGTCACGCCTGCAAGTTGTTTCAGTGTTCTGCAGTGTAATCCATTTTGGTCTAGAGATTTAAACACACTTAAAGTAGTTGGGATCTCTACAAATGTCGTGGGCTTTGGGGCTCACTAAACAGCACCCCTTTTCTACCTAAGTTCTGAACAAATTGAAAAATAAGCAAAAGAACAAGGGGTATGGGGGTCAGGAACATTTGTAATTGATAAAGCTGATACTGGAGAATGTAGATTGTATCCACGGACAAATACCTAGAAGTTTTATGTTACCCATTGGGGTGGAATCTGTCTCTATAAAATATCTGGAAGAGCAAGTATCTCCCAAAGGCAGCTTTATCTCCCAGAGAAAAAGGAGAAAAGAAAGGGCTACCATGTCCAGTTTATTTTTACAAAGTCACCAAAAAGTCTGAAAAGGTAAGTGTCAACCTTCTCTGGGGTGGAGTAAGTGAGGAGAAAAGAGAAGCAAGGGTGTTTTGCTAGTGGAGATTCTTTCAAATGGAAGGAAGATGAGGAGTGGGGGAGAAGCATTCCCCAACTAAAAGCCTTCATTTCTCTCTTGATTATGTCTTCTACCTTTTCTAGATAGACAATTCTTAAGGGAAAAGGCAGAAATTATGTTCAAGTCTCATAGTTATTAAGAGGCAGAGTTTGTTGCTACCAGATTCCAGATCTTCTGATTCATGCCTATTCTATTGCTTTTTTTCCTTTTTAAAAATTTGCTCTTCTTAATGCATCTGTTGCTGTTTGTTGTAATTTACTTTTCATTTGTAGAGTTCTTAATTCTTCTTGGTCATTTTCAATGTGACAGTACTCAGTCTTCTGTTGAGAGTAGTAGCACAAGTAGTATTATGATTGTTTAAAGATTCAGAATTGAAGCTTAAATGACATGCCCCATCAAAGTTAGACAACTGAGTTCTCACCAGAGTTGAAATTAGAATTGCGTTGTTGCGTGCTGTCATGTCAGTGCCAACTCATAGCAACCTATAGGATAGAGTATAACTGCCCCATAGATTTCCAAGGCTGTAAATCTTTACAGGAGACTGCAACATCTTTCTCCCACGGAGCAGCTGGTGGGTTCAAACTGCTGACCTTTCTGTTAGCAGCCAAGTGCTTAACCACTGTGCCATCAGGGCTGCTTTTGAAATTAGAACTAGAAATGAGCATTTCCTGACTTTTGGTTGATCCTCTTTCCATTATATAACAAAGTCCTTTTGATTAAGGAATATTATAAAATCTTATGTATTTAATTTATGAAGCATAATGAAAAGGTTAAAAAGGACAAGTAAAACTTAAGTATAACTCATCAGTTTAAAAATTTCTGTGTATTATAAAATTAACATGTTTACTTGAACTAAAAAAGGTACCCTAAGAGTAATAAATATTAAAGTCGCTTTAAAAATAAAATCCCTATTCAATATTATTAGTCTATTCAATATGATTGTTGTTGTTGTGAGGTACCGTCGAGTCGGTTCCAACTCATAGCGACCCTATAGGACAGACTGGAACTGCCCCGTAGGGTTTCCAAGGAGCAGCTAGTGGATTTGAACTGCCAACCTTTTGGTTAGCAGCCGAACTCTTAACCACTGTGCCACCAGGGCACCATTCAATATGATTAGTCTATTTGATATTATCCCTCAAAATTTTGGATCTTTTAATACAGCAAGTGCCCTAAAACTTTAATATTATAAAACCAATTTCCAGTCAATAACTTTCTTATCTTTTTAATTATTCATTTTATTTCAGAGGAGAGGGGTCACTGAAAACTTCCCAGGATTTAATTCATCAATTAGAGGTAGGAAAGTATAAAAGATATGTTATCTGTTAATAGGATATTTTCATCTATTTGGGAAAACTTTTGAACTACTGATTGTCAAAAAATCATGTTCACAGTACTGGGGGTTAGATCTTCAACATATCTTTTTGGGGAACACAATTCAATCCATAACACCTGGTATCTCTCATGCCAAAATATTCTGCATACCATGTTAAAATAATCTTTTTAAAGATTCCTGTCTTACCTGTCCAACCTTATTTTTCACTGTTCTTCCCCATCATACTGTTCTCCTCCTAAGTAAATTATAAAATGTATGGCACATTGTGAATAATAAGAAAACCAATTTGAGTTGGCCCTCTCAAATGGCTAGTTAAGAAATGAGGATAGGTGACAAAATTTATCTTCTTAGTTGGGAGCAGGAAAGTTCTCACCCTTTTGACCTCATGCTCCAAGATTCAGCACCCCTTTATAATTGGGGGTATAAGGAGATGAGCCATCTGGAATCCCAGACATAATTTGTATGGCTCAGTATCGTAAGTCTGTGTGATCCTCCAGAATGACTGGAGGCATCCAGGCCAGAGCAGCCTCTCCAGGGGTTCATTCTGCATCAGGTCTGGGAAATCTTATGAATACAGTTAAATTCTTGCATTTTCCTGGATACAGCAAAAAGTTTGGGACTTCCACGACAGGCTTTTTTACATTTAGGTTTCATTTTTTTAACTCTATATTAAAATTATTAATATTTCTTACCAACTATCCATACGCCATACATCTAAACTAGTGATGTTTTTCCTTTCCACCAGGCTTTTGCCACAGAGGGCTTAAAGCTTGCTTCAAGTGTTCAAGCTTTCTCAAAACAGGTAACACATACCTATCTGTGTGGTACTGGTGATGATGCCATGTATATCCACTTCGGGGGTATATTAGTAAGTATTTAAGGTCTGAAAGATGGAATTTTGTTGAGGTTGTTATAAGTTCTTAAATTACATTTCAGCTGAAAGATGATGACAAGCTTTTGCTTCTCCTGGAAGTGAACAAGCTAATTCCTCTATGTCACCAACTGCAAACAATAACTAAGACACCAATGCCGAATAAAGTGTTTCTAAAGGTAAAAGAGAGGGTGGGTTATTCAGGTAGACACTTTCTCACTACTGTTTTCATCAGTTAGCTGCCAGCCGATTTTTTTTCAAGTAAAGTATTAATATCCGCAGAAGGACAGTATATTTCTATTTCTCATCCCTGCCTCAGCTGGAAGAATCATTTATTATGCTGCTATTATAACTGACCCGAGAGCAGCAGGTTCATCAAATAAATGAGCTTTTTTGGCCATGATTAATGTTACAGCAGTGAGCAGCTACCCTTAACTCCTGAAGTCATCACATGTCCAGTGAGGGCACAAACTCCTCAAAGTCTGGGCCGCCATCATTTTTTTGGGCAATCTGGGCTTGTGCCCACAAAACAGAGTGCGAAGAATTGCAAAGTAGGGGATTCAGTGCCACTATTTGGAAAGCTTTTGAGAAGCCCCTAAAGCTTAAAGTAGAACAGTTGGTTTTCCACCCATTCTTCCTGGGGTTCCGTAAAACAGGCTGAGAGCTGGGCAGCCCTGCATCTGTGTCAGCTGTGTGACCTAATCTGTATAGCTTTCGAGACCTCATAGTTTTCTACAGTGGAGAAATTTTATCATTTTAAAACTAAATAAATGATAAACTTTTTTGAAGTACTATTAGAACTTGATTTGTACACTTTGACACTATAGGTTGACAAATGTATTATAAAGGCAAGATCCATGATGGCTATCTTGATCCAGCTTCTCTCACTTTGCTATAAATTGCTGAAGAAGGTGAGACTGTTTTTCTATTTTAAACTCACATTTTTTTTTAAATTAGTTTAAAGGAAAATGCATAATAATGGTCACTAATTTTACAAAATCTTTTTTTTTTGGAGTAAAGCAGAAACTAATTGTTTTAACTCTTTCTAACTTCAGGTGGAAAGCAGATGGGTCTCTGTTACAAATAAAGACACCATGGATGGTAAAACTTGAGCAGCTTTTGGGGTCAGGTCTGTGGAACATCATGTGGCAAACCTGACATTTTTAGAAAACAAATGATCCTTTATATTTTAAGAATTTCAACAACTTTATTAAGAAAACAATATTGAAATCTTGCTTTATTATCATGAAACTGATTGTGAAGCTTTTTGACAACTGACACATGCCATGGTAGTTGCCCGAATAGTAACTGCAGTGATTTTAAAATGAGAACTTGCCACTAATAATGTTCTTTAAAAGTCAAACCAAATATCACAACTGTCTTAATGACACTTTAATCCAAAGAAGTTTTTTTGAATATACTTACCTTTGGCATATTTTACCTTAACTGTTTCCTTTCTGTTTATCATCTAGAACACTAATTTTCAGCAGACATGCAATAATCTGGGTGAATGCAGGGTTTTCCTTAAACCTGTGGACTTTTCCTTAATCCCTTTGTCCAACCCAGTGTGATGAGGGTTCTTCTGCTGCCCTGTAGTAGTCACCATGTTCCCTAACAAGTGTCTCATGTACCGTGGTTTGTCTGTTGTGCTGCTTGTGTCCCTCCTCATGCTCCAAAGTAGGGTCATGGCACTCACTTCACGGACTCCTGGAGGAACTCACTAGAAGATGGCTATCTTTTAGCTCTAGTTCTAGCATAGCTGGCTTGTCTGCCCAGAATATTAGCTGGAATCCTAAGCCTATCTTACTGGCTTAAAAACTAGTTTTTGAACTTTCCCTGTCAGTAGTGAGTGATGGAGTGGAAGATGCAAAAGATTGAGAACTATGGAACTAAGAAGCTGTTTAAAATAAATTCTGAATAATCATACATTTTACATAAGTGTCTTTGTTTTAGAATGTTCACTATAAAATAAACATGTTCCTTTAGTCTTTTTAATTTTAGGATTTATAGCTTTTCTTATTATGGGGTGGCGGTTTGATTGAAGGATTTGGTTCACATATTCTTTCCTTATGATATAGTATGGTTAACTTTGTTTCGGACTCCAGTTTCATGGTGTTTATATTCTAATGCTCTGAAGTTCATTTTGAAATCTAATGGGACGTATCAGTTGCTAAACGGCAGTAGTTAACGTAAGTTTGTCTGATGATGATCCCTAGCTGGGTCAGCCATCACAATCAACATTCATAAAACATCCTGAAGAATCACAGTACCACCAATTCACTAGCTGAAGTTTACTGAAGGAAACTTTAAAGGTAAACTTTTACTATGTTTCTTTTCCATTTGAACTCTGTGAAAAAGTGTCTCTAGCTGGCTTTAGCTAGTGAATTTGCCTTAGAGGCACAGTAGGAAGTACTTGTAAGCCTTAAGTCCCATGGCTCAGTGATACTGCATCTGTGTGAACTTTGATATCAATTTCAAACTTACCAAGCACTCAGCCCGGTTAATGACCTTTATAAAATGCTTCCTTAGGCAGTTAGAATCATCAAGAATGATTTTTAGTCCGTGAAATAAAAACATTTTTAAATTATCAGAGAAATAGGGAAATGTGAGATAATGTAAAATAAAGTAGCTATATAATTCTTTTAGCATCTTTGGTGTCTTCGTCCTATGAACAGTCTTCAATATTCACTGTGCTACTAGAAGTGGGGATATGCTGGTTTGTGCTTACACTTTCAGCTCAATACCATCAGTATAGGTAAGAGTTACTCCCTGTGTCATGTCTTGTGGATGTGTTGTAGGGATAGTCACACTGGAACTCAAGTTACAAGAAGTTTTTCTTGTGAATCAAAAATAATTTATGGTTTTATTTACAAAATACTTTTACATATTTGAAAAGAGAATATTCTCTTACGTAAAAGGCAAATCGTGGTGGGGTAGGGATAACTTATGACTTCAACAGCATAAGAAGACAGAGAACCAAAAAGAATTTACACATCAAGTGATTTCTTCTGTATTAAATAATAATTGTGTTTTATTAAAAAACAGATATATTTAAATGTATGTAAGTGTTGTAGCCCTTTAGAAAAAATAACAATTTTAAAAGTCCTTTTATTTGAAAATCAGTGTCAATAAGTACCCAACCTCAAACCATAAATGTGTTTAAGTTTTTTTTGTTTTGTTTTGTTTTTAGTTAAATGATGTGAAAGCCTTTGTTCTGTTCAGAGGCATCTGTGCCTCTAAATTACATGTTCTCAGTAACTTCTCTGCTGGTTACCCCATCACTTGAGTGTGAGGCTGAATGACTACAGAGCTTGTATTGCAATAACCAGCTTAACACTGCATTATGATAATTCTATACATTAGGAAAGCCCTTTGTGTTTGTCAAAGCCTTTTCATGTGTCCCTCTTTAAGAAGTCACAGCACTACTGTGCTACTCTGAGAGAGGAAGGCCATTCCAGCAGCATGAGCAGGAGAGGAGGTATACTCTACGCTTTGCTTCTCCTCTGCAGCTTAAAGGGAGAAGAGCTGAGGAGGCAAAAGGCACTGTCCCTGGGGGGATGGGTTAGACTTTTTGGTAGTGGCATGCTGAAGCAGGTTGGGTAAGAAAGGCCAGTAGGTTTTTTTTTTTTTTTTTTAAACTTCAAACTGATGGAAAGTGAGGCAAAAACAATAGCCATGCTATAACATTCCAACAGAAAAATGTCAAAATGTAGTATTTACTTCTGAGCTTCAGGATGATAGGTAAATTATTTTTACTTTGCTACTTAAAACTTTTGTGTTTTCCAAATTTTCCTCAAAGTGCGTTAAAAAAAAGACAAATGAGAAAAACACCCCTTGCTGGCCACTTGTTAGTAAAAAAGAAGCAGGATAGTAACAGAGTACATGGGCAGATCTGGGAGGCAGAAAATAAAAGGGGAACCAAGGCTTGTTACAAATGGGAGAGAGGGAAAACGAGGGTAAGTGAAGGCTCAGGCCTCTCCTGCAGATAGCTGGGTGTGAAGACATATGCTTCACATCAGGGACGGATTACTCAATGAGCAAGGTACACATGGGCTTACTTACTAATCTGCAGTGCATAATTTTACCTGTTTTGTGCACCCATGTGAAACTGTGCACTACAGATTAGTTACGTAAACACAAGTAAGCCCATGCATACCTTGCTTACTGGTTAATCTGCTCCTACTTCACATATATACTGGTTCTTTTCCTTTAGTGCTCTGATTGTTTAGGCCACATAAGGAAGGATAAGACTCTGTGCTGCTTTTAACTCCAATTCAATCCTCACAGTGTAGCTGTTGTGACGTTAATGCGTTTCCCCACAACCTCTTCATATTGTTCTTGGGTCAGTAACCCTTCTGTTATGTTTTTACTTTCTTCAAATTTGGGTAACACAACTGCAATGTAGCCTTCAGTGGATGGCTGGAAAGGAAATAGAATAGTCAACACTATCAAATGAGAAAAAATCCCATAAAAGACATGGATGGGATCATACTTCTTTGCTCTTTCTTACCTTCTCTTGAAGAATAGATGGTTTATGGAGAATGTTTTCATTCACTTCCATCAACCGTCCTCTAACACAGCTATTTAAAAAAAAAAAAGAAATTTTCTGAGAAAAATATTGCCTCCTCCCCCTAAACTGTGTTTAGAAACTAACTCACCTAGATATGGTGTATTCTTCTCCATCTGAGCAGTAAATCTTACACAGAGGTGCAAGTTCTGTTAGAAACTGTGCCCCCTGTGTAATAAAAGGAAGGGGGGAATTAACTGAAGTACATTTTTAGTCTCCTTTGAGAGGTGGTTCTCAGAGTTGTAATAGGTTACAGTCCTGGAAATGGAGTTTTAAATAAAAATGATGTAAGTATATAAAAACCATTCAGTTATTCAAACATTTATATAATGGGTGCCTGCTATGTGCCTGGCAACATCATAGGCTCCAGGGAAAACAGTAGACTTATGACACGTAGTTCCTGTTCCCACAGGGTGACAGTCTAGTAAGAGTCAATGTTTTAATAGGTAGTTTAGTAACAGGCTAAGAACATATTTTATCAACTATAAATGAAAAGCTACATATAGCCAGGTGTAAAGACTTTAAAAGCCAGGAAAATTCATCAGTAAGCAATAATATATAATTCAATGTGACACAGTATGACGGCAATATTGTACAAAGTTAGTTTCATTAACATTCTTGCCTTATTTTTTATATCTGAACTTAACAGCTAAAGGAACATTATCAGTGTCAATCACTAAGAGTTTTTTAATGTTCTGATTTAAAACAAAATGCACTTTGAGGAAAATTTGGAAAACATAGAAAAGTTTAAAAGTAGCAAAATAAAAATAATTTACCCATCATCCTAGAACCTAGAAGTAAATCTACATTTTCACATATTTCTGTTTGAACGTTATGGTATGGTTACTGTTTCATGTACTCCACTACATGGGTCTATTTGGGGAAGTTCTGACAAATACCTACAAGGAAGCTCATGGGAAACCGATACAGGTATGTCACATTTGTTGCCCATTTTTCCCCCCAGGAATTTGTCCTGTAGTGAACAGAGGCATTTGAAGTCAAGATGCTTTTCTTTATAACCATGGAGCCTGGGTGCTTCTTTATTTACCACTCAAAATAATATTAGACAGCATTCAGACAGTACCAGCTTGGCTTCACTCCTCTGCCAGCTAGAGTAAGTGCCACTCCCCTCTTTTGGGAGGAGGTAGGGGATTCATCTCAGAGGGCTCTTGCACAACTGGTCTGTGTCAAAGCAGCAGATGCCTTTTGACCCCTTTTTATGACCTCTTTGGGAGAATAAATGATTGCCAGTGCTGAGGTCTAATAAAAAACTAACTTATCTGTAGTGAGTTCAATATGCAGGTTCCTCTCTCTTTGTTAGTAGTAAAAGAGTGTTACTATTTTAGACAGCGATTTTTCACAGGAACTTTACAAGAACTAACTTTTTTATTGTAATTTGTAGAATTTATATTTTAAGAAAGGTACATGCTTTTCTAAGTTCATTTGTTTCCTGATGGAGAAAAATCAATAATTATAAGACAATTACATATTATGGGACTTCAGGCCTACAAAGGGGAATAAGAACAAGGGTCTCCAAAAACAGTGCTTTATTCCTGACCTAAGTGAGGGTAATTAGCAGAAATTCTTAGTATGAACTCAGTAAAGGAAGGACCTAGATCATCCATAGAAACTTTCCCAACCAGTGGGTTGAAGACTCTTCTGCATGTTACCAAATTTTCCTTGATGCAATACCCTCTTTGAATAAAATGTGTCAATTATGCCTAGAATTGTAGAGGGCAGAGATAATATTTTGCACACTGAGCACTGTGGGGAGGTGGAGTATGGGTAGAATGTATTAGACTGGCAATTACTTACAAATGGAAAAATGGCAAGCAGCAAATATTGTATATTTTCTCAGACTGATTTTATTATTGTTTTTTACTACTTTAGTACTTTTTACTATAATACCAGGATATATATGTATACGTATTTGGGTGTGTGTGTGTATGAGTTTTTTAAATTTACATGTGGAAATAAAGAGTAAAGAAAAGTTGGTCACCTAAATTTTATAGAACTTGAGATACTGGTTTAATAATCAAATCAACAGACTGAAAAACTAGAAAGGACAAAATATGTCCTTATATTGGTATTAGAGTTGTCCTTTCAAATGCCCACCATCCCCCTCCCTCCTCACGGGGATAACAGAGATGTTGGTACACTCCCTAATAGGACAGACACTGTATCTCATTTTTTGGGTGTAAGGATTTTTTTAGGGTTAAAGTCTACTTAAAATTAGCACCTCAAACTGCCAGGGAAGGACACCGAGTATACATTACCAGATTCCAAGACTGTCTGCATCTATAATCACCATGAATATAGAGGATTTAAGTAGATAATCACAGAATTACAGGAACATACCCGCTTAAATTTCCCAGAGACCTTGTTCTGAAGTCTGCTACAGTTGGTACTGATCTGATAGGAAATGCTTTTAATCGTTTTTCCACTTTGAAGAACTGGATGAGATCCTGCCAGTGTGATGACACATATTCTACAAGGAGCAAAAATTGATCCTATGTTATTGCTTGGCATGGTTCTTCCTCCTGTAACACAGTATTCCTACTTGCACAAGAATATCTGAACTGGTATTCATTTAGTCACACTGTTATTTTCCCTCATTCTCCTTTAGCTACTCTAGGGGCATAGCTGTAAAATGGGGAATGCACTAACAAAAGAGGAGAGAACAGGATTGAATTTCTTCCCAGGATACCATACCAGAGGCCTTTAGGTGGCACTGGCATACAGGAGAGAAAACTCAGGCACGTCTGTATGTACGGCATACAACATATGCTCCTACCCCAGCCCTCTCAGTGATTAGGCACAGGGTGGCTAGTAGTAGCTGAGAGTGTGGTCCTCCACTTGGACATTTGGGTAATTGGGTTTATTTGTTCAGAGTCATTAGGCAGTGAAAAACTAGTTTTTTCCAACCAAACTCCTATAATAAATAATACCATTTCAACACAGTGGAAGATAATCATTTAATGGACACTTGTTCAATCCAAGACATACCAGGCAAACAAATGTAAGGTTTTGGTCATTTTAAATTCCCAACTCGCTTACCGGTTAGAGTGCTGCAGGATACAGTGGTCCTCACACGGTTTTCCTTTGACATCTAGAAGAATAGATGAGTCTGTTGGTTGCTGAATCAATATTTACTATTCTCTTTCTAAGGCTGTCATATATATGTGTATATACGCACACACTCAAGATCAGTAAGTAGTTTTCAATTAAAATGGCAAATTTTCTAGACCTTTTGCAGATGCATGTGGCCAGTATGAGGCTTCTTTGGTTCATACAGCAACAGTAATTATGAGGATTGAACATATACTGATCACTGGTATTCCTTCATTACTCAAAAATGATACACCTAAAATGATAAATACACTCAAAAATGATAAACTACCTAAAGGGACCTGGCCCATATTAGATCGTTCATTCGAAGTTAAGGTGATTAATTTCCTTGCTCCAGCTTGCTTTATCCTCACTTAAATGAGCACACCTATTATCCCTGAATGAAAGAAAGGAGGGGTAGGAGGAGGGTCCCTAGCGATGCCAACGCCACTAGTACATAAAACAGTACAACAAGATACCTAGAAGTGGCAAATGGGTAACACTGGGGGCTTCTTAAGTAAAATTAGATTCTGCTCACTAAATGCCTTATTCCATCCTCTTCTTTCCATCCCTAGTGGCCCCACCTTAATTACTACGATGTGATCATTAAAATCCTTTACTGTGTTGCCACTGCCTATAGGATTAAGGAATAGGACAAGGATAGAATTGTTAGGTGCCGTCGAGTCGGTTCCAACTCATAGCGACCCTATAGGACAGAGCAGAACTGCCCCCATAGGGTTTCCAAGGAGTAGCCGGTGGATTTGAACTGCCGACCTTTCGGTTAGCAGCCGAGCTCTTAATCACCACGCCACCAGGACTCCAAGGATAGAAGTGACACCCTAAATTCCGCCAGGCACTGAAGCACCTTTGCAATCTTGCCCCTGCCTAGCTCACGGGCGTCATCTTAGACTACTCATCTTCCCGCAAGCAACCCACCCTTGAACTTGTACTGCACACGCCAGCCCCAGAATGTTCCTTGCAATATTTCTCGTCTTTGCAAATGCCATTCTCTCCGGGAACCGAGAGGTCCAGGTCTTTCTGACATGGGAGGAAACACGGGGATAGGGCGTGTAGGAGTCCACACAGCATCAGGCCCATGTGGCCGAGCAGAGAATGACATCAGGCAGGAACGCCTCTTCACTTACCCGCCTTGTACCACCGAGTGAAGTAACGATCCACAAGAGAAGGTATCGACGGCGCTGAGACCCCGGGTTCGGTAGCCATGGCGACCTCCAGCGTGGCTACCCCCGCCCTCCAAGACCCAAGCGCTTCCTCCCTACAAACCCTGCGCAGATGTCCTTCCGGCGCGCGGCCCGCGGGGAGCGCAAGCGTGCTGCTCTCCCGGCCCGTAGGCTCCTCCCACCGCCGTGAATCGCTGTGATTTCAAGTCCGAGGTCAAAGGGAGGATGAAATACAATAGGGTGGGAAAGACGGAGGGGGCGGGGGTCTGCGACCAGAGCAGCTCCTCTGCCTTTAGCTTCTCAGTGCTACAGAGGGCGACCACTGAGAGCAGCCTATGGGGCTCCTCTTTCCCGGCCACGCCCCTCCCGCCTTGCAGACGTCAGCGCCCGCGGAAACCTACGCGTGTCCGGCCTGCCTGGGTCGCACGTCCGTGTCGCAGCGGCCGTCCCTCCGCCTTGTTTCAGCGATAGACCTTGGGATCGGACTCCCGGGCGCAGTGGCCTGGCGGCTGGAAAGTCCAGTGTGCGCCTTGAGGGGTCGGGGGCCTCTCTCTGAGCGAGGCGCGTGCGCAATCCCCGCGGACTCCGGGAGGCCGGCTGCGCGTGGCAAGGGAGGCTAGATCCGTAGAGCGCGGCGCAGGTGAGCGTCCGAACGACCCAACCAGATTTGGGGGCCGGGGACCCGGGCCCTATCCGACGGAGGGTGTCCTGATGAAGGTGACTCCTGAGCGCCCAGCTTCTGCCTGCTGCGGGCCCGGGAGTGGAATGCGGCGTTGATACGGCGTGGACAGCCTTCCTGGAGCCTGAGGTTATCTTTCTGCAGTCTTGTCCAGGGCTCTACCCGCGGCCATCCGGGGGCTCAGGCTGGGGACTTCGCGCGCTCCTCCAGCTGCGCACTTACCCAGCCTCCGGACTACTTGCAGGGGATGGACATTACCGCTGAAAACGAAGCGAATGAATTAGTCCATGGTGGAAGATGATAGTTATAGAGGTTTGGGTGCTGGGCTACAGGTCCCTCCTCGCGTTTGGGACCTTTTCGTGGAAGTGGTTTCGCCTGTGCTGCCCCATTTGTTCCCCCAGACGCTGTAAACTCCGTGGAGGCAGCAACTCTCAGAGGCATCTCTTATCTTCAGATCCTTGCACTTACCAAGTGCTCAGTCTGTGTTTAATGACCACACACCGAGTCGTAGGATTAGGTACTGTGTCATAGATCCGAACTGTATATTGAGAACCGCAAAGGTAACCAGTGAGTAGTTCAATATGGTTGGTTCAAATTTTAAGTATGGAGAAAGGAGGCTGGCGAACGTAGAGCGAAGGCACGTATCCCCGTATTTATCTTTTGCAGTAACCATATTGAACAACTCATTGGTTACATCTGTGGTTTTCGAAGGGCCAGTTCATGAAGGACCTTGTGTGTTTGGAAACTCAGAGTTTTATCCAGTTGGATGAGAATGAAAGAGTGAGGAAAAAGATGACAAAGACAATTCTCAGCTCGGGGCATAGAGAGAGTAGAAATGCCATGCTATTTCATATCCCTGAATAGGCGGAACTCGTTTGGTAAAGGAGCCCTGGTGTCACAATGGTTAAGCACTCGGCTTCTAACCAAAAGGTCGGCAATTAAAACCACCAGCAGCTCCGCGGGAGAAAGATGTGGTAGGCTGCATCTGTAAAGATTACAGCCTTGGAAACCGTATGGGGCAGTTCTACTCTGTCCTACAGGGTCGCTATGAGTCGAAATCGACTCGACTTGGCAGCAACCAGTTTGGTTTTAGGGGTCATTTGGTAGGAGGATAGCAAATTCTTCCCTTTCCAGGTTGCATTTGATGTGCTTGTGAGACATCCTTGTGATAACATCAGAAGGTTGAAAACGTCGGTTTAGTGTTTAGTTTGGGGGTCCAGGGCTAGACATTTAGATCTAATTGGCATATTATGATTTCTTAGTGCTTGTTGCAGAGCCCTGGTGGCGCAGTGGTTAAGAGCTCGGCTGCTAACCAAAAGTTCAGCAGTTCGAATCCAGCAGCCATTCCTTGGAAACCCTATGGAGCAGTTCTGCTCTGTCCTGTGGGTCTGTATGAGTCGGAATCAACTCAACAGCAACAGGATTGGTTTTCTGGGGGGTGTAGTACTTGTAGTCACGGGCACGATGATTAGCTAAGAGGTGGATGGATGAATGGGCAAAGGAAGAAAATGGAGTTGTCAGAAAGTTAGGAGAGGATCTAAGGTTTACCTAGTTTTGAGGGGATCTTTAGTATGTATATTTGAGAGCAGAGAGAAGTTGAATCAATGGGTCTTGGGTGGAGGGAGGTTGGAGATTGCAAGTGTAAAAGAAAGGGCACTAATTTAAGTCCAAAGTCCTGGCAGAGTTTGGAAGATTCTCCTTTTTTAGTCCAGGAAAGGAATGGGGTCACTTCTCCCTCTGAGAAGTTAAAAACAAAGAAAAAACTGCCGTGGAGTCGATTCTGACTGAAAGCGACCCTGTAGGACAGGGTAGAACAGCCCTACAGGGTTTCCAAGGCTGTAAATCTGTATGGAAGCAGACTGCCACATCTTTCTCCCTCAGAGCGGCTGATGGGTTCGAACTGTCGATCTTTTGGTTAGCAGCCAAGCACCAACAGGGATAACGAAGTTAAAAAAGATGATGGGTGAAAAAATTCAAAGAAGTCAATTTTGAGGCTCAAGGTGAGGAAGAGGAAGGAGCTCACCTTGGTCACTATGCACTCAGTAATTTGAGAGCTCAGGTTGTTTGTTGAGTTTGTCAGTTAGAGTCCACTCAGGAAAGCAGGAATCACACAGTATTTCAACAGAGAGGATTAAATATAAGGGATCAGTTATATAGCTGTTAGAAGACCAAGAAATAAAAAGGGAGCAGTGAGGTAACGCAGATACAGTAACTGAAAGAAGCAACTACCACACCTAGCTAGGGATGGGAGAACAAACCAAAGGGAAGAAGTTGGGGTTATCAGGACCTAGACCTTGGAGGAAGGGCACTATGAGGCCGGGACCAAGACTTCTGGTGTTGATACCTCAGGAACTCAGAAGAGAAGCCCTCAGAGCAGGATTTCAGACCTCTGGAGGGGGTACTTCCTGATTGGTGCTGGTACCTCTGGGAGTGGGGGTGATGAGGCTGGTCCTCACACTGCTAGAAACTGGGGCCAAGGGCCACTGTAAGAGTGAAGGCCCATTGTAGGGGCAACATTGACAGGAACAGCTAGACAACAGGAAAAAGTTCTACTCTCCTGCTTTCACCCTCCCAGGTTCTTAATCTAGGGCTCCACAGGTTGTTAGTGAATAGAATCCAAGTTCACGGGGAGGGATATGAAAACATGATAATGATATGAACATGATAATGTCTTTCTCCCAAGGCACAGCTAGTGGGTTCGAACTGCTGGCCTTTCAGTTGGCAGCTGAGCACTTTAACCACTGCACCACCAGAGCTATAAATTTACCGAGTGGCTATTAAATGGAGCCTTGATGGTGCAATGATAAAGTGTTTGGCTGGTAACTGAAAGGTTGGCAGTTTGAACCCACCCAGTGCCTCTGCAGGAGAAAGACCTGGCAATCTGCTTCTGTAAAGATTACAGCCCAGAAAACTCTGGGGAGTTCTACTCTGTCACACGAGGTCACCATGAGTCGTAATCAACTTGATGGCACCCAACAACCATAGTGGATATTACAGTTATTTTATTCCAGATCCTATTCAACTGCCAGTATATAGACATACTGATTTTTATACAGTTCTAATCTTTTTGTTTTTCCATGTGATGATTTTATAAATTTGTCAGGTTATAGAGATTATGTTAATATGCAAAAATAAAATATTTTCCCATTAATTTTGTTCTTTTCAACTTACCTGAGGAATAACTGATCGCTAAATCTTTTTTGAAGACACTGAAGTTGAGAATCTTGCCTCTCTTCAAGAATTAGAATGTAAAATGGATGTATAAACCCTCAATTTGTAGACCATAGCGATTAATAGTGGGTCAGGTTGTGGCCTCACGTCCCTGTGTGGGTATGTGTAGGTGTGTGTTCAGATAGGTAGTTTTTTTTCCCTTAGTTATTCTTAGTACCACTTCCCTACCTCTCCTGAATCATTTTATTTATGAGTGTGGTCATTTATCATTATTAAGCTCTTCCTTTCTCTCCTAGGAGTTAGTGGTTCATTAAGAAATAGTTGTACTTTTGGGAGTTGCTTCATCATGCGAAATCTAAAATTACTTCGGACCCTGGAGTTCAGGGATATTCCAGCTCCAGGGAAACCCCAGTGCTTCTCTCTTCGGACTGAACAGGGAACAGTGCTCATTGGCTCAGAACATGGCCTGATCGAAGTAGATCCCGTCACAAGAGAAGTAAGTTATTGGTGGAGAATGCTAGGACTTGGCATGGTCATTGTTAAATATGGTAAGGGTTGTGATATTTCTCAAATTGAAGTTTGGATTTTAATTTAGAAAAAGGCATTTTTGAAACCTTTTATATTGTAAAAGAAGCATTATAAAGTTATTTCTGGAAATGTTATGAATTGTTCTGGAAAGTAGACTAGGTTAATTTGGTTTTGTGTTTTGATGGAAGGTGAAGAATGAAATTCCTCTGGCGGCGGAAGGCTTTCTCCCAGAGGACGGAAGTGGCTGCATCGTTGGTATTCAGGACTTGCTGGATCAGGAGTCCGTGTGTGTGGCCACGGCTTCTGGGGACGTTGTGCTCTGCAATCTCAGCACACACCAGGTGAGCAGGGAGTTCACTGAGAAGGAAATATCAGCATCCTCAAGCAAGTCACCTGTTTTGTGTTGACGTTTTCCAGTCAGTAGCCATATTTAAACATTTACCAAACTAAGAGTCTTTGCATTGGGTTATGTTTCTTCATAAAAAGTTGTTGGCATGGCATTAGCTATATTTCACAATTCTTCTAGAGCTTAGTTTTTGTCTACTACATCTGTTAATCAGAACATTTTAAATTAGAACTTTATTTATTTATTTTAAATAACTAGAAACTGGCCATTTTTGTGTAGTGTAGCTCACCTCTGACTAGAATCTGAACTTGAGTTGTAACCTTTGTTTGTCAATTTAGGAAGTCTTTGAAATGTTTATATGACTGATGTTTTCTGTTATGGATACTGATTAAACCTCTCATTGATGGCTAACTTTAGAGTCCCTGAACTACAGATACTAAAGTAATATACCATCATTACGTGCCTGTTTTAAAACTACCAGGGGAGATAGATTTTGGCCATATGCCTCTTTTTTCTCTACTTTGGTGTAAGCTCTCAGATTGAGTTGCTGGATTTCCACCTTCAACTTCTTAACAGCAAGGGCTTCAAATTTCAGTTGCCTGATTCATTTTAATCTGCTTTGATTACTCATTAGTTGTAATCACTTTAACATCAGTTGTGTCATAGTAGTTATAGTATTACTTATAGTAGCATAATAATAGCAAAAACAAAAACAAAAAACCCATTGCTGCCAAGTTGATTCTGACTGATAGCAAACCGTATAGGACAGAGTGGGACTACCCAATAGGGTTTCCAAGGAATGGCTGGTGGATTCTGCTGACTTTTTGGTTAGCAGCCGAGCTCTTAACCACTGCGCCACCACAGCTGTAGCATAATAGTAGTAGCTTACATTTATTAAATGTTTACAGTGTACTAGAAACTCTTCTAAGGGCTTTTCATGCAAAATTTTATTTAATCTTCTCTACAACCTTATGAGGTAGATTGTTGTTTCCCCATTCTTTAGAGGAAGAAATTAAGGCACAGAGAGCTTAAGTAACTAGGCCAAGGTTACACACTTTTCAGATGGGCTTTGAACCCTGTTGGTCTAAATCTGACACCTTCACTTGTAACCATTTTGTTATAGTGCAATAGTTAAAAAAAAAAAAAAAAAAAAATTACCTCAGTTCATGGTCAGAAGTATTAAAGTCATCAAGTACAAGTGAATTGAATTCCTTGTATTTAAAAAGGCAGTCTTTTACTTAAAACATTTTGTAGAATTTTTTTCCTGATTACTGAACTCCTTTAGTCCAATTGTCTCCATTCAGTGGTGTTGACTCTGTCCGTTTGTGGCTTCCCAATGTCGGCAAGACAATGTCCGCGCTCCTTATAGTATCAGAGAAGACCTTTCGCTGTCTCGTCTCCAAATTCCTTTTTAGCCTCACCGCCCCCTGACATTGCTGCTTATATATATACCTTATGCTCTAGTTGTATCTAGTTTTTAGCTGCTTTTTTCATGCCTTTGTTCCTCCACACCATTTTTCCTCCTAATCTCTTTCTCCTCACCCTGTTCTCACTCTTCGAGGCACCTCCTCAGAAAAACTGTCCTGGACTCCCTGGCCGTTTGTCATTCTCTGCTCTGAGCTTCCACTTTGTTTTCCCAGAGAACCGGTTATAGTCCTAATCCTGCTGCAGAGTCTCTTTTTATCTCTCACGTGAGACAGCTCTGGAAGAGGAGGGGTGGCCATGTCATTTCCAGTCCCTGTGCCTAGCACCATGCCTAGGCTCTTAATACCTGTTCTGAAAAAATGTTTGTGAGTAAATTCATGTTTGAGTGTTTTGCTTTTAATTGTTTTGGTTTAGGTCATTGTAAGTATTTACTGAGGTGCTGGTGCTGAAATCTCCCTGTGTTTCTTTGTCTGTCTAGCTGGAATGTGTTGGGAGTGTAGCCAGTGGTATCTCTGTCATGAGTTGGAGTCCTGACCAAGAGCTGGTGCTTCTCGCCACAGGTAAGCTCGTCACTAGTGCCTGACTCTGACTTTTATACAGCATTGTTCCTGTACCCACAGGTACAGGCTTAAGTTTGTGGTGTTTGGCTTTGAACAGTGACAGCAACATTATAATCTGGAGGGAATGTGTTCGTTTTAACTTAAGTTTTACCTCTTTGTATGTTGTTAGACAAAGTTGTCTCACATAACTTTTTCAGTCTTTGGAAATGGGAAACAAAATCATAAAATCTAGAGAGGCTGCTAAATCCACAGTTGCAGTTAAAAATCTCGGCAATATTTATTTTTAACCTACTCTAAGAAGTCCAATTGCTATATAAACAGGTTCCAGAAACCTCTCTTGTGGTCTTCCTTTTTTCTTTTAAGTCCAAAAGAGTTTCAATAAACTAGCACTGCTGATGGGGTATATGTTTGAAGAGGCATTTTGGTAACTAGGAGTTTTGAAGTTAGTGGAGGGAGGGCTCTGTGGACTTGTCTGTTCAGGTTTACATATGTAAAGAGTTGTAAAGAGTTGAGAATAAGCACTAGATTACTTATCCAGTCAAAGCTTTTTTTTTTTTCTTTTTTTTTTTAAAGCATTGTGAATGAGCTCTGTCCTCTTCTGACTATAAACTACTCTTCCCCAGCTCTGTAGGTTACAGTACTGTGGATACTTACAAAGTGGCAGATTTGTTATATGAAAACGAAATCATTCTTGTTTATGCTCCTCCAAGGTCAACAGACTCTGATTTTAATGACAAAAGACTTTGAACCAATCCTGGAGCAGCAAATCCACCAGGACGACTTTGGCGAAAGTGAGTATAACTTGTTTGAAACATTTTATGGCCTGAAGTTCCTCCTTAGTTTTGATCATTTTCTTGCACACTGATAACCACGTCATAAGCCCAAAGAACTATGAAGCTTAAACCCACATTTATTATTAAATGTCCGTTAGTTCCTTTGGCCCATCCCAGACCTTAAAAGACATACCTCTGCTGCCTCTCCAGGTCTCAGGGGTGGCTTTCTTTGTTAAGGAGATACCTGTGGTTAAGGTCATCTAGATCATTGCTGTGTGAGCCCTAGGAAAGGCTTAGCCTCAGGCTTCCATGAAAGGGATTGTGCAAGGTAGAATAAGACAAGCATTTCTAGGAGACGGTTTTGGGGAGAGGAAAACAAGGGAGGTAAGATAAAAGGCCCTTTCACAGGAGTAATCAGATTGCTTTCTTGGTGAGATCTAGCCGAGGTCATTTAGGATTGAGGCTATGGAAATACTGAAGTGGGAGGAGAGAGGAGATGCTTATTGAGTGTAAGAATCTCTGGCCAAATTGAAGGCACCAGGTAGCTGGCCTGATTGAGGAGATAGGTAGGGGGAGAAAATATTTAAACCTCTGCTGAGGTCCAGCCTCATGCCTTCTTGCTCCACCAACTTTGAGAAATCATTTAGAAAACTAGTATTATTCATTCAAAAATAATTTATTTGTTCAGAAACCATTTATTGAGACGGTACTGTGAGGCAAACTATGGGTTTGATGCTGTAGATAATTTAAAAAACGGTTAAGTAGTCAGCTCTTCCCTTATGGAGACCCACATGTACAATATTGCAATGATGTACCAGGTATTTGGGTAACGCAAGAGGAGGAAAGAAGTAACTGGAAAGGGAAGACTTCCCAGAAGAGGCGGCCCTGGAGCTGAGTCTGGGCTGAGTTGGTGTTGGGTAGATGAGAGTTGAGGGTGGAGAAGTAGCCCAAGCAAGTGAATGAGTCCATTCCAAGGAAGGGATGTTTTCTAGAAGCTTTTGACACATCATGACTTATTCAGGGTACTGTGAGTAACTGCGTGATGCTAGAACAGCAGTGAGTGTGGAATGAAATAAACGGGACCAATTTTGATTAAGTTTGTGTGTTTTGGTAGGGAATTTGGACCTTGAGTTATAGATGATCAGCTGTTAAAGAATTTTTTTTTTTTTAATTTTATTGTGCTTTAGGTGAAAGTTACAGCTCAAGTTAGTTTCTCATTCAAAAATTAATACACATATCGTTTTGTAACATTGGTTGCAATCCCCACAATGTGACAGCACTCTCCTGCTGTCCACCCCAGGTTCCCTGTGCCCCTTCATCCAGTTTTCCTGTCCCTTCCCACCATCTCATCTTGCTTTCGGGCAGGAGTTGCCCATTTGTTTTTGTATATTTGATTGAACTAAGAAGCACATTCCACACGTGTGTTATTGTTTGTTTTATAGGCCTGTCTAATCTTTATCTGAAAAGTGGGCTTTGGAAGTGGTTTCAGTTCTGAGTTAGCAGAGTGTCTGGGGGCCATAGTCTCGGGGGTTCCTCCAGTCTCTGTCAGAGCAGTAAGTCTGGTCCTTTTTTCATGAATTTGAATTTTGTTGTACATTTTTCTCCCACTCTGTCTGGGACTTTCTGTTGCGATCCCTGTCAGAACGGTTGGTGGTGGTAGCCGGGCACCATCTAGTTCTTCTGGGTTCAGGCTGGTGGAGGCTGTAGTTCATGAGGTTCGTTAGTCGTTTGGCCTCATATATTCCTCGTGTCTTTGGTTTTCTTCATTCTCCTTTGCTCCATGCTCCATGCGGGATGGGACCAATAGATGTCTCTTAGGTGGCTGCTCACAAGCTTTTAATACACCAGATGCTACTCACCAAAGTAGGATATAGAACATTTTCTTTATGAACTATGTTATGCCAATTGACCTAGATGTGCCATTAAAAGTTTTGATGATAAGACATGTAAAAAGATTTTTCTACTAGAAAGATCACTCTTGATGGCACATTTTTTTGTGAAGAGGGAAGAGACTAGAGGCAGGGTGTCAGGTAGCAGATCGCTGCAGGCATCCAGATTAGAGATGAGGAGGGTAAGGGTGGGGCTGGAAGAGGGAATGAATTCAGGAAAAATCTGATTCTCAATGACAATGGGGAGCACTGTTTTTGGAATTATTTGACAAACGTTTTTGGAATATATATGTGTGGGTCTCCTGCCTTAGTCAATTTGAAAAATACCAGTTTAAAAAGTGAAATAAATAGGCTTTGGGTATGTAAGGTGAGAAAGAGTTCAGTGTGACACCAGCCAGAGGCTCAGGTGATGGGAATAAAGATGCTGGTAACAGAGAGGGAGGGTGGGGGAAGGTGCTGGTTTGTGATGGGTTGCTGGTGAGTTCTGTTTAGGATTTGCTTAAGGGCCATGGAATCACCGTGTAGAGTAGGCACATATAAGGGGCTGAAGCCCAGGAGAAGTCAGAGCTATGGCCTCGGAGTCATTGCTATGTAGAGATTTCTTACAATCTGGGGAGTAGGTGAACTCGCCAGGGAGCAGATGTAGTGCTGGAAGAGTCTAGGATCCAGGATGGAACTCGGGGGCATCCGGCTTTGAGGATAGTCAGAGTAGCCAGCTCACCTTCGGATGGGAAAGTGCCCTGGGCCTGGCAGTTCCCACCCAACTTCTTCATAAAAAGCCTAATTTGGTAAATCAAGAGAGAGGGAGTCCAAGTTTGGATCCTAGGTCTTAGAAATGTTTGTCAATACCAAAAATTACTCTGTGGATTGGTGAGTAAATATTCTTTCTCTAACCCAGGAATCAGCAAACATTTTCTGTAAAGGGCTTGATAGTCAATATTTTCTGCTTTGCAGGTTATATGATCTCTGTTGCAGCTACTCTAACTCTGCTGTTGTAGTGTGAAAGCAGTTACACCCAATACATAAAGGAATGGCCGTGGCTGTGTTGCAGTAAAGTTTATTTGTAAAAACGGATGCAGGCCATAGTTTGCCAATCGCTGCTCTAACCCTATCACATATTGCCTTATCCTGTTGGAAAAGTTCTCTTGCTCCACTACTTGTTTCTTTATGTCTCTGTGGAAACTTGCAGGTAGAAGCCTGGGGGTTGTGTACCAGTATAGGCACTGCTGTTTGTATGCAGCAGCAAAGTCTGCTTTGAGGTACTATAGTACTTAGATTTGCCTGTGCAAACAAGACAGGTAATGCTTATACTGGGCTCATAAATTACAGAAATTATAAGTAGTTCTCCCTCATCAGAATCAATGGTAGGAGGGAATTATTGGGCCCTGGATCTGGCTGATGCTTTCAGGGCCATCTCTATAGTACCTTTTGCATGTGGATGCCAGGTACTACTTCCAGGAACAGAAGGGCTGCATTGTTTTGACAACTCTGACTGTATTTTATATAAGGGAGGCATTATTGGTTAGAAAGCCCAGAAGGCAGAAGTCTGGTGTTCTAATTTGGGCTCTACCACGGGGTGGTTTCAGCCTCCAAGTCTATGTAAGAGGCTGGATTCGATGATGTACAGTCCCCTACACCACCAACAGGGAATTGAAATATCTAGTTGATTGAGAGCTTACAGTTAGGATCTTATTCTCACCTCTCGTCTTGAGTTTTATATTTTGTTATCCATGGACATACTGTGTGAATTCTTCATGTTTCATTCTTCCTACTTTTAAAATGAGGGTGAGATTGCTGACCTGGGTCATTGGGGGAATTTAGAATATGTAAGATGGCAGTGTGTAAAAAGTGAGGGCATTTCACATTCTTCAGAATCACTGCTGCATGTGATACGGAAAATAGGGTTGTCAAATACTGACTTCTACTCAGGGTACTGAGAGGTCTTAGAGGACCCTCATAATTTTCAGTGACTGCTTCATGAACAATAACAATGAAACTGCCTTTATTTCATTTCATTTACCTTATTGGTTGTTTTGCATGTTCCCAAATTGTTCTTTAGGCAAATTTATCACTGTTGGATGGGGCAAAAAGGAGACACAGTTCCATGGATCGGAAGGCAGGCAAGCAGCTTTTCAGATGCAGATGGTAAGGTTGGTCTGATGGATAAAGATCCTTAATCAGGAAAAATGAAAATTTCCACCAGGAAATCTAAGGTGTCCAGTTAGAGGTGGTAATGGGTGATTCTCTCCTGCTTTAGAGCCCTCAGGGAATGAGTGAGTCTCCCTAGAAAGGAATAATTATGACCAATGTGCATCATACACTTAAAAAAATGAAGCATAGTAGATAGAAATGGAGTGCCCTGTGCCCCATTCCAGGATCCTTCTCTCCCTCTCCAGAGCACTGCTGTCCTACATTCACAGATATATTATTTATACTTTCCCTATATGTGTAATGTTAGATGTTTTTCTGATTTTCCTTTTGGATGAAGCTCTTTGTTTTCATTCCTATGGATTAGAAAATTCTAAAGATCACTTAGCAATATCTTGATGGCCAAATCTTATAATGTACAGTACCCCTGGGGGCAGAGCAGTGTGAACACAAGCATACTCTTGTGGCATCTGGGGAAGTGGCCTTAGGTGTCTACTATCACGTTAAATTTCTTTAAATAGTTACTTTTATCTTAATTTAAACATTATGAACATTGTAAAAAATATTAATTTAAAAACATTATCCCTGAGTAAAATTAAGGCCCCAGGAAGATGTGGTGTGTTTATTTTCTGGCATACTGCCAGGTACCCCCAGGGGTAGCATATCTCTGTTAGGAAACTGCAGATTACATTATCATCATGACACTTAGTAGTCATGAGACCATGGCACATTTTCTAAACTGTTTTGAACCTCAGTATTCTTATCATAGACATAATATAGACATAGACATAATAATGTCTCACTTACAAGGGTCATGATGAGATTTGGAGGTAATAATATGTATGTAACACTGCCACAGCACCAGCACATGGTACTCACTCAGGTGGTAGGAGCTGCCCTAATTTTAGTGGACAAATCATTTTTGAAACTTAAAAAACAAACATAGTTCTTATTTCAGAATAACTGTGTTTTGAGTAAAATGTGCGTGCTGGGTCTTTTTTAATATTCTGAATGCTGTCCTGGCGTATTTGAGTCAGTAAAGGATGGGCAGAAAAATGGAGTACGTATTCCCAGACACAACCTTGCTTCCTTAGGATGAACTCAGCAGTTGTCTAGCTTAGGATAACTTTTATACCCTTCTGGTTTTTAAGTGATTTTTTGCACCCTGAACAAGTAAATAGTTCCTACACATTTGTATATTCTTTTATCCTCTATAACCAATTGCTGTCAAGTCAGTCCAACTCATGGTGATCCATTGTGTGTTATCCTCTAAGCAACAAGTAAATGCACTATAACTTTCCAAGACCAAATTGTTAAAAAAATAGTACTTTACTGATACATGTTGCAACCTGAATGAACCTCAAAAACATTATATGCTAAGTGAAAGAAGCTGGTCACAAAAGATTGCATATATTATATGATTCCATTGATATGAAATGTCCAGAATAAGCAAATCTGTAGAGACAGAAAGTAGATTAGTGATTGCCTAGGACTGGGGCTGTGGATGGGAGTGGATAATGACTACTAATGTGTGTAGGGTTTCTTTTTAGGGTGATGAAAATGTTTAAAATTTAGATTATGGTGATAGTTCCACAACTCAAAACAATTTGGATGGATTAATAAGATGCAGGTATTCATATGAGTGTTTTGATTTTTAAATTGTATTGAGCTAGCCCTTCTCTTATTCCCTGCCTGGGCTCTCCTAGTACCTTGTGACATTGACTCCAGTGGCTGCAGTGTATACTGTTTTCCAACTGTCTTGAGGAAAAACAAGTCTATCGCTGTTGGATGGGGCAAAAAGGAATTGTTTGGATTGAAGTTCTTTTCTTGATGATTTCTGGGTTTAAGAGGCCTTCTAGAAGGTTTCCTGAGGATTCTGTGAAACTGATTTTCTAGAGAGCTTAATCCTCACATGAAAGATTTGTTATTTAATAGCCTGTGGCATGTTTGACTCTGGACCATTTAAGGCCCCTCGGTAACATTTGTGGAGCCCTGTTGGCGCAGTGGTTAAGTGTTAAGTCTGCTAACCAAAAGGTCAGCAGTTCAAATCCACCAGCCACTCCTTGGAAACTGTGTAGGACAGTTCTACTCTGTCCTACCGGGTCGCTATGAGTCAGAATCAACTTGATGGCAATGAGTTTGGTTGTTTTTTGGTTTTAGTAACATTTGTCCTTCTTTCTCCCTTCAGCATGAGTCTGCTTTGTCCTGGGATGACCATAGACCACAGATTACCTGGCGTGGTGATGGACAGTTTTTTGCTGTGAGTGTTGTTTGCCCAGAGACAGGTATGGAAATAAATTGCAGTTAAACAAAAAAAAAATTTTTTTTAATCCTACTAAGTTCAGGAAAGTTTTCTTCTTTTTGCTTTGGGTGGGGTTTTCTTTAATTATACCTATAAGAGAAGGATATGCTGCTTTCGATGTTAAATGAGTTTGTAGTTCAGAACTAGAAGAGTCCTTTAAGCTCTCTGGCCAGCCTGCCGCCTGGTGAATACATTCTTTTTAACACATCCTGGGTCATCCGGTCTCTCAGTAGTGCTTGAGATAAAGAGTCTGGGCTGTTTTTATAAATGTTTCCTTTACAGAATTTTGTTCCCAGTTACTGCCACCTCTATTACCTGGAGCCTGTAAGAATAAAAGCCTCTTTCCTCCATGACAGCTCCTCAAGTGTTTAAACTCTTCTCTAAGTCATCTTTCTTCTCTGCCATCCATCCATCCATGTGCCCACCCACCCTTCCCTTTATCATTACAATAAATATTTAGTACATTCCTGTTATTTTGCATAACACTGACTAGGTTTCCAACACGTGGGCAGTCTCATATATTATTTCCTGACAATGTTCCATTTGCAAATGCCCCATTCCACGTGAGGATTGATTTTAAATTTTTAAGAAGATTAATAGGCTTTGAAAAACCACAACAGTTTTTATTTATAAGGAAAGTGTTTGAAAAGTCTCTGACTTGACAAAACTTACCATAATGTTTTAACTTTTTGTTTTCTAACTTCACCTGCTGCCTAGGGTCTCGGAAGGTCAGAGTGTGGAACCGAGAGCTGGCTTTGCAGTCAACCAGTGAGCCTGTGGCAGGACTGGGACCCGCCCTGGCATGGAGGTGAGTGGGAGAGGAACCCTGGAGCTTCCTCCTCAGAGAATTTCTTGGAACCTTGGGTAGTTGTGAAGATACCAGCTGAATACAGATCTTTGCATAACTCAAAACGATACGTTCTTTTCCTCATCTGGCTGTAAGCCTCTATCTTTCATATTTTTTTAGCTTTCTGAAATCTGGATTTAACTGGGATAGTTGATGCTGAACTTTTTCACAGATGTCATTATTCCAAGGCGTACTCATTTTACATTCCTAATTCTTAATAGAGTACGGCTATAGATGGGCCTATGTGAAGCCATTGTGTAAAACAGAAAATAGTGCTTGGAAGGAAAGTTGCACTCCATAAATCTGGATGAGATAAATGGAGCCTTTGTGAAACTTAGAAAAAGAGGTTCCTTCTTCTACACAAACACCCATGCTAGGGGGATCTGCTTGCTGAGGGACATGCAGGCTTGGATTCGGGCCCCACTCGCCCCGCTGGCCTGATAATACCCTGTGCAGTCCACACCTGCCTATCACATGCAGCTTCCCTGGTTATAGGTAAAGGAAATAGCTCCTCTCTCTCAGTAGCATCTGTTAACATGCAAAACCATTAGGTCTCTAGGTTTCAGACATCTTGTTTGCCTCTATCATTTGAAGACAACTGGCTGATAGAGCAAAGAGAGAAACGAGTGTGAATTAAAACTGTAGAGATGATATGAACAAGATAAGGCAGCTGAGATGTTTTCAGTGGATTGAGAGGTCTTAAAAAATACCTGCTGGAGCATGGAATATTTGCTAACATCATACAGTTGAGGAGAAGCAGGTTACAGTTTATAGGAGATTGTACTTGCAATGGTTTAAATAATTATTGTTTTTTTTAAAAAGCCACGCAAATGGAGTCTGAACCTGCAAGGCTCTGGGCAAATGGAGCCTTTGTGCAAATTAGAAAAAGGCATACTTTTTCCTTTGGGCAGACACAGTCCTACATGGAGGTGAAATGTTTACCAAGGGTCACGTAGTTATTTAAAACTTCTTTCCTTGGATAAAAGTTCATTTTTGGTAAAAAAAAAAAAAAATAATAATTTCTCTGAACTCATCTTAGTGTTAAGCCAGCCAGATGAGCTTATGGATGTTCTGACACCCTCTGGGTTTGCTTTAAGGCCCTCTGGCAGTTTGATTGCATCTACACAAGGCAAACCCAACCAGCAGGATGTTGTGTTTTTTGAGAAAAATGGACTCCTTCATGGACACTTTATACTTCCTTTCCTCAAAGATGAGGTTAAGGTAGGTACCTGAATTGTTCAGTCATCAGATTTACGGGACTTCCACAGCTATTGGGGAGGTTTATTTTTGATCTGTTTGCAAATAGAAGCTCCAAAGTAGATAGTAGTAAAAGTGGTGGCTTCTCGTAACACGAATTTTTTTAATAAAAGAGAAGTTGTTTTTACAAAAGAGATTTTGCAGAGAAAAAATGGCATTTCTTTTGCAATCCTAGGTACAGCACTGCATTATAAGCTTTTAGTACTACTAAAAGGTAACAGATACTAGCAAAATTACAATCTCATTTACACATTCAAAACTGTATTATTAGACTGTATATGATAACAATGACTAGATTTATTATTAGTTACTTTTACTATGGAGCCCTACTGGTGCAGTGATTAAGAGCTCGGCTGCTAACCTAAAGGTCAGCAGTTCAGATCCACTTCGTTGGAAACTCTATGGGGCAGTTCTTCTCTGTACTGTAGGGTCGGTATGAGTCAAAATCAACTGAAAAGAAACAGGTTTGGTTTGGTTTGGACTGTTACTAATTGGAGTCCCTCGGTGGGGCATTCAGTAACGCACTCGGCTGCTAACTGAAAGGTTGGCAGTTCAAGTCCACACAGAGATGTCTTGGAGAAAAAGCCTGGCTATTTTTCAAAATATCAGCCATTGAAAACCCTATGGAGCACAGTTCTCTGACACCACATGGGGTTGCCATGAGTCAGAATCAGTTTGATGGCAGCTGGCAGCTATATATAAACTGTATCATTATACCTAGATTTGTACTAGACTACTAACCTAAAGACTGGCAGTTTGAACACACCCAGTGATGCCATGGAAGAAAAGCCTGGCAATCTGCTTTTGTAAAAATAACAGCCAAGAAAACCCTATGGAGCAGTTACTGTGTAACACATAAGGTAACCAAGATTCGGAATCAACTCAAGGGCAACGGGTTTTTAGTTGCCTTTAGTTATAACTGAGACTGCGTGTTCTCACCTTTTCCCTATTAGGCTCATTTCACAAGTATTTGTCCTAGAAATCATCCCCAGCTGTGTGTTAGTCTGTTGCTACTTTAGACACCTTAGACCTGATCACGTGCTCAATTTGTAGGTTTCTCGGTGCCTTCTAGAGCCTGTTTCTACATACTGTGTTTATATTATTTTATCTTTTCCTTCCTTTCTGCAGCCACCCTGGTTAAGGAAAGTTATTATTATTTTCAACTGAAGTCCATAGTTTATTCAGATTTTAAATTTAAAAGACCTAATGTCTTTTTCTATTCCAGGATCCCGTGATACCACATTACATTTAGTTTTCATGTCTCTTTAGGTGCCTCTTGGCTGTGACAGTTTCTGAGACTTTCTTTGTTTTTGATGACTCTGACAGTTTTGAGGAGTACTGGTCAAGTATTTTGTAGGATACCCCTCTATTAGAATTTGTCTGTTTTTCTCACGATTAGGTTTGTTCAGTGACTCTAGGTTAGTAATTTACAGCTAGGGATCAGCTCAGGTAGTGGGATAATTTGGTTTGTGAGAGCAAGAAATTCAGCTGTTCTCAAATTTGAGGTAAATACATAGCCACAGGCCACTAACAGATCTTTTTCCCCCACTAGGTAAATGGCCTGCTCTGGAATGCCGATTCCTCTGTGCTTGCAGTTTGGCTGGAAGACCTTCAGACAGAAGAAAATTCCACTCTGAAAACCTATGGTAAGACAGCTGTGTTATCTTAGCCGATGCTCCATAAAATGTAGTTGAAGGTAGTAGGGCATGGAGTTGCATTCATCCTTCCTACTTAGCCCCACGGTGGAATCAATGATAGCTGAAGGGAGAAGGTGGAGATGTGGGAGTGCTTTGGTTTTATTGTGAATTTCAGTCATTGGTGCTTTCTCTCTCTGAATGGTATTACTGCAGAGAGTCAAACTGCTAATCAGAGGAACACTGTGCAGGTGAAAGAGGAATTGGATTAGCTATAAGTAGGAATCTTCTTTATAGCTTTATAAATGTGTAAATATATTTTTTTAAGTATATAAAGACGTGAAAATATTAGAAAATAATGGTGAGAAAAAAGAAAAAGAATTATCCTACAATTCTACCACTCAGTAATAATCACTGTTAAAATTTTATTGTCTTCCAAATCTTTTTCTTATAAACATATATATGTCTTGGTATAGCCATGATCTTTTTTTTTTTTTTTTTTTTTTGTTAAAAATATGGGTATGATACATGCAGTTTTGTAACTTGCTTTTTACTGTATCACAAACATATTTCCATTCCGGGTATACATGTGCATTATTTTTAATGACTGTTTAATACTCATTTGTGTTACAGTTATTAAATCCCTGATGTTAGACATTTAAGATTTTGTAATTTTTCTCAATCATTAACAGCAATGCACTGAACATTTTTGTTCATAAGTCTTTTTACTTGCTTGATTCTTGTCTAAGTGGCTTTCAAACTTTTTAATCAGTAGAACATTTTCTTTAATTGGAACATTATTAAGAAGCTCAATATGTAAAGTGATTTAACAAGTCAAGTTCTGTTTGAAGCTGGATTGGTCAGCCCCAAGGGACTGTATGAGTTTTGGGTTCAGTCTTGCCAATACTGGGTATTGTAGTTTCTTTTTAAAATTTTCCCGTAGGGGAAATGAAAAATGGAACTTGTGAAAGGTTAAATGTACATTTTTTTGTTTGATGGTAAAATCAAGATTTTAAAATAGGTATTTATTGGCCACTTATAATCTTTCGTGAGTTACTTTTTCCTTCTTTTGGCCATTTCTTATTATAAGAGTTTTTATATATGAATTCTTGTCAGATACTTTCCAGATATTTTTCCTAGTTTGCCAGCTGTTTTTAAATCTAACTATTTTTCCCTTACATACTTGTGAAATTTTTCTGTAGTCCAGTCTGTATATCTTTTTCATGTGTTTGTTGTTTGGAAAGCTCTTTCCCGATCTAAGATTACGTAATGGTTTCAGTTGTTTCACCTGTGTTTTCTTAAAGTTTGTTGAGTAGTTTATAGGTTTTTATTTGCTTGTGCATGCCTATTTTACATTACGAACTTTATCTATAGACTTTATTTTTCATTCATTTATTCATTCATTCATGCATTCGTTCAACACAGTAGTTCTCAACCCTGGCTGCACCTTTAGAAAAATATATCCAGGCCTCTTCTCAGAGTTGGAGTCATTGTGTTGGAATAGGGACTGTGTATCAGTGTTCAATTTAAAAAAAAAAAAAACCCAGGTGATTTTTAACGTGCAGCCAGAGTTGGGAACCTCTGATAAACCAGTGTGTCAAGGGCTGGACACTGTAATATGCTCAGGATAAAAATGGTACACAAGAATAGCCACAGGCTCTGCCCTCACAGAGTGTGGGCGTGTGTGGTCTAACTTACCAACTCACAGCTCAGTAAAAGTATTGTAGTAGTGTAGGTAGAGAACAGGTTAGATTTGCTGTGATTGCTAAGTTAAGAATTAGAGAACAGGGAGATGTTTAAAAATATATGTTCCCTAATATAATTAAGATCTTAATTTGTATGCTTCATCTGTTTAATAAAATTTGGTTTTGACATGATTAGTTCTTGTTCTTTTAATAGATTTCTGATATTAGAAAGGTTAATTGAATACTAATCTCCCTTGGAAGGAGCCCTGGTGGCACAACAGTTAAATGCTTGGCTTCTAACCAAAAGGTTGGTGGTTCAAACCCACCCAGCGACTCTCTGGGAGAAAGATGTGGCAGCCTGCTCCTGTAAAAATTACAGCCTAAGAAACCCTATGAGGCAGGTCTTCTATGTCACATGGAGTGGCTATAAGTCGGAATCGACTTGATGGCACCTAACCAGAACAGCAACAATCTCCCTTGGACACTGAGTCATAGTTAACACCAGATAGCCTTGGACACAATTTCGTGTAAAGCACCTGGAAGAAAATAAGCATCTTAATGTAAAACAACATGGTGATGCTAATCCAACTACTCTTGGATTGAGTATTTTAATACTTTCAGTCTAATTGCCTAATTGTTTTCTCCCCACATCTTTATGAAAACGGCTCACTAGAATACTGTCCTGTTCTAGTAGGCTTCCAGCCTTATCATAAAGTGTGAAGATAGAGGCGGAAATAAATGTGTGCTTCTGACTTTATTGATGCTTGACATTTTTCCTCTGTGGAAAACTGTCTTTTAACAATCATTATTGTTATTATTTTAGTAAAGAGGCCGAGTGGGAAGGGTCATTTAAAAAAAAAAGAATGCCCCATTGCCCTCTAGCATGCGGTATGAAATCCTCCCAGCCTCTGACGGCCTTCCTTTTGTTTTCCCTTGCAGTTCAGCTCTGGACTGTTGGAAACTATCACTGGTATCTCAAGCAAAATCTTCACTTTAGCAGCTGTGGAAAAAGCAAGCCTGTGTCTCTGATGTGGGACCCGGTGACCCCGTACCAGCTGCATGTTCTCTGTCAAGGCTGGCATTACCTCTGCTATGAGTGGCACTGGACAACCGACCGGAGCTCAGGAGACAATGCGAGTGACTTGGCAAATGTGGCTGTCATCGATGGATGTAAGCTGCTGGAAAGTGCGGGCTCTGGTCCATGAGCCTGGGAGGGGTCTGGGCCCAGGCTTGCCGATGGGGTGGTTTGACCTGAACAGTGAGGAGGCTTTTGATTGTTTGTTTTGTGTGTTTTTATTTATTGTTGTTTTGCTTCCAGTTGAATGAGAATGCCCTTACATGGTACGTGCAGTCTCCTGAAAACCACATTCTCCCCACTCTACCCAGCGCCCTGGCACACACTGCCCAGTTCTCTGTTGTACTGTGTCCATGGCCTTCACACTTACTTGTCTGGCCTTTGAAGGCATTTAGAATTTTGACCCCTGGCATAGAAGAGGTGAACAGTAGTCTGGGGGGAGTCATGTGTTAGCCTTGTCTTTTTGCCCTGACATACATATTGGCCCCTGCACCACTTGTGTTGCTTTGTTTTCTGATACAGTACTTGATAATTATTATACCTCCCTGCTATGTTCAGTTCAAGTTACATATGTCTGTCTAGTGTGAGGAGGGTTTTTAATTTTTTTAGCAGGGGAGGGGGAAGTAATTGGGCAGAGAAATAGTCACTGAAACAAACAGTTTACATACTCCTAACATAAAGGAACACTTTTTATAAGATTGTAATGTGAGTTGGTATTCTAATTCATGCTCTGTGTAACCGTCATAACACTGGTTTTATAATCATTCTCTGCTCAGGTGACTTAATCAGATCTGCCTTGTTACCAAATCCAGGCATAGGGATGTGCTTTAAGGAATTTGAAGGTACTGATCCTCTTGGTTTAGTGTGGCTTGGTTTACAAGCCCAGGTTTAAAGCTAGAACTCTGACCTCGTTGCCTTCTTGTCTGAGTCCCTGGCACCTGAGACCACCAAGCCCAAAGATGGACTAGCCTCGCCCTGGAGGTGACACTAGTCAGATGTATCAATTAGAGCCCATGACATTTACTCCCACCCTGCCCCCCAAAAAAGCACTATTTTAAAGGTCATTTATGAGAAAAATACTGAAAATTATTTTTAAGGATTGCTGTATATTTTCTACCACCATTATTACTTGGTGGTACGGTGCTGTTCAGATGCCTTATTTTACAAATGGAATATGAACGTCTAGTGCTTCTTGTGTCTCTTTCTCACATGCAGACAGGGTATTGGTGACAGTCTTCCGGCAGACCGTGGTTCCACCTCCCCTGTGCACCTACCAACTGCTGCTCCCACAGCCTGTGAATCAAGTCGTGTTCTCTACACACCCTCAAAAGAGTAACGACCTCGCTGTCCTGGATGCCATTAACCAGATTTCTGTTTATAAATGTGGTATGTTCCAAAAGTGTTGTAGATGTTCTGAGTCAAGTCCCTCCTACTCCTAGACAAAAGCAAGTTATAGTTTGGTGTTGCTTAGCTCTAGTGTTTCTAATAATTTTGGAGTTTATAATTGACTTCATTATCATGATGATGTTTAATTGGCTTGAGAGCTTTGTTTTTTTTACCGTACTCTTTCTTATAAAAATAATTTGTTTTACTTTATTGAACTTGAAGAGTCAGTTATTTAAGAATACAATTCAACTCTGGAAATAGGATAATATCTTACTATCCTTTAACATGTTTTACAATGTTCATTGCCTTTGCACATACTTTCAGTTGATCTTCCCAGCCCTCATAGGAGCTATGCCAGAGATGGAGTTTTTGTGTTTTATAGATGAGGGAACAAAATGCCAGAGGACTTGTGATTTCCTTAAGGTCTTAGTGGTAGAGCAAGAATGGAAAGGACCTGAACACAGTGTGCTAGTTCCTAATCCAACCGTTCTTCCACAGCCTCATTGCTGCCAGTTCCTGGTTGCTTTCGATTTACTAGAAAACCAACCAAAACCAAACCCATTGCCATCGAGTTGATTCCGACTCACAGCGACCCTATAGAACTGAGCGGAACTGCCCCACAGGATTTCCAAGACTGTAATCTTTACGGAAGGAGACTGCCACATCTTTTTCCCGCAGAACGGCTGGTGGATTTAAACCACCAACCTTTTGGTTAGCGGCCTAGCATTAACCACTGCGCCACCAGGGCTCCTCTGATGTACTAGACTAATTTGAAATTTGTTTTTTATTTGTGAGTTCTATTGTCATGTCATAAATTATGCTGGCGTGTGGCATTAGTAGCCTTGTTTCAAATATCTTTTGAATTCTTAGTTAGAAAAAGCATAGATAGCTGCTGAGAGAGAATGATCAAAATTAATACATACTAAAGGTCCCTACTTTCATATCAGGTTTTCTGTTAAAATGATAGGCTACTTTTTATATGGATCCTGCTTGGATATATCATTGGTTTCTCTGGTTTATAGTTTCATTCTCTAAAAATATTGTTGCCCTTCTTAAACTTCTGTTTTTTAGTAGCTTTTTTATTTTGGATAATAGTAATGTATTCATTGCGAAGGCAAATCAGAAAAAGCAAAAATTAGCTGCTTTTCAAACAGGTTTTTCATCAGCCAGTACTACCAAAAATAAACAAATGATTGTCCCTATTACTCTATTATTATTTGGATATCTTACTGTCAGTTTTATGAGATTAAAAAGAATCAGATGTAGAGTAAGCTTTTGTGGTGCTGGCTTTATGCTACTAACTTAAGTTTATATATTATTTTACACAATGAGTATTTTGTCCTACATTTACTTTAAAAAAAAAAAGACTTTATTGAATTTTATATCATTTATCTATTTAAAATATACACTTCAGTGGTTTTTAGTATATTCACAGAATCATGCAACCATCACCACAAGTTTAGAACATTTTCATCACCCCGAAAGCAACACCATACTACCCTACATTTATTTTAGTTGATACTTACAAGTCTCTGATCAGGTAGGGCAGGTTGAGAGCTCTGCTTTTGGAAGACTTGTTCAGGCATCAGCGTGTGGTGAGGGTCACAAGTGGGGATGGAGCCAGAGTTACCAGTTAGGAGAAGGCTGTAGCAGAGTGTCTAGGCAGGAGATGGTGAGGGCTTGAATCAGGGGAGTGGCTGTAGAAATGAAATGAAGAGAGAAATTGTATGAATTCAGGAACTTGAAGCTTTTGAGTTAAGGAGCAGACTGGAGAGTTTGGTTATAAGAGTCAGGAAAAAGTTGTGGGAGACCTTGTTAGGATTTAGAGATTGGCATTTCACCATGGATCAGTGGCAGGCGGTGGTCCTAGTGAGGGCAGCTCAAGCGGAGTTGAAGTTGATGAATGCCAACACTGGGTGCTGACAGGATGAGCAAAGTAGGAGGGCAAGTTGGTGAGATTGAAGAGTGCTAGTGGAGAAGCAGCTGACATTAGCTTCTAGTTGTGCAGGGAGTCAGGTGAGTGTTGAAAAGTAATGAGTTTCATTGAGGTTAAAAGAAATCAGAGGAGAAGAGTTTGGAGGTTGAAGTCAAAGACAGAATCTTCTAGTTTGAGGTCTCAGAGTAGAGCAGGTCAGCATTCCACTCAGTACTGAAACTGAAGAGGAAAGAGCACTAATTACAATTGAGGAACTTTGTGGCAAGTGGTGGACATTTTGGAGGGGTGGAGACAAATTAGATGCCAAAGTTTTCAAATTTTGAGGCCTTTTTTCTTCCTCAGTGTTTATGGGTCTTCTTAATGTGCCAGACTTTTTTCTGGTCCTTGCCTTTGTGGAGTTTATATTCTAGTTGGAGAGAAAAATAGTAAATAAAAATATAATATGTCAGATGGCAAGAGCCATGGAGAGAAATAGAGCAGGACGGGTGTAGGGAGAGCTGGAGGGTGGGGGCTGCAGGGGGTGCGTGGGTTTTGTATTGAGGGTAGTCAGAGAAGGTCTCTCTGGGAAGGTGACATTTAAGGAGAGGTCTGGTAGGAATCAGAGAGGGAGCCATACATTCATCTGAGGAAAGAATGTTCTAAGCAGGATGAAAAAGCAACCTCAAAGGTACCAGTGGTGTTTAGGAAATAGCAAGAGGCCAGGGCAGATACAGCAAAGCAAGTGAGGGGAGAGTAATGGGAGTTGAGATGGTAGAGTTGACGAGAGAAAGCATGTAGGGCTGTAAAGGCCCTGTAAGACCTTGGCTTTTATTCTGAGACAGGTTGCCATTAGAGGGTTTTGATTAGAGGAGTTCTGTGTTCTGACTTACTTTTTTAAAGGATTTCTTTGGCTGCTGTGCAGTAAATTGAGTTAAGAATGGAAAGAACGTCTTAGAAGGGAATGCTTAGGACTTCGGAGGATGCGAGATGTTGAGATGGTTGTGGGACAGTGGGAGGAAACAGCTCTGGGGTGAGAGGCAGCCCCTCCACCTGGTTATCAGTGAGGATGGTGATCGATGTCATATCGGGGAAAAAAGCAGGTTTGGGTAAGACTGAAACGTAGACGGAGATCTTAAGAAAGAGATGTGGTTGTTTTTTTGATTGCTTTATTTGCCGTCTACCAAAAAAGAAACCAAAAACCAAACCTGTGGCTGTCAAGTCAATTCCTATTCATACTGGACAAGGCGTTCTGCAATTAATAGATTAGAGCTCTATGATTTGCCTTCTAGAACCTATTAATTGCAAAACCTGTTGTCCAATATAAACTAAATGTTTATAGGTTACCCTAATAATATTTACATTTTTTGTTTTCTAGGTGACAGTCCATGTGCAGACCCTACGGTGAAACTGGGAGCTGTGGGTGGAAATGGATTTAAGGTTTCCCTTAGCATACCTCACCTGGAAAAGAGATACAAGTAGGTTATACTTGGTAATCTTGGACCTCTGGGAGCAGAAGAAGCCAGCGTTTAGTCCTAAATTCAGTCAACTGTTACTATTCTGTGCTTGTTGCTGAGTGGAACGAGAAGGAGACACAACACTTGGGCCCTGATTTTCAGCGTGGTTAAGGAAGCCAGTTGCCTTGCACATCTGAATGCCATATATCCTGATGGCTGGGCAGGGAGGCCAAGTCCTCAGCTAGCTTAGAACCCACTCCCCACAACAGCCCTTGGTTCTCCAGGGAAAATCATGTGCGAATGATGGAGCTGAAGATGGTAGGGCAGAGTTGTATTGTCTTACATAAATGAGGATGTATAGGTGTTAGCATATGGATAATCTAATGCAGCCTGTGTCTTTATCTCTTTATCTCATACCAAACTCCTGGACTTCTGAGTGCTGTGGTTTGAGGGTCCCAGGTTAGAAATCAGAATGCATTTTCCCACTGGAACAATGTAAATGATTGGGTATAATTGAATACCTCAGGTACACTATATACTAACTAGAAAGTGTGAGGTAGTTTAGAATATAGTTTCATTTTTTAAAAATTGAGAGAAGGGTGACTGCAAGTCATTTAGCGAAGGTTTCATTTCATGTTGATCCTTAAAGAAGGGATAGATTGGGGATTGGCAAAGAATTGGAAATGTTGGGTGTAGTGGGGAGGAAAGCGTTAGTGACAAACAGAGGTGGGGTGATCCAGGGTGGTAAGAAGACTCTGGGCTGAGTGGAGTTGGAGAAACTGAGTCTGGGGAGAGCTAGCTGAGTAGGAGGATCAGGCTAGTGATAGAGCTTCTTCAGCACGAGCTGAGGATTTGACACTTCATCTAAAAGGTAGAAGTAGCCATTTGGGTTCCTAAGTGTGGTGGCAAAAACTGTGCCCTGGTCAGGTGTACAAATGCTACAGAAGATAGGCGTTAGATGCAGGGAAACCCTCTCGCAACCTAATTAGTCATTTTGATGAGAGGTACTTAGAAAAAGACCCATGCTTTTCAGACACAAATATCTACGGGAGTCTCATTTGAATGTTGGTAAGTGGGGTGGGTAACCCCTTCTTGTGTAGTCAGTTTCCTGAAGTGTTCGATTTGAATCTAGACATCTCAGAATAAAAGAAGCTCAATTTCAAATAAATATAAAGCATTCTTAAGCCAAGTGTTTGGAATTTCTGTCTTTGGCATTATCTCTCCTGATAATTGGGAGTTGACTATCTACAAAGTGGTTCATTTTCTTTTCCTTCCGGAATATCTCAGTGCTTTTAATGTTTTGCTCATGTCTTGGATATTCTTCAATGTTTCAAACAGAATTCAGTTTGAGAATAATGAAGATCAAGAAGTAAACCCACTGAAGCTTGGCCTTCTTACCTGGATTCAAGAAGATATTTTCCTGGCCATAAGCCACAGTCCGTCCAGCCGGCAGTCTTTCATTCATCGTATGACTATGGCCCTTTCTGAGACGGATGAGGAGCAAGGACAGCTCAATGTCAGGTACTACAGTGCTTCCCTGTATTCCACATGTTAATAAACAAATGAAATTGTGCTTTTGTCTTTTTTTTGGTTTCTAGTGAGCAAAGTTGAGGAGCAACTTTCTTGTTAGACACACTTGGTACAGGGTTAAGTCTAGTTTGGAGTCGTGTCGATACAACTAAAAATGCACCAAAGAGTGGTGAAAAATAGGACAAATACCAAGAGATGTGGTAAAACATTTTTAAGATTTGTTACATGTTTTAATTCAGTATATACACACATTCTGGCAGGGTTATTTTTAGATCTTAGAATTGATTTTAATAATACCAGGGGTAATAAGAGCGACTAATTCTCATGAGCTAATGCAATGGAAAGAGATTCAATATATATGTTTTATTTTGATGTGGTGACTTCTTCTGGCCTTCTGTCTTCTACATCATCCTGTTTGGCCCTTCACTGCTTCTGCTACTAGAAAGTCTCCTCTGTTTTTCTTGCTGAAATTTCACTGCATCTTGGACATGAGTTTTTGTTTGGATTCCGACTTCATGCAGATTTTTGTTTAATGAATGCTTTTCTGTGTAATGCAATCCTTGTTGTATAGTAGGTAGTGTTTTCTTTGGCCAGCTTCAGAACTCCACAGGTTTCCACTGTCAAGACTTGGCACCTTCGGTATACACTGATATTAATCCCTAGGCTCATTCAAAATTAAAACCTTATTGGTTAAATTTATATTCTGTAAATCCTTTTTGCAAAATGAGGAACCTTCCCTTATTGTATACATAAAACATATTAAAATGTAGTCATTCATGCCTAATCTGTGACTTATAATACTTCATGATATTTTGAAAAAGCTTTTTATAAATGTATCTGTGTATAAGTAATATATGTATATGTATATATTGTATTGGAATAGGCAGTCCAGCACCAAAGGGAAACTGCTTGCTTCTTTTTCTGTTTTGCAAAATCAGTGAAATGTCACTTCTGAGAAAAATGGTTTATTCACACCTGTCTCCCCTGCTTTTTGTTACTGTTGTCAGCTCATCTGTAGTGGTGGACGGGATCATAATCAGTCTATGTTGCAATTCCAAGACCAAGTCAATAGCATTGCAGCTGGCTGATGGCCAGATATTTAAGTACCTTTGGGGTGAGTATCAAAGTGTTAGAGAAGCATGTTTATGACTTACGCGAGTGTTCAGTTCTCGAGAACATGGACTTGTGAGCATCTTGTCAGTGCAGCACTGGCTGTTAGGTCTTTAACTGCCCTGGCAAATCCTGCTGTAGAGTGGAATTGGCAGGTGTACCCTACCCCTGTCTTCTGTTGTAATGAACTGAAATAGCCTAGTGAGTTTCCATGTTACATTCGGAAAGTGATCTAAATTGCACATAAGTGTTTTAGCAAGTGTTGATGTTGACAGTTGTTTACAAAGAGCAGAGCAGCTCTTTGGAAGCCAGATCTGTCAATCCTGCAGAGTCACCTTCTCTGGCTGTGGAACCATGGAAGAACCCTGGGGGAGTTGCTGTCCGGTTTCCTCACCCGTGCATGCAGACTGAATTGGCCATCATTGCAGGAGAGGTAAGTGAACACAGGGCAGGAAAATTCACCACTTAAAGCAGTTACCCAGGGGCTGGTGGTGTTAGGTAGAAAGAGTGTGGGTTTTGGAGGAGGATCCAAGTCAGGACCCTGGCTGTCTTGTAAATCCAAGCCATCTCCCTTTTCTGAGCTTCATCTTCTTCATTTGTAAAATGGGATCAATACCTATGTCTCAGGATTTGGAGGAAAACTAAATGAGATCATATATGTGATTGAGACATTGCCTGGAATGTAGTAGCTAGTTTATTCCTTTCCTTGGAGGTGTAAGTTCAAAAATAAGAAACCGCAATTGATAAACTTTTGTCTTCAGTTGTACAGAAAATTCAAAGTTGGTTTTATTGAATCCCTTTTGAGGACAACAGAAATAAAATCTCAAAAATGATACCCAGTTGATTATCATCCAACAAATGCTAGAATGCCTGTAGTTGTGGTGGGTGGTAGGATATAGTGATTTTAAAACAAAACATCTGGCATCACTGCTCTTCTGGAACTTAGAATCTATCAATGTAGATATAATTACCCCCTGTGATGGGAGAAGGAAATGAACAGGGTATAATGGTAGAGAATTGTGAGGTGTTTAGGGGGTAATTAGAGGATGGTAGCTATGGGGAGGTTAATTATGGTGGTCTCTAAAGTGGTGGTGTATGCTGAGATGTGAGCAAAGAGAAGGATCTATTCCTGAGAAAGGAAAAGTGTTCCAGGAAGAAGGAACTGTGAACACCTTGAGCTTGGGAAGAGCTCAGTTTATTCAAGGAATGAAGGGAGGTAGTGTGGCTAGAGTGATAGGCCATAGAAGGGAGTTTGGATTATTATTATTTTTTAAAAGATTGAAAAGTTAATGATTTTTAATCAGTGGAGTGACTGTTTGCTTCATGGTTGGAAAGGTGATTCTGTCTGGCCAGTGGAAAGTTAGAGCGGGGCAGAGGTGGAAGGAGGAACCAACAAAGAGACTGTTGGAGTGGAGATGATGAGGGTGGGAAAGGGCATGTATTTGAAATAGACATCTGAAAAATCAATCCACTGTCATCGAGTTGATTCTGACCCACAGCAACCCTGTAAGACAGAGTAGAACTGCCCCATAGGGTTCCTAAGGCTGTAATCTTTACAGAAGCAGACTGCCACATCTTTCTCCCACGGAAACCACTGACCTTTCAGTTAGCCGCTGAGTGCTTTAACCATGTGCCACCAGGGCTCCTTGAGATATACATAAACCACTGTTGTCACTGAGTTCATTCCAGCTCACAGCAGCCCTACAGGACAAAGTAGAACTGCCCCATAGGGTTTCCAAGGAGCGGCTGGTGGATTCGAACTGCCAACCTTTTGGGTAGTAGCCGAGCTGTTAACCCCACTGCACCACCAGGGCTGCTTGAGATATACATAGGATATAGAGATGGGCTTGCTGGTGGATTAGATGTCATCGTAATCCATTCTGCACTGGACCAGCCACATCTTAGGTGTCTATATCCAGTCCTGACTACAAGGACCTAGATGTGAAATCATAGGGCAGTGGAACTAATTAATAGAAACATTCAGTGTAACTAGTTTGAATTAGAATTGTTTGTAATTCCAGTTTTGTTTCTTTGTAGGAATGTGTCCTTGGTCTAACTGATAGGTGTCGCTTTTTCATCAATGACACTGAGGTATAAAAACTTGGTTTCGCACTGTATCCTTTTCACAGTGTTTTCTCCAAGTAATATTGCTAAATTCTCCCTTACCTCCCTTGTCTTGTTGCAGGTTGCATCAAATATCACATCATTTGCAGTGTATGATGAATTTTTATTGTTGACTACTCATTCCCACACCTGCCAATGTTTTTGCCTGAGAGATGCCTCATTTAAGAGTAAGTTTTCAGTGTATAAAATAGGAACAATCCCTCTTCTGATATCTTTTGTTCTTTGACTTGTAAGTTTTTTACCTACTTTGGCTTATTATCATGAAGTCCTAGAACTGGAGAATATCTTTAAATTTTACTTACTTCCCCAGTTAAATTGGTCTACAGCAGTTAGCAAAGACTTCTAGAGAAAGAGTTTGTTTCTTAAACAGCACATTCTAAAGTTAAACAAATTTTCAGGAAATTTTACTGTATAACTAATTTAGTATTTTATGTTGATGTTTTATGTAGATGTCAAACTGGCAGTATGCTCTGACTTCTATGTAATCTCCCTTTTCTCACTGTGGCCACACTCTGTGGCCAGCATCTGAAGAAATCCATGTCTTGGTTTGTAGGAAATTGGCTCCATTTTTCTTCTCTTCCACGCCCCCTTTTGTGTATGTTGTATATATGTATTTCTTCCTTATTGTAAAGGACCCACCTATTTTCTTTGCTCCTGTCTTAGAAATTGGGAATCTGTCTTTCACTGATGTGATTATAGTGTACCGATATGCTAAGAAATGGAGAATCTACCCCAAACCTCCCTGTGTTTTTCCGAATCGTTTGAGAAGTTGTGTATGTGAGCTTGCATGAGGACTCACAGAGAGGGCAAGTCCCAGGGACAAAGTTGTTTAACAGAAAGTCTAGCTGTCCTGAGGTCGAGTCTGAGAGCAAAGGGACCTGACTGTTAATGGCTCTGTTCTATTTTGGATAATATGTGCAGTTTCATCAGCGGTTAATGGAGAGTGGCTTGTCATGATAGTGATTCTTAAGGCTTAGTCAGTGTGCTGTCTTTAGCGTTACAGGCAGGTCTGAGCAGCAGTAATGTGTCTAACGAAGAGACGCTGCGGAAGGTGGAGAGGGGTTCACGCGTTGTCACTGTTGTGCCTCAGGACACAAAGCTCATATTACAGGTAAGCTGATTTTTAAGGCTATCCTTCTAATTGTCATTAGGCAGTCAATATCAAATAGAATTCTTGCAGAACGTATTTTACAGTCTCTGATCATTCATAATCATTTATTATAAGCCTTTCCTTGGTAGATTCTCTGTTAGCTTTGTACAGAGGAATGCTAGTCAAGTAAAATGTTTTAGTTATTGTTTTTTAATTATTTATTTTAAGATGCCAAGAGGAAATTTGGAAGTTGTTCACCATCGAGCCTTGGTTTTAGCCCAGATTCGGAAGTGGTTGGACAAGTAAGTGCCTACTTATATGACTAGTTAGCTTGTTGTTGCGACTTACATGTGAAGACAGTGATTTCATTACAATTTTTAAAACTTAAAAATCTGAGAAACCTTCATTACGTATGTCTTCAGTCAGATTCTCAGATTTTTTTTCCTTCACGTTTTGATTTTATAACTATATGTCGTAGTAGATATTATAAGCAGAAGGAATCTTGAAGCTTGTCATATAAAACAGGGCTTCATGAAGAGACCCGTCAGGGGATCCATATAGGCTTTAGATGGCTCGTGAACCCAGGGATATTGTACACCAGACAGTGTCTATGTGTATTTTCCAGGCAGAAGGCCCAAGGCCCTCAGGAGATTTGCAGAGGAGTCAATCAAAAAACCCGAGCCACTGTTGCAAAGAAAATGAGCCGTTGTTTGAATCTGTTTGGGGGAAACTTGGTATTAGAAAGATCTTTATTAACATTTTCTTGAAAAACTAAATGAGTTTCTGTTTTGCGTAGATGGGGATATAGTCATCAGACTGCCATGATAACTGAATCACAACTTTTAAGAAGTTAAATGAACTTGATACCTAATTTTTTCAGTCTGTGACTTAAGCAGAAACCCAGTAGTAGTTTTTTTGGCATTTCAGCTGTAATCTAATTATACCTGCTTTATATAATGAAGAAAACATTCTCTTTCTTCTCACAGACTTATGTTTAAAGAAGCATTTGAATGCATGAGAAAATTAAGAATAAATCTGAATCTGCTTCATGATCATAACCCTAAGGTAACTTTCTAAATCTGACATTTGCTCGAGCTCACTTTAGACTTCAACTAAGGTGATCTGAACTAAAATGTTTTTTCCTCTTTTTTTGGGTAGGTGTTTCTTGAGAATGTGGAAACCTTCATAAAACAGATAGACTCTGTAAATCATATTAATTTGTTTTTCACAGAATTGAAGTAAGTATTTTGAATTGCTCATGAGTATAATAATATCCCTAGTTTTCTTCCTTCTGGTTAAGGAAGTCAAACAGATAAATAGAGAAGAAAAATTACTTATGCTTTTCAGTATATTTTTTCTTACTACAATTTTTAGATGCCAGATATACTAGTTTTTCCTTTTCTCCCCTTTTTTAAAAACAGCCTATTTAAAAACTGAATTTAAAACATGTCATTCGGAAGTATTATTTGATGTTATTTGATTACTTAATTTTAGGTATACATATGAAACTATTTGCCTTAAAAAAAAACCACTTTGTTTTTCTTGGGAGATTGAAATCAAATGATGTCTTTAACATGATTATTTTCCAACTTATTAATGAAAATTTTTAGAAATACAGAAAAGTTGAGACCGTTGTACAGTGAGCATCATACCCACCAGCTAGATTCTACAATTCGTATTCTGCTCTATTTGCTTTATTACTGTCTACCATCTGTCCTTCCATCCATTCATCTTGTTTTTAGGTGCCTTTCAGACTAAGCTGTGAGCATGAATCCACTTTACCCCTCACTACCTCATCTTGCATAGCATGAACTAGATTGCATTCTTGGTATATGGAGTTTTTTGGGTTTTGTTTTTGAGGTAAAGTTAATCTAAAATAAAATACACAAATCATAAGTGTACCATTCATTGAGTTTTGAAAAATACATAATTCCATGTGGCCCAAAAACCGCTCAAGATAAAGAACATTTCCTTCACCTCAGAATGCTTCCTCATATCCTTTCTCAGTTAGTCCCCGTCCCCACCCCAGGCAACTACTATTCTGAGTTTTTCATCATAGATCAGTTTTGCCTGTTCTAGAACTTCATATAAATGGAGTCATACAGTGTTTATTCTTATGTATAAAGCTTCTTTCACTGAGCATTATGCTTTGAGAATCATCATGCTGGTGCATATATCACTAGTTCATTCTGTTTTATTGCTCAGTGGTATGCGGTTGTGTAGATACATCATAGTTTGTTTATTCAGTCCCCTGTTGATGGACACCTGGACTATACCCACTTTGGGGTTAATATGAATAAAACTTCTGTGGACATTATTGTACAAGTCTTTGGTGAACATGCTTTCATTTCTCTTGGATGAATACCTAGGAGTGGAATTGCTTGGTCATAAGTTACTGTAGGTTTAGTTTTATAAGAAACTCCCAGACTTTTTCTAAACTGTAGAGGTAAGATAGCAGAATTTGACAACTGATTCCTAAAGTTTTTATCACTTAGAATGCAGTTCGATTTTCCTGAGTCACTTTTTTGTGTGATGAACTGCTAAGCATTCAGACTGGGAATTAAAAGTTAGTCATAAACTTTTCACGTTTCCAGCATGTATGAATATTTTTATAACTGAATGGTGTTTTCCAACAGCCAGTTGTATTGTCTCATTGGTACTCCTAGGTATACGTTAGTAGTTTGATAACTGAGTCATATGTTCAGTTAGTAACATTTTAATACACACTCATTCTTAGGGAAGAAGATGTTACAAAGACCATGTACCCTCCACCTGTTTCTGGCAATGTCCAGCTGCCCAGAGATCTTCATGGGAAAAGTGTAGACCTTATCTGTGACACTCTGAGAGCAGCCATGGAGAACATAAATCCTCACAAGTATGCATGCTATTGTTAGTTGGCATCTTATGAATAACAGACATGTATAGATGTCCTTATTCAGCTTGTTCATCTTTCTCATGCTGGTGTTTTTCACTTATTACCTCAGGTACTGCCTGTCAATACTCACCTCTCATGTGAAGAAAACAACCCCAGAACTGGAAGTTGTACTGCAGAAGGTACACGAGCTACAAGGTAGATACCTCTTCACAGTGAGTATTTCAAAGTGACCTCAACTCTCACCATTCTTCCAGTCGTTTGGAGATCGTGTTGACCAGGACCGTTCCCATTGCCATGTCATTGCCACATCATATATTTAACACGTGGCCTTTTGGCTGCCATTTTAACATGAGACCTTTTTTGAGTGCTACCCTACAAAACATGTACAAAAGAATGAAAGATATATATTCATTTGGTGTCCCTTTCTGTCAAGGAAATTTACTATTTTGTTTTTTTGGTTGTGTTGCTAGGTATGTGGGGTTTTTTCTCATATGTTTTGTTTTTTTTCTTAAACACTGACAGGAAATGCTCCATCTGTTCCTGATGCTGTGAGTGCAGAAGAGGCCCTGAAATATTTGCTGCTTCTGGTAGATGTTAATGAATTATATGATCATTCTCTTGGGACCTATGACTTTGATTTGGTCCTCATGGTAGCTGAGAAGTCACAGAAGGTATGTGGAGTTATTACTTTTACATCTTTTTGGTTTTTGTTTATATGTCATGGTAGTATGAAACCTGCTCCTAAGAGGTTAGTAGCTTGCCAGACATTGTACTCCAGGGCCCTTGTTTTCCTAAGCCTCATTCTGCCAGACTGTTTTGATTGCTGGGTTGCATAAGTAAACTAAAATTTCTTGGTGATTTTTTAAGATTATAGGTGTGTGTGTGAATTGATTCTTCTTGTATAATGGAAATATATCAAAGGATTCGAATGTTTGGCTTCAGCTCTTTATCATCAAGGTCTTTTTTTCCAGTAGAAAGTGGAAAACCTGGAGGATAGAAAGGTTCAGAGTCTCTTGTCCTACCTTAGCATGCTGCAGTCAAATAGTTTGAGCACCGTTGGTCTACTCTTTTTATCTGGGTTTCTGCAGCCCGGTCTTGTCTCCTATCTGTCCTTTCTTTACCATTGCCAGAGTTTTTTTTCCAAAAAGGAAAATCTAATTCTTCATTCCTCTGCTTAAAATCCGTCTTCAGCTCCCCATTGTCCCTAGCATAAAGTTCAGAAACCATAATATTACTTAAAAACCCTTTTATGATCCAACTGCTGTGTATCTCTACATTCTCATCTCTTCACATTATCCTTTTTCTGCCCACAGAGAAAAGCCTTTTATTTCCTCCCCCGCTCACCACCACCACATGCCTTTGCAGCTAGCAGTACTTTTGCCTTTCCTGGGCCTCCACCACTCTTGCCCTCCCCATTCACCTGGCTACTCATCTGCATCTTGGCTGAGATGGCATCTTCCCAGTAGGCCACAGTTGCCTCCCGCCCACCACTCAGGCACTAGTCTACATGGACCTCGTATGTGCTTCCATCGCACCCAGCGCCTACCCTGCGTACCACATTGTCTCCTCTACTAGATTGCAAGTTTCCTAAAGGTTAAGGGTTGTGTTTCACTCTTTGTACACATCAAATTCTTACTAAATATTTGTTGATTGAATATTTTGGCCCACGTTTTTCTCCCATATCACATCCATAAGCATTTAATTATTTACTATCTTAGGGTTTTTATCCAGTATTATTCTTACATATATTCACTTGTATGCCCAGTGAAATTGCATTAAAAACAGGAAACATGTTTCTTTGGGTAGAAAAAGAATTTTCTTCTAGGGCATGGCACAGAGCTGAAGATGATCAACTCCAATTAATACTTGGTTGGCGGTGCCTCAGAGTTTTGTGTCCAGCTCAGTATAATTTTACCTGTTTTAACACTTTTGGCCTTTGCCAGTGGTGGGCATGGAAAGTCATGAGAACAGCACCAAGCACAATGCCTTGCACTTTAGGAAAAACCAGGATGCATTTGTTGAATATCTTCTAGATTGGAACCTTTTTTCCTTATTAGCCTATGAAATAAGTGGCTATTGTGAGACTTAAAGAATTAGTCGTTATTCTAAATGAAAACTAATAATACTCATATCTTGAAGCATTTTTGCCAGAAAACTTCTTTTATGTAGTTTGGTTTTATACACTACCTAATATATAATTACTATATTATTGTAAGTTTAAAGTTGTATAGTTTTGGGTCTATTGCTGTAAATTAACTATTTTATTTTTATATGTAAACATAATTACACACAATAAGTTCAGCTTATTGTTTTATCTTCCTAGGATCCCAAAGAATATCTTCCATTTCTTAATACACTTAAGAAAATGGAAACTAATTATCAGCGGTTCACTATAGACAAACACTTGAAACGGTATGAAAAAGCCATTGGCCACCTCAGCAAATGTGGTAAGTGTGATGAGGGTTAGTATGTTCATATCTGATTCATATCTTCTTTGGAACTAGGCAGGGCATAAATAAAATGTTAGTTTAGACATAAACTGTTTTCAGTTTCCACTCCCAAAAATTGTGACAAGTGTGTATGTGCACCTTATTTTATCATGTATTCTGAAAAGCGTAAAGCAAACCACTTTTAAAGAACTGGAGGAGCTCCCTGACTAAGAAAATAAAGCACTTCTTTTTGGATTAAAAATGATCACCCCCTAAATTAACTTAATTGTCTCAATCAAAATTAGTTGATAATGTAGCTCTTCTTGTGGTGTTTGCAAACCCGTGAGGGAAACCACGGCTTGTCTGGAGTGAGTGGCGCCGTCCACCGCCCAGTGCCCTGAAGACACAGTTTCATTGTCATTGATGGAGTAGAACAAGTACAGTGGCTGTGATTTTGCTTCCCTCCTGTTTTATCTGTCCCATGCTGGAACCTGTGGCTTCAGCTGTTGTGATTGTTTCCTAAGATGAAACAGGGACATGGAAGAACCCCTAGGGGTGCTTGGTAAGCACTTGGCTTCCAGCTTCCCTGGAGAATCATTTGTCAGGGGTACTATAGAAAGAATTCCTTTTAAGTAGAACGCTGCTCCCAATTAGTGCTTCTCATACATCAGAATCTCGACTGGTGCTTGTTAAAAATTCAAATTCCTGGATTCCCTTCTCCAGAGATGCTGATTCTATAGGTCTTAAAAAGATTCCTTGCTGATTTTCTTTGGGGACTGTTGGAATAAATAAAATCCATTATGCTTCCAAAATCTAAACCTATGTTATATGACTCTTATTCCCACAGGACCGGAGTACTTCCCAGAATGCTTAAACTTAATAAAAGATAAAAACTTGTATAACGAAGCTCTGAAGCTATACCCGCCAGACTCGCAGCAGTACAAGGTGTGTGGTGTGTGAGATGAGGCTCTCCTGGCTTTGCTTTGTGCATTAGTTGGAAAGGGGTGAGAAGTCATTTAAGTCCATAACACTGTCCTTGGTTTCAGGGTTTGTGTTAAAATTAATTAGCCTCATCTTGAGTTTCTTATTTGGGAGAATGATCCTGTCCTGTTCTAAAGAAATTGCCCCTGCCCGAAACCTAGGAGTTGTCCTTGATTCCTCATCTGGAATACTATAGCAGCTTCCACGTGGGGTTTCCTGCTTCCATTCTGCTGCCTCCTCCCATCCAGCCTCACTGCTGTGTAACTGAGTGTCTAAAAAATGCAGAGCTTTCCATATATTTCAAGATAAAGGGATAAAGTGTTCTTATTTGTTTATCAGACATTTACTGAGCTCTTCTCATATGCCAGATACCTTGCTTGTAAGTTAAGTGTATTATATAGTCCTCATAACAACAACCTGAGAGGGTGTTGTGCACACTTTACAGATGAGGAAACTGCATGCTGGAGCTCTGAAGTGGCAGACCGGGGACATGAGCCTGGCTCTCTAACCACAGAGCCCATGCCGATCGGATCGCCAGTCCTCTTTTGTGCCATTACCACACCATTTTCAATTCATTTGTAAATGGCACACATGTTTTTCTATGAGCTAGCCCCCCTGCCTGCTTCTTTAGCATCAGTGTCTGCCACTGCCACTCTCCCACACTCCTGGCCCCTTGTAGTTAGTTCCACGAATGCACTGAACTGTGTGGGGCCTCTGCCCTTTCTGCCTTCCCCTTTCTTTAGCCTCACGTGAACTCTCGGGTCTCCTCCAGAAAGCCATTCCTGGACTAGCCATTCCCAGAGGACCCTGTTCTTACCTTGGTGATCACATCTATGTAACAGATGAGCACACTGCCAACTTACTGATTTGTCTCCCCCACCAGGCTGAGGATTCCCTGAGGGCAGGTGCTCCACATTGTATTCTGCCCTGTATCCCTGGCTCACACTGAGTCTGCGAAGTGGCAGTGTTTGACCAGCAGCTGCCTCTCTGCTCTCCTTCTTTACTCCTCTCTTCCTTGCTTTCTGTGATCCAACCACATCAGCCTTGTTATACCTCAGCTCTACTGTATACACTCTTGTCTTATAGCCTCAGTGCCAGCCTTACTCTGCCTAGAGTATACTCTAACCCCTCACATGGCTTGTTCTGCTCCTCTTCTACTCAGAGATCAGTTTCCTGACAGCCCTCTGATATAGCTCTCCCACTGCTCCCTGTCCAATTACCACTAGCTACCATTGTATCATAAACCGTATTGTAGTTGTAAGTCCATTCTCTGTCACTACAAGAGTAGGAACTTCATGATTGTTCTTGTTGGTTGATTGGTTTTGTTGTTGTTTTGCATTGCTGTAAATATGCTCAGACTAGCGCATATGTAAGTATTGAGTAATTATTTGTTTAGTGAATGAATGACACATCCTCAGTAAGGCTTTGAATGAAAAAATGATTGGACTGACTGATCAACCACAGGATTTTCCTGAGTTATCCAACAGAGTTTCAAGTGTAATCGCTAGGCACAGCCTACATTGGATCTTCACTGACGTGATTCTCAGATTTCTTCACTAACCCTAAGTTTCCTCTTATCACAGGATATCAGTGTTGCCTATGGGGAGCACCTGATGCAGGAGCATCTCCATGAACCAGCAGGGCTTGTGTTTGCCCGCTGTGGCGCTCACGAGAAAGCTCTAGAGGCTTTTCTGGCCTGTGGCAGCTGGCAGCAAGCCCTCTGCATGGCAGCCCAGCTTAACTTTACCAAAGACCAGCTGGCTGGCCTTGGCAGGACTCTGGCAGGTAAACACTGTTGTTTATTTGTTTACTTCTACAGAAAGCTTTGTTCTTTCTTTTTGTTTTGTTTGTCAACTTTGCAAATAAATTTAGGGCAGCATAGCTTGAGATAGTCTCATACTCACTGATAAAAATTAATTTAGAATAGCATTAATGAGGGTAAAGGTTAAGCTCCTACAATAAAGAAGCCCAGAAATGCAGTGGCGTAATAAAGAAAGTTTATTTTTTCCTCATGTAAAGACTGACAGATCTAAGCTGCCTGGGCATTGCTGCTTTGAGGTCATTCAGAGACTGTCCATTGTGTGGCTCTGCCAGCTCATAGCATTGTGCTTGTCTGCATGGCTGTAACTGGGTTATCTTCACATCCACACTCCAGCCCTTGGGAAGAGGGGAAAAGCCAGAGTCCTGGGAGAACACTTAACCTTTAAGTTGGAAATGACCTAGACATTACACTCTCACTTCCACTCTCATCTTATTCGCCGAAATGTATCATTTTACTACACCTAGTAAAGTATAGATGGGTGGCCATGTGCCCTGCAAGAATTTGAGGGTGGGCCATTTGGGAAACGAAACAACAATAGCAATTGTCAGAAATGAGGTGGAAGAAAAGGCCAAATGTTTGAACACTCAGAAAGCAAAGGCAGTTTAGCTGCTTCAGGATTTAGGGATTGCCTGAACCACCAGGAAGTCTAGTATCAGGGTCTGATTCCTTGGAGTAGAGGAAAGGTTCAGGACTACCTGTAAGAAGAGATGAGTAGGGGCTCTGACTCTCTCGGCAGGGCCTAAGGTGCAAGAAGAAGCTGCAGGGAAAGAGGCTCGCTTTGTCACAGCAGCTGGAGAAAGGTCCGTGACACTGTGCACTCTGAACATCCTCAGTGAGAAGGAAATGCTATTACCAACACCTAGAAGTCAGAGCTGTGATTAAGTCACGCTCAGCTGTTACTCTGTAATTCATCCTTTTCTACCTGTTAACACATCTGGCTTTGTAATTACTCAAGTATTTTAAACTACCTTATAATCTTGCACTTTAAAAAAAAATTTTAGATAAAAGCTTTCTATCCTTCAACCTTTTATTTTACGTCATTTCAAATCTACAGAAAAGCCGAGAAATACAATGAACACCCATATATGATTACCAATTAACATTTTACCCCATTTGCTTTATATTTTTCTTCTCTCCCTCTTTTTCTTCATGTACACACACATGCACTTTTTCTTTTTTGGCTGAACTGTTTGAAAGTAAGTTGCAAACATAATGATATTTCATCCCTAACTACTTAAGCATACATTTCCTCAGGTTAAGGATATTCTCTTACATAACCACAAAACTACTAATCAAACCTGAGAAAATTAACAGTAGTTCCATAATATTATCTAATGTCCAAATTAAGATTTCCCCAATTGACCAGAAATGTCTTTTATGGGTAGTCTCTACCTCTCCCTAAGAGTCATCAAGGTTCATGTTCGCATTTGGTTGTTGTACCTGTTTTAATCTAGAACAATCCCCCATCCTTGCCTTTGTTGTTCCATGACAAGACTTATTAAAGAGTTCAGAACAGTTGTCTTGTAGAAAATGTTGAACCTAAAAAATTCAAACACCCTTATCTGACTTAATGTTTAGTGGTTAAGAGCATGGTCTGTAAGGGCAGATTGCCTGGGTTTGAATTCAGCCTCGTGTGTTAGCTATGGACTGTTAAGCAAGTTACTTTTCTGTATCTCAGTAGCCACATCTTTAAAATGGGAATGATAACAGCAATAGGATTATTGTTGTTGATAGCTGCCATCGAGTCCATTCCAACTCATAGTGACCCTGTGTACAGCAGAACAAAGCACTGCCTGGTCTTGCACCATTCTCACAGTCATTACTGTGCTTGAGCCCATCCTTGCAGGCACTGTGTCAGTCCATCTCCTTGAGGGTCTTTTTCTTTTTCACTGACACTTTGCTTTACCAAGCATGATGTCCTTCTCCAGGAACTTGTCTCTCTTGATGACATGTCCAAAGTACGTGAGACGAAGTCTTGCTGTCCTCGCTTCTAAGGAGCATTCTGGCTGTACTTTTTCCAAGATAGATTTGTTCATTTTTCTTACAGTCCATGGTATATTCAGTATTCTTCACCAACACCATAATTCAAAGGCATCAATTCTTTGGTCTTCCTTATTCATTGCCCAGCTTTCACCTGCATATGAGGTGATTGAAAATACTGTGGCTTGGGTTAGGCGCATCTTAGTCCTCAAAGTGACATTTTTTAACACTCGAAAGAGGTCTTTTGCCACAGATTTGCCCAATGCAGTAGGGTTGTAGGAAGTATTAAAGAGTTAAATACACATAAAGCTCTTAAAATAGTGCCTGGAACAGAGTTAATACTTAATAAATGTTAGCTGCTATTATAATTTTTTATAATTATTTTCCATGGTTTCTTTCTTTAGTCATTTATGTATTATGTATTTTATATATGTATGCATATATAAAAGAGCCCTGGTGGTACACTGGTTAAGTGCTTGGCTACTAACCGCAAGGTGAGCGATTGGAACCCACCAGCTGCTCTGTAGGAGAAAAATGTGGCTGTCTGCTTCTGTAAAGATTACAGCCTTGGAAGCCCTGTGGGGCAGTTCTGCTGTGTCTTGTAGGGTCTCTGTAAAAATGAAGTGAGGGTAGCCTGTGAGCTCCTCTGTCTTCACAAGGGAGAAGGGGAATCAAGATCAACAGCCCAAGGCTAATTCCCATGAGGCAGAGGTCGGACATGCCACCTCTTTCCATCCTTTTTACCAGTTCTCATACAAACCATCCCTCCCACAGCATTCTCAACTTCTCTGCTGGCTGCGATAATTCATTGCAATGGCCACACAGAAGTCACAGACAATATTCACGATTATGGGGTTTATTAGGAAAGTAACAAGATACAGTTGAGGCTCAGGTATACTCAGGATACAGTTCTTCAGTCAAGAAAGCCTGTTTTCAGCTGTGCTCATAGGCATACCTCTCTGTCCTAGGCCTCTGCCCTGCTCGGGCAAATGTTACAAAGCTCTGTTAGCCCATGCCAGTAAGTGCCCAAAGGAACTCAGCTTTCTCACTCTGTGGGCCAGGAAGCTCACTGTGTGGTCTCCTGCTGGTTTCTCCTGCTGCCATTTCTCTGCCACCGCTTCTCACCATCCTCAGGGTTACAGTTTGCTCACTGTCTCCTGGGTCCAGGAGCTTCTCAGTGCAAGGATCCCGAGTCCAAAGGATGCTGTCTCTGCTCCTGGCTGTTCTTCCTTGGTGGTGGTAGGATCCTCTCTCTACTCTGGAATTGGCTCTCTTTTAAGGCAAAACTGACCAGTTCCCTTGGTCAGCCACAATTGCCTTATTTGCACAGTCCCACCCAGTCACTTGAGTGGGAGTTACAAGACTGTGGCTAGAAGGCTACACAAAAACGATCCATAGCACCACAGTCTGTATGAGTTGGAATCAACTCGACAGCAATGGGTTTGTTTTTTTTTTTAGTTTTGTTCTTAGGATTTATTATCTATATCCTTTCGACTTTTAGCTTGTTGTTTGCTTTGCCTTACTATGGATTACACCTAGTTCTCCCAGATGCTTAGCCAAAAACAAACGAACAAAAAAGATGGAGGAGCAGTGGTCAAAGATGTCTGAGAATTGTACAGTAGAGGCACACTTCATGTGCGTATTTACCTTAGGCAGTTACCACAAGCTGAGCAAACAAAAGATAACGGTTTAAATACAGGTAGTCCCTGGATTGTGAATTAATTCCATTCCTAAATCTGCCTTTAAGTTGAATTTGTATGTAAGTCGGAACAGTTCCTGTGTTTTATGCAAATAACACACGCCTTCTGCATTTGTTTGCCAGCCTATCTTATCCCTGTGAGGCACCCTCACAAGGGCCACCATGCCAGTCCTCTTCCACATGTTACTGAGGAAAACATTAGCATAGTACGGTTAGGAACATAACTCACAGGAGGAAGGCGCAGCCAGCAAATAAGCACAGAAGGTGTGCGTTATTTGCGTAAAAAAAGGTTGATATGGTTCATATCTAACATCGGTTAGTCAAATGTTTGTCTTAGTATATAGTATATCTTTCTATGCATAAAAAACATTAAAGAAACACTGCCAGATACCTTAAAACATCTTTAACATAATACAGTAATAATAATAATGTTTAATGCACATTGCGAAGTAGCGCCTGTATGTTATTACAAACCATTGTATGTACAGGCTGTCCCTGGATTACGAACTAGATCTGTTTTGAGGTGTCTTTAAGAATTTTTAAGTAAGTCAGAAAAGGTGCATACGATTCTTACTTAGTCTTACTTTAGTGCAAGAAAAGGCTCAAAGCCTTTTCAATGATTTAAAAGCTGCATGTGCAGCAAGTGAAAGTAATAGTGAAGAAAAATTTGTGGCAAGTAGGGGCTAGTTCAGTCATTTCAGAGTGAGAGCAAATTTACATAACATTGAAGGGCAAGTACGAGTCATCCCTAAACGCCCTAAACCGAGTTGTCCTTAAGTCAAATTGACCCTAAGTCAGACATTCATAACCTGGGGACTGCTTGTGCTTCGATTTTTTTTTTTTTTTTTTAATTGTACTGTAGATGAAGCTTTACAGAACAAACTAGCTTCTCATTAAACAGTTGGTACACATATTGTTTTGTGACATTGGTTACCAACCCCACAACATGTCAACACTTTTCCCTTCTCAACCTTCAGTTCCCTTTTACCAGCTTTTCTGTCCCCTCCTGCCTTCTCGTCCTTGCCCCTGGGCTGCTGTGCCCCTTTAATCTCGTTTTGTTTTATGGGCCTGTCTAAACTGGCTGAAGGGTGACCCTCAGGAGTGACTTCATTACTGAGCTAAAAGGTGTCTGGGGGGCCATACTCTCAGGGTTTCTCCAGTCTCTGTCACGCCAGTAAGTCGGGTCTTTTTTTTTTTT
>NW_004443952.1:12464685-12506287 GCF_000243295.1 Trichechus manatus latirostris
TGAATTCCCTATCAGGTAGTTATAGTGCCTTTTCTTCCACTGGAAAGTCATCTGGTGTTTTATTTTGGATGCCTACTGGAACCATCCTGTCGTTTTTTGTAAATGTTTTGATATCGTCTGCTGTTTTCGGGGCATTCAGTAGTTATTTTTCTCGTTTTTTGATTGTAGATTTGTTTGTTTCACCCCTTTTTTGTTTTAATTTGGGTTTGAACAGGTGGGCTGTGTGTTCTTTGTTGTTTGCTTGTCTGTGGGCACAACACTTTTCACCTCCTTCTCCAATTGGCGGGGTCAGTCGCTCAGATATGGTACAGCAGGGCAGGTCTAGCTGAAGAGGAGTTACTGGGACGGGTTTTTTCTGGAACCCACCAGGGCGGGTCGGTAATCAGTGCAGGGTAGGTTCCAGTAGGCTGTGCCTGTGCTGCTTGGTGGTGTGATGTTAAGCGCATGGTGGAGATAGGCCGGATGTAGCGGGGAGATTGTTATGTGCGGAGCTAAGATGGATATGGGAGAGAGGGGAGAGGAACAGGAGCCAAAAACATACAAACAAACAAAAAAGAATACTAGGGGAGCTTGCCGTTGGAGTGGAGAGATGAGAGACTATGAAATGGAGAAAAACAAAAAGGAAAAGAGGAAGAAAAGAAAAGAAGGAATAAATAAAAATCAGTAAGGTTAAAGAACAGCAGAGTTCCCAGGGATCCCACTGGTGCGGCTATGAGGCCTGGGGAAGTTGTTCTCAGGTGTTGCAGTACAGCCTGGCTAGAAGGTGTAGAGGTATACAACGCCAGGTATTCAGGGAATAGAAAGAGGAGGAAGGTATAGAGAGACGAGAAACTGAGTAATGAAGAAAGGAAAAAGAGGGGAAAGAAAACAAAATAAATTAAAAAAAAAAAAAAGAACAAGAAAAGCCCCCGAAAAAACAGAAAGAAAAAAAAAAGAAACCAATGAAAAAAGAAATGTCCTCAGGGATCCCTCTGCACATCTCTGCAAGCTGAGGGGGTAGTTTCCAAGCCACGCAGCACCGCCTGGCCAGAACGGGCTCCCAACTCAAGAAAAGAGAAAGAAAACAAACAATTCAAAACAAACAAACAAACAAACTAACAAAAGCCCCGGGATCCCACCAGCGCGGCAGCCCATACGGGGAAGCAGCTCCGCACTCGAATGGAGCGCCACAGCCCCTCAGGAAGAAGCAGAGATGGCTCACGGAGCCAGGTCTTTGAACGAAAGGAGGGGGAGGTGGTGAGAAGTAAGGAAGAAATCAAAAGAAGCGGAAAAAAAGCAACACCAGCAGCCAACAAATGGCACTCAGAGAGCCAGCCAGTGCGGGCTGGTGGAATCCAAGCAGCCGGTGTTTCCTGGACAAGAGACTGTGTCCGCGGGAAGCAGAGGTGGCCGAGTGAAGAAGGGTGGGGGGTGCGAAAGGGTATATCACAAATTACCGGAGCTCTGCAGTTCCTCAGGAAGAAGCAAAGATGGCGCACGGAGCCAGGTATTTGAGCGAAAGGAGGGGAGGTGGTAAGAGTAAAGGAAGATATCAAAAGAAGTGGAAAAAAGCAACACCAGCAGCCAACAAATGGCACTCAGAGAGCCGGCCCGTTCGGTTGGGTGGAATCCAAGCAGCCAGTGCTTCCCGGACAGGACATTGTGGCCACGGGAAGTAGAGGAGGCCGAGTGGAGGTGAGGAATGGTGGGGGGTGGGAAAGCATATATCGCAAATTACCAGTTGTTTTGTCTCCCGCTGGAAGCTCTGTGAAGCTGCTTTCTTGTATCTCCTGTTTGCTGGTCTCCGATAGGAGTCCAAGATGGCGGATCCGCGCTGCGTTAGCTGATAGGGGACCTCTGCATGAATCTCTCCTCGCTCTCCATTCTCTGTCAGTTTTCTCACTCCATTTGGTGCTTGGCTGAGTTCTTTATTTCTGCATTTGATGGTTTAGGGTTTCAGGATTGTTGTTTTCTCTGTTCGGCTTAGTTTTTCGGATCTTTGCTGTGGAGGGACGGCATGGTGCTTCTGCCTAGAGCGCCATTTTGCCGGAAGTCGCCTAAGTCAGGTCTTTTTTTGTGAGTTAGAATTTTGTTCTGTATTTTTCTCTAGCTCTGCCTGGGACCCTCTATTGTGATCGCTGTCAGAGCAGTCAGTGGTGGTAGCCAGACACCATCTAGTTGTGCTGGACTCAGTCTGGTGGAGGCTCTGGTAGTTGTGGTCCATTAGTTCTTTGGACTAATCTTTCTTTGTGTCTTTGGTTTTCCACATTCTCCCTTGGTCCAGGCAGAGTGAGACCAGTGGAGTATCTTAGATAGCCAGTCACAAGCTTTTAAGACCCCGGACGCTACTCACCAAAGTGGAGTGTAGAACATTTTCTTTATAAACTAAGTTATGCTGTACTTTGAATTTTTAATGTAATAGGCTTTCTAGGGGTTGGTTCATAACTGCGGTTTGTGTATCAGATGTTCGTAACTCGGGGACTGCTTGTAGCAGAGGTGATTCTACCTATTTTTTTTCAGTGATGATATGTCCTGGAATGAGCATGAGATGGGAGCAGATCTGCCATTCCTTTGGCCAGCCTCCAGTCCTGTGTGCCTCTCTAAGTGTGATAGTCTCAACTGGGCTGAGAGTGAAGACACCACATGACCCCCACACATAAGCCAGCTACCTCCCTCTAGTGCTCAACCAAAGACATAGCAGTGTCTTTCGGAATTGACTTGATGGCAGTGGGTTTGGTTTTGGCTTTGGTTCTATTAGAGGGAGCCCTGGTGGTGTAGTGGTTAAGAGCCTGTCTGCTAGTGGAAAGGTCAGCAGTTCAAATCCATCATCCGCTCCTTGGAAGCCCTGTGGGGGTGGTTGTGCTCTGTCCTGTAGTGTTGCTATGAATCAGAATCAGCTTGGCAACAACAGGGTCTTTTTTGTTTGTTTCTTTTTATTCGGGGAAAAAAATGGATTAGTGAGCAATACTGTCAGTTTCCCATATGCATGTTTTTCAAGCATTTTTCAAGGCTAATTTTGACTATACGTGGTTTTCACATCTCGTGCTAAATTTAGATTCTAACTGCCACTTGAGATAGCACTCCATGGTATGTCTACCTCTTTCCCTCAGAAATTCACAAAGCACATAGTTTGGTACATTATAAAGGTATATTGAAGAAGCATTTTAGTAAAAGAATCTAACTTTGTTTTACCCATTACTTCACAAATGTACTTGACTATGGAGTCTTTTTGTACTGTCTTATTATCCCATGGAACAGCCGTAGGGAGCACTTGAAAGTGCTGTTTTAAAGCAGTTCTATTTGAATATATACTCTGTAGAGCTCAATCTCTAATTTTTTAAATATTATTTTAATTCTAAATGATTTAAGCCCACAAAACTATTTTGTACCAACAAAAACTTTCAACTTGAGTTTTGGGAATACTGTTCTTAAGCCAACTCTGGTCAAATGTTTATTATTAATTTTGCAGGAAAGCTAGTTGAGCAGAGGAAGCACAGTGATGCAGCCACAGTTTTGGAACAATACGCCCAGGTAAATTCAGTTCCTCCCTTCTGAAACCTCCCTTGTCAACAAGCAAGGACTTCTCAGTCGAATGTTACAGATTGGGAATGTTAAAGGAAGGGTGGGTAGTTATTAAGTACAGAGAGTATTTGCCTTGAAGGTATTTCCATCTTGCTGGCTTCACTTGGAAATCTAAATTCAATACATCTCTAAATAATTAGAAGATCTGTGAGGTAGAATAGCTCTTTTATCATCCTTGTCTGTTAACTCCATCATTTCGGCCATTTCTGGATTTGAGTCTACTGATTGATTTTACCTGCATCTTTGCCAGGCAATTTTTTATTTGATGCTGGACATTATGAATTTTACTTTGTCACATAATGGATTTCTTGTATTTCTTTAAATAGTCTTGGACTTTAAACATGAAGGAAATTTCAGAAACTCATAGAATTAAGTAAGATAGAACATGGGAAGCTAGAGGTGTTTTTCTTGCTTTCCCCTCCTCCTTTTTTTTAAAAAATAAGGTTTAGACCACGGTTGCAAGGATGTTAATGAGTAGGCCAGGTATAACGGAGTGGTAGGGATTGTGGTAGACGGCTGTCTGCATACTGATGTAAGGGAAGTTGCTTCCACCAGTGGTTGCTTGCCATGCTTCTGAGACAAGTTGGAAATACGGATTTTTATTTGATATTTGCTTATTTTTAAAATACTAGAGCACAAAATACATCCTACTACTCCCTTTTGTGGACTTTTGGTATATGCCTGTTGGTGCAAGAGAATCCATTGGGGTGTAGAAAGAAAATACTAGAATGTCTACTTGTATTAATTTTACTTCTTTTTTAAATTAAAATAAAAGTAGTATGTATTGTATATTATTTAAAATGCTGATAAGCAAATACAAGAAAATGAAAACACCTTATTCCCACCACTCAGAGATTGCTATTATTAGCACCTCATTATATTTCCTTCCAGTTTTTTCTTTGCTTATGTATGTATTTTTAACCAAAATGAAATTATGATTTATGTGCTGTTTTTTAATTTTCTTTGCTTGTATTATGATCCCCATCTTTCCTTGTTAAAAGATTTTAATTTTATCTAATAATTAGTATTCAGATTTCCCCAGTGGATCTAAACGTGTTCTTTACAGTATATTTGATTTAAATAGGTTTCAGTCTGGGGCCATATATTGCATTTCGTATCTTGTGTCCTTTAAATCTCCTTTAATCTAACATGGATCCTCCCTCCCCTTTTTATGACAGTGACTATTTGAGGAAACCCAGCCAGTTGTCTTATATATTTCATCTTATTTAAATGTATTGTTTCATATGGTTTATATGGTACATAATGTATTTTTCAGTTTTCTGGAGGTTTCAAATTTTTCAAAGTAAAAAGTTACAGAAAAAATAAAGGAAAAAAAGTTTAGAAGATTACAGTTTCTAATCTGTCATCTTCATAGTGTGGTCTTGCTGAGTCAAACTTGGTGGTGAAGCTGGGGAAATGGGCATTTCTAAAAGACCTCTGGTGGTTTTGATGTCCAGGGATGTAGAGAGATGATCCTTATCATGTGTTTTATTATTATTTCCAGAATACACACCCCTCCTTTGTCTTCTGAGTTAGTATTTGTTGAGCCTGGACTCGAGGCCAGGCACAATGCTAAGAACTGAGACTATAACTGATAAGGCTGGGGTGGACAGAGGCAGCTCTGAGGGCAGTTGTGCAATTTCTTATGGTGGCATCTGATACTCTTGCTGTATTAACCTGTTATCTTCCTTGATGTTCCCTTGTCAGGATTATGAAGAAGCTGTGCTCTTGCTGTTAGATGGAACTGCCTGGGAAGAAGCTCTGAGAATGGTACGAGAATTTTTTAAATGTCTCCTTGCGTTGGGTGCTAAGCAGAGAAAGAACAAAGGAGATGAAGTCGGCTGGAATCCCTTGTCTTGTGATGCTAGTGAATTTAAGCAGAAATAGTTCAGGTTCCAGGCCTAAGTATAAGCAGTGTTTTTAAACCCATTTTTTTAAATTTATTTTTGATAATATTGGATATTCGTCTGTCCTCCAGATTCATAGTACTGTTTTTGCTGAAATGAATTGACTGTCCTTTGGCTGCTGTCTTAGGCTGGGCTCTCTAGAGAAGCAAAACCAGTAAAGCATGTAAATATATATATAGAGAGATTTATATCAAAGAAATAGCTCACGTGATTGTAGAGGCTGGAACGTCCCAAGTCTTTGGGTTAGGATAGAGGCTTCTCCCAATTCACGTAGCTGCAGGGGCTGGCGAACCCAAGATTGGCCAGTTGGAAAACAGGGCTCTTGCTCACAGGCTGTGAATATTGATGAATCCCAAGATTGGCAGGCAAGTCTGCAAGGCTTCTCTTGATTCATGTAGCTGCAGGGGCTGGCAAACCCACAGTTAGCAGATTGGAGAGCAGGGCTCCCTATCACAGGCTGTGAAGATCGAGTAATCCCAAGATCAGCAGATAAGCTGATAGCTCAAGTCCCAAGAATTAAAGGTCACACAAACAGGAGGCAGCTGCAGGATCCAGAGTGAGCAAAAGCCAGAATGTCTGCTTATATTTGGATGTAGGCCATACTCCCAAGGAAACTCCCTTTCAACTGATTGGCTACTCACAGCAGATTCAGTCATGGGAGCGATCACATATAAACACTGAGAATCCTGGCCCAGCCAAGCTAACACACCATCACAGCTGCCTTGTAAGAGGCCTGCTCTGAGAAATATCTTGGTCACCTCTGGAAGTGATCCATTTCTTCCCAAGAGTCTTAACTCTCCATTGACTGAAAGTCTTTTTGCCTAAAATTATTGTATTTTTCCTTTCAGGTATACAAATATAACAGATTAGACATCATAGAAACCAACATAAAACCTTCCATTTTAGAAGGTAAGGGTAATATTTTTAGATAGAATTTCTCATTTGGACATATAGAGATGGGGAGGGGAGAGAGAGAGAAGAGTACTCCTTAATAATGTTTTATTACATGGAATCGATAAAAACTCTCCACTGGGTGTAACATTTAATTTTGACTGGAATTTTTTAATATGCTAAACTGTTAAATGGTAACACATAAAATATTTGAATGTTACAAACCTGTAATAAGATACAATTAAGAATCTTTGTATGTGGGAATACTTGGTAAATTTAAATATGAACTATATATTAGATAATAGTATTGGGTCAGTGGTAAATTTCCTGCATTTAATAATTGTATTGTGATTATGTAAGATAATATCCTTATTCTTAAGAGGTACATGCTGAAGTATTCAGTGGTGAAAGATCATATCTGCAACTTCCTCTCAAAAGTTTCCACAAAGAAACAAAAAGGAAGCAAGTACGGCAAAATGTTAGCAAATGGTAAATCTAGGTGAAGGGTATATCTATATTCATTGAACAAATGCAACTTTCATGTAGGTTTAAAATTTTAAAAAATAAAGAAGAACCTTTGCAAATTTAAGTTCATGGTTCCTAGAGAACAGATGAATATTACCAGCTCTAGAATCTTCTGGTGGTCAGCTGTGACCCCTCAAAAGCAAAATGGAAAAGAAGGACATCAGCTTGATTATGTTGATGAACACTTGAGATCTGGCCTCTCAATCTCCAGGTCATTCTCCTAAAACTTTGTAGGTTAATGCTCATTAAGGAAAAAAATCTTGCCTAGAAAACCTAGAAGCCTGTTAAATTCCAACTCCCATCCCCACCCCCTCGCAGTTTTTCCTTTTTGCTTAAACACCATGCTCAAATTATTTGCATTCTGTTCCACAGCCCAGAAGAATTACATGGCATTTCTGGACTCTCAGACAGCCACATTCAGTTGCCATAAGAAGCGTTTATTGGTGGTTCGAGAGCTCAAGGAGCAAGCACAGCAGGGGAATCTGGGTGAGTGTCTGCATGAAGACCACTGATGCTTGGGGTTGGGGGCAACATCACACTTTGTCTTAGCTGCTTGGTATTCCCCTGCAATTTGATTACTGTGCCATGGGGAAGTCTGAGGCCTCTGTGAAACCCTTAGGGGCTGTGCATGACTGTGTTCATGTGTGTTGGGGGGAGGGCAGAGCATGAGTGCAAGGGCTGTGCCCAAAACCCCACCATCCCCTCCAGCCAGAGCAGCTGACCACTTCTCTGTTTAAAAAGTGAGTTTCTTCATTTCCAAAGGTTCCTTTGCTAAAAAAAAGTTTGGTAAACTACTGGTTTGCAGTAATAATAACTGTATTTAATATGGTCTTATTTAGTTTTGAGATCAACTTGTAATAAGTTTCATCCATCCTTAGATATGCCCCAGTTGACTGTATTCCGTTTACTCACTGAAGATAAACCTGCATTGGCAAGGAAAGTTTTCATCGTGCTTCTGGTTCTGTTTTTCTAGATGATGAGGGGCCCCATGCTCAAGAGTCAGACCTCTTCTCTGAAACTAGCAGTGTCATGAGTGGCAGTGATGTGAGTGGCAGGTACTCACACAGTAACTCCAGGATATCGGCGTATGTATCATGTTTATTCAGCACCTTGGCCATCTCCTAGGTATATGGAGAAAGTGCAAGCAAGTAGGTTGGTTTTCCACCAGGAAAGTGAGGCAGGGGTAGATGGACATTATTCACACAGTGTGGGAGTTGTGCGGGGACTTTCCCAGTGTATCTAAAAGATTACATGCAGTCTGCAGCTCTTGTGTTTGCCCAGCCTGTGAGGCACTTGCACTGGGTACTCATTTATATACAACCTGATTTTATTCATTCAGCAACTAGTTGAGCAACTATAATGTGTAGACACTGAAAAAATGAAAGATTATTTAAAAAAAAAAAAAAGATTTTAGGCTTCTTCAATTCAAAATCAGAACTAGAAGAAATTATAAACATAAAATTTTCTGTGCACTTTTACCCAGTATAGCAATTGGCAGACCACTTCTGTGGGCACAGCCATGTGCTGGTATGCTAGCTGCAGTGGATGTTACCAACACGATACCAGTTACAAGAGCTTAATAGTCCTGCTTAGGAGACATAAAAGAATGCAAGATTGTATATTTAAATTGAATTGTGCTTTAGGAATTCAGAATGGAGATCTGTGAGGTTGTGTGGGTGATCAGAAACTGCAGGAAAGTTTAAAAACTAGAACTGTGCTTTTAAGAGTCAGGGAGGGAGAATATCAGACAACTCTAATGGCAGAATTGAAGAGCTCTGAGGCAGGAAAGTTGATCCCTGGTGGCACAGTGGTTAAGAGCTATGGCTACTAACCAAAAGGTCAGCAGTTCAGATCCACCAGCCGCTCCTTGGAAACTGTGGGGCAGTTCTGCTCTGTCCTATAGGGTCGCTATGAGTCAGAATTGACTTGAAAACAGGTTTTTTTTTTTTTTTTTTTTTTTGAGGCAGGAAAGAATGGGCTTTATATATATATATATATATGAAATAATAATATTCAGATTCCCGTCTGGTATGTCTGTCTCGTTATTTAAGTTTTATTTTGCTCCCTTTATATTTATTTAGTTTTTTATTATAAAATTCCCTTTGGTTGATCTTTTAATTCCTTCTTCCAACTCTTATCAGAATCAGCCTCAATTTGCTCTGCATCTTAATCAGAACTTTGGGGCAAAACATCACTCTTTTTATGGCTTTTTTTTAGGGTTTTCCTTATTTCCTGCCTGTAGGACTTACCTCTCCCAATTTTTTTTATGTATGGCTTTAACGTCTTGTCACCATTTTCCCCCAAATTCAAATACCATTTATAGACTCTCGTTTCCTAGAAAGGAGGTGGCCAACAGATACATTCATTTAGTCTTTTCAGCACAGGGAGAGTCCTACTTTAAATACTTCTCTGATTTCTAACAGGCGATCATCTAAGAATCGCCGCAAAGCAGAGCGGAAGAAGCACAGCCTCAAAGAAGGGAGTCCACTGGAGGATCTGGCCCTGTTGGAGGCATTGAATGAGGTGGTACAGAGCATTGAAAAACTGAAAGGTAGATTCTCAATCCTGATGCTGCCTCTTGCCCACAAAAAATATTAAACGGGCAATGCAGACAGGCAGAGGCCAGTTGATAATGAAGATGCAGTTCCCGACTTCAGGAGAGACAGAACACTTTCAGCAGGAAGGGTCACTTAAGGGCACGTTCCTGGAACAGCCCTTCTCGGCTGTAACTGAGAAGCCTTCCTGCATTGGTATCCACAGGACTGAAATGTGAGAGATGAGCACTGAAGCCAGGATAAAGGGTTGTGGAGGCACTGGTTCCTGCTTGGCCCAGTGTGTGTGTTTTCCTTTTTATGGTAGATATGTCGAATTACCCCAGCATTTGGGAAGAAAGAAGAAAATGTGGGAGATAGCAGCAGTAGTGCAGATATTTTTTGCATAGGACAGAAACTGTGGTGTGATACTAGCAGTGGGGCTCGGACTCAGCTTACCAGTATCTCTAATTTCTTCTCTCTAGATGAGGTACACCATATTTTAAAGATGCTGTTTCTTTTTGCGTTTGACGAGCAAGCAAAGGAATTACAAAAGGCCTTTGAAGATACTCTGCAGCTGATAGAAAGGTCACTTCCAGAAATTTGGACTCTGACCCACCAGCAGAATTCAGCCACACCTGTAAGTCTTCTCAAAGACAGAGTATACATTTGTTTATCATTTTCACAGGTTATTGCATTCACACAGTTCCTTAAAAATCAAAGCAAAAAAACCATCCTGTTCTTAAAATTGAATATGTCAAAGTTAAGTCATCTTAGGTTTATGTTTAAGCTGTCAGTAAGAAGGTTTTATGTTTGACTGTACCGTGACTCCTGATACATCTGGTGTAGGCTAAATGAGCTATTATCTCCTTTGTAGATGAGGCAGCTCTCATGGAGAACATAGGAAAGTCAGTCGGTTGCCTCAGGCCTTCAGTGATGTCAGTGGGAGGACTAGGACCAGAGTCAGGGACTCTCACCTCCCATTTGGGAACTCATGGCTGGGATCAGAGTTCTTCAAAGGAACCCCAGACAATTGCTTTTACTTTTGTTATATGGAAAATTGGACTTGTCATTTCTATTATGTTGTTGTGACCAGCTTTCTAATTAAGTTTAAGGTTGAATCGGCTTCATGTCCCATCAAGAATTCGAATGCATTATAATCTATTTCTTGTTTACACCTCTGCTGAGCCCTCATACCTCAGGTCTGTGGTTAAGAGTTGGGATTTGGATTTGAAAAGGCTGGTGAATTAGTCAGTGTCCACTCAGACAAACAAAAACCACACCAGTTATCAGTTGCTGTTGTTAGGTGCCATCGAGTCAGTTCTGACTCATAGCAGCCCTGTGTACAACAGAACAAAACACCGCCCAGTCCGGTGCCATCCTCACAGTTGTTGTTGTGGTTCAGCCCATTGTTGCAGCTGCTGTGTCAGTCTATGTCATTGAGGGTTTTCCTCTTCTTCATTGACCCTCTACTTTACCGAGCATGTTGTCCTTCTCCAGGGATTGGTCCCTCCTGATAACATGTCCAAAGTACTTAGGACAAAGTCTCGCCATCCTTGCTTCTAAAGAGCAGTCTGGCTGTACTTCTTCCAAGACAGATTTGTTCGTTCTTCTGGCAGTCCATGGTATATTCAGTATTCTTCACCAACACCACAATTCAAGTGTCAGTTCTTCTTCAGTCTTCCTTATTCATTATCCAGCTTTCACATGCATATGAGGTGATAGAAAATACCATGGCTTGAGTCAGATGTACCTTAGTCTTTAAGGTGACATCTTTGCTTTTTAACACCCTAAAGAGGTCTTTTGTAGCAGATTTGCCCAGTACAATACATTGTTTGATTTCTTGACTGCTACTTCCATGGGTGTTGATTGTGGATCCAAGTAAAATGAAATCCTTGACAACTTCAATCTTTTCTCCATTTATCTTGATGTTACTTATTGGTCCAGTTGTGAGGATTTTTGTTTTATGTTGAGGTGTAATGCATACTGAAGGCTGTAGTCTTTGATCTTCATCAGTAAGTGCTTCAAGTCCTCTTCACTTTCAGCAAGCAAGGTTATGTCATCTGCATATCACAGTTATCAGAAACAATTCAATATACAGAATTGGTTAAACAAGTTTTTGGAGGACTGAAAAAGCAAACGGGAAACACAGAGGAGGAACACTGAGATAGTGACTAGAGGAAGCAACTTCTACCCCTAGGGCTGGGGAAAAAAGCGGGGGAGTTTGGGATTATTAGAATTTAGAGGCTTAGAGGTGGACCCTTGTTGAGCTGGGACTTAGACCTCCTAGAAGAGGGCATCAACCAGTTGGTGCTGATATTTCTGAGGGGACATGATGAAGCTGCTTCTAAGTGAAGAAATAAGTGGAAACTGGGGTGAACAGCTAGTGCCAGGGTAAAGACCTACTGTTGGGAGTTGCTAAGAAAGCAAACAAACGAAGGAGCGAGCTCTTCCTCCTCCGGCCTTGCACTCTCCCTCTGGGGTGTACCCTGTGGCAGAGCAGAACAGAGAGCCAGTTGGCAAAGGAGAAATGTTTTTTCAGGCTCCCAGCCCTAGCATCACAAGCAGTCAGTAGAAGGGGGTGGGCTTGGAGCTGAGGGAGGGAAGATTAATAATCAACTCACTGGTTAAAAACCCATTTAAGCTTACTGAGTCTCAATGTCCTCCATTTTAAAGGGGATAATATTTCCCCTATACAGTTCACTGGCATGTTTTGACGGTTAGATAAGAGAGTAGATGTAAAAGCCCTTTACAGACCATGGAAATAAAAGTAACCAAGAATCCCAACCTGTTGTCGTTGAGTTGATTCCAACTCATAGCAACCCTATAGGACAGAGTAGAACTGCCCCTTAGTGTTTCCAAGACTTGAATCTTTGTAGAAGCAGACAGCCACATCTTTCTCCTTCGGAGTGGATGTTGGGTTGAAATGAAACTGCCGACCTTTTAGTTAGCAACTGAGCGCTTAAGCATGCCACCAAAACCAAAAAACCAAATCCGTTGCTGTTGAGTCGATTCCGACTCCTAGCGACCCTATAGGACAGAGTAGAACTGCCCCGTAGGGTCACCAGGGAGCGGCTGGTGGATTTGAACTGCTGACTTTTTGGTTAGCAGCCATAGCTCTTAACCACTGCACCACCAGGGCTCCCCACAAATATTTAAATTCACTATAATAGGTATTTTCTAGAAGAAATGTAATCATCATTTTCAAAACTATAGTGTTTTTGAAGCTAAGAATTTATATGCCTCCCGCATGCCCTTCCCTACCCTCTTCTATTCAGATCACTTTAACTTCTAAGATACCAACTTTATGAATCTTCTAGGGAAAATGACCAGCAGAATTGTGTGTTTTTCTTTTGGTTGTTAGTGTTTGGTAATGGTATGTGTGCAGGTTGCCAGCAGATGTTTGAAGGGCTTTGGACATGTGCGTCACTTCTGGGCATTTACCACCTGGGGCCTGTGTGCAGGGATGAACGAAGACAAACCAGAGAGTGGCTGGCTGGTGTGGGCCCAAAGAGGCTTGCTGCCAGCATGACATCCTGTCAGTCTCTTGTCTCACCTTGAAAATGTGTGCAGATTTTGCATTCTACCCCATAAAATGCATGTTTATTCTAATATAGAAATGTTTGTTGCCCACAGATCTTTGGGTACAGTTAATGCTCCATGTATATTCTATAGCTTCTTGCAGTATTTCCCCTCCTCTCAGGGTATGGATTGCCCATTTGGAAAGGGCCAGGCATATATCCTTGTAGATTTCCTTTTTCTGTTTTCATAGCCTTGTTGTTCTGGGAGAAAGGAGATTTAGAGGACTGGGATGAGATTGTGGAGAAACTGGCAAATAAAAATCACATAGGAAAAAATTACACTGTTTGGTACCATACCAGTAAAAAGCGAGAGCTTACATGACAGGCTGTTTACTGCTGGTAGAGAGTTGGCCTTTGATATTTGCAGTGATCAGAAGTATAAGATCATCTTTGCTGATACAGTCTACTTTCTACTTAGATTCTAGGTCCCAGTTCAACAGCAAACAGTATCATGGCGTCCTATCAACAACAGAAGACTTCAGCCCCTGTTCTTGGTTAGTATTTTTTTTGTTTTTTTCTCTATGAATTATTATAGTCCTATGCAAAAGCAGTGTTTTTCGTGAAGCGTTGAGAAGGTCAGCAGTATAGGAGAAATTGGAATTTAACTATAGTTTTCTCTCAACTCTTTAAGATGTTATCTTTAGGAAGATACCAGTTTAGTCTTCCAGTGGTGGAGGCAGGTTGGGGAGAAATCCAGTACAACATTAAATGGACATTGTTTGGAAAATTTTCTGACAGTGGCATACATATGTCCATACACACCCATTGGCTTAAAGTTTGAGTCTCAACAATGTACATTTGCATATAATTCCAGAGATCCTTTTGAGTCATCATTTTTGACGATTGGCAGTTATGCATTGCGTCTTGGGGACATTTCCATAATTCTTGTTTTTGATCTAGACCTTTTATCACCTTTAGGATTAACAGTATAATTTGAAGATATAGCCAAAGAATTTTAGCATTTTGTCTGTATTTCATAGTTATACCTAAAATTGTTTGTTGGTTGGTTGATTGGTTGCTAGGGTAAGGTGGTTCTCAATTAGATTATATATCCCTAAAAGTTAAAAAGCCCTACTAGCTTTTTTCAGAAAGCTGGCTAGCAACTTTTGACCAATAAATTTGGTGCCTCAGTGTTTGCCCCTCAGATGAATCAATCGAACATTCTAACCTCTCTTAGCTTTCAAAAGGGAGTGATACAGTCTAAAATAATTGGCAGTTTTTATTGCTATTATTTGCATTTTCTAGCATTTATAAGCAGTGTTCTGAAATTTTTTCATTTAAATGCTGTACTATAATGTTAGTATTTTGGTGACCTTTGAAGTAGTCTTTGGGGATTCAAATTAAGCTTAACTTGAACACCTTATGTTGCTGCCAAGGATGAACAGCTGTCATCCGTCTCTGCTAAACTCATTCATCCTGACAGCAATTACTGTATCTCTATCTCCTCTTTTTCCTGGAGACTGGCAAGCTTCTTTTGGATCAGTCACAAGATACATACTTATTTCCAAAATTCTAAAAATTCATCTTAGACTTGAAGCAATTTGGTAATTGTTTTGTTTGTACTGCCGTCCAATCCAGTTGTGATTTCTGCCCCTTGTGTTTTTCGCTGCTGGCCTGATGCCAACCTTCAGGTCAGATCCAGTGATTCCTTTCGCTAGAGTATTCTAGACAAGTACCACATCAAAGCGCCTCCATTTTCCAACTGAGCCTTTCAAGACTCACTCTGTAACATTTGGGGGCTCCTCATTATTTTAGTGTTTATTATCAAAGTCCTGTAGTTACTTGGCTGTGTAAGAAAAGGAATAATCTAAAAATAGGCAGAAAAACTTAGTCTCACTCAAATATTCCTCAACCTTCACTCCCCAGCTATCAGTAGTTAAGTATGCTCACATGTCCCCACAAATGGGATTGGTGACATATGGGTCATTTTCTCTGATTGTTTAATGTTTTCAATGCAATGCAAATATCATGCAGATAGATTGCAGTTCCTACAAAAATGTAGAATTTAATGGAATGGATTAAATGATATTGGAGAAGTCCTTGAATCACAGTTGAGCTGGGTTTGTTACGTTGGTAACAAAAGAAGTGCTTCAAATGAGAATGGTTTGACTGTCAAAGAATCGAGAGGTCCTTGAAAAAATTGGTAAAGCTTTCAAAGTATTTTTGTAAAAATGGCTTTTTGTGCTGTGAAAATCAAACATGGAAATGTGAAACACGTCATGTCCTACTGTCATACAATTTGTCAGAGTAAATACCTCCTTGCCAAAGAGTTAATACGTGGTATTCATTCTTAGTTAAGTCTAAGAATGAAACATAATTATAGTTATACCTAACTTTTTAAAATAAGACAGTATATTTTATTTTCATAACTTGTTTGTTTTTTAAGGTACAGTCTCATTCATACCTTTCACTGTTCAACATGAAACTGTGGACCTTGTTGACAGTGAATTTATTTAAGTTGCCTTTTTCCATTATCAATATTCTTAAATAACCAGACCTCCTGTGGTCTTTTGTCTGTAGTTTTTTGGTTTTGGGGTTTTTTTTGATGGGGGAGCAATAATTGTGTGTAGTATGTATATGTGTAATTCTAAAACTGACATGAATAGTAGAGGAAATATGGATTGTACAGAAAAGTAGGTCAAAGAAAATTAAAATTACTTAAAATGCTACTACCAAGAAAAATGTTTTACTATTTGACAGTTTCCTTCTAGTCATATAATATGAATGTGTATGTATATACACACATATATTTATGTATACTGAAAATCATGATGTTTTGTGTCCTGCTGTTCAAAGATATTTTATCTTGAGCATTTTTCTCACATTGTTAACTATTCTTTGAAAATAATTTTTAATGTCTATGACTCATTGCACAGATGTATTACTAGAAGTTTAATTATCATAAATAATGCTGAGAAAGAATATCTCACGTATACTTATTTTCTCATATCTGCTTCCCGTATATGATTCCTAGTTAGATGAAAGGCTCCATAGAACTTTCTGACTGAAAGAGTGCCTAGGAGTTTTAGGTTACATGACAGTATTTTCCCCAACTCCTCATTTACTTTTTTTCCTTAAACAGAGACTTTTTTTTTTAGTAAACATGTTTGTAGAATTTTTTATCATGAATTATATTCTGTCCACTAGCTTAATTACTTAATTTCCTTACATGCCACCACATTTTTAATTTTTTTTTAAATTAGGGAAAATTTACGTAAGTGAAATGCACAGATGTTAGGGGTACAACTGATGAGTTTTGATAAATGTGTATACCCATGTAACCACTACTGTCACCCCCTGAGATACAAAACATTATTCTACTTTCAGTCACTCAGTTTGCTTTTTTTTTCTTCTGTACTCCCAATACCAGAACACAGAGATACAGTCCTTCTTCTCAGGGCAGGGCCTCCAGGCTGTGTTTGTTCTGACCAGGAGCTTGCAAGGGTAGTGGACACATTACCTTGGGCTCTGGCGGTCGTCTTGTAGCTGTGAAACTCAGTCACCTTGTTTGTTTAGCTTAGAGTTATGCCTCAGCTCCCACCAACAAGAGACAGTGTGTCTGTCACAATCTCCTTTTCTTACTTTTAGATGCTGAGCTTTTTATACCACCAAAGATAAACAAAAGAACCCAGTGGAAACTGACCCTTCTAGAGTGACTGTGGCCCAGTGCAGAGGGCTCTGGCAGAGAAGACTTTTCTACTCACTGCTAGTTTTCCTTCTATCCCTTGCTCCTTGACGCCTGGCGATCCGACACTGGGAAGAGTAAGACATGAGTTACCAAAGCATTGCCAGAGAGCTGATCTGTGAACCAGACCTCAGCAGACACCAAGCATTTTTTTTTAATTTTGTGTATATGTTTTAATCATTAACAAAGTTTTAAGCTTCAGGCAATGTAATGCCATTTTGTAAGAATTACTGTTCTTTTATAGTGCTGCTTGAGAGACTATTTCTGGTATTTATAGTAATCAGGAGATTGAGTTTCATTCCCAGTTACAGGTCTGATTCATATTGTGACCTGAACAAGTCACATAATTGATTTGTGCCTCAGTTCCTCCTCCGTTAATTGGGAATAATGTTTCATGGCTTCCATCTCAACGGTGTGAAGACAAGTAAAATAATGTTTCTAAATTGTTTTGTGTTCCTGATGAAGAGCATTACATATAAACAACATGACTATCAGTGCTAACATTTGGTCAAATTTAAATCACTGAAATGGCTTCTTCACCTTCCACTAAAGCAGAATAAAAAGTTAAGTGTATCCTTTGAAATTCTAAGCCTTCCTATGCTGGCAGCTGATACTTTGTAATATCTTACCAGGTCATATGCTTCCAGTTAGAGCTGGGCTGAGCCTCCTACAGTTGCAAAGTCCATAGGGACTATTTTACTGCTTGTGTATTTTCTGCTAGAGAGTTACCAGTGTTAGAGCTGGAACAGATAAGAATTTATGAAACAGCATCACACACATTAGGTGTTGTCTTAGGCTGGGTTCTCTACGGAAGTGAAACTAGTGAAGCGGATATATATATATGTATATATATAGAGAGAGAGATTTATATCAAGGAAATGACTCACATAGTTGTACAGGCTGGGAAGTCACAAGTCTGTGGGAACTTTCAGGCATCAGGCTGGAGGCTTCTCCTGACTCACATAGCTGCAGGCACTGATGAACGCAAGATCGGCAGGTCAGATGGCAGGCTGATGGCTCACGGGCTGCCGAGATTGATGAATTCCAGATCGGAAGGTAAGATGGCAGGCTGTTGGTTCAAGTCCCAAGAAATGGAGTTCAGATGATGACAAGCTGAATGCAGGATCCAGAGCAGAGCAAACGCCAACGAGCTTTGCCAGAAAAGTCCATATATATCAGATGCAGGCTACACCCCCAAGGAAATTCCCTTTCAACTGATTGGCTACTCATAGCAGATCTCATCATGGAGGAGATTAAATTATATCAGACCTCATCATGAAGGTGATTACATGTTTACATGACTGCCAAACTACTGAGAATCATGGCCCAGCCAAGTTGACACACAACCTTAACCATCACAGCCCGCCCCTTGTCAATTTGGCACCTGTACACATCTCCCTAAACCATATATTATCTCTAAATAAAGACAATTATAAAGCCATACGTGCACCTAACATGATAAAACTAACACACGTTCAACTGAAAACGAACTAGCCCTGTTTACATCTTACATAAGTGAAGAAAACAAAAATATTTGATGCACACATACAAGGAAGAAGTACTCAACAATGAACAGTCCTCATTTCTGTAACTGGTCACATGGTCATAGCTGGTATTTAGAACTACCTTTCTCCACCACCCATTCTGTATTTCCTTTACCCTTGGCAAGCACTCAGCTGGTCATAATTCTTTGCCTGGTGGGGTGAACCAAACCTTCATTAATGAAGGGTCTGGGCCATTAGTGGTCATGTCAGAATTGGGTTGCTATAGTTTTCCATTGTCTTCAAGCACAGGGCATGGTAATACTAAGAGATGTCCTAAGGGGTCTCCTGCATTCCAGAAATACTCTTGTTTAACTCTATTATGTAATATCAATTTGATTTCCTCTTGGTAGACGGGATCAGTCACACCAGCCAGTAGGGTAACTCCTTTATTTGCCTGTTGATCCAGAGGCATAAGGAGCCCAAAGTGGCTGGGTAGCATTCTTAACTTTCAGTTCAATGGAATCAGTGATGTATTTCCAGGTGGGAGCATTCCTGTCTTTGAAACTAAGACCTCTAAACCTGCAGAGCATAGGTTTGTGGGGCCAGGAAACAAAAATTTTCCAAGTGGGTCACTAGGGGTAATAGTGAGTGGTGCCATTCCCATTTCCACCCCTTGATTCCCGGACCGATGAACCCTGACGATGGGAGAAACAGCACCATATATTGGATGCTGGTTTAGAGCATATAAAGCCTCCCTGACAACATTGCCCCAACCCTGTAAGGTATTGCCACCTAGCCAGCTGCTTCAGGATGGTGGGGAACATGGTAAGACCAGTGAATTCCCTGAGCCTGGGCCCAATACCGCACTTCATTTGCTGTGAAGTGAGTCATTTCATCTGAGGTAATGTATGGGATACCGTGATGGTAGATAAGTCATTCTGTAAGTTCACAGGTGGTAGTTTTGGAAGAAGCATTGTGTACAGGGAAGGCAAATCTGTATCCAGAGTAAGCATCTATTCCAGTAAGAACAAATGCTGCCCTGTCCATGATGGAAGCGGTCCAGTGTAATCAACTTGCCACCAGGTTGCTGGCCGATTACCTCAAGGAATGCTGCCATATCAGGGACTCGGTGTTGTTCTCTGCTGCTGGCAGCTTGGGTACTCAGCAGTGGCTGCAGCCAAGTCAGCCTTGGTGAGTGGAAGTCCATGTTGCGTAAGCTCCATCTCTGCCACCATGGCCACTTTCTTCATGAGCCCATTGAGCAATGATGGGAGTGGGTGGAGAAAGTGGATGACTCATTTCCGCAGAGCACATCATCCTACCCGCTTGACTTAAAATTCTCCTCTGTTGAGGTCACACTGTGTTTTGAGAACATTCAGCAGTGTTTTGTAAGGCATCTCCCTCAGGTGATGCTCCAGATTATGACTCAGATACTGCCCCATGCAGTATCTCAAAGGCTCTTCAGACACAGCTAGGTTAATCTCATCAGATGGGGGTGGAGGGGCTAGTGGTTCTGTTGGCAGGAGCGATTCAACAGAATTTAGTGTTCCCGGCTTCCTGATTATCTGCCCATGTGTCCCCATCCCAGTTTTCGGGATCCCATTCCTTCCCGATCAATGCCCTCACTTCAGATACCATTTGAGGTTGAGGATTCAATTGGTGTATTTCAGCCACTCTTACGATAAGACTCGGTTTGGTTGTCAGTAATATCAACTCTGTTACTACAAGAAATAAGGCTTTTTTTTCTGGGCATAAGTGGCAACTTTGAGGTCATTTATGTGGTGCTTGAGCTTTGACTGTAAAGCCCTGAGTTCATCTCTTACACTACTTTGTCTAGTGACAGTAGGACTAATCAACCAGCTTCCTTATACTTCTCATTCTGACAGAATTGTAGAAAAGTATCAAAGACGTTATCACCCAGAGCCTTGCTTCTCACCAATACTTGATCTATTTTGGTGGTGATATTTTGCATATTTCTATTGCCACCTCATGCCATGGATTAGCAGTGCCCTGTTTACTACTGGAAGCAGAGTCAACATCTTTAAGACGAGCCAGACTTGAGAACAAATGTAGAAAACTCATCCTTAGAATTTTGTTTCTCTAGAGTCACTCTTGGTACCAAATGTCTTAGGTTGGGTTCTCCAGAGAAGTAAAACCAGTGAAGTGTGTGTGTGTCTGTGTGTGTGTGTGTCTGTGTCTGTGTGTGTGTCTGTGTGTGTGTCTGTGTGTGTGTCTGTGTCTGTAGAGAAATTTGTATCAAGGAAATGGTTCATGTGATTGTAGAGGCTGGGAAGTCCCAAGTCCGTGAGTCAGTTGTCAGGCTAGAGGTTTCTGCTGACTCACGTAGCTGCAGGGGCTGACAAACCCAAGACATAGAACCTTAACCATCACAGGTATGGATGAGCAGTGTACATCTATGGCCTGCACAGTTGTAAATTATTCTTTGTTCCCCAAATATGGCCTTCTGTAACTGAGATATTTTTGTCAATGTCTAAACCATTTCATTTGTTTATGGTGCTTAGCGGTTTTGTTCAGTTTGTCAAAAGAACTTCCTATTTTCTTTGGAAGAAATGAGAATTTTTTTTCTTTTTGGTGAGTTTAGAAAAAGCCCGGTTCATTTTAACAACAGTTTTGTGATTAAAGTTTTCTTCCATGATTTTAATACCAGAGTCAGACCTCCATTACTGTATCTAGGATAATACGAAATGCTGCTTTTGATCCTCAGAGTATAGATACAGGCAGCCCCCAGGTTACAAATGAGATCCGTTCCTAAGTGTGTCTTTAAGTCAAATTTGTAGGTAAGTCAGAACAGGTGCATACAGTTCTTATTTATCCTTAATTTAGTGCAAGAAAAGGCTCAAAGCCTTTTCAATGATTTAAAGTCTGCACATGCAGCAGGTGAAGGTGATTGTGATGAATTTGTTGCAAGTAGGGGTTGGTTCAGTCATTTCAAAGTGAGGGCAAATTTACATAATAGTAAAGGGCAAGGGCTGGTACTGTCTGTAAGTCAGATGTTCGTAACTTGGGGACTGCCTGTATACCTGAATTGTAATTTAAGAAGACTTTACCCAGTATGGGGCCCTAATGGTGCAGTGGTTAAGTGTTTGGCTGCTAACCAAAAGGTTCACAGTTCGAATCCACCAGCTGCTCCTTGGAAACCCTCTGGGGCAGTTTTACTCTATCATATAGTGTCACTATGAGTCAGAATCAACTCTATGGCAACAGGTTTGGTTTGGTTTTTTTGATTACCCGATATAGCTAAAAGTTCACTATAGAATCTAGGGGTATTCACTGTATAATTCAGCTTTTCTGTATGTCTGAAACTTTTCACAATAAAAAATTGAGTAAAGCACAAAAAGAAGGTATTGTCCTGCTTTGAGGAAATCTTTGTTGACTCATACCCTAATGAATTTGCTTTAATTAAGTGCACAATATTGAAAGGCAGAGAGTACTTTGTGACTACTCTTTGGCATGGGTAAATGAACATGGTTACTTAACATTTTAAATATGCTGTAGTGCTCATTTTAAAATTGCAACTGGTTTATATTAAAATTTGGATAATAGCACAAGGCTCCCATGTTGATGGATTGAAAATAGGAATAAATGTGTCTGTTGATAATAGTGTGAATTTTCATGGACACTCGGTTCCCTTAAAATAGTGTATTGATGCAGGAAGAAGAAATCTGTGTGTGAATGCGAGTTACTGTCAGTTACTCTCTCTTCTGGACAAGATTGGGTTTTGTTGATTTTGACCGTTGTCTCCAAGCCACCAATAAGTTATTATATTTATTTATTTTATGTTTGCTTACTGTGTCCTAGCTTCTTGTTTTGATATGCCCAAATAGGCTGCTTGTATGAACTAGTTTGATTACTGGCACCTTTGAAGCTCTAATGTCCTGTCACCAGATGGTTAGATCTGTTACTAGGTATGTGAGTTCAGGAGTCCGCCCTCTCCTCCTGTATGGATTCAGCTCAGGTGCCAAGGTAGGTAGCCACCAAGTGCGTGGTGTAGGCTCTCACTTAGAGTCCTAGACAAGCATGGTTGACTGCTGTAGGCACAGGTATCTGACTGCAGCAGGGGGACACACTCTGAGCAAGGCAGGGGGCTGACGGCCACCCTCGAGTGTCCAGGAGGAAGGCGTGTCCCTGTTCCCTAGAGTGTGTAGGTGGATGGGTTTTGCAGCCGGACTCTGACAACCTAATGCTGTTGGCTGTAAGGACTGGGGGGCATCTCTTATTCATGGGCCCCTATCACAGGTGGCTAGGTGGCGTGGGTAGAGCCACCAGTCCTCAGGCCCCTGGTGTGGATAGGTGAAGACCCTGCTTAATGGGCAGAGCAGTGTCAGATGTCAAGAACCTGCCACTTCACAGCTGAAACAGTTGAAGGTAGAGTTCCGGTATATACCCTGTTGTACTGCGGTAATGAGGTCCTCCGCTATTTTGGGCCCACACAAGTCTGTGCAGGGGGAAAGGCACTCAAAGTCTGTGGATCCCTTATGCCTGTGCCTAGATAAAGGAGCTGTGCCTACCCTGGGTTCCTGGCTCAGGGGAGCTGGCAGTTTGTTTTTTCCCGTTTGTTAATTTGTTCACTCTCCAAGGCAGGGAGAATGGCTCCAGATGTGTGACTGACCCTGCTTCTGGCCCAGGGGATTTGGCAATTGCTGAAGTCTGTCCAGGACCCAGTGCAGAGCAGGGAGCAGGGAGGTAAATGGGAGAGAGGTTTTTTCCTAAGGGCGGGGGCGGGGGCTGTTTTTGATCCACACAGTAGGCCGTACACAATTGCTTTCTTTCGCTGATCCAGGGCTGCTTCTCACTGGTTCTGGGTGGCTGTGTAGACTCTCTGGCGCTGGGTCTCTCCTGGTGCGGAAAATGCGCCTCCCGAGCACCGCTGCTTGCCTACCTCACCGCTTACCCCTGAGCTGATCTGGCCTGAAGGGCTCAGGCTTTCCCCGGGTCAGATCTGGCAACTCCTTGCTGCTTCCGAACCATCTTTCCCTCCCCCTGCCACTCAGTCCAGTTCTTCAACTCTGCCTTTGATATTCAGGGTTCCCAGATTGCCATATATAATCGATTAATTTGTTTTTTCGGGTCTTTGTTGTAAGAGGGTCCACCGGAAGCATCTGACTACTCTGCCTTCTTGGCCCCGCCTCCGGGTTTTGTTGATTTTGAGAAGAATCAGGCAGGAGTAGAGCTTCCAAACTGAAGGCAAAGCCAAGGAGGAATTGATGGAGAAGTCAAATGTTGTATATGGGAAGAGGAGAAACTGTCATGTGAGTGTTGAATGCTTAATTTTAGGGAAAGAGTCTGTCGAGCACTAGCGAAGAGTATATAACTCTTTCCAGAAACTTGGGTTCTGTCCTAAAACAGGTTCATGCTGCAGGGAGCGAAAATCCTCAGGTCTTTCCTTGGTTCCATTGAGTCAGATGGCTTGCTCAGATGCCCCAAACATCAAGCTAGAACTTAACAGAGGATTGTCTCCATCAATCAAAATGGATTTTAACGTTATATTTCTTTAAACGGAGGCAGGAGCTAATGTTTTTATTATGTCTTTAATAGTATAGCTTATTGTAATTTCTTAGCACTGCTATGTATTTTAAAATAAATTTATTTTCTTGTTAAAAAAGTTATGTATATTATATATATATCTACATGCATTTGAGAGATTTATCAAACCATACCTGAAGGGGTGTTATAAGAAATACACAAAATTGACTGTTCTTAGTGATATAAATGACTGCAAGTATGGGAAGCAAAATTAATTTTTTTTCTTCTTGTGCCAGCCCATAAACCTTTGTGCTTCCATAGAAGCACCACCTGGGACAGGTCCTTGGGAGTCTTTGGTTGCCTTGCCTTGTCTGTTGGGAGTTGGGAATGAAAATCTTAGAGGCTGGATGACTATAAATGTCCAAGAGGCTGGAGACAAGGTGACATTTGACAAGACTGAAGGCGTTCTCTTGGTCCTGTGTCCCTAGAGCTGAGCCTGCTTTCTGCTCCCTAAGCCCTTGCTTGTGCCTCATGCCCGAAGTAGGCCAATCCACCATTACTCTTACCAGCTCTGAAGTCCCAGGAGCTTTGAGAATAAGAGATGCTCCCCTGGTACAGGAAAGAACAGGCTTTGGCCCATGGGTCCATTCTTTCTTGGTAGGATCCTTGGACGAAGTCATTTAATCTTAATGAGCCTTGCTTTCCTCCAGCCTTGCCTGCTCTTTGGGTAAGACAGAGTTTTTCAGCCTCAGCACTATTGACATTTTGGGTTATATGATTCTTTGCTATGGAATGCTGTCTGGTGCATTGTAGGGATATTTAGTAATATCCCTGACCTCTGCCCACTACGTGCCAGTGGCACACCTCCCCACCTCATCCCCCACAGTTACAATAACCAAAAATATCTTCAGACATTATCAAATATCACATGAAGGGGAAAGTGTCCCCAGTTGAGAACTAGTGGGCTAAGATGACTTCTAAATATTACTAAAACTGCTCATCTCTTTTTGTCAGGAGGACTCCTTTTTTTTTTTTACTTGAGTGATTGTGAGGATCAAGTGAGAATTCATAGAAGTGCTTTGAAAAAGACTATGCAACTGTTCAGCCTTATAATGCTGTTTTTCATTTTAAAATACAGCATAACATTTAGGCCTAGGATGACGTAGAGACTCCCATCCTCCAGAACAACCCCCCACCTCTCCTCTTCATCAACACAGTCAGCTTTTGGGGGGTTCCTAACCTGTGTTCCACAGAACCCAAAGGAATCTGAAGATAGAGCTGCATTTTAGTATGATTGGTTTCCTCTGTAATATTATGTATTTTATTTTATGCATTTAGAAGCATTACTCTGAGAAGGGGTCCACAGGTTAATAATTAATCAAAAAACTTGCCAATCAGGGAATGTTCATGGAGTGTTGACAGTAGAGGAGTTTGGGCAGAAACTGAGCTGAAGACGACATACCTCACAGGTCAATGTGCCCAACTTCTGGCTGGTTCCATGATATTCCAAGGTAAGGCTTAGTCGTCTTTGCTGAACCGTAGGGAAGTCCAGGTGCCCTTCTGTGACCATCTTTGCTTCCTGACTCCAGCGTGCTGGTGCTAGCCAGATAAGCTTACTTGTCAGGCCTGGATCCAGGGTCAGGAAATGTAGGTCTTTCAGGGCTGTCTAGGCAAACCTAGATGTGTGAGGGTGGCTCTCTAGGGCGTATCCCTGCAAAATGGTAGAGGTGCCAGCTTTCCCAGGAGTGCTGAAATGTGAATATGTGGCTAAGGACCACAGTAAAAGACTGGGCTTATGTTGTATGAGTGGTAGATGTCTACAAAATAATATTAAGTAACTATTTTGAGCACCTTGTGGAGGCTAGGGATGTATTCAGGTGTTTTTATCTCCGGTGTTTGCATCAGCCATGTGACGCAGGCATTAGTATTCAATTTTATAGGTGAGCAAACAGATGGTAACAAAATAGGGTTTCAAACCACGGAGGTCAAAAGCCAATGTTCTTTCTACTATTTGATGCTGCCTGCCAGTGTTGCTCAGGTTCTGATCTTTGGAGAGGGCAGAGAATATGCATTGGGGCCTGTTCTTAAAAATCTGTGCTCCAGTTACAAACTCCTACAGCAGGAATACCACAGAACCTGCTGGGCCCTTCAGAGGGCTTTCTTGGCCACAGATGATTGGTATGTTCCTTCAGGCCCCTCTGAGTTAGAATAACTGGTGTGGGGCAACCTCCCACAAACCCATGCCATCAGCCCCAGAACCAGCAGCCTCCATCCTGAGCCCACTCCAGACCCAAACTTTGTCCCTTATAGGCTGATGGAGAATCATATCAGGTGGGAGATGGGCAGCTACTTCTGAGATGTCTGGAGAGTGAGTGTGGCTACTATCCTCAGGACCTCAGTGCTGATAGCCTAAGATAAATCTAACCCCAATTTTTAAAAAGAAGAAATCTATATAACACTCTTAAGACATACATATATTACACTTGTCCTGTTCTCAGGTTTGGAAGCCAGTCACCATAATGGCTTAATAAGAGCTGGTGTTGAGACACAAGTGACTATTGGAGGTAAAAGTACAGTTAAAGCAGGGGTCAGACATTTTTGTAGGCTGTTTCCAAGCCTTTGGTATTTATTGAAAGGGATCTTCTTATATGTGCCAACAGCATTTTATAATCTATCTTCATTGCACTCCCTCTTCCAAGCCTATTTTAACAATAAACTGATTCCCAAAGTGAGGAATACACAAAACAAGGGACAGATTAATTTTAGAGCTAATTTCTCCCAAGAAAGAGGGAGTGTTTAAGCAATCAGCATATAATGCATGTCTTTTTCACCTCTCCCCTCTCCCCATTTTATTCTGGAAAATGTATTTTAAGGCAGATGCTGTATCTGTGAAGTTGTTCTTAGTAAGTTAGGAAATAAACAGACTGTGGAGGGGAACATGAGAGCTGTTTAATACTATAAGAGTGGACGTGCTGACATGAGGGTCATTTAATACCACAGGAGTGGACATGCTGGCTCAGCTCCCTGTGTGCAGGACAGGTGCTCACCCAGCAAAGCTGATGCATTGCAATCACAGCCACCATGCTTCACTGCAGAGTTCAGAAGCATCTTCTGTAGAGGAAGAAAGGCCCGTGTTCCTCGTACTCAAAGCGGTGGACCCACAGTGGCTGGAAGCCCTGGAGCGAGGCGAGGATGGAGCCACCAGTCCACACTGCAGTGTCTCTTTCCAGCAATACATTTACCTGAGGCGAGTCATTGGGACACATGCTGCTCAGCTCCTTCTGCAGGCGGTTAGGGAAACCACTGAGCATCGTGCTGCCCCCGCAGAGCAGGATGTTCGCCATGAGGTCCCGTTTGAGGGCGATGTCACACTTGTTGAGGCAGGACACCGTCTGGGTGTGTAGCCCCAGCTGCATGGACTTGATTAGAGACGGCTTAAAGAACATTTCTGAGCAGAGGAACCTTTCTTGGCACAGGTGTATCTCCTGCCCATCTGGCAGAGTATACTGGATCATGTGCTCAGTAGATGGTACTTTCTTCTCTTCGATAGGGTCCAGGGCCACAAAGCAGCATTTCTTCTTGATGTCCTCCACAATGCCTATCTGGTCCTCTGTGAAATGCTTCCCCGAATTGTTCATCAGGTTCATCAGGTAAGTTGTCAGGTCAGAGCCTGCGTAGTCCAGCCTGCCGGTGATGCTGGGCAGAGGATAACCCTCGTAGATGGGGACCACGTAGGATACACCGTGGCCAACCTCCACCACCAAGCCGGAGGTCCTTCCGTATGAGTACATGGACAGGCGGGACTGGTAAGCTATGTGCATGGCAGGTGTATTGAAGGTTTCAAACAGCATCTCAGCATACTTCTCTCGGTTGGTGTGAGGGCTCAGCGGGGGATCTGAAACCAAGACTGCATGCTCCTCTGGGGCGATCTTCATCTCTTGTCGGAAGAGATATTCCCAGATATCCTGCACTGAATCCCAGTCCACAATGATGCCGTGTTGCAGAGGATTAATTAGCTTGAGACGGACCTCAGGGTTGAGGAGTTCATGTCCCACAAATGTCTCTTTGCGATTATCCCCGGTTTTGGCTGTTTCCATGTAGGGCTTGCCCACTGTTGATGAGATCTTGTGGGTGGGCTTTGGCAGGCCAGCAAAGCCACATTTACAATAGCCAGTGCCCAGATCCACTACCACTGCCTTCCTTGCCTCTAGCTTGGGCCTGTCCTTGGCCACTGTGGATTTGGTAGGGTCTTCCAACTCCGAACTATTGCAGCGGACCCACACTGCCCGCTTGGCCGGGCCGTCCTTTAAGGAGGCAGTCTGGAGGGTCTGTGTCTGCACGGATGTCTGTTCACTCACTTTCTTGGAAGGCCCATCCCCTACGATTGCCTCCCGTGAAGCCCACACACTGTCAAGAGCCATCCTGCTCTCAGAAAGCTCCTCAATCCCATCAGCTTCAAGGCCTGAAAGGCCTGAATCAGGGAGTGACTTCAGAATCTTCCCAAAGATGACATCACTGATTATGACATAATCCAGTGACCCGGGGCTTTCTAGATCGTGGGAAACTTTGTCCCATGTTAGGATAGATTTGGGGTAGTGTTTGTGAACTGGCTTCACTTTTCTTTTTAATTTTGCAATAAGCCTGATTCGTTCAATTGATTAATATTTATTGAGTGCCTGCTACATGTAAGGCAGCTGGGAATACAGCAATGACAAAAAATAAAAGTGTCTGCCCTTGTAGAGCCTACATTCTAGTCACTGGGGATTGGGCATGAGGGGAGACAGACAACCAAAATAAATATGTTAGAAGGTGTTAACAGAGGTCTAGCAAGGGCAGCCAGCGCCCAGGGGCAGTCTCTAAGTTGTACCCCACCCCCACTCAGTTCCAAAATGAGTAAACATAGATAACAGCAACAGTCAGCAGAAACACCTTCCCTGGTCTTGTCCGGCTGCCTTAGGCACCTTTCATATTTGTGGCGCCTCAGAATGTCATTCCGCACTTCATCTGGCACCCCCTTAGACTTGTGCCCAGGGGAAGTGCCCCTCTCTGGACCTCCCACCCTCACTACGCCTCTGGGTATTAAGAGCTAAAGAGAAAAAGTAGGGAAGGGGGATAGGAAGGGTGGCAATGTTGGTGTGGCCTGAGCAGGGCTCCCTGAATAAAGACCTGAAGGAGATAAGGGACAAGAGCCCTGTGTGTATCAGGGGGAGGAGCATGTGCAGACGAGTTAGAGCAGGGGCCAGCAAACTACATCCCACAGGTGGAATTTAGCCTGTGGCCTGTTTATGTAAATAAAGTTATATTGGAACACAGCCATGCTCATTTGTTTGCCTGTTGTTTATGGTTGCTTTCACACTAAAATGGCAGATTTGAGTTGTTGCATTGGAGACTGTATGGCCTGCAAAGCCAAAAATATTGATTATATGGCTCTTTACAGAAAATATTTGCTGTCTTCTGAGTTAGAGGATGGGCAAGAAGACCAGTGTGGCAGAAGTAAGGGGGTGGGGGAGGGTGTGCAGCTCGTAGGCCTTGGCAAAGACTTTGGAAAATACTAGAGAATTTTAAGCAGAGAATTGACACAACCTGATTTAGATTATAACAGGATCACTTGCTTCTATGATGTGAATGCTACCATTGGGTAATGGTGACCGTGCCAAACACTTGCTGTCTCACTTTCTCCTTAGGAATTACTAGTATTATTATCTTCTTTCTTTCTTTAGAATTCCTAGACCTGAATGTTCCTAGGCTCTAAATACTCTGATTCAATAAGGCTGGGGTCTAGAAATCTGAATTTTTAAGAAAAACTCCAGCTGATTCATAAGAAGAAATGCTATGCATTGGCCTTTCCCTCACTAGATTTTCTTTCTTCCCTCCCATGGCTGCTAAAATTCCAGTGGCCTGGTTCACCTTTCCTCCAAACGTCGAGAATGGTATCCTAAAAACCAAGGTCAGGAGCAAGGATACCACCTCAGGGAGAAGCACGTTTCTTGGTCACATCTTAGCAGGTTTTCTTTCTCAACTACAGAGGAAGGCCCAGGAAAGGGCCATCTTACAGCTTTTTTGGTGCTGGGCCAGAGGAGCAAAAGTCTGTGTGATCTCATAAGAAAATGAGACCCAAGATAGTCTGAGCAATATAGAGTGTCTCTACCTAGAGGGTCCTCCCCAGAGACTGCAGGGAGCCCACAAACACCTTAAATGGCTGGTGACAAGTTGCGGGGGGCGGGGTATGTGCCAGGCAGTGGCAGTTTTGGGTGTAGTGTGCCAACAATTTCTGTATTCTTCCATCACTGATACCACTAACCACATGATGACCTAGGGAGGAGGGAAGAGACATGAAAGCTAAGGGAATGAGAGTTTCAATTAGGAACTCCCAGTAGAGAGAGGATTCTTTGCTGAACAGACACTTTGAATTTCTTTGCTCCTTCCTAAAGCTCAGCCCCCAATGTGATAAGCCAAGTACCAAGCCTGTGCCCATTTTCCTTGAGGTGGAAGGGAAAGGAACTCTTCTTCAGAGGGTGGAGAGACTCTATTGAGGACTCAAATCTAGATCTAGCTGCTTTCTTTTCCTCATTTCTAGACTTATCTCTAGACAGCCTAGTGGTCTATTGGCATCTCTAAGTCAGCACACCCCAAATAGAACTCATTATCTTTCCCTGCATACCTGCTCTTCTCCCTGCAGTCCTTATTTCTATGAGGGGCACCACCATCCACCAAGTTGCTCAAGTTAGAAACCTGGAGACTAAGGATAGGGACCAAGTTGCTGAGGGGGCATAGTACCACTGTAATCAGATTCAGCTAACGTTTTGAGAGGTTTAAAGATCATACAGATAAAAATAATGAAGCTATAGATTTGAACCCAGTCCTCCTGAGTTAAATTCTTTGCCTGCTCTTCTCTTCTGTGCTGTCTTTCCTTAAGGAGTGGAAGAAGAGTAGGCTCACAGGAACACAGTCCTTAAATAGCAGAAGAGCTATCACATGGAAGAACCAGCTTACCCTGCACAGACTCAGAAGTAAACCCAAAACCAATTAGTGCCTTCTTCAGAGAAGTACAGATAACAATCCAATGTGAGGAAAAGTTTATTACTCAAAGCTGGCCAAATGTGGTGAGCTGTCTATGCCAGATTACTGGGTGGAATGTTCTAGAGGGGATGCAAGTGTCTAATCCTTAAGTTCTGTGATTTTGTGATACCACCAATAGAGTTTCTAGATCACGATGCTCATAATTGTAACCCTTATAATTTATCCACATAATCCAGTTTCATAGCACCATGTTCCAAGAAACAATTCAGCAAACAAAAATTCCAAAATGAGTTCATTAGCATTCTTACATGGTCCACAGCAATATTTCTTAACTGTATCTCTCTTTTCTTTCCTATCCATGTCCCCTAATCCCTCCGTTACTTCTGCTCAATTTTCCAACAAAACTCCCTCAGCCCTAGCTGTTCCTCTTCCCATTTTTCTCTTAGTTCTTCACTACCAAAGCCCTAATCTGTCTTTTTTTTTTTTTTTTTTTTTTTACAGGGGAGGGGAACAGTTTAGGATGGAGGTTCCTATAGGAACCTAATGAATTTATTCCTTCTGCGTGACAGGCCATCTTTCTTTGCTTGGACAAAGATAAAGGACTCATCCTTTCCTCTCCCTCACTCCCCACATGTAATCTAAGTACAGGAGTTGAGGCTAGAGAGGTCACAGGTGCCCAAGTGGGAGGGCCTCAAATGCTAGGAGTACAAGCACAGATTAAATTGCGGACAGTTGGAGAACTAACTGGTTAGAATAGATTCTGACTTTTAAACTTCTCTAGAACCTGTCCCTTCCTTTCTTCCACACTACCTACTTCAGGCCACCTTCAAGTCTTATAAGGATTTCTTCAAGGGCTCTCAGCTTCTAGTCTTATCCCTCTCATCCATTCTCTATATTACAGCCAAAGACAAACCTTTCTAAAATACTTTTAGAAGGCAAATCTGACTACTCATGCTTCAAGTCTTCATTGGTTCCCCAACTGTCCTCAATTTAATCCAAGCTTTTCTAGCATTTGATACCCTCCTCCATGGGTTCCTGTGACCTCTCTAGCCTTGTCCATTACACTACATTTCTAAACACCCACCCCCCGCCCACCCCCCACACACACACCTTAGAGTCTTTGCTCAGGCTGTGCTCTCTGCTTGGGATATTCTTCTCTTAGCTACTTAACAAATACCGACATATCTTTCGTATTAACTTCTTGTTATGGATTGAATTCTGTCCCCCAAAAATGTGTGTTGACTTGGCTAGGCCATGATTCCCAGTATTGTGTGGTTATCCACCATTTTGTCATCTGATGTGATTTTCCTATGTATTGTAAATCCTACCTCTATGATGTTAATGAGGCAGGATTAGAGGCAGTTCCAATTCGAACCCCTGCTGAGAATTTGTTTTTCTAACAAGTTCCCAGGAAGTTACATATAAGAATTACCTGGGGATCTTGTTAAAATGTAGACTCTGATTCAGTATATCTGGGGTGGAAAAGCAAATTCTCAACAGGGAACTTGCTAGAAATTCAAATTCTCAGCACGGGGGTCCAACTTGAAGGAACGGGTCAGAAACCCTGAAACGAGTTAGGAGTGGGGATGGAAGGGGAGGGGGCAGAAACCTCTGAGACTACAGGGTGCTTGGATTTCAATAACTATGCTGGCCACTGTTCAGTCCTGTAGCAACTCCAGTTGGAGTGGGGATGGGGAGAACAGACCAAGGGCCGCCAAGGCCGAGCCCTTCCCCCAGCTACCTGAGTGGACTAGCCCCAGTGACATCACAATCCTGGGTGGTTGCCAAGACACTGCTGGAGGTAAGCCTTCTCATTTCTCCTCAGGGAGCTCTGGGATGTGGATGTGAGAAGGTGAGCAAGGAAGGCAGATGGCGACAAGGAACAGCCCTAGCCCCATGGGCGCTGCTCAGGGTGACCCTGGAGAGGCAGGAGCACTGCCAGGCTCTGATACTGGCATCCGAGACACAGGTTCAGCCGCCCAGCTGAAGGTGAAGCCCAAGAAGGTGCGTAAGATCAAGGCGCTCATCATCGACCTGGGCTCCCAGTACTGTAAGTGTGGCTACGGGGGGGAGCCGAGGCCCACCTACTTCATCTCCTCCACTGTGGGCAAGCGCTGCCCCGAGGCAGCCCACGCCGGTGACACCCGCAAGGAGACCTTCGTGGGCCACGAGCTGCTCAACACAGAAGTGCCTCTCAAGCTGGTTAACCCGCTAAAGCACGGCATCGTGGTGGACTGGGACTGCGTCCAGAACATCTGGGAGTACATCTTCCACACGGCCATGAAGATCCTCCCTGAGGAGCACGCCGTGCTCGTCTCCGACCCTCCGCTCAGCCCCAGCAGCAACCGGGAGAAGTATGCGGAGCTCCTGTTCGAGACCTTCAGCATCCCCGCCATGCACGTGACGTCCCAGTCGCTGCTGTCCATCTACTCCTACGGCAAGACCTCGGGGCTGGTGGTGGAGAGCGGGCATGGTGTCTCACACGTGGTGCCCATCTCGGAGGGCGATGTGCTGCCGGGTCTGACGATGCGTGCCGACTACGCAGGGAGCGACCTCACCAACTACCTGATGCAGCTGCTGAACGAGGCGGGCCACAAGTTCACGGACGACCACCTGCACATCATCGAGCACATCAAGAAGAAGTGCTGCTACGCGGCCCTCATGCCGGATGAGGAGCTTAGACTGCCCCTGGAGGAGCTGCACGTGGAGTATGAACTCCCCGACGGCCAGCTCATCACCATCGGCCAGGAGCGCTTCCGGTGCTCTGAGATGCTCTTCAAGCCCTCCCTGGTGGGCTGCAGCCAGCCCGGCCTCCCTGCGCTCACCGCTGCCTGCCTGGGCCACTGCCAGGAGGCAGGCTTCAAGGAGGAGATGGCCGCCAACGTGCTGCTGTGTGGGGGCTGCACCATGCTAGATGGCTTCCCCGAGCGCTTCCAGAGGGAGCTGAGCCTCCTCTGCCCTGGTGATAGCCCCGCTGTGGCTGCCGCTCCTGAGAGGAAGACCTCAGTGTGGACCGGCGGCTCCATTCTGGCCTCACTGCAGGCCTTCCAGCAGCTCTGGGTCAGCAAGGAAGAGTTCCAGGAGCGGGGCTGCGCCGCCGTCTACAATAAGTGCTGAGCAGTGGCTCCCTGACCAGGAAAGCCTCGTGGACAGGCAGCCGCAGTCCACTGCATACAAATTTACAAAATTTCACATAAAACTTTAATTTGCATTGTCTCTTGTCAAGTCTGCATTTCTCGCTGTGGTCTGATAGCATAGGGCAGGGGGGAGTTGGGCTTAGAAGTATTGGGCCCTCAGCTGGGGTAAAAGGGAGTGGCACACTGACTTCGCCCCCTTTACATCCCTTCTGAGGGTAACCCCATCTTAGAGCCCAGAGTATGGCTTACTGTTACATTAGCTCCTGAGAGCTCAAAACCAGATTCAACATCTCTTCCATTTTGCTTGTTCACTCCTTGGACAAAGGAAGAAATGAAGGCTCTCAGATGAAGGGACTAGCCTGGGTCACAGTTAAGTGTGGCTCAGCAACACACAAACAGGTGTCTGACTTCAATCTCCTGTATCTGCTCCTGCTACAACTTTGTCATTGCTTGATCACTGCAGGCTCCCTCACTCACCCTCCTTTATTGCCTTCCCCCTTCTCCACGGCAGTCCACAGATGTGATAGTGTGTCTCCTAAGTGTGAGGGGCCATTTCTATCCATCAGTGCCACCCCTCTTTCAACCCTGGTCAAAATTACAGCTATTTTCAGGACTCACAAGGCAGCAGCAAGGAACCCAGAGGATGTTGGAGGAACCAGATGGTCCTTTAGTGGTCCTCCCTCTCCTTGGAGATGGGGAAACTGAGGACCAGAGATGGAGAAGGTCAGCCCAGCCTCAGTGATTGAGCCTCGCTTTCCTGACCCAGGTCATGATTATTTCCAGAAGGGCAAACATGGTTTTTAGTGGTTAGCTAGCAACTCTAAGCACTTAAAGAAACATCCAGTATGGGCCAGGTCCAGTGCTGAAGACCTAGAAATTACCAGAACACAGTCCCTTCTCTTGTAGCTAGTGGGGGATTTAGTGCATAGCCACATTGGTATTGGCCTGAACTCTGGGTTCCTGAGAGTGGGAAGGGGAAGGTGGTATATTGGAAACATGTAAGGGGAGTAGTTCTAGGCATGGGGCTGAGGCACAGGCTGTTGCGGGTTTCAGCTGGTGAATACCTGCCTACCTAGAAGAGGGTAGTTCCTGCCCTTTTATCCACCCCCACTTCCTGATGGACCCATGACCAGGTGCCCATCTATCTCTGGGATCAGACATTGGTGAACTGTGTAATGTTGGCTAGATTATCAAATGAACCCGAACCAACTCCTATCTGAACAAAGAGCCTAGATTTGGGGCACTCCATGAGGCTACCTCTGTCCTGGGCCTTGTGCTGGGGGCCACAGACTTGAGAAAGAACCAGACAGTCTCCATCCCCTAGTATCTTGTCATCTAGTTGTTTTCCATTGCCTAGAATTGAGTTTCTAGTCTGGAGTTTGAGAACCCCTCGGGCTGGCAGGAGCTTGGTGCCACACAAGGAATTTGGGCTTTTTCCTGTAGCAAGCGGTTGCAGACTGGGGGCCCGTAGGCTGAAGGTGGCCTGTAAACAAATTTTGTTTGGCCAGCACAGTGCATAACTTTTTTTCTTGAATGTAAATTCTTACAGTGGGGCCTGCCCTTTCCAGGTTGCCAAAGTCCCTACCACTCTGATGTCTTCTTGTATACCTGTTACTTCAGTATAACTTTTGATTATTTGGCCAGCATTAGTTTCTGTTGCTTGCAACCCAAGAACCGTGACTGATACTGATCCTAAACATCCATTGAGAAACAGCAGGAAACTGAGGCTTACAGAGGGGAAAGTGATGTGCCCATCATCATAAAGGAAGTGAGTGCTGGCATGTGAACCCTCTTCCACAGGCCCATCTTGAAGCTCTCTGAACACCATGCCTGTGTCTATTCCCCACCCCTCCCAACCTCCTCTTCCTCATTCCCCACCTCAGCAATTTCCCTCACTGCCTGGTCACTCTCTTCTGAAAGCATCCCTTGTGTGGTTGGGGCTGTAGAAACATTTAATAAATTACTTAGTTCTTGATATGAACTCACTAAATCAACCACAGGCACAACAGAAGGTTAAATTTTGTTTATCTTCTTCTCCAAGTAAGACTCCATTAAAGTGATGGTAGAAGACTGTAAATAACAGGAAGGAAGCCAGCTTGAAGCTGACCCAATAAAGAATGTAAAACTCAGGAGGATCTCAGAGAAACAGAGCTGGTGTCCCGACGATCTCTTATGAACCTTTGAATCAAACCACGCCTAAAGTGCCCCCTACCGCCAAGCATTCTAGGTCTTCGAGGCAATCAATACATTCAACCTCATCATCGAGATCCATTAGAGTTTTGCGTCTGTTACTTACAGCTGAGAATATTCTAGTAGCTTCAGTTTTCCTTCTCAACAATGATATTCCTCTGGACCAAGTTTGCATGAAGGGTGGGGACAAGGTTAGAGTGACCCTTTATGATTGAAATAGTAAGATCAACACTTCATTTTCTTCCCCTAACACAAAAGCTACTACGCGAGAAATTTTATTTAGGTATTAGACAATATCAGATAACACTGAACTGCAGAGGCTTAAGAAGGGTCTGTTCACCATTATCCTATATTCTCTTGTTCCGATGTTTGTCCCCAAGGCTAGACTCTGGGCTCCTTGAAGGAAGGAACTGTGTCTCCTTCATCTTTTTTCTCAGAGCCTAGTACACAGTGGGCGATTTGGCACCTGCCAACTGAATTGACTTATTCCCAGTCTCTGTGGTAAAAGTTACAACTATTTTTCCCCCCATTTTATAGATGAGGACACTGGGGCTTGGAAAGGTTAAGAATCTTATCCTAGTTCACCTGCCTGGTAAATCAAAGTCTTGTGCTAAATCAAAGTTTTGTGATTCCAAATCTAATGCCTCTTTGTCCTTGTCTCCTGCCTCTTTGCATATTATCAATCTTGTTATCAAGAAAAAACTATATATATATAATTGCTTTTAAGTAAAGAACAACAAATGTCATGTAATTTCATAACCACCATCCTGAGATTTAAAAGTTAAAGAATGACAGTATTTTCAGCAAGGGAGAGAATTATCTTGCCTGAGGTTTCCAGAGGCTTAAGCAAGTATTAGAGTGACATCAAGTGGTGAAGTCCCACTATTTAGACAAGGTAAGAGGCTACCTAAGACCCTGTTACCTTCACTGCCTGTCCAGGCAGTCTGATCTCTCCCCTCTAAGAGTGTATTACCAAGTTTGCTCTAAGAGTTATCCACACACAGTGTTTTTAAGAAATCACATTTACAGCACAAAAGCCATTAAGGGTGTTCTATTTGATATTATCTTTTTTTGACCCTACAGTTTCTTGTAATGTAGTGGTTCTTAACCAATGGGGGAGGCTGAGCAACGGGGGAGTGGTGTATTGGTACTCTCAACTAGCTCTTAATGGCTTGTGAGAGCTAGTTGTTAAATATTCAGGAACTTTGCAAGCCAATTGTTTAACTGTTGGTAGCTTGAAATTGGCCATGGTGGGAGTATTTACGCCCACAGAAATCGGCAGATACTACAAAACGGGGCTTTTCTTTTTTTTTTTTCTTTTTTTACTGCAGAGAGCTCATTTAGAGGTGGGGGAGGGGGAGTGAGGGTGAGGTCATGGGGGTGGGTAGCAGAATCATCTAGGGAGGTAGTTCAAAACACATACCCACACCCACACCCACATACACATATATATATAAACCTCCCCCACTCCAGACTCAGATTCCCTAGATCAGAGGAAGAACCTAGAAATCTGCATTTGAAGAGGTTCCCCGGGTAACTTGAATAGACACTGCTAGTAAAGAAATTGGAAACCCTGGTGGTGTAGTGGTTAAGTGCTACAGCTGCTAACCAAAAGGTCAGCAGTTCAAATCCACCAGGCACTCCTTGGAAACTCTATGGGGCAGTTCTCTCTGTCCTATATGGTCGCTATGAGTCAGAATTGACTCAATGGCAGTGGGTTTGGGTTTGGGGTTAGTAAAGAAAATGTCTGCTCGTTCAAGTACCTGACACACACTCAGCACAATGTAAATATTTAGAAGTAAACAAGAAAGTGTGACACAGTGTGGGGCAAGCCAGAGGTGCCGGGTGACTGAGGTGCTCTTACAGGTCACAATGTCTTTCACCACCTATCCAAGCTCCATTCTTCCTCAAGGCACAACTCAAAAGTCGGCTCCTCTGGGACGCAATCTCTGACATGCCCAGGCAGAGGCCTTCCTCCCTGTGCCCCATCGCATTGCTGTGGCCCGCGGCACATCTGCCTGGGCTTTTATCGGCTGCACAAGGGCCTGTCTGTGCAACTCAGAGGAAAGGACAGGAACTCTGTCTTGATCATCTCTTCATCCCCAGTGCAGGTGCCCAGTGGAATGTATGTTGAATTTATTTTGCATGGGCTCCTTAATTTATATTTGCTAACGCTTGACCTCTTGCTGTTCTTTCTTCCCAGGACTCTGCAGAATTCCTAGGCATTAGTTCTCAATCCTTCAACACTAGCTGCATGTTAGAATCTCCCACGGAACTTTAAAAAATGCCAACAGGGAACCTCTGACAGAAATGAGGAGAATGCTGACACATTGTGGGGAATGAAACCAATGTTATGGAACACTTTATGTACAAACTATCAAATGGGAAACTAATTTGCTCTGTAAACTTTCACCTAATGCACAGTAAAAAACAACAACAAAACCCAAAACACCAATGCCCAAGCTAGTCCCATTAAATGGGAATCCCTGGGGGTGGAGTGAAGCGCTGGTATGATTTCAAAGGCCCCCGGGGAACTCGGATATGCAGCCCGGTTGAGAATCACTGCTCCAGAAAAGCCTCAGGGCCTAGTCTTCCATTTTCATAGCCAGAAACGCCAAATAGCCAATCAGGCAGCACTCAACCTAGAAAAATGTTATTTCCCTGAGATGGAAATCTGCGAACTTTCTGACCCTTCAACACTCCAGAGGCCACTGCATGGCTTCTGAAATGAGATCCACCCCTCTTGGTTTCTGCACTGAAAAATAATGTAAAATAATAATTAGGAACGAAATGAGTCACAGCAAAAATGGTTAATGAGTTCTGCAATTAATGAGTTCTGGGAAAATCAGGCAAGAGAGTGGTGCTTTTAGGACGACCCTTGAGCAATTGCAGACAGAGGGCCTGAGAGTTACTTCCATGGTTTCAGGCAGGAAATGTTCAGCAGGAAAATTGTGAGAAGCAGAAATGAGTTGAAAAGATCTTGCATGACTAAACACATAAATTCTGGACCCCTGAACCACACAGCCTTGAGAAGGGCCCTTTGCTTGTTTTCATGGCCAAGTAAATGCATATGGGTTGAATTCTGCCAGGACTCTTTTTCTTTCCTTCACTAAAACAAAGTCAGCTTGGTATATTTCCACAGTTCTAAGCACTTTCTGCCAAATGGCCTCCATTCAAGACTGCAAATGATGAGGTTAATGTGGATAGTATATTTGCAGCTTGAACAGGAAAATAGACTGTTGGTGCTTGAGAGAATGAGACCTCTTCTCTACCTCCCACCCAGGTGTGTGCGCACACCTACATGCACACATGCATGCATACATACACACACATTCATACATATTTACATACATACATGTATACACACCACGACATGCAGTCTGATTAGAGGAATTTATTTCCTTGTGAAAGGTGGTGGTAAAACAATGGAGGCAAAATTCTTGTCTTAACCTTGTGGCTCTCAAATTTTATTGCATATTAGAATCACCTGCGGAGCTTTTAGAGCTCCTTAATACCGAGGATTTCTGGTTCCAACAAGATAGAGTGGGCCCATTCTCCTAGTCCTCCCTCTTACAACTAAAAAACTCTGGACATACAACAAATTAGCATTGAAAGACTGAAAAGTGGAAAGAAGAAGGCAAATTGCTTGAGACTGGAGGTGAGTTCCTGGGTTGCCTTATTGCTTCCTATATATTCCCAGACAAGGAGTTCCAGAAACCTTTAACCCAGAACTGCCAACAGGCACAGACAAGAAAGGCTCCAAGAAAAAAGCCAATCCTAAAAGGGCACATACTGTATGATTCTATTTATATAATATTCCTGAAATGACAAAATAATAGAAATGGAGAACAGATTAGTGTCTATCACCATTAGGGGTGGGGGGAAGTGGGGTGCCTATAAAAGGACAACATGAGGGATTGTGATGATGGAACCGTCCACATATGTCAATATCATGGTTGTGACATTACATGATAGTTTTGCAAGATGTTATCATTGGGGAAAACTAGTTACAATGTACATAGGATCTCTCTATATTATTTCTTGCAACTGTATGTGAACATACAATTATTCAAAATAAAATGTTTAATTAAAAAATAAGACTTAAATAAATGAAGAGATACATCGAGGAAAAAAAAAATCCTACACCTTAGACCAGTTAAATAAAAACCTCTCAGGGTGAGACTCAGATATTAGTATTGCTTTTTGCAGTTTTCCAGGAGGTCCCAATATGCAGCCAAGTTTGAGAATAAATACCTTCGTCAATGGGAGCATCGTCAGATTAGGAGGCAGTGGAGAGGTTGGGGTTATACTGATCAACTCTGAGACTAGTCGGGTCATTTTGGACAAACCATTTAACCTCATTTAGCCTGAGGCTCTTCATTTGTTCAATAGCAACAACCTGTTCTTCCTTACTTCCCAGAGTTGTTCTGAAGATCAAAGAGAAAGTGTAGGTAAGTGTCTGATCAATATACATATGTACAATGAGTATGTTTATAAAAACATGTATAGAATACCTTCTGTATGAAGAAGCTTCCATATGCATTATCTCATTTGACAAAGCAAGGTAGGAATTGTGATCTTGATTTTATAGAAGGGAGGAGCCTGAGGCTCATAAACCAGAAACCAAACCTGTGTTGTCCAGTCAATTTTGACCCTTAGCAACCCTATAGGACAGAGTAGAACTGCCCCATAGGGTTTCCAAGGAGCGGCTGGTGGATTCTAACTGTCGACCTTTTGGTTAGCAGCTGAGCTCTTAACCACTGCACCACCAGGGCTCCTTGAGTTTCACAGAAGGTAAAAACATTCCTGGTGTTAGGAGTACAAATAGATTCTGTTCTAACAAAACACTGGTCATAGGTTTGCCCAACAGAGGTGGTTGTCAAGGTCATTTAGAGTCAAAAGTAAGCCCCTGTTCTCATTTTTGAGAGACATAAACAAATGAATAAAACTCCCATAAGGGCAATAGTGGTTGAATTATCTGGGTAGTAGTCTAAATTTTTCACTTCACTTTGCCAGTATAGATGAAGTTAAATGTAAGAGAGAAAAACAGAAGTTGAGAATAAGAAAGCACCTGGTTCCCAAATGATTTATGCACAGCATGAAGCCAGAAGAGAGAGGGCCACTGAAGAGAAAACATGATAGGACTTGTGGCATCACATTAGCTACTTTTAAATCCCCCTTAATGCCTGTGTTTGATTACAAAGGTAGTTAAAAAAGCATTAAGTATGGAAAAAGCTGATCCTGGCTTCAAACTTCCACAAAATGAAGAGAATGTCAAAGTAAAGAGAAAGAAGCTATCACCTTTTTATGTGCTTCGGGTATAAACTAAATTAATTAAGTCACTAGAACATTTGTTAAAAATAAAATTTAAAAGGGGTCAGTTCAAATATATCACAGAACTGAGACAATTATATGTTAAAAAGTCCATATATGCAACCTGAAATGCCTAGATCATTGGTATGCTTTTTTAAATTATTTTTATTTTTTTATTGTACTTCAGGTGAAGGTTTACAGAACAAATAGTTTCTCATGAAACAGTAGTACACATATTGTTTTATGACATTGGTTAACAACCCCATGACATGTCAACCCTCTCCCTTCTTGAC
>NW_004443952.1:12507609-12519293 GCF_000243295.1 Trichechus manatus latirostris
AGGGGACCTCTGCTTGAATCTCTCCTCACTCCCCGTTCTCTGTCAGTTTTCTCACTCCATTGGTGCTTTGCTGAATTCTTTATCTCTTCATCTGATGTTTTAGGGTTTCAGGATTGCTGTTTTCTCTGTTTGGCTTAGTTTTTTGGATCTTTGCTGTGGAGGGACAGCATGGTGCTTCTGCCTAGAGCGCCATTTTGCCGGAAGTCTGGTATGCTTTTTAGATTATTAAGATAATTACTTGACTGACTGGCTATGTGTGTATAGAGACTAAGTAATTCAAGATTTTCAACCTCCCAGGATGGATTTGGAACAAGGGATCAGTTTTAGTGTTGGCTGCTTGGCAAAGTTTTTCTAATGATCTTCCAAGAATTTGGAGTTTTGCATGAACTAGCCACTACCTTTAAAGTGCATTAGTCCATCGACTTTTATCTCTGGTTGTGTGTGCTGGTTCCCAAGTGAATTAAATCCTTAAAGTTCTGACTCAGTGAGTTGGAGGCAACTCACCAGTTGAATCTTCCAAGATTGGGGGAGGGATAGTTAAAGACATCATTGGGACATTTTTGCAGACTTTTCCTTCTGAATATGAGAAGGAACCTTCCTTCTAGCCAAGGCCTTGGGGAAGATGGTTGGATTCAGTCTTAACTTCAAGATGTCTAAGCTTAGAAGAAGATGAATATGGCATGTCACGATTCTTGGTCTTATTTTCCTAAACTGGTAAAATTATAATAAGAAAAGTGATATGAAAAAATCATTTGGCAGTGTTGGGTGAGCTGCCTGGCATTGGCCTGAGTCCTCGTGAACTGGAGTTTCTGTAGGGCACCTATCAGGGTAGTCTGTAGGCAGTATCTGCTCCTGTCTCTACTGGATACTTCCTCTCTGTTCTTCTTGTTCCCTTCTTCCTATCAGGGGACACCTGGCTCTTCTCATCTTTATTTCCTCTCCATCCTTGTCAAAACTTTCACTTGAACTTGGCTCTCAGATGGTCAAATGCCGTGCTACTCCTTAGCAAACAATTGTTGTTAGGTGCTGTTGAGTCAGTTCCAACTCATAGCAACCCTGTGTACAATAGAACAAAACACTGCCTGGTCCTGTGCCATCCCCACAATTGTTGTTATGCTCGAGCCGGTTGTTGCAGCTACTGTGTCAATCCATCTTGTTGAGGGTCTTCCTCTTTTTCGCTGACCCTCTACTTTAACAAGCATGATGTCCTTCTCCAGGGACTGGTCCTTCCTGATAACATGTCCAAAGTACAAGAGACGAAGTCTTGCCATCCTTGCTTCTAAGGAGCATTCTGGCTGTACTTCTGGGAAGACAGATTTGTTCTTTCTTCTGGCAGTCCATGGTATGTTCAATATTCTTTGCCAACACCACAATTCAAAGGCTTCAATTCTTCTTCGATCTTCCTTATTCATTGTCCAGCTTTCGCATGCATATGAGACGACTGAAAACATCATGGCTTGGGGCAGGCACACCATAGTCTTCAAGGTAACATCTTTGCTTTTCAACACTTGAAAGAGGTCTTTTGCAGCACATTTGCCCAATGCAATGTGTCATTTGACTTCTTGACGGCTGCTTCCATGGGTGTTGATTGTGGATCCAAGTAAAATGAAATCCTTGACAACTTCAGTCTTTTCCGTTTATCATGATGTTGCTTATTGGTCCAGTTATGAGGATTTTTGTTTTCTTTATATTGAGGTGTAATCCATACTGAAGGCTGTGGTCTTTGATGTTCATCAGTAAGTGCTTCAAGTCCTCTTCACTTTCAGCAAGAAAAGTTGTGTCAACTGCATATTGCAGACTGTTGATGAGTCTTCCTCAATCCTGATGCCCCGTTCTTCTTCATATAGTCCAGCTTCTCAGATTATTTTTTCAGCATACAGATTGAATAAGTATGGTGAAAGGATACAACCCTGACACATAACTTTCCTGACTTTAAACCATGTAGTATCCCCTTGTTGTCTTCAAACAACTGCCTCTTGGTCTATGTACAGGTTCCTCATGAGCACAATTAAGTGTTCTGGAATTCCCATCCCTTGCAATGTTATCCATAATTTGTTATAATCCACAGAGTGGAATGCCTTTGCATAGTCAACAAAACACAGGTAAATATCTTTCTGGTATTCTCTGCTTTCAGCCAAGATCCATCTGACATCAGCAATGATATCCCTGGTTCCACATCCTCTTCTGAATCTGGCTTGAATTTCTGGCAGTTCCCTGTTGATATACTGCTGCAGCTGCTTTGAATGATCTTCAGGAAAATATTACTTGCGTGTGATATTAATGAAATTGTGTGATAATTTCTGCATTTGATTGGATCACCTTTCTTGGGAATAGGCATAAATACAGATCTCTTCCAGTCGGCTGGCAAGGTAGCTGTCTTCCAAATTTCTTGGCATAGACAAGTGAGCACTTCCAGTGGTGCATCTTTTGTTGAAATATCTCAGTAGGTATTCTGTCAATTTCTGGAGCTTTGTTTTTCTCCAATGCCTTCAGTGCAGCTTGGACTTCTTCCTTCAGTACCATTGGTTCCTGATCATATGCTACCTCCTGAAATGGTTGAACGTTGACCAGTTCTTTTTGGTATAGTGACTCTGTGGATTCCTTCTGTCTTTTTTTAACGCTTCCTGCATCATTTAATATTTTCCTTGTAGAATCCTTCAGTATTGCAACTCGAGGCTTGACTTTTTTCTTCAGTTCTTTCAGCGTGTTCTTCCTTTTTCGTTTTCTATCTCCAGGTCTTTGCACATGTGATAATACTTTACTTTGTCTTCTCCAGCTGCCCTTTGAAAATTCTTATTCAGCTCTTTTACTTCATCATTTCTTCCTTTTGCTTTAGCTACTCAACGCTCAACAGCAAGTTTCAGAGTCTCTTCTGATACCCATTTTGGTCTTTTCTTTCTTTCCTGTCTTTTTAATGACCTCTTGCTTTCTTCATTATGATGTCCTTGATGTCATTCCACAACTCTTCTGGTCTTCAGTCATTAGTGTTCAACATGTCAAATCTATTATTGAGATGGTCTCTAAATTCAGGTGGATACACTCAAGGTCATACTTTGGCTCTTGAGGACTTGTTCTAATTTTCTTCAGCTTCAGCTTGAACTTACATATGGGCAATTGATGGTCTGTTCCACAGCTGGCTCCTGCCTTGTTCTGACTGATGATATTGAGCTTTTTCATCGTTTCTTTCCACAGACGTAGTCGATTTGATTCCTGTGTGTTCCATCTGGGGAGGTCCATGTGTATAGTATAGTGTGTGGTTGAAAAAAGGTATTTGCAATGAAGAAGTCGTTGGTCTTGCAAAATTCTATCATGTGATCTCTGGCATCGTTTCTATTACCAAGGCCATATTTTCCAACTACCAATCCTTCTTATTCATCTCCAACTTTCGCGTTCCAATCACTAGTAATTATCAATGCATCCTGATTGCATATTCTTTCAATTTCAGACTGCAGAAGTTGGTAAAAATCTTCAATTTCTTCATGTTTGGCCTTAGTGATTGGTGCACAAATATGAATAATAGTCTTAAAAATATTCCTTGTAGGCGTAAGGATATTATCCTATCACTGACAACATTGTACTTCAGAATAGATCTTGAAATGTTCTCTTTGACGATGAATGCAACACCATTGCTCTTCAATTTGTCTTTCCCGGCATAGCAGACTGTATGATTGTCCAATTCAAAGTGACCAATATCAGTCCATTTCAGCTCACTAATGCCTGTGATATCAATGTTTATGTGTTCCATTTCATTTTCGAAGATTTCTAATTTTCCTAGATTCGTACTTCGTACATTCCATGTTCTGATTATTAATGAATGTTCGCAGCTATTTCTTCTCATTTTGAGTCGTGCCACATCAGCAAATGAAGGTCTCAAAAGCTTGACTCCATCCACGTCATTAAGGTCAACTGTACTGTAAGGAGGCAGCTCTTTCCCAGGCGTATTTTGAGTGCCTTCCAACCTGAGGGGCTCATCTTCCAGCACTATATCAGACAATGTCCAGCTGCTATTCATAAAGTTTTCACTAGGAAGTGAAGTGACTAGGAAGAGACTAGGAAGAAAGGCCCTGTGGTCTACTTCTGAAAAGAATTAGCCAGCAAACAATTAGTAGCTGTCAATATTTTTAAAATATTAAAAATTGAATTAGATACAAGGTATATATTTCCCTATCACTAAATTAGAAATGCTGATGTGGGTAATAGTAGTCATTCTTCACTATTGTGCAGTTCTTTTCAGTTACAAAGTGCCATTGTGCCTCCCTCGTGGCATTTGATTCTCACAAGTAGCCTAGAAGTAAGACTGGGAGCAGGGGTGGGTTAAACATTATTCTCATTTTACAGATGAGAAAACTGGGGCTCAGAGATATGTTGAATTTAGTTATTGTGCACATAGCACTGTGCATGGTGCATTGAGGGGACATAAGCGACATACAATTCCCTGTGGGATGGACGGTAAAATCTAGTATGGCAGACAAAGTCACCCTTCTTTGAGCACCTGACTTCAATTCAATAGAATGAACTGAAGGTGCACCTACCTGGTTCAGTCTCTGTGCTAGCCCTTGGGGGTGAGGTGGGGTCTTAGTTATCTAGTGCTCCTATAACAGAAATACCATAAATGGGTGGTTTTAACAAACAGAAATTTATTTTCTCACAGTTTAGAAGGCTAGAAGTCCTAATTCAGGGCTCTAGGGGAAGGCTTTTTCCCTCTCTGTCAGCTCTGGAGGAAGGTTCTAGTCTCTTTGAGCTTTTGCTCCTGAGTGATCTTCATGTGGCTTGGCATCTCTCTTTTCCCATCTCTACTTCTTGCTTGCTTGCTTAATCTCTTTTATATCTCAGAAGACATTGACTCAAGACACACTGTACAATAATCCTGTCTCATTAACATGACAAAGACAACTCATTCCCAAATGGGATTATAATCACAGGCATAGAAGTTAAGATTTACAATACCTAATTTTGAGGGACACAATTCAGTCCATAAGATTCCACCGCTTGGCCCCCAAAACTTCATGTTCTTGCCACAGATAAAACACATTAACCCCATTACATCATCCCAAAAGTCTTAAATCAACTCCAAGTCTAAAATCTCATCTTCTGAATCATCTAAATCAAATATGAGTGAGACTTTAGGTGTATTCCATCCTGGAGCAAGATTCCTCTTTATCTGTGAACCTGTGAAATCTAGAATAAAAGTTATCTGCTTCCAAAGTATAATAGTAGAACAGGTATAAGGTAGATATTTCCATTACAAATGGGAGAAATTGGAAGGAAAAAAAGGATAACAGGTACCAAGCAAGTCCAAAACCCAGCGGAAAAATTTACATTAGCTGCCAAGGCTCAAACATAATCCTCTCTTCTCTGAGCCCATCTAGGCAATGGCCCTGCCCTCCAGACTCTGGGCATTGGCCATGCTCCCTGGATTCTGGGTGGAGGCTCTTTGGCCCTGGGCTTCAGCTCTGCCTCCCAGCCCCACTGGGACAGCAGCTTGCTCTCTCAGCCTCGGGAAGCCCCATTCTCCTAATCCATCTGAGTGGCGACCCTACCCCCTGGCCCCAGGAGGCCCCATTCTTCTGCCCCTTGAGCATGGCAGGCCCACCTCCTCAGCTTTGGGTGGCAGATCCATCCCCCTGGCACACCTTGATGACAACCCCACACTCCAGAACTGAGTTAGCGAAGATCAGACTTTTTGAAACCTAGGAGGCTGTGATCCCATGCTTTGAGATCCAGGAGACCATGGCCCCACACTTTGAAATTGAGAAGGCCCTGCTTCCTGTGCTCCTTCCAATAGTTCTGCTGATCTCTGAGCTGATCCAGGGATGGTCCTTTTCTTGGAGGACAATAGATGTAGCCCCTTTGACATGTTTCCTGCCTGTAGAATTCTAAGAGGCAGACACTGTTCTTTCCTTTCATTCTTTCTCTGTCCCCTCATCTAAGCTGATGAGTTTTCTGCTGTGGTAGTTGGTTAGATCTATCAGTCACAGGCTTAAGCTCTTTAACAAAAGGTTGTGTAGCCAAGTCCTTCGTGAGCATTCTAGGACATGTGTCCTTAGTTTGTACAACAGAATTTTCCAAATCTTTAAGTTCTGTTTTCATTTTGCAGTTTATTTTTAAGTCTATGTCTTTCCTCTCGCATTTCACTGTAAGTGGCAAGGAGAAACCGCACAGCCCCGTTAAGACCTTGCTTAGAAATCTTATCAGGCAGATACCCAAGTTCATCACTTACAAATTCTTCCTTCCACCAAACATTTGATCATAATTCAGACAAGTTCTTTGCCACTGCATAAAAAGCATCAGCCTTCCTCTTGTCGAATCACATGTTCATCATTTTTTTTAACACCTCACTAGAAGCACATTTAATGTCCACATTTTTAGCAACTGGTGCCATATATAATGCTCTAAGATGGTAGAAACTTTCTCTATAACTCTCCTCACTTCCTTCTGAGCCCTCACCAGAATTGACTTTGACGTCCATAATTCTACCAACAGTCTCTTTGAGGCAATCTAAGCTTTTACTATTAGGCACCTTAAAACTCTTCCAGCCTCCACTCATTACCCAATTCCAAAACCACTTCTACATTGTAGGTATTTGTTAGAGCAGCACCCTACTCTTACAGTACCAAATTCTGTCTTAGTTATCTAGTGCTGCTGTAACAGAAATAGCAATGGGTGACTTTAACAAACAAATTTATTTTCTCACAGTTTAGGAGGCTGGATGTCTGAATTCAGGGCACTGGCTCTAGGGGGAGACTTTGTCTCTCTGGAGGCTCTGGAGGAAGGTCCTCGTCTCTTTGAGCTTCTGCTCCCAGACAATCTTCATGTGGCTTGGCATCTCTCTTTCCCCATCTTTGTTTTTCACTTGCTTGCTTAATCTCCTTTATATCCCTACACTAAACTGTTTCCTTAACATAACAAAGACAACCCATTCCCAGATGAGATTATAACCACAGGCATAGAGGTTAGGAATTATAATACAGAATTTTAGGGGACACAATTCAATCCGTAACAGGTGGGTAAGACATGAGATGAATAAGCCCTGCCTTCAAGTTGCTTATGGTTTCTTGGGGTAGTGTTGCCAGATTTAGCAAATAAAATAAAGATGCTTAGTTACATTTGAATTTCAAATACACAAGGTATTGTTTTTTGGTATAAGTATGTCATACCCTATGCAATATTTGGGACATACTTATACTAAAAAATCATTCCTTGTTTATAGGAAATTCAAATTTAAATGGGCAGCTTATATTTTATCTGGCAACCCTATATGGCAGAAGATAGACTACAATTCAAATTATTGTGATAATGGTGGGGGATCTGAGAAGACTTCCTGGAGGGATTTCCTGGAGGAAGTGACAGCTGAGTTGGATCTTAAAGACTGCAGAAGCCATAGAAGAAGATGTAGCAAAGGAGACACAGTAGGGCCTGGTGAGCTGGGAAATGGAGTTATTTATAATATTGGTCTCAGTTTTCTCATCTGTGGGAAGAACACAGGGTTGGGTCACTTTGGAAACCTTGGATTTTCCCACATCTTGTGTAAGGGACACGAGAGAGACAGAATGAGAAGGGGAAAATTGTCTTTTCCTTATAATTACTGCTCAAATGTTCCAAACAAGAAACAGACAAGAGGTCATGGACAACTGGGTAATTGGAACAGGAAGGGAATCTTAGAAACAATCTGGTCAAAAATTTTTAGATCAGAAAATGGAGGCTGAGGGTTGGGCAGTGACTTGCCTGAGGACACACCACTGGTGAGTGGTGGAGCTGAGATCGCTGTGAGATTTCTCACCATCTAGTCCTGTTTTCTCTCCATGCCACTGGAGCCTCTAGTTTAGCTTCCTGCAGTTCAGCACATCCAAAGCCTTTGCATTGTGTGCTATTTAATCTTTTAAGAATCACTTAAAGAGGAACAGACTTGGCTGTGGGTGCCAGTTACCTAGCAGAAACACACCATTTTCATGAACAGTACTATGGTGGTTAAGTGATATGGCTGCTAACCTAAAGACTGGCAGTTCAAATTCATCAGCTGCCCCTTGGAAACCCTATGGGGCAGTTCCACTCTGTCTTCTAGGGTCGCTACGTGTCGGAATCGTTTCGATGGCAACGGGTTTGGTTTTTTGGTTTCTTCTACAAAGAGGAGAAATGAGTCAACCTCCAGTCACAGCCAAGCCAGTGTCTCTCACAGTACTGGAGAAAAAGTCCTCACACATCAAAACTGTCTCTACAGAGAACAGCCAGTGTGGTGCTCTGGAAAGAACCCTGGCCCTAGACTCACCTCCCATGGATCCCTCTTTGGGCTCCAGCTTTCTAAATGTATTGGGCCAAAAGTATCTCACCAGGAGGTCTGATGGCATTGAGAAGGCTTCCCACAATCACTGAGAGGCAGAGAATGGCAAAAGCTCACAGCCAGACCAACAGCAAACCAAGAAGGAGATGAGTGAAGCAGGCAAGGCCATGGCAGAGACTGATAGTTGCCCATCAAAACATTTCCTTTCTTTGATAGTAATGTATTTTTTGCTGGACATATGGCTGCCCAGTTGGAGACTGCATTTACTAGCCTCTTTTACACCTAAGGACTAAGTTCAGGCCAATGAGATATGAGTGGAAGGACTATATGTAACCTCTGGTTCATCCTCAACTTAAACAAAGATCTTTGTCCTGGAGCAGCTCTCGCTTTCCTTTTCCCTTGAGCTGGAACATGGATGTGCCTGTGACCAAGACTTGACCAAGCAGATAAGGACATGCCCTTGGTGGTGGCAGAGTAACAAGATGGAAGAAACCTGGTTTCCTGAATGACTGCATGGAGAAGAACACTCACTGACCTGGACCATTCACCTCAGGACAATTAGTGGCAGAGAAACAAACCTCAGGCTCCTTTACACTACTATATTTTTGTGGTCTTTGAAAACAAAAGCTTAGCCTTTACTTTAACTTATAATGGGGAGAGCACAATGGGAAGCAAATGATATTTTGAGCATAACAGGAAGGACTCTAGGCCAGAGCAGATAGATGTCCCATCCTTTGAAAACTACTGGGCTGGGCACTGAATTTCTCTATAAAGTTGTTTGTTCTCCATCCATCTCTGTTTTTTTTTTTTCCTCTGACAAATTCCTAAGTGAGGAAACTGACTTTCTCATTATTGTCATTGTTGTTAGTTGCCACTGAGTCAATTCTGACTCATGTGACCCAATGTGTGCAGAGTAGAATTGCTCCATAGGGTTTTCAAGGCTGTGACTTTTCAGAAGCAGGTTGCCAGGCCTATCTTCCAAGGTACCTCTTGGTAGGTTCCAACCACCAAACTTTTAGCTAGTAGTTAGTTAGGCATTTAACCAATTGCACCACCCAAGGGCTCTTTAACTCTTATAATAATCCCATTAACAGGGTTTTCTTCCATTATATAGTTGAGAAAACTGAGACTCAGAATGAGGAGATCACAGCTAATAAATGATGGGGTCATGATTTGAACTTGGGTCTCTGTGACTCCAGAGTCCAGGCTTTTTGCTTTGTGGCATGCTGCCCCTCCCCCTAAGCCAGAATGTATTTTTAAAAACAGGTGCTGACAATGCCTTGTTGGTTTTAAAGTTTTAAGCTCATAAATATAAAAGTTGGACTGTTTCATACAAGTAGAGGCTTGCAAGAAGCTGATAATTTCAGGCTCTACCCAACTTATAAATGACCAGTGACGACAATTCATTTATATTTCTGGTGTTGGGGACCCAGATCATGTTTTTCCACAGAATCAATGTGATTCATGGTGACACATGCCCAGGCTAGCTCCCAGACACCTATATAACTTATAACCTCAGGCCTGGGTCTAGGGAGCAAGAAAAGAGGGTCATGGTCGAGATTATGACTGGGTGCCCTGTGCCCATTCTGCCTATGCTCCTGGCCTACCTCGCCTCCAGATTGCTGCATACCAGGCCTCAGATTGCCACCTTCTCTACACTTCAATCAAATCACCTACCTCCTTAGTGTAGCTCATTTTAGGTAGGCATAAGAAAGCAATGAAACTGAACTAACTTAATCTGATTTTTTTAAATTGTGATGAAAATATACATAACAAAACATACACCATCTCAATAATTTCTACATGTGCAATTCAGTGACATTGATTACATTCTTCAAGTTGTGCACCCATTCTTGGTATCCTTTTCCAAATCATTCTACCACCATTAACATAAACTTTATGTTCCTTAAGTATAAACTTCCCTTCTCCCCTCCTTCTCACCTCTGGTAACCTCTAATAATCTTTGATTTCTATGTATTTGCTTATTTCATATAAATGAGATCATATAGCATTTGTCCTTTTGTGACTGACTTATTTCACTCAGCATAAAGTCTTCCAGCTCCATCCATATTGTAGCATGTATCAAGACTTCATTTCTCCTACTGGCTGGGTTATATTCCATTGTATGCTTGTACCACATTTTGTTTATCCATTCATTGGTTGATGGGTGTTTCAGTTCTTCCCACCTTTTGGCTGTGGTGAATATAGTGCTGCAATGAACATCGGTGTACAGGTTCTGTAATGTGATTCTTATCTAAGAAACTCTTTGTCATTCAGTATGATAGATTTAGAAAAAAATGTATATTATATACAGTACAACTGTGTTCTGCAAGCATGTTTGGATCAAGCCAGGGAATCAGGCTAAGTTATTTTATTGACCAGATTTACTTCTTACAGACAAAGTTCAATATGTAAAGGCATAAATAATATCTTAAAGGAGTGAGACGAGAAAACAATTTCAAATGACAAACAGATGCGTGCCTACCTAGACCAATTGCTGGGAGGCTCCATTGCATTTATGGAGTTTGGGAAGCAAAGGAATTGTCTGGAAACCCAAGAGTTGTGTTGTAAGTCTGCTTTGTACATATCAGTTAGAGTTTGGACCAGGAAACAGAATCCATCCTAAATATTTTAAACAGGAAGTGATTTAATAGGGAATCTTACCAAATTTTGCTTACCAAAAACTGGTAAATGTTGAGGAAGCATGCTCTGGGCTGGGCCGCTAGGTATGACTCACAGAACACTATACAAATGACCTACCAGGAGAGCTACCACCTCTAAGGCCACTTAAAACTACTGAGTGCAAGAACTATGACCGTAGCTTTGACCAGGGTATAAGGAAGTTGGAATAAGGAAGCTACTGCCACTGCTGGCAAGGTCAATGTCAATGTCAATGTCAATGCCACAGCTGCCTTTGCCATCCACCAAATAAATAAATAAAAGCCAAACCTGTTGCTATTGAGTCGATTCTGACTCATAGAGACACTATAGGTCAGAGTAGAACCGCCCCATAGGGTTTCCAAGGAGCGACTGGTGGATTTAACTGCCGACCTTTTGTTTAGCAGCTGAACTCTTAACCACTGCATCCAGGAAACTAGAAGACAAATGGTGGTGTGCTGCCACAGAAAAATTTGATAACCTCATGGTCATGCTTGTCTCATTTTTGCCTTACCAAACCCATAAAGCACATTTAATAGTGTAATGGATTGAATTGTGTCCCCTAAAAATATGTGTCAACTTGGTTAGGCCATGATTCCCAGTATTGTGTGGTTGTCCTCCATTTTGTGATTGTAATTTTATGTAAAGAGGATTAGGGTGGGATAGTAACACCCTTACTAAGGTCACATCCCTAATTCCAGTGTAAAGGGAGTTTCTCTGGGGTGTGGCCTGCATCACCTTTTATCTT